>NC_086446.1:292728114-293472489 GCF_028390025.1 Pseudophryne corroboree | reverse complement strand
GGATGGTAACGGGCGGAGGCGGCTGTGGGACTGATGCGGCGGAGGCGGCTGCAGGACTGATGCGGCGGGAGGCGGGAATTATGCGGCAGGATTTAGGCGGCGGCGGGCATTGGCGGCGGCGGGCGGTGGCAGGCCTGGATCATGGTTCCAGTCCCTGTCAGCTGTGAAAGTACACTTTGAAAGCATTCACCAGTTTAAAAAAATGGCACAGCAGCGCCATTTTTTAAATCCAAGATGGCCACCACGAGCCAATCACGGCTCTCCACGTCACCACCCCGCCCCTCGAGGCTGGCTTATAGAAGCCAGCATGAGGCGTTGCACTCAGTTCGTTGGCCTGGGAGGAGCAGGGAAGAGCTCCTGAAGATAGAAGAGAAAGGAAGTCCAGGAGAAGACACCGTAAGTCCTGGTGGACGCCAGGCGAAGACGCCGTAAACCCTGAAGGGTTGGCGGCCACGCAAAAGAGCTATTTGGCCACCAGCCCGCCAGGCGAAGATGCCGGATGTCTTGGTGGGATCCAGGGCGCCAGGTGAAGACGTCAGAAAGCCCTGGTGGGTTGGCGGCCGCGCAAAAGAGCTATATGGCTGCCATCCCGCCAGGCGAAGATGCCGAAACCCTGGTGGGTTGGCAGCCGCGCAAAAGAGCTATTTGGCCGCCAGCCCACCAGGCGAAGACAGCGGAAGCCCTGGGATGGCGGCGGCCATGCAAAAGAGCTTAAAGGCCGCCGCCCCCAGGTGAAGACCCTGTCTAATAAAACTTTTTTTTGAGACAGTGTGGTGTTTTATTTTAGTGTGTACTGTGTGTGTATATGTGGTGGTAGACAGGGGTTAAAATGAGCTGGCACAGGGCAAAACTGTATTGCATCTGCTGTATTTGGTTCCACCTTCACCAGCTCACCTTGTAGTTGTATTTGTTGTGTGTGTAGCAGAGCTGCTAAAAATAAGTTTGTGCAGTCTCTGCGCAGCCCAGGACTTACTCTTTAGTGTGATTGAATCCTGCCGATTGGGGCCGGAGCTGATGTCAGACACCCTCCCTGAAAACGCTTAAGGCCACCTGCGTTTTTCCGGAAACTCCGTGAAAATGTTCAGTTGGCAACCACAAACGGCCTGTTCCTGTCAATCACCTTGCGATCGTCCATGTGAATGGATCCTTTGCACCATCCCCTCACTGACTGCCGATGCCCGTTGTAGTCGTCCGACACGCCTGCGCATTGTGGGTCAGACGCATGCACAGCGCGGATCTGATCGCCCGCTGTGCGAAAACGCACAGCAGTGATCAGATCTGAATAACCCCCAATGTTTTATAATAAATGTAGGCAGAATACATTTATCACTTTAATGAATATGAAAAAATGACTTATTCGTAAATACACGTTTTGCAGAAAAACATGATGTGATTTGCAAAATCTGCAGTCATTTTCGTGTTCAGAAGCCAGAAATCTGTAAGTACTGTATCACATAAATTCGTTAAAAAAGCTTTTTCATCGCAGACCTGTGTTATTATTACACTGTGGTCTAACCAGTGTAATTCTGACAGAAAAATAATAGTATAGTACACTAGGGTATAACACTATATATATATATATATATATATAGTGACAAGAACACTGGAATAGTGTTTGAGGGCAGGTATGTTTGTCCCAGGTTCTTGTCTTACATGTATTAGGAAAATGTTTTGTTTTGTCAGAACCTTTTCAGTTTATTGGAAAAGCTGCATAAGGGCCCTGAAAGAGAGATAGGGCAAGTTCCAGACATTGGGCCCAGTTTGGGTCTTTGTCCTCACAGAGGGCTAATCAGGGTTTCAGCTGTGTAAGTGGGTTATAGGGCTGCTAGCCTGATTAGTGTGTGCAGACAGCCTGGGAAGACTGCAGGATCTCTGTGAGAGAAATACGCTTCCTTACACAAGTGAGCCATACAGTGTTGGTTGGAAAACTCTGTGTTTTTGTTTAGAGACAGTTAGGAACGTCTTATGTTTAGTTAGTGTCGGACAGGCAAGGTATTTTCTTTTGATGCTTGTTTTGTTTTCTGTTTAATAAAACTGGTCGTGGCCAGTTACACCACACACTGGACTTGTGTGATTCCTAAGCTGCTGCATAGCTGCCATTTACCCCACGAAACGGCACCTTGTTCCCTTACAGTGTTACAACTTGGTGGAGAATGCGAGCATTCCGTTCTGAGCATAAGTGAATGCAGCAGCTTTATGAGGCCTGCAGAAAACGGTGGTTTATGCAGATACAGCCCGGTGTGAAGTTGCTGAGACTCACCCCTGATGATTTGATATATGTCCTGGGTGAAAGCAGCTACAAAGCCGCCTGAAAAAATCTGTCGACATGGAGGAACTGCTTAAAGCTTTGCTGCAAGCTACAGTGGCTCAGCAGGAGGCCAACAGATAGCAGCAGGTGGCAATGGAGGAAAATTGGAGACTACAGCAGGAGGCCAACAGACAGCAGCAGGTGGCAATGGAGGAAAATAGGAGACAGCAGCAGGTGGCTATTGACGAACTTTACAGGCAACAGCGTCAGGATAGAGAGGCCTTAACAGAAGTGGTGCAGAGCCTTGCAGCCCGGATTGGAGATGTGGAGGCCTACCTGACCACGTTTGAAAGGACTGCCGAGCGTGAGAACTGGCCGAAAGCCCAGTGGTCCAGTCTGCTGGCACCTTTTCTGTCAGGTGAGCCCCAAAAAGCGTACTTTGATTTAAGCCCTGCTGAGGCTCGGGACTATGATAAACTAAAGACTGAGATCCTGACCCGCCTGGGAGTCACGCTGTCAATACGAGCACAACGGGTGCACCGTTGGGTGTACGCCATGGAGAAGCCTCCTCGCTCGCAGATGCACGACCTTATTCAGCTAACAAAAAAAATGGTTACAGCCAGAGACATTAACTGGTCCCCAGATGGTTGAAAGAGTCGTCATGGACCGCTATTTGAGATCTTTGCCCATGGTCCTGCGCAAGTGTGTTAGCCATGGAAACCCGGGTACTGCTGACCAATTAGTGGACATGGTAGAGAGGTATTTGGCAGCAGAGGAATTACTGATGACCACCCAGCAACCCATAGATCCTCGACAGCGCCCTTCAGTAAAGGCTGGTAAGACTGTTCCGTGGGAAAACGTTACTGGGCGGTTAAGAGAACGCAAGGCTGGAGAGACTGTAAACACTGGCCATGGAGACAGGCCAATGGGGCTAGAACGGTCTATGCTGCCCAAACGGGTTGATAATTGTGTGGTTAAATGTTTTAGGTGTGGTATGCCAGGTCATGTTATTGCCAATTGCCCAGTCACACAAGAACCCATGCAATGTGATGCTGCCTTTGAATGTCGCAGAATGTCTTTCTTTGCTAGGTTAGCCTGTACTGTGGTACCTTCACCTGAGTTGGAAAAACAAATGTGTGACGTGTTCTTAGAGGGTAACCGGGTAGAGGCCTTGCTAGATTCAGGAAGTTTAGTTACCCTTGTGAAAGCTGGGTTAGTGAACCCCTTAAAGGTCCAGCAAATACCTATTGGGGTAACTTGCATACATGGGGATACCCAACATTATGTCCCTGCTGAAGTGAATATAGAAACTTGTTGTGGGTCAGCAATGGTTAAAGTAGGACTGGTCCCCACCTTGGTGCATGAGGCCATAATAGGGAGGGATTTTCCTCATTTTTGGAAACTGTGGGAATCACGTTTATCAACAGATGTGAGAAGTAAAGAGCCAGTTGATAATACCGGTGATTTTATGGATGTACGTGTGTCTTTGGAACTTTCTGACCCTTTGCCTTTTGCTAGTTTGGCTGGGGAAATGACAGATGGGGAGTCCAGTGAGGACCCTCTTGCTGGGAATAGAGACATAGTAGTTAGAACTGAAAGCGTGCCTGACCTGGAGGTAAAGAAGGATCTGTTTGCATCTGAACAGTTAAAGGATCCTACCTTGATAAAGGCTAGAGAGAATGTTAAGATTGTTAATGGGGAACCTGTGGTACCAGGTGACAGGGTTATGTATCCCCACATGGCCATCTGTAATGAGCTCTTGTACCACATTGTCAAAAAGGGTGAGGATGTGGTGGAACAGCTGGTAGTTCCCCAGCCTTATCGGAGAACGGTACTAGATTTAGCTCATAGTCACGTTACAGCAGGGCATTTAGGGGTAGAAAATACCACTGAAAGAGTTTTACAAAGGTTCTTTTGGCCAGGGGTTTATAAAGAAGTGTCTGAATATTGTTCTTCCTGTCCTGAATGCTAGTATCATGCCCCTAGACCCCATTTCAGGAGCCCACTAGTTCCCATGCCTATTATAGAGGTCCCGTTTGACAGAATAGCCATGGATCTCGTGGGGCCCTTGTTAAAGTCCGCTCAGGGCCATCAGTATATCCCGGTAATAATGGACTATGCCACTCGATATCCTGAGGCTGTCCCTTTACGCACTATCACAACCAAGGCGATAGCTAGGGAGCTGGTGCAGGTTTTTAGTAGAGTGGGAATACCAAAAGAAATTTTGACTGACCAAGGTACTCCATTTAGGTCAAGGATCATGAAAGAATTGTTCAAATTATTTAAGGTCACTCACCTCAGGACGTCCATTTACAATCCCCAAACTGATGGATTGGTGGAAAGGTTTAATAAAACATTAAAAAGTATGTTAAAAAAGGTTGTTGATAAAGATGGGAAAAACTGGGATTGTTTATTGCCCTACTAGTTAATGGCCATCAGAGAAGTTCCTTAGTCCTCTACGGGGTTTTCTCCATTTGATTTGTTGTATGGTAGACACTCCAGAGGGTTGTTGGACATTGCCAAAGAGACGTGGGAAGGACAGCCCACTCCTTATAGAAGCGTTGTTGAACATGTAACACAAATGCAGGATAGGATTACAGCCGTGGTACCTATTGTCAGAGAGCACATGAAACAGGCCCAAAGTGCTCAACAGAGGTTATATAACCGGAGTGCCAAGATACGGGAATTTGCTCCTGGAGATAGAGTTCTTGTTTTGGTACCCACTGTGGAAAGCAAGTTCTTAGCTAAATGGCAGGGTCCATTTGAGATTAGGGAAAAAGTGAATGAGGTTAATTACAAAGTATACCAACCGGGAAAGAGAAAACCCGAACAAATCTACCATGTTAACTTAATCAAACCCTGGAAAGATAGGTTGTCTCTGTCAGCGGATCCTTGCCTTTCGTTGTCTTCACCTCGGTTGCTTCCCGCAGTAAAGGTGTCAGAGACATTATCAGCTGATCAGAACAATCAGGTTAAAGAATTTCTCATCCAAAATAGGGAGATATTTTCAGAGCTGCCTGGCCGAACGACCATAATAAAACATGACATTGTCACAGAACCAGGGGTCAGGGTCCATTTAAAGCCATATAGGATTCCTGAAGCTCAGCGAGAAGCTGTTTCTAAAGAAGTTAAAACCATGTTAGAACTTGGAGTCATACAGGAATCTAACAGTGAGTGGTTCAGTCCCATAGTTCTCATCCCGAAGCCAGACGGTAGCATACGCTTCTGTAATGACTTTCGTAAGTTAAATGAGGTGTCCAAGTTTGACGCATACCCCATGCCCCGTGTGGATGAGCTTATAGAAAGGCTGGGAACAGCCAGGTTTCTCACCACATTGGACCTGACCAAAGGTTACTGGCAAATACCTTTATCTGATAGCGCAAAAGAAAAAACAGCCTTTTCGGTTCCGGAGGGGCTATACCAGTATAAGATGTTACCCTTTGGGTTGCATGGGGCTCCAGCAACCTTTCAACGGGCGATGGATAAAATTTTGAGGCCCCATAGAAAATATGCAGCTGCCTATTTGGATGATGTGGCAATTCACAATACAGACTGGGGGTCCCATTTGGTTAAAGTACAAACAGTACTGGACTCAGAGAGGCAGGGTTAACTGCTAACCCAAAGAAGTGCTGCCTCGCAATGGAGGAGGTCAAATATTCGGGCTTCACCATAGGCAGAGGTCTGATTAGGCCCCAATTGAATAAAATTTATGCTATTCAAAACTGGTCTCGTCCAGTGAATAAAAAACAGGTAAGGGCTTTTTTGGGAATAACTGGGTACTATAGACGGTTTATTCCCAATTTTGCGACCACAGCAGTGCCGTTGTCAGACCTTACCAAGGGGAAGCAGTCAAATATGGTGAAATGGAACCCTGATGCAGAAAAAGCGTTCCAAGCATTAAAAGTGGCTTTGTGTTCACAACCTGTATTGATAACACCAGATTTTTCAAAAGAATTTGGGGTACAGACAGATGCCTCAGAGGTAGGGATAGGGGCTGTGCTGTCCCAAACCAGAGATGAGGACGAACACCCTATCATTTATTTGAGTAGGAAACTCAATGAGCATGAAAAAAGGTATGCCATTGTGGAAAAGGAGGCTTTGGCCATTAAGTGGGCACTAGATACCTTGAGATATTACCTCTTGGGTAGACAATTCAGACTAGTGACAGATCATGCCCCTTTAAAATGGATGTATGTAAATAGAGGCAAAAATGCTCGTGTAACTAGATGGTTTCTAGTATTGCAGGATTTTAAGTTTACTGTCGAACATAGACCGGGTACACAATTGGCCAATGCAGATGCATTGTCCCTCATCTTCTGTTTGGGGGCTACAAGTGTTCCGGCCCTTAGGTCAAAACAGGGGAGGGGGATATGTGACAAAAACACTGGAATAGTGTTTGAGGGCAGGTATGTTTGTCCCAGGTTCTTGTCTTACAAGTATTAGGAAAATGTTTTGTTTTGTCAGAACCTTTTCAGTTTATTGGAAAAGCTGGATAAGGGCCCTGAAAGAAAGAGAGGGCAAATTCTAGACATTGGGCCCTGTTTGGGTCTTTGTCCTCACAGAGGGCTAATCAGGGTTTCAGCTGTGTAAGTGGGTTATAGGGCTGCTAGACTGATTAGTGTGTGCAGACTTCCTGGGAAGACTGCAGGATCTCTGTGAGAGAAATACGCTTCCTTACACAAGTGAGCCATACAGTGTTGGTTGGAAAACTCTGTGTTTTTGTTTAGAGACAGTTAGGAACGTCTTATGTTTAGTTAGTGCCGGACAGGCAAGGTATTTTCTTTTGATGTTTGTTTTGTTTTCTGTTTAATAAAACTGGCCGTGGCCAGTTACACCACACACTGGACTTGTGTGATTCCTAAGCTGCTGCATAGCTGCCATTTACCCCACGAAACGGCACCTTGTTCCCTTACAGTGTTACAACTTATATATATATATTCGCGAACCGAACCCCCCCGAACTCCACGTGTCAAGCACGGGTCCGAGCCCGGCTCGGTTATTCCCGCCTGACTCAGAAAACCCGAATGAGGCAAAACGTCATCATCCCGCTGTTGGATTCTCGCGAGATTCGGATTCCATATAAAGAGCCGCGCCTCGCCACCATTTTAACTTGGGCATTGTAGAGGATACAGAGAGGACGTGGCTACGTTCTCTCAGTGTCAGTTCTCAGTATCAGTGCTCAGTATCAGTGCTTATTGCTGATCAGTAATACTAGTACAGTGTCTTGTGCTGCATCTTGCTGCTGTAGGGTGCTGTGGTAGTAGTGTCCTGTGACTGTGCATCGGTCATCATCATTCCAGTCACAGTGGTATCTGGGGGGGTGACAATTCCAGAGTGCTTTTGTGCTGCTCACTAATACTAGTACAGTGTCTTGTGCTGCATCGTGCTGCTCAGTGTCAGTTCTCAGTAGTATCATCAGTGCTCAGTATCACTGCTCATTGGGGGTAATTCCAAGTTGATCGCAGCAGGATTTTTGTTAGCAATTGGGCAAAACCATGTGCACTGCAGGGGAGGCAGATATAACATGTGCAGAGAGAGTTAGATTTGGGTGGGGTGTGTTCAATCTGCAATCTAATTTGCAGTGTAAAAATAAAGCAGCCAGTATTTACCTTGCACAGAAACAAAATAACCCACCCAAATCTTACTCTCTCTACACGTTATATCTGCCTCCCCTGCAGTGCACATGGTTTTGCCCAATTGCTATCAAAAATCCTGCTGCGATCAACTTGGAATTACCCCCTTTGGGCCTAATTCTGAGTTGATCGCAGCAGCAAATTTATTAGCAGTTGGGCAAAACCATGTGCACTGCAGGGGGGGGGGGGTAGATATGACATGTGCAGAGAGATTTAGATTTGGGTGGGGTGTGTTCAAACTGAAATCTAAATTGCAGTGTAAAAATAAAGCAGCCAGTATTTACCCTGCACAGAAACAATATAACCCACACAAATCTAACTCTCTCTCTCTGCAAATGTTATATCTGCCCCCCCCCCTGCAGTGCATGTGGTTTTGCCCAATTGCTACCAAACATGCTGCTGCGATCAACTCAGAATTACCCCCATTGTCTTGTGCTGCATTGTTATGCTCAGTGATACTACATTACTTATACTAATACAGTGTCTTGTGCTGCTCAGTGTCAGTTTTCAGTAGTATCATCAGTGCTCAGTATCACTGCTCATTGTCTTGTGGTGCTCAGTAATACTACATTACTAATACTAGTACAGTGTCTTGTGCTGCATCGTGCTGCTCAGTGTCAGTTCTCAGTAGTATCATCAGTGCTCAGTATCACTGCTCATTATCTTGTGCTGCATCGTGGTGCTCAGTAATACTACATTACTAATACTAGTACAGTGTCTTGTGCTGCTCAGTGTTAGTTCTCAGTAGTATCATCAGTGCTCAGTATCACTGCTCATTGTCTTGTGCTGCATCGTGGTGCTCAGTAATACTACATTACTAATACTAGTACAGTGTCTTGTGCTGCTCATTGTCAGTTCTCAGTAGTATCATCAGTGCTCAGTATCACTGCTCATTGTCTTGTGGTCCTCAGTAATACTACATTACTAATACTAGTACAGTGTCTTGTGCTAATCGTGCTGCTCAGTGTCAGTTCTCAGTAGTATCATCAGTGCTCACTATCACTGCTCATTGTCTTGTGCTGCATCGTGGTGCTCAGTAATACTACATTACTAATAATAGTAGAGTGTCTTGTGCTGCATCGTGCTGCTCGTGTCAGTTCTCAGTAGTATCATCAGTGCTCAGTATCACTGCTCATTGTCTTGTGGTGCTCAGTAATACTACATTACTAATACTAGTACAGTGTCTTGTGCTAATCGTGCTGCTCAGTGTCAGTTCTCAGTAGTATCATCAGTGCTCAGTATCACTGCTCATTGTCTTTTGGTGCTCAGTAATACTACATTACTAATACTAGTACAGTGTCTTGCGCTGCATCGTGCTGCTCGGTATCAGTGCTCAGTAGTATCATCAGTGCTCAATATCACTGCTCATTGACTTGTGGTGCTCAGTAATACTACATTACTAATACTAGTAAAGTGTCTTGTGCTAATCGTGAGCAAGTGCTGACATCTGGTCCAGACTGAAGGACCTGCCAACGATTACTGACATGTCTACTGTCACTGCATATGATTCTGTCACCATTGAAAGAATGGAGGAGGATTATATGAGTGACAGCATCCAAGTAGGCATGTCAGACAGTCCGTACGTATACTGGCAGGAAAAAGGCAATTTGGAGGCCCTTGCACAAACTGGATTTATTTTACCTAAGTTGCCCCCCCCCCCCTCCAGTGTGTACTCCGAAAGAGTGTTTAGTTAAGCCGGTCACCTTGTCCGCGATCGGCGTAGGAGGTTACTTCCAGAAAATGTGGAGAAGATGATGTTCTTCAAAATGTATTATAAATTCCTCCGTGGAGACATTTACCAGCAATTGCCTCCAGAAAGTGCACAGGAACCTGTGATGGTGGATTCCAGTGGGGACGAATTAATACTCAGTGAGGAGGATGTACACTGTGAAAGGGGTGAGGAATTGGAGGATGATGATGAGGTGGACATCTTGCCTCTGTAGAGCCAGTTTGTGCAAGGAGAGATTGATTGCTTCTTTTTTGGTGGGGGCCCAAACCAACCAGTCATTTCAGCCACAGTCGTATGGCAGACCCTGTCGCTGAAATGATTGGTTTGTTAAACTGTGCATGTCCTGTTTATACAACATAATGGTGGGTGGGAGGGACCAAGGACAATTCCATCTTTCACCTCTTTTTTTATTTATCTCTGCATCATGTGCTGTTTGTCTGACACTGCAGTGCCGCTCCTAGATGGGCCAGGTGTGTGTGCCGCCCACTTGGGTCGCTTAGCTTAGTCATCCAGCGACCTCGGTGCAAATTTTAGGACTAAAAATAATATTGTGAGGTGTGGACCCGAATATAATAAGATTTTACTCACCGGTAAATCTATTTCTCGTAGTCCGTAGTGGATGCTGGGGACTCCGTAAGGACCATGGGGAATAGACGGGCTCCGCAGGAGAGTGGGCACTTTAAGAAATATTTAGTACTACTGGTGTGCACTGGCTCCTCCCTCTATGCCCCTCCTCCAGACCTCAGTTAAGGAAACTGTGCCCGGAAGAGCTGACATTACAAGGAAAGGATTTTGGAATCCAGGGTAAGACTCATACCAGCCACACCAATCACACCGTATAATTTGTGATAACATACCCAGTCAACAGTATGAACAACAACAGAGCATAAGACAAACCTGATGCAACCATAACATAACCCTTATTTAAGCAATAACTATATACAAGTATTGCAGAAGAAGTCCGCACTTGGGACGGGCGCCCAGCATCCACTACGGACTACGAGAAATAGATTTACCGGTGAGTAAAATCTTATTTTCTCTAACGTCCTAGTGGATGCTGGGGACTGCGTAAGGACCATGGGGATTATACCAAAGCTCCCAAACGGGCGGGAGAGTGCGGATGACTCTGCAGCACCGAATGAGCAAACACAAGGTATCAAACTTGTAGAACTTTGCAAAAGTGTTTGAACCCGACCAAATAGCTGCTCGGCAAAGCTGTAATGCCGAGACCCCTCGGGCAGCTGCCCAAGAAGAGCCCACCTTCCTTGTGGAATGGGCTTTTACTGATTTTGGAGGCGGCAAGCCAGCAGCAGAATGAGTCTGCTGAATCGTGTTACAGATCCAGCGAGCAATAGTTTACTTTGAAGCAGGAGTAGAGATGAGCGCCTGAAATTTTTCGGGTTTTGTGTTTTGGTTTTGGGTTCGGTTCCGCGGCCGTGTTTTGGGTTCGAACGCGTTTTGGCAAAACCTCACCGAATTTTTTTTGTCGGATTCGGGTGTGTTTTGGATTCGGGTGTTTTTTTCAAAAAACACTAAAAAACAGCTTAAATCATAGAATTTGGGGGTCATTTTGATCCCAAAGTATTATTAACCTCAAAAACCATAATTTACACTCATTTTCAGTCTATTCTGAATACCTCACACCTCACAATATTATTTTTAGTCCTAAAATTTGCACCGAGGTCACTGTGTGAGTAAGATAAGCGACCCTAGTGGCCGACACAAACACCGGGCCCATCTAGGAGTGGCACTGCAGTGTCACGCAGGATGTCCCTTCCAAAAAACCCTCCCCAAACAGCACATGACGCAAAGAAAAAAAGAGGCGCAATGAGGTAGCTGTGTGAGTAAGATTAGCGACCCTAGTGGCCGACACAAACACCGGGCCCATCTAGGAGTGGCACTGCAGTGTCACGCAGGATGGCCCTTCCAAAAAACCCTCCCCAAACAGCACATGACGCAAAGAAAAAAAGAGGCGCAATGAGGTAGCTGTGTGAGTAAGATTAGCGACCCTAGTGGCCGACACAAACACCGGGCACATCTAGGAGTGGCACTGCAGTGTCACGCAGGATGTCCCTTCCAAAAAACACTCCCCAAACAGCACATGACGCAAAGAAAAAAAGAGGCGCAATGAGGTAGCTGTGTGAGTAAGATTAGCGACCCTAGTGGCCGACACAAACACCGGGCCCATCTAGGAGTGGCACTGCAGTGTCACGCAGGATGTCCCTTCCAAAAAACCCTCCCCAATCAGCACATGATGCAAAGAAAAAGAAAAGAAAAAAGAGGTGCAAGATGGAATTGTCCTTGGGCCCTCCCACCCACCCTTATGTTGTATAAACAAAACAGGACATGCACACTTTAACCAACCCATCATTTCAGTGACAGGGTCTGCCACACGACTGTGACTGATATGACGGGTTGGTTTGGACCCCCCCCAAAAAAGAAGCAATTAATCTCTCCTTGCACAAACTGGCTCTACAGAGGCAAGATGTCCACCTCATCTTCACCCTCCGATATATCACCGTGTACATCCCCCTCCTCACAGATTATCAATTCGTCCCCACTGGAATCCACCATCTCAGCTCCCTGTGTACTTTGTGGAGGCAATTGCTGCTGGTCAATGTCTCCGCGGAGGAATTGATTATAATTCATTTTAATGAACATCATCTTGTCCACATTTTCTGGATGTAACCTCGTACGCCGGTTGCTGACAAGGTGAGCGGCGGCACTAAACACTCTTTCGGAGTACACACTTGTGGGAGGGCAACTTAGGTAGAATAAAGCCAGTTTGTGCAAGGGCCTCCAAATTGCCTCTTTTTCCTGCCAGTATAAGTACGGACTGTGTGACGTGCCTACTTGGATGCGGTCACTCATATAATCCTCCACCATTCTATCAATGTTGAGAGAATCATATGCAGTGACAGTAGACGACATGTCCGTAATCGTTGTCAGGTCCTTCAGTCCGGACCAGATGTCAGCATCAGCAGTCGCTCCAGACTGCCCTGCATCACCGCCAGCGGGTGGGCTCGGAATTCTGAGCCTTTTCCTCGCACCCCCAGTTGCGGGAGAATGTGAAGGAGGAGATGTTGACAGGTCGCGTTCCGCTTGACTTGACAATTTTGTCACCAGCAGGTCTTTCAACCCCAGCAGACCTGTGTCTGCCGGAAAGAGAGATCCAAGGTAGGCTTTAAATCTAGGATCGAGCACGGTGGCCAAAATGTAGTGCTCTGATTTCAACAGATTGACCACCCGTGAATCCTTGTTAAGCGAATTAAGGGCTGCATCCACAAGTCCCACATGCCTAGCGGAATCGCTCCCTTTTAGCTCCTTCTTCAATGCCTCCAGCTTCTTCTGCAAAAGCCTGATGAGGGGAATGACCTGACTCAGGCTGGCAGTGTCTGAACTGACTTCACGTGTGGCAAGTTCAAAGGGCATCAGAACCTTGCACAACGTTGAAATCATTCTCCACTGCACTTGAGACAGGTGCATTCCACCTCCTATATCGTGCTCAATTGTATAGGCTTGAATGGCCTTTTGCTGCTCCTCCAACCTCTGAAGCATATAGAGGGTTGAATTCCACCTCGTTACCACTTCTTGCTTCAGATGATGGCAGGGCAGGTTCAGTAGTTTTTGGTGGTGCTCCAGTCTTCTGTACGTGGTGCCTGTACGCCGAAAGTGTCCCGCAATTTTTCTGGCCACCGACAGCATCTCTTGCACGCCCCTGTCGTTTTTTAAAAAATTCTGCACCACCAAATTCAAGGTATGTGCAAAACATGGGACGTGCTGGAATTTGCCCATATTTAATGCACACACAATATTGCTGGCGTTGTCCGATGCCACAAATCCACAGGAGAGTCCAATTGGGGTAAGCCATTCCGCGATGATCTTCCTCAGTTGCCGTAAGAGGTTTTCAGCTGTGTGCGTATTCTGGAAAGCGGTGATACAAAGCGTAGCCTGCCTAGGAAAGAGTTGGCATTTGCGAGATGCTGCTACTGGTGCCGCCGCTGCTGTTCTTGCGGCGGGAGTCCATACATCTACCCAGTGGGCTGTCACAGTCATATAGTCCTGACCCTGCCCTGCTCCACTTGTCCACATGTCCGTGGTTAAGTGGACATTGGGTACAACTGCATTTTTTAGGACACTGGTGAGTCTTTTTCTGACGTCCGTGTACATTCTCGGTATCGCCTGCCTAGAGAAGTGGAACCTAGATGGTATTTGGTAACGGGGGCACACTGCCTCAATAAATTGTCTAGTTCCCTGTGAACTAACGGCGGATACCGGACGCACGTCTAACACCAACATAGTTGTCAAGGACTCAGTTATCCGCTTTGCAGTAGGATGACTGCTGTGATATTTCATCTTCCTCGCAAAGGACTGTTGAACAGTCAATTGCTTACTGGAAGTAGTACAAGTGGGCTTACGACTTCCCCTCTGGGATGACCATCGACTCCCAGCGGCAACAACAGCAGCGCCAGCAGCAGTAGGCGTTACACGCAAGGATGCATCGGAGGAATCCCAGGCAGGAGAGGACTCGTCAGAATTGCCAGTGACATGGCCTGCAGGACTATTGGCATTCCTGGGGAAGGAGGAAATTGACACTGAGGGAGTTGGTGGGGTGGTTTGCGTGAGCTTGGTTACAAGAGGAAGGGATTTACTGGTCAGTGGACTGCTTCCGCTGTCACCCAAAGTTTTTGAACTTGTCACTGACTTATTATGAATGCGCTGCAGGTGACGTATAAGGGAGGATGTTCCGAGGTGGTTAACGTCCTTACCCCTACTTATTACAGCTTGACAAAGGGAACACACGGCTTGACACCTGTTGTCCGCATTTCTGGTGAAATACCTCCACACCGAAGAGCTGATTTTTTTGGTATTTTCACCTGGCATGTCAACGGCCATATTCCTCCCACGGACAACAGGTGTCTCCCCGGGTGCCTGACTTAAACAAACCACCTCACCATCAGAATCCTCCTGGTCAATTTCCTCCCCAGCGCCAGCAACACCCATATCCTCCTCATCCTGGTGTACTTCAACACTGACATCTTCAATCTGACTATCAGGAACTGGACTGCGGGTGCTCCTTCCAGCACTTGCAGGGGGCGTGCAAATGGTGGAAGGCGCATGCTCTTCACGTCCAGTGTTGGGAAGGTCAGGCATCGCAACCGACACAATTGGACTCTCCTTGTGGATTTGGGATTTCGAAGAATGCACAGTTCTTTGCTGTGCTGCTTTTGCCAGCTTGAGTCTTTTCATTTTTCTAGCGAGAGGCTGAGTGCTTCCATCCTCATGTGAAGCTGAACCACTAGCCATGAACATAGGCCAGGGCCTCAGCCGTTCCTTGCCACTCCGTGTGGTAAATGGCATATTGGCAAGTTTACGCTTCTCCTCCGACAATTTTATTTTAGGTTTTGGAGTCCTTTTTTTACTGATATTTGGTGTTTTGGATTTGACATGCTCTGTACTATGACATTGGGCATCGGCCTTGGCAGACGACGTTGCTGGCATTTCATCGTCTCGGCCATGACTAGTGGCAGCAGCTTCAGCACGAGGTGGAAGTGGATCTTGATCTTTCCCTAATTTTGGAACCTCAACATTTTTGTTCTCCATATTTTAATAGGCACAACTAAAAGGCACCTCAGGTAAACAATGGAGATGGATGGATTGGATACTAGTATACAATTATGGACGGGCTGCCGAGTGCCGACACAGAGGTAGCCACAGCCGTGAACTACCGCACTGTACTGTGTCTGCTGCTAATATATAGACTGGTTGATAAAGAGATAGTATACTCGTAACTAGTATGTATGTATAAAGAAAGAAAAAAAAACCACGGTTAGGTGGTATATACAATTATGGACGGGCTGCCGAGTGCCGACACAGAGGTAGCCACAGCCGTGAACTACCGCACTGTACTGTGTCTGCTGCTAATATATAGACTGGTTGATAAAGAGATAGTATACTCGTAACTAGTATGTATGTATAAAGAAAGAAAAAAAAACCACGGTTAGGTGGTATATACAATTATGGACGGGCTGCCGAGTGCCGACACAGAGGTAGCCACAGCCGTGAACTACCGCACTGTACTGTGTCTGCTGCTAATATATAGACTGGTTGATAAAGAGATAGTATACTCGTAACTAGTATGTATGTATAAAGAAAGAAAAAAAAACCACGGTTAGGTGGTATATACAATTATGGACGGGCTGCCGAGTGCCGACACAGAGGTAGCCACAGCCGTGAACTACCGCACTGTACTGTGTCTGCTGCTAATATATAGACTGGTTGATAAAGAGATAGTATACTCGTAACTAGTATGTATGTATAAAGAAAGAAAAAAAAACCACGGTTAGGTGGTATATACAATTATGGACGGGCTGCCGAGTGCCGACACAGAGGTAGCCACAGCCGTGAACTACCGCACTGTACTGTGTCTGCTGCTAATATATAGACTGGTTGATAAAGAGATAGTATACTCGTAACTAGTATGTATGTATAAAGAAAGAAAAAAAAACCACGGTTAGGTGGTATATACAATTATGGACGGGCTGCCGAGTGCCGACACAGAGGTAGCCACAGCCGTGAACTACCGCACTGTACTGTGTCTGCTGCTAATATAGACTGATTGTTGATAAAGAGATAGTATACTACTAATATTATATATACTGGTGGTCAGGTCACTGGTCACTAGTCACACTGGCAGTGGCACTCCTGCAGCAAAAGTGTGCACTGTTTAATTTTAATATAATATTATGTACTCCTGGCTCCTGCTATAACCTATAACTGGCACTGCAGTAGTGCTCCCCAGTCTCCCCCACAATTATAAGCTGTGTGAGCTGAGCAGTCAGACAGATATATTATATATATAGATGATGCAGCACACTGGCCTGAGCCTGAGCAGTGCACACAGATATGGTATGTGACTGACTGAGTCACTGTGTGTATCGCTTTTTTCAGGCAGAGAACGGATATATTAAATAAACTGCACTGTGTGTCTGGTGGTCACTCACTATATTATATATTATGTACTCCTGGCTCCTGCTATAACCTATAACTGGCACTGCAGTAGTGCTCCCCAGTCTCCCCCATAATTATAAGCTGTGTGAGCTGAGCAGTCAGACAGATATATATAATATTATATATAGATAATAGATGATGCAGCACACTGGCCTGAGCCTGAGCAGTGCACACAGATATGGTATGTGACTGAGTCACTGTGTGCTGTGTATCGCTTTTTTCAGGCAGAGAACGGATTATAAAGTAAACTGCACTGTCCTCACTAGTAAACTCTCTCCACTCAGTCTCTACACTTCTACAGTAACAGTACTCCTCCTAGTCAGCTCCAGTAAATCTCTCTCAGTCTCTTATAATCTAAATGGAGAGGACGCCAGCCACGTCCTCTCCCTATCAATCTCAATGCACGTGTGAAAATGGCGGCGACGCGCGGCTCCTTATATAGAATCCGAGTCTCGCGATAGAATCCGAGCCTCGCGAGAATCCGACAGCGTCATGATGACGTTCGGGCGCGCTCGGGTTAACCGAGCAAGGCGGGAAGATCCGAGTCGCTCGGACCCGTGAAAAAAAACATGAAGTTCTGGCGGGTTCGGATTCAGAGAAACCGAACCCGCTCATCTCTAAGCAGGAGCACCCAGCCTGTTGGATGCATACAGGATAAACAGCGAGTCAGTTTTCCTGACTCCAGCCGTTCTGGCTACATAAATCTTCAAAGCCCTGACTACATCTAGTAACTTGGAATCCTCCAAGTCACGAGTAGCCACAGGCACCACGATAGGTTGGTTCAAATGAAAAGATGACACCACCTTTAGCTGAAATTGCGGACGAGTCCGTAATTCTGCCCTGTCCATATGGAAAACCAGATAGGGGCTTTTACATGACAAAGCCGCCAATTCTGACACACGCCTAGCCGAAGCTAAGGCCAATAGCATGACCACTTTCCATGTGAGATATTTTAACTCCACGGTCTTAAGCGGCTCAAACCAGTGAGATTTCAGGAAACTCAACACCACGTTAAGATCCCAAGGTGCCACTGGTGGCACAAAAGGGGGCTGAATATGCAGCACTCCCTTTACAAACGTCTGAACTTCAGGTAGAGAAGCTAGTTTTTTATGAAAGAAAATGGATAGGGCCGAAATATGGACCTTAATGGACCCCAATTCTAGGCCCAAAGTCACTCCCGACTGTAGGAAGTGAAGGAAACGGCCCAGCTGGAATGCCTCTGTAGAGGCATTCCTGGCCTCACATCCAGCAACATATTTTCGCCGTATACGGTGATAATGTTTAGCCGTCACGTCCTTCTTAGCCTTTATCAGCATAGGAATAACCTCATCCGGAATCCCTTTTTTTTTTTTATTAGGATCCGGCGATCAACCGCCATGCCGTCAAACGCAGCTGCGGTAAGTCTTGGAACATACAAGGTCCCTGCTGCAACAGATCCTGCCCTAGAGGCAGAGGCCATGGGTCCTCTGTGAGCATTTCTTGCAGCGCTGGATACCAAGTCCTTCTTGGCCAATCCGGAACAATGAGTATTGTTCTCACTCCTCTTTTCCTTATGATTCTCAGCACTTTGGGTAAGAGAGGAAGAGGAGGAAACACATAAACCGACTGGAACATCCACAATGTCACCAGTGCGTCTACAGCTATCGCCTGAGAGTCTCTTGACCTGGCGCAATACCTCTGTAGCTTTTTGTTGATGCGGGATGCCATCATGTCCACCTGTGGCAGTTCCCACCGACCTACAATCTGCGCGAAGACTTCTTGATGAAGTCCCCCCTCTCCCGGGTGGAGGTCGTGCCTGCTGAGGAAGTCTGCTTCCTAGTTGTCCACTCCCGGAATGAACACTGCTGACAGTGCTCGTACGTGATTCTCCGCCCATCGAAGAATTCTGGTGGCTTCCGCCATCGCCACCCTGCTCCTTGTGCCGCCTTGGCGGTTTACATGAGCCACTGCGGTGATGTTGTCTGATTGGATCAGCACCGATTGGTTGCGAAGCAGGGTCTCCGCTTGACTTAGGGCGTTGTATATGGCCCTTAGTTCCAGGATATTGATGTGAAGACTTGACCACAGCCCTTGGAAACTTCTTCCCTGAGTGACTGCCCCCCACCCTCGGAGGCTTGCATCCGTGGTCACCAGGACCCAGTCCTGAATTCCGAACCTGCGGCCCTCGAGAAGGTGAGTACTCTGCAGCCACCACCGGAAAGACACCCTGGCCCCGGGGGATAGGGTGATTAACCGATGCATCTAAAGATGTGATCCGGACCACTTTGTCCAGTAAGTCCCATTAGAAGGTCCTCTCATGGAACCTGCCGAAAGGAATGGCCTCGTATGATGCCACCATCCTTCCCAGGACTCGAGTGCAGTGATGCACTGACACCTGTTTTGGTTTTAATAGATTCCTGACCAGTGTCACGAGCTCCTGAGCTCTCTCTATCGGGAGATAAACCCTTTTCTGGTCAGTGTAAAGGATCATGCCTAGGAGAGGCAGTTGAGCTGTAGGAACCAACTGCGACTTTGGAATATATAGAATCCAGCCGTGTTGCCGTTACACTTCCAGAGAAAGTGATACGCTGTTCAGCCACTGCTCTCCTGATCTCGCTTTTATGAGGAGATCGTCCAAGTACGTGATAATAGTGACACCTTGCTTCCGCAGGAGCACCATCATTTCCGCCATTACCTTGGTGAATATTCTCGGGCCGTGGAGAGACCAAACGGCAACATCTGAAATTGGTAATGACAATCCCGTACCGCAATTCTGAGATACGCCTGATGAGGTGGATAAATGGGGACATGAAGGTATGCCTCCTTTACGTCCCGAGTCACGATAAAATCTCCTTGTAACGACCGCTCTTAGCGATTCCATCTTGAACTTGATCCTTTTCAGGTATATGTTCAGGGATTTTAAATTCAATATGGGTCTGACCGAACCGTCTGGTTTCGGGACTAACACATGGTCGAATAATAACCCCTCCTTGTCGAAGGAGGGTAACCTTGACCACCACCTGTTGAAGATACAATTTGTGAATTGCAGTTAACCCTGTTTCCCTCTCGTGGGGGGAAGCCGGCAGGGCCGTCAGTGAGGAGGCATCATCTCAAAGTCCAGCTTGTATCCCTGAGACACAATATCTATTGCCCAGGGATCTAACAGGGAGTGAACCCACTTGTTGCAGTACTTACGAAAGCGTGCCCCCACCGGGCCTAGCTCCGTCTGTGGAGCCCCAGCGACATGCGGTGGATTTTCATAGAGGCCGGGGAGGACTTCTGTTTCTGGGAACTAGCTGTGTTGTGCAGCTTCTTTCCTCTGGCCCCGCCTCTGGCAAGAAAGGACGCATCTCGGCCTTTCTTGTTTCTTTGTTCGAAAAGCTGCATTTGATAATGACGTGCTTTCCTAGGCTGTGCAGGAATATAAGGCAAAATATCCGAATTACCAGCTATAGCCGTGGAGACCAGGTCCGAGAACCCTTCTCCACACAATCCTCAGCCTTCCATATGCCACTTAAGTTGGCATCATCTGTCCATTGCATATTCTACAGGACACGTCAAGCAGAAATCGACATAGCTTTGACTCTAGGACCCAGTATACCCATGTCTCTTTGGGCATGTTTGATTATATATATCTCCTAAGACAGCATCTTTAATATATATACATATCTCTCTCTCTCTCTCTCTATATATATATATATATATATATATATATACATACTAGGGTCTCAATTTCTGCTGATAAGGTACCTGTCCACGCCGCCCCAGCGCTATAAACCCATGCCGACACAATCGCCGGTCTGAGTAGTGTACCAGAATGTGTACGCTATCTGCAGGACACCCGGGAATAGCTAGGGCTACAATCTGGGCAAACGTGACACCCTAGGGGAAGATTCCCATCACATCCTGGCCCTAGTGGGGAAAGGATACTGCCTGAGAATTCTTTGTGGGAAGCTGCAGTCTCTTGTCTGGAGATTCCCGCTCTTTTTCCTCATGAGAGGAGGGAAATTTACCTCAGCTTTCTTCCCCTTAAACATGTGTACCCTTGTGTCAGGGACAGATGAGTCATCAGTGATATGCAAATCATCTTTTATTACAATAATCATATATTGAATACTTTTCTGCCATTTTGGCTGTAACTTTGCATTATCGTAGTCGACACTGGAGTCAAACTCCGTGTCGATATCAGTGTTTATTATTTTGGATAGTGAACATTGTGAGACTCTGAAGGTCTCTGCGCCATAGGGACAGACATGGGTAGATTTCCTGTCTGTTCTCTAATCTTTTGTGCAATAAATTCACCTTAGCACTTACACATATCCAAACAGGTGTCGGCGTTGTCGACGGAGACACCCTCTCACACACATATTTGCTCTATCTCCTCCTTAGG
Organism: Pseudophryne corroboree; assembly: GCF_028390025.1. Classification (NCBI taxonomy): domain Eukaryota; kingdom Metazoa; phylum Chordata; class Amphibia; order Anura; family Myobatrachidae; genus Pseudophryne; species Pseudophryne corroboree. Next base: position 293,451,499 of record NC_086446.1, on the reverse strand, counting down.
GGAGCCTTTTACCTCAGACATGTCGACACACACGTACCGACACACCACACACACAAGGGATGCTCTATTTGAAGACAGTTCCCCCACAAGGCCCTTTGGAGAGACAGAGAGAGAGTATGCCAGCACACACCCCAGCGCTATATGACCCAGGAATCACACAGTAACTTAGTGTTAACCCAGTAGCTGCTGTATATATTGTTTTTACGCCAAATTTAAGTGCCCCCGCCCTCTCTTTTTCACCCTCTATCGTGCTTCTGCAGGGGAGAGCCTGGGGAGCTTCCTCTCAGCGGAGCTGTGGAGAGAAAATGGCGCTGGTGAGTGCTGAGGAAGAAGGCCCCGCCCCCTCAGCGGCGGGCTTCTGTCCCGCGATTTTGTGTAAAAATAATGGCGGGGGCTCATGCCTATTACAGTGCCCAGCTGTATATATGCTGCTTTTTTGCCAGGAGGTTCTCAATTGCTGCCCAGGGCGCCCCCCCCCCCCCTGCACCCTACAGTGACCGGAGTGTGTGGGTTAGTGTGGGAGCAATGGCGCACAGCTGCAGTGCTGTGCGCTACCTCATATGAAGACAGGAGTCTTCTGCCGCCGATTTTGACGTCTTCTTGCTTCAACCCGCCGGCTTCTGTCTTCTGGCTCTGCGAGGGGGACGGCGGCACGGCTCCGGGAACGGACGACCAAGGTTAAGTTCCTGTGTTCGATCCCTCTGGAGCTAATGGTGTCCAGTAGCCTAAGAAGCGCAACCTAGCCGCAGTTAGTAGGTTTGCTTCTCTCCCCTCAGTCCCACGTAGCAGAGAGTCTGTTGCCAGCAGAAGCTCTCTGAAAATAAAAAACCTAACTAAAATACTTTCTTATTAGCAAGCTCAGGAGAGCTCACTAAAATGCACCCAGATTCTAACTGAGGTCTGGAGGAGGGGCATAGAGGGAGGAGCCAGTGCACACCAGTAGTACTAAATCTTTCTTAGAGTGCCCAGTCTCCTGCGGAGCCCGTCTATTCCCCATGGTCCTTACGGAGTCCCCAGCATCCACTAGGACGTTAGAGATATATATATATATATATATATATATATATATAGATAGATATATATAGATAGATATAGATATATAGCTTCTTCTTTTTTTACACTGGGGCAAAGCCCCTGGATGGATGAACAGAGTACCCCTGGAGATTATAGCAGGCCCTTGATGGACCAATAGTGCATCCCTGGATGGACACAGCAGCCCCTTGTCAAACACAGCAGCCCCTTACTGGATGGACAGAGCACCCCTGGACGGACACATCAGCCCCTTGATGGACAACACAGCACCACTGGATGGACAACACAGCACCACTGGACAGACATAGCATGGACACTTCTACCCAGTACATGCTCCACAGCCGGGGACCGTTATAGAATCCGACAGTGGGAGGATGACGTTTTGCCTTGCTTTGGGATCCAAGTCAGGCGGCAAAACCTGAGCCGGATTTAGATCCTGGCTCGGAACGCTATGTTTGGGTAGGTCCGGTTCTAAGAGAACCGGACTTGCTCAGCTCTAATCCTGACAGCTGCATATACATCATTCCCAGAGCCAGTCCTAAACAATATGATGCCGTAGGCAAGATTTTGGCTGGTGTCCCCTAGCACGGCCGCTAGTTTCACCTCTGACCATGCACCCCATTCCCAGCACCATCACACCTCACTCATAGCAGTCCTCATTTTGGTGTTCCTACCACCTATATTTAAAATAGGAACAATGCGCACATTCGGCGCACAGCCCAAAAAGGGGTGTGTTCTTGCTGGGAATGGGCATGGCAACACAATAGTACCCCCAATTCAAATTACTTCACACAGTAGTGCAACATTAGTAGTTAGTAGTTCACATTTTATCATGCGATAGTGTCTGTAATTCACATTACATCACATAGTAGTACCACTTTACCTTAAAACCATTACTCCTCGCAGTAGTGCTTCTTATTCACATTACAAAACACTGAATTGCCCCTTATTCACATTACACCACACCATATTGCTCTTTATTCACATTAGACCACACAGTAGTGCCCTTTCTATATGTTACACCACACAGGAGAGCACCTTATACACATAAAGCCACAAATTAGTAATGCATTTATACACATAATACCACACACTAATGCCACTTACACATTATGCCAACCTTTATTAATGCTCCTTTATTAATACACATTGAGGTGTATTCAATAGCTGTCAGAAGCTGCCGTCTTGTCGGAAAGACGGCAGCTTCCGACAGATTTCAATCGGAAGGGGTTCCGACCTATTCAAAAAGTGCCGATCCGCATGCTTCTCGTCAGAAACGGGGCCAAATCCAACAGGTTTTGGCCCCCTTTTCAACATTCTCAATCCGACTTTAAGTAAAGTCGGATTGAGGTGAGGAGACGGGAAGCAGTGCGGCAGGCTACGGGGAGCAGAGATGAGCGGTACCTTGATGGCTGTCCCCCGGCCAGGCACCTCTCTCCCTGCAGCGTGGCACTGGGCAGCCATGATGTGCGGCTCCAGCAGCTCCCTGTGTTCTCACACACGGGGAGCTGCTGACAGCTGCACGGACACTGGCCAAATCCGACAATTGGATTAGGCTCAAATCCGACAGTCGGAATAGGCCACTCTATTGAATATGGGTTGTCGGATCCATTCCGACAAATGCATGTTGGAATGGATCCAACTCTTATTGAATATACCCCATAATATCCCTTACACATATGCCAGACATTATTAATGCCCTTATACACATGACACACACAATGCAAGAGTCCCCATTTTACACATTACAGCAGGCACGTGTCCCCATTTTACACATTGCGGCAGGCACGTGTTCCCATTTTACACATTACGCAGGCAAGTGTCCCCATTTTACACATTACGCAGGCAAGTGTCCCCAATTTACACAGTACGGCAGGCAAGTGTCCCCATTTTATACAGTACGGCAGGCAAGTGTCAAGTGGGGGGAAGGAAGGGAGAGGGGGGGAGAGAGAGAAAACTTACATTTGAAGATGTTCTTTCCGCTCTTCAGGTCAGGCCGCCTCTCCTTCCTCGCGCCAGCCACCTCCACCTTCCAGCTTGGCTCCCCCTCCTCTTCCCGAGTACTACTGCTCAGGGACAGAGTTTCACGGAATGACGCAATTGCGTCGTGACATCACGGCGCAACCGCGTCATTCCGCCGAAACTCCGCCCCCGAGCAGGAGTACTCTGGAAGAGGGAAGAAGGGGAAACAGGGACCAGCAAAGTGCTGCGGCGGGTGCCCCGTGCAGTTGCATGGCTCGCCTGCCGCAAGAAACGGCACTGCTTGCCTCAATATGCCATGCAGCAGGAGATGCCTGGCGTGAGTCAGCTGGCAGCCCTGCTAACGTTGGGCGTCTTTTTTTCATGAAAATGCATCTTTTTTGCGTTAACGGATACAGTCATTAGGTTGACCACACTTAGGTTGACAGTCATTAGGACGAAATGGTCACTAGGTTGACATGGAAAAAGGTCGAGATGCGTTTTTCAAATTTTTTTTTCATTTTTTAAAACTTTTTCATACTTTACGATCCACGTGGACTATGGGAATAGTAACATGTGCCGAGTGCAGTGGTAGCGGAGCCATGCAAGGGACACGGTGCACAAATTGGGGTTCCCCGTCACTTTACTAAGAAAATTACACCAAAAAAGGTTAAAAAAAGCCTTATGTCGACCTTTTTCCATGTCGACTTTGTTCATGTCGACCTAATGACCATGTCAACCTAGTGACCATGTCGACCTAATGCATGTTGACAATAGTGGTCGACCTAATGACCCATACCCTGCATTAATATGTGGTTAGGATGCACAAGCAACTTCTGCTGATTAAAATGATATGCAGCATGCCTGTATTATATACATTCTGTGTGTGACTGTGACTGTATCTGCATGCGAAATTCTACATTACTTTGATTTCCAGGAATACACTGTAACATAGCATTTCATGTGCAGATACAGCAGCAGTCACACACAGAATATATGCATACAGCATATCATTTTAATCAGCAGAAGCTGCTTGTGCCCCATAGGCCAGGGGTGGCCAACCAGTCAGTGACAAAGAGCCAGAAAAGATCTGTAGTCAAGGGTAAGAGCCATATCATGTGTGCGCCGGAGGCGTGTAAGCAAAATGGGGGTGGGGCATAGTTGTCACAAGGCCATACCCCATTTTTATGCGCACACCTTTCGTTTTGACGTTTGTAGGAGTATGACCTTGTATCATAACCCCATTTTTAGTCATGTTGTACAGTGCCACATACAAATAAAGCCCCTATACAGTGCCATATACATAGAAAAACACCACAGTGCTAGATACATATATGCCCCCACAGTGCCAGATACATATGTGTCCCCATAGTGCCAGATATACCCCCACTGCCAGATACACATGTCCCCCCAGTGCAAGATATGCGCCCAGTGCCCGATACACGTCCCCCCAGTGCCAGATATGCCACCAGTGTAAGATACACATGTCTTCCCCCCCCCCCCCCAAAGTGCTGCTCACTGCCACGCTGCTGCTCTGCTCAGTCTGCTGCTTGTGAGGGGAGGAGAGCGCAGCGTGCGCCTCTCCTGCCCCTCAGTCTCCACTCTCTGGCTGCGTTGATTCTCTCTAATTAAGCACCAGTCCGTGAGCCAATCAGAGTTTGCGGACCGGCAGCTAAGACTCCTGATTGGCTGCCGAGCCGCGAGCTCTGATTGGCTCATGGGCTGGCACTGCAGACTAGGGCAGCGGGAGGCGCCGCGGGAGCTTACGAGCCGCATGCGGAGATAGAAAGAGCCGGGGGTTGGCCACCGCTGCACTAGGCATTTGCCTAGTTTGCCTATGTCTGGGCCCGACTCTGATCATTCCTGGGGGCTGAATAAGAACAATTGGCATGAACAGGCCCTTTTTGGTTGCATGCGCACTGCATAAGAGAGCAAATTGAGCCAAAAAATGTGCTTATGCTCAAACAGGAAAAGGTACAGTATATCACTCAGAGAAACAGTACTATAACAAACTGATAATAAACCGCATGTGCTATTCTAGACCGTTTTTACTTGTGCTGTAACAGGCAAGAAGAAAACAATTGTGGATTTTATCTTCTGTCAGTACCAATGAGGTGGAAATCTTACCTGAATGCATGCTTAGCCGCAAGAGGAGAACGTGCTCAAACAATAATATAAGGCTGAGAGTGGTGCTAGCGAGAGCTCTTGTGGCGGAATTTATTAATGTATTCTGGAGAATCAGTGAGAGAAACATTCTGCAATTTTAACCCTCTTGTCAGTCAGCAGAAAGCTGCATTATTTTGCCTCAGGAGAGATTTTGATATTTTCTCAGTTAACAAAGGCTAAATTATGCAATATGATTAATTTTATTTTCAACCCAGTTAATCATGAGTTTTGTCATAAGATCTAATAGTATCCGCTCATTATTCCGTATAGTTGCTATTATCTAGCTGTCTTTTGTTGACACCCTTTTATCTACAGAGTGACAGTCTTTATGTTTGAATAGAACATTGTCCTGATACAAAAGTTTGTCTAAAATCATATACGTTTTATAGGTTTGTTATACTGTTGTACATTTATGGTCCTTGTGTTGTCATGAATGTGCAATTTACAATTTAATGCATTACATTTAAACATACTTTATTCCACTTTCTGAAAATCACCAAGTATAGATAACTTTTGGCGTATTACTCCTGTTCTTGTATGCCGCAAAGAATATAAATAATTAATACATTAAATATTTATTGGTAAGCTGCTCAATCAGATTGTGATGTCACTCAGGTGCTAAAAGGGAGGGGTAATTCTGAGTAAGAGAAAAACATTTGTCTATCCCAAATGCACACTGAGTGAGACATAAACATAACACTACATAATAATCAGATAATACAGAGATCTTAGTTGCGTATATCTGCAGATATAGGGTTAAGCCCCCAGGCCGAATGGCAAGGTGTCTCTGTCACTGGGGGTCCCTAATACTAGGTGTGGGTCCAGGGTGCAGGACCCCATCATGTTGACACAGGTCGCCTACACCAGGACAGCAAACAGGTGAAAATTAGTAAGGGTTAATAAGAAGCACATAAGTGCTATGTAAGTGAGGTGTGATTAAAATAATACAAAAATATATACAATGTGACAGGGAAAAACATAAGTGTTGATAAAGTGTTAGGGTGTGCCAATCTGAAGCAGCCTAGCTATACCAACACAGGGAAAATCACACCCCAAAACTACCCCATAAATAATGACAAATATGTCTGGGTCTAATAGCCCAGTGTAAGGCCACATGATAATGGTTCCTACAGAATCTGAGAGCCAGCTTACCTGGAGACACCCCTAACTTCTCCAATGGCACTCTGGAGTCAGTAATCCCTCCTAATGCTGACCCATCCATGCCTCTCTGAAATTCAATGCACATTTATTGGCAAGCTGCTCAATCAGATTGTGATGTCACTGAGGTGCTAAAAGGGAGGGGTAATTCTGGGTAAGAGAAAAATATTTGGCTATCCCGAATGCACACTGAGTGAGACATAACATTACATAATAATCAGATAATACAGAGATCTTAGTTGTGTAAATCTGCAGATATACGGTTAAGCCCCCAGGCCGAATGGCAAGGCGTCTCTGTCACTGGGGGTCCCTAATACTAGGTGTGGGTCCAATGGCACTCTGGAGTCAGCAATCCCTCCTAATGCTGACCCATCCATGCCTCTCTGAAATACAATGCACATACCCAGAATTACCCCTCCCGTTTAGCACCTGAGTGACATCACAATCTGATTGAGCAGCTTGCCAATAAATGTGCATTGTATTTCAGAGAGGCATGGATGGGTCAGCATTAGGAGGGATTGCTGACTCCAGAGTGCCATTGGAGAAGCTAGCGGTGTCTCCAGGTAAGCTGGCTCTCAGATGCTGTAGGAGCCATTATCATGTGGCCTTATACTGGGCTATTAGACCCAGACATATTTGTCATTATTTATGGGGTGGGTTTGGGGTGCAATTTTCCCTGTGTTGGTATGGCTAGGCTGCTTCAGGTTGGCACACCCTAACACTTTATCAACACTTGTGTTTTTCCCTGTCACATTGTATATATTTTTGTATTATTTTAATCACACCTTACTTACATAGCACTTAGGTGCTTCTTATTAACCCTTACTAATTTTCACCTGTTTGCTGCCCTGGGGAAGCCGACCTGTGCCGACATGATGGGGTCCCGCACCCCGGACCCACACCTAGTATTAGGGACCCCCAGTGACAGAGATGCCTTGCCGTTCGGCTTGGGGGCTTAACCCTATATCTGCAGATATACGCAACTAAGATCTCTGTATTTTCTGATTATTATGTAGTGTTATTTCTCACTCAGTGTGCATTAGGGATAGCCAAATGTTTTTCTGAATACATTAAACAAAAGAAGATTAATCCCTCAAGAGCTCTACTGATTATCAAATCAGTGGAACTGAATTTATATTAGTGGTGTCGAGAGAGGGGGGGTGTACAAATTACCTGGGCCCAGGTCTGATGGGGGGGTCCAGTGAGGGTCCCCTCTCCCTTGCATAGCAGCAGCAGCTGCAGCTGCAGCTCTTATCCTCAACCCAGCACAAGCTGCTGTGTGCTTGATTGCAGTGTGGCCATGGAGTCACTTAAAATACAATTTCCCCCCCCCATATTTTTTCCTAAGGTTGCATGATCATGCCTCCTGTGATTAGGCCACGCCCCCGAACATTACCTGGGCCCAGCCAGGCTCTCTACAGCCCTGCTATGACATCATCACTTTTGGTCTAAAGCAGGGCTGGATGTATATCTGTTCAAATTTGTGACTGTTAGAAGCACAATCCTGCAATAAAATATTCTCATACGTCCAAACATGACCCTCTCCAGTAGGGACAGATTGCTCTGCTCCTGGAATTCCCTCTTAATTTATGTTTGCCGTCACCTGTGCTGAAACACCTTTCTTATTCATTAACCTGCTCAAAACAGGTGCCAGCAATCATACATTAAGAGAAAAATCCAGAAACAGAGCATTGTGACCCTCCAGGAGAGGGTCATGTTGGGAAGTATATATTCTGGTATGATCCTTGGGGTATGATACTGGGACCTTGTGGACTTAAGGCCTAATTCAGACCTGATCGTAGCAGCAAATTTGTTGACAGATGGGCAAAACCATGTACACTGCAGGGGGTGCAGATATAACATTTGCAGAGAGAGTTAGATTTGGGTGGGTTATTTTGTTTCTGTGCAGGATAAATACTGACTGCTTTATCTTTACACTGCAATTTAGATTTCAGTTTGAACACACCCCACCCAAATCTAACTCTCTCTGCACATATTATATTCCCCCCTGCAGTGCACATGGGGGGTCATTCCGAGTTGTTCGCTCGGTAATTTTTTTCGCATCGCAGCGATTTTCCGCTTAGTGCGCATGCGCAATGTTCGCACTGCGACTGCGCCAAGTAAATTTGCTATACAGTTAGGTATTTTACTCACGGCTTTTTCTTCGTTCAGGCGATCAGAGTGTGATTGACAGGAAGTGGGTGTTTCTGGGCGGAAACAGGCCGTTTTATGGGCGTGTGGGAAAAAACGCTACCGTTTCTGGGAAAAACGCGGGAGTGGCTAGAGAAACGGAGGAGTGTCTGGGCGAACGCTGGGTGTGTTTGTGACGTCAAACCAGGAACAACAAGCACTGAACTGATCGCAGATGCCGAGTAAGGTTAAAGTTACTCAGAAACTGCTAAGAGGTGTGTAATCGCAATTTTGAGAATCTTTCGTTCGCAATTTTACTATGCTAAGATTCACTCCCAGTAGGCGGCGGCTTAGCGTGTGTAATGCTGCTAAAAGCAGCTTGCGAGCGAACAACTCGGAATGAGGGCCCTGGTGTTGCCCATCTGCTAACAAATTTGCTGCTACGATCAGGTCTGAATTAGGCCCAAAGTGCATTGGTGTCCCTCTTAACTTATCCTTGTCGCATCTGGTGCTTAATTGGGTGGCAGGAACCTGCACAGCGCAGTAGCAAAGATTATATCACGTTCTGGGTGTCGCTGACGAAAAACTGCACTGTGTTTAAACTCGGCAACCTCAGGATAAGTGGTTATTTAGATGAGAATTCTGCACTAATTTATTCAAATGAGAACCACTGGTAGATGGTCTTAGAATCACACAACATAATCAAATTTATAATAAATAACGTTTTTATTTTTGTTGCTGTTATTTATTGATTATAAACTTGATTATGTTGTGTGATTCTATGGCATACTTGCTTACATGACCCTCTCCATGAGGGAGAAAATGCTCTGTTCCTGGACTTTCCTGGTAATGTATGATTGCCATCACCTGTGATGAAACACCTTTCTTATCAATTAACTAGCTCACCACAGGTGATGGCAATCATACATTACCAGGAAAGTCCAGGAACAGAGCATTTTCTCCCTCATGGAGAGGGTCAGGTAGGCAAGTATGTTCTATGGCCATCTACCAGTGATTCTCATTAGAATAACATACCTCCCAACTGTCCCGATTTTCGCGGGACAGTGCCGCTGTCCCACCCGTGGCCCACAGTGGCCCGCGGTGGGGGGGGAAAGGCAGTTGGGAGGCTCAGGCACTCGTTGCCCTGCTTAGCAGAGCAGCAGTGAATAGACACTGTGCGCATGCGCACAGCGTCTATTCAGTGCAGACAGAGGGAGAGGGGGCATGCCAGCGCCTCAGAGTGCTGGGCATGCCCCCTCAGTGACGAAAATGGGGCGTGGCCCGCGATCGCTGGTCCTCCCGCGAAGCCACGCCCCTTTCTTAGGTCATGCCCCCTTTTCAGGAGCGCGCGGCGAAGCCGCGCATGTGTCCCTCTTTCAGCAAATGAAAAGTTGGGAGGTATGGAATAAATTAGCGCAGAATTGTCATCTAAATAGTGGTTTTTAGAAACACTTCTGTGTATGCACCCACTAGCATACTTGAAATATGCAGCTGAAATAGACTAAAAATGTATACATACACACATATATATATAAAAGTGTGTGTAATATTGTTGAGCTCTATTGAATGGTTAAAATAGCGCCTGGATGCCAATTTGTACCTTTTGTAACTGTATCTATTGTTTTTCTATAACATTGTTACTCTCATTTTAATAAAATTTGTGAATGGGAAAAAAAAATAGTACCTGAATATATTTCATTTTGCAGGAAAAATGGTGCCAAACTATACTGGTGAGTCTTCAGAACCACTGACCAGTTAGTGATTCTTAACATTATCAGCACTCCATACTACGGGAGCCTTGACTTTGGAACAGAGGAATATCTCTCCAGCACACGTTTTGGCAAATCAAATTTAAATACTAACTGATGCTCAACGGATATCTCTCAGTGAGTGAGAACCAAGGAGTAACGTGTTCAAGGAGCTACTGACTTAGCCACATCTGGCATGGAACCCAAGATCAACCTTCTATTTCAGTTCTCTTGTGATCGCAGATTCATCTCGAACTTCATGAGGAGCTGCAAATTATATTTTAAACTTTGGCCAAACTGTTGCGGTTTTGAGGAACAGCAGGTCGGTATTATTATCTCTCTAGGGGGACCCTCAGTTCTGGGTTTTTGGCCATGCTCTCAGTCATCCTGCTCTCAAGTCTGTAAAAGCCTTTTTTCTCTAGGTTAGGATTGTTCCATAATAATCCTGACTAGGTGGCTTCTGCAGCATCAACAGTGCCTTACAGCAGGACTGTAGGTCAGTGGAGCAGTAAAGCACCAAATTACGTAGGTAGTATCCAGACTGTGAATAACTCAGTCCTCTGAAGTCAGTTTAGCCTTGGTGTGACTGAGCAGATCAAGCATATGTTGGTGCAGGTCCAGTGCCTTCATCTTTAGAGGAATTGATGCATTTGGCAATCTGTATTTACTGATGCTGCCAGGAATGGAGGGATTTTGCGAAATCTGTTGGGGTCAATCCCATAGACTCACAATTAGATACAGATCCTATGCATATTGGTACTTTCTGACTTTCAGAGAAACCTTGAAGTTGGCCTGGTGGCTTAACATGTATTTGCAAATGCATGCAACAAAAATATCTGAATTTCTATTACCATATAGTTTTTCAAGTATTGTTGCCATTACAATTTAGTATGCTGGGGGACGACCTCCTCTTTGTTTTTAGTTTGGTATTACCCCTCCCTTTCATGCACCTGAGAAGTACTGCTCAAATTGATTTGAGCAGCTTCCACTGTGTTTGCTGTTTTGAGAGTCATAGATGGAATCAGCATTTGGAGGACATGCTGGTTTCTGTAGTCAGGGACGTGCGGTGAGCTAAATGGCTCAGGAAATACTGGTTAGCACCAGAGCCAGATTTACATGCAATATATGAGCCAAATGGTACATCTGGTCATTATACACAGGTGCAGCAGTATAAACTCCTAGAAGTCTGAGTTTTGATCAGAGATGTGCAGAAAAGATAGACAGGTGAGGCACTGCCTCACCTGCCATAGACTTTTTACTCGAGTTTTTTCTATAAAAATGATTAGAATAATGCAAAGAAGATATTTCAAACATATCCTTTGTATTTTTCATATACTTTATACAGTCAAAACTCTGGCACAATTGTTAGTATGACATTGCTGTTTGGAGATCCCAGAGGTGGCTCCTAGGTAAGCTCTCAATCTTGGTGTATTTCTGTATGTACCTTTATCATGAGGCCTTAAAATAGACAATTACATGGCCCAGAGTGGGTACTGTTAATATGCAGTGTAGGGACTGCCGGTATCAGAGAAGCCTTGAAGTTGACCTGGTGGCTTACCATGTATTTGCAAATGCATGCAACAAATATCTCTGAATTTTTATTACCATATAGTTTTTCAAGTATTTTTGCTTGTACAATTTAGCATGTTGGGGACATATGGAGGACAATCCAACTTTCTGTTTAATACAATCCAAAATAAAGGAGCAAGGACTCTCTGCTTATACTGTCCACTCCTGCCCAAACAAACCTGGAACGTTGTAAAACTAGCAAACCAGACTTCCGGTTCCGGCGCCCATGTGAGGAGAAGCTGATTGCTGCAGCTCTCCTGAACCCTCGGTAACCGGAGCACACAGCGCCTCCCGCTCACGGCTTTTCTCCGCGCCTGGCGCACACTACCTGTGGGATAGTGCTGGGGATTGGATGGAAAGGTTTCTGTCCTCCCCCATGCCCCCTAAAGCCCAGAGATCGAGGTCTGAAAAACGGCCGGGGGAATCCAAGATGGCCGCACCTAGCTCACAAACGAGTCTGCAGGCTGCTGGCAGCATTAAACAGGCTTCTGCAAAACACATTTCTCCCTCTGACTGTTCTCCTGCCTCTCCAGTGACTTATGCTGATGTAGTGAGAGCTGTTAGGGATGCCATGGAGCCTATTATGGATGCACATGCTGCTAAAATGCAGCAGGCAGTAAAAGATCTAAAATCCCAAATCAAGCAGTTATCTAAGACTGTTCTTACAAATGAACAAAGGCTGGGGGAGACTTTTCAGGATGTTGGGGATCTTAAGCACAGATATGATGAGCTCCAGAAATCTCACTTCCAGCTGCTGAACAAGGTTGACGATCTTGAAAATAGATCGAGGAGATCGAATCTTCGGGTGCTGGGGCTCCCTGAGTCACTGAAAGGTCCTGATTTGACTCTTTTTTTTTACAGACGTCCCTCCTTGATTTGTTGCATATCCAAGATGAATGCACTGGCTTAGTTATCGAGAGAGCCCACAGACTGGGTCCCCCACGTTCTTCACCTAATAGCAGACCACGTGTGGTTATATTTAAATGTCTGAACTTTCTCCATAAGGAGGCAATATGGACGGCATCCAGAAGGCATAGGAATTTACAATGGGAGGGAGCTCGTTTGGCCATTTTCCAGGACTACTCCGCGGAGGTTTCCCGGGCACGTCGGGAATTTACCCCCCTTTGCTCCCGTTTGGTAAAGGCGAATAAAAAATTTGCTCTGCTCTTCCCTGCAAGACTACGCCTGTTTGATGGAAATTCTTTCCGGGACTTTACAAATCTTGCAGATGCAGAGGCTTATGTTTCTGAGGCATCCAAGGCAGATGACGACTCCTCTCAGGCGGATGACGCCCTGGATCGAGATGGCTGAGTATTGCTCCTGGACTTCTCTGTTTCCGGTTATGTCAGCCAATTTAATTATTGCTGTAGAATCATCTGCAGGTGTTTTTTCCCCCAAAAGAGACTTTGGTCTTATACAGCGGGCTGAACCTTTTTGCCTTGTTTTATGTTTTAGATTTTTATTATTCATCTGTTGTCTTTCTGTGGCTATGTAATCTTTCTAGAATGCATATATATGCTTAGCGGACATATCTCCCCCTTCTTCTTAGGTGACAGGCTGCGTTTTTCTTTCTTTTTCTGTAACATGCTCTGTGCGCTCTGATATTTTCTTGTTATTTTTCCTATGTATATTTTCATTTATTATGTTGCCGAGGGTGGGTAAGGGCGCCCCCTCCCTCATTTTTTCCTCAGGTTTTCATAATTCTGGCTGGCTCATTGGCGGTCTATGACGGCCTCTGTGCTTGCTTGAACCGGTTGTTCTCGTTTTCTGAAGTTATGATTGTCCTTAGCAGGACTTTCTTTCACAATGTTAACGTTATATTTTGTGTGTTTTCTATATTTCTGTCCCTCTTTTCTTCTCCCCCTCCCCTTCTTCTCCTTATGTGTCCACCCCGTTATGTTTTGTATCCGTTTTTCGGCGGCTGTAGATATTATGGTTACTGCACAGGTTTTCAGGTTTTCCCAGTTCATTTGACGCATGGCTAGTTTGAGTGTCGGTACGTGGAATGTGGGAGGGATCAACTCCCCAGCTAAACGCAGAAAGATTTTGCTCTATCTTCGGAAGGTGGGGATGGATGTTGTTTTCATTCAGGAATCTCACCTTATGCCAAATGAGGTGGTAAAACTGAACACTATGGGTTGGTCTGTGGTAGCCTCTTCCTCCTTCTCTTCTAAGACTAGGGGAGTGATTATTTTAGCACGGCACACGGTCCCTATCTCTGTCCATGCGATTTTAGATGACACTCAGGGTCGGTATGTACTGGCAGATGTCACATTGTATGCATCCAGGTTCCTACTTTGTAATATTTATGCTCCCAATCATTACTCTAAGCAATTTTATACGAACATTGTCACTAAGCTACTGAGCTACTCTGAAATGCCTATAATCCTGGGTGGAGATTTTAATTTATATTCTTGTCCAACCTTGGATAAATCCCCCCCCCCTCGCGCTCCCCCCTCGTTACCACGTATTGGTATCCCCTATATTTGCTCGCAGTTGTCCTTAGTGGATGTGTGGCGCGCATGTTACCCATTAGAAAGGGAATTTACATGCCTCTCAGCTGCGCACCACACGTTCTCGAGGATCGTTTATCTGCTGTTATCTGACTCCTTTTTTTCAAAAGTGGCTCACTCTAAAATTGAGGATATCTGTATTTCGGACCATGCTTTATGCTGGATGAAATTGATGCTCCTCTCAGAAAAATCCCCTTTTCGCTCCTGGCACTTCCCCTCTCATTTAAGTGGCTCTCTGAAATTCCGCTCCTCATTAGATGCAGCGTGGCTGGATTATCATACGCATAATGGAGAAACTCTGCACGATGATCCTGCTCTTTTCTGGCAGGCGTCAAAATCAGTTATTCGGGGGCACATTATGTCCTATGGTAAAAAAAGGGATTTAGATTTAAACTCACAATATTTGGAAGCCCAGGCGGCTCTTACTCACTCTTTTCAGGAATTTAAATCCTCCCCCTCCCCTTCTACTAGGGAACGGTACCTTACACAAAAAACACTGTTTGATACCCTCCTTTCTCAAATGGAAGCTAAATATTCATTTTCAAGAGACTGTGGCATTTACAGATATGGCAATAAGTCTGGCAAACTGTTATCTCGTTTGTTAAAAGGCAGACACCCTAAAGTGGTCATTCACTCTCTGCTCACCCAAGGTGGGGACAGAGTTTGTACCTCTGCCGAGATTGCTGAGGTGCTACAGTCTTTTTATACCACTCTTTATGCACGTCCTGTTATTAACCAGACCCACAAGTCTAGCTTTTGGTCTTCTACTGATCTGCCTCAAATGTCAGAGTCGCACTGTACCTCTCTTCTTGCACCTATCACCACTGAGGAAGTTTCTTTAGCAATAACTGGACTGGAGACTGGGAAGACTCTGGGCCCTGACGGTTTCGCCAATGACTACTATAAAATTCTATCTTCTAGACTGTGCGAACCTCTTTCTGTCTTATTTAATTCTTTTATGCAGGGTGCTTCCTTGCCCCAATATTTTAATTCCGCAGTCATAAAGATTATCACGAAGCCTGGCCGGGATCCTGAGTCTCCCAGTTCTTATCGTCCGATCTCCCTTCTAAACACGGATTATAAATTGTTCACTAAAATCCTCTCAAATAGACTCAAATTCATAGTTCATGATATAGTTCATGCAGACCAGACTGGATTTGTTTGGGGTCGGCAATCAGTGAGCAATATCCGAAAGGTCTTGACTGTTATGCAGGCCTTTCAGCTTTCCAAACCCACTGACACTAATGTATTATTGTCACTTGATGCCGAAAAGGCGTTTGACCTGGTCACCTGGGACCATCTGTATGAAACGCTCCACCGCTTTGGTGCAGCTGAGGACTTTGTCTCTCTTATTTCCCGATTATATGAATCTCCCTCCACTCAAGTTTTGGGGAATGGTATCCTCTCTTCCCCTTTTCTTATCCAGAGTGGCACACGTCAGGGCTGCCCCTTGTCACCTTTATTATTTGCCTTAGCTTTAGAACCCCTAGCTATTTCCCTGAGAAATTCTCCCAGATTTACAGACATAAAAATAATGGACACCATGATAAAATTATCACTGTGTGCTGACAACATGCTTCTATTTATTTCTCATCCTGATACGTCCATCCCTGCGATAGTCTCCCTGATTGAACAATTTGGTTCCTTTGCAGGATATAAAATTAATATATCTAAATCCGAGCTTCTCCTCCTTTCAGGAGACTCTTCCCTCTTTCCGTTACACCCGGTCCTGTCCCGAATTCCAGTGGCTCGAGATAGTCTTAGATATTTAGGGGTTCAGATCCCTACTTCCCTCCCGGATCTATATGCGGTTAATTTTGGTCCTCTTTTGTCCAAGGTGTCTAAAATCCTTACAGACTGGGCGTCTCTGCCCTTGTCTCTTATGGGTCGCGCAGAAGTTATTAAATCTGTTGTTTTTCCCAAGATTGCTTATTTTCTTCTTATGCTCCCTATTGCCCTTGTTGAGAAAGATGTCCTTTTTCTTAAACAGTGTTTCACTAGATTTCTATGGGCAGGTAAACGACCAAGAGTCCCCTATGCTAGGTTGCAGCTATTACGTGAAGAGGGAGGTATGGGAATCCCGGATCCTGTTCTATTTAGTAGAGCAGCGATGTACCGGTATATCACAGACTGGCTTTGGGGCAGATCAGTATTTATGAACTTGCCACTTGAATTGGCCGTATTCCATCCTTTCTCCCCTGCTGCACTCTTACACACCCCAAACTCCCAACTCCCATCTGAGATAAAACACAATATTTTATTTTGGCATACATATCGAGCATGGCAGACCACTCACACTAAAGCCCAGAGAAAACCTGACACCTCTCTTCACACTACGTTTTGGGGCAACCCATGTTTCCTTCCTGGCCTTGATAACGCACATTTTTTGAGTGGAGAGAAAAGGGGATCGCAGCTATTAGAGACATATACGACCCAGGAGGCAACGCAGTGCTTTCTTTCTCTGATATCCAGATAAAATTTGGTATTTCCCACCGGGAATTTTTTATGTACTTGCAGGCTAGACACTTTGCTCAATCCCAGTCTCACCCAATGATTTCTGAGGCTACCACAGACCTGCTGCGCACCTTAATGGTGCTTACTAAAGATTGTCCTTACCATCTTAGTTACTTCAGAAACACCTTTAGGGTCTCATACAGAGACCGGCTCTGGGATTCCGCGTTGTCTTCCTGGTCCAGAGATATCCCCAATATGGGATCGTGCGCTGAATTGTTAGATAACATTTTACCCACTTTTAGGTTCTTATACTCTGCCTCTTTGCAAGAGGTTCACTTGAAGACGCTGCAAAGGGCATATATAGCGCCTAATCAGAGGGCACACATGGTCCAAGACGACACTGGCTGTTGCATCAAATGTACTGCGCAGAGTGCCACCTTGTACCACAATATGTGGTCTTGCCGGAAAATATCTAAATTTTGGTACAAGGTGGTCGCTTATCTCAACACAGTACACTGTATTTAACTTACGGTTAATAAAACGCCCGAAGGCTTGTTTGCTACTTGATTTTAGGGAGTGGTCTCTTGGGCCTGAAGATAGAGATATTGTTCCGGTACACTCTGTTATCCTGACAATTGCCAAGAAACAAATTCTCAATAATTGGATCAAACCGTCTACCCCTTCTTTGATGGCTGTGAAACACATGACCCTCCGGATTATTTATTTTGAGAGGCGTGCTACTCTTCCTGATATTGAATTGGGGGTCAGGCGGTTTGCCAAGAAGTGGGAGAAGTATATTGACACTCTAGACCCGGATGTACAGTCGTTCATCTATAAACTTTTTGAGACCACAACGTGGTATCTATATAGACAAATCGATAGGGCCTCTTGACAACCTAGGCCTATGTACTGTTCCTTTGGGACCTCCTGCTGTTTCCTTAGGAAATGCAATTATATTAATTTTAATACCCCATGCTGTATGTTTAGTCTGATGCCATATGGGTACTGAACCTTCTCTTTAGTTAGAACGGCTAACCATGCCTGAATTACTTCTTTAATAATTTTACTTAGGACTTCTTTGGCCGCTACTCATTCATGATATGATTATACTTGTATTGTTTTCCCCATTTGTTTCTCCCCCACCCCTCCCCTCCTGTCTGTCTTCTTTACTGACCTCTCGGGTATACTGATGTCCTTTGAATCCTCAGGTAGAATTGTATGCTTAGTTTTAGGTATATGGTGATTTCTTATGCTGTGACGCACGTCGGTAATGTCTTCATCATTTTCTAGACTTCATTTAGGTTAAGATTGTTTATCCTTTACCTCTTACTCAAGCCTACAATTACCGACTTGTATCTGTTGTCTCACTGATGTGGCTTAAAAGCACCTTACGATGGATTATTGTAACTATACCAGTTTCTCTCCGGTTTTTGGTATGTCTGTATCATGAAGGTCTTCCCTGTTCTTGTATTTCTATAAAAAATCTAATAAAAATTGTTGAATGAAAAAAAAAAAACTAGCAAACCAACAAGACTGAGTTCAGAAAGGGTGGAGTTCTCTGGTAGTTAAATTGAAATGACTTCAAATTTCTTGTAAATATCTCTTCAAGTATCCTCCTCTTCTGAAACTCTGATGGTTACAACCCTGATTGATAGTGGAGCTCAGAGCCGGCCATAGGCATAGGCAAACTAGGCAATTGCCTAGGGCATCTGGTATGCCTAGGGGCACAAGCAGCTTCTGCTGATTAAAATGATATGCGGCATGCCTATATTCTGTGTGTAGCATTTTGTATGCAGTATATAGGCATGCCGCATATCATTTTAATCAGCAGAAACTGCTTGTGCATCCTAGCCACATAGCAATGCAAATAAGATGCATTTTCATAAAAAATAGGCACCCGACGTTGGCAGAGCTGCGAGTTGACTCACGCCAGGAACTATATGTGTCATTATGTGTATAAGGGCATTAATAATGTGTAACATGTGTAAGGGGCACTATTTGTGTCATTATGTGTATAAGGGCACTAATAATGTGCGGCATATGTGTAAGGGACATTATGTGTGTCATTATGTGTATAAGGGCATTAACAATGTGTGGCATATGTGTAAGGGAAATTATGTGTATAAGGGCATTAATAAGGGTTGGCATAACGTGTAAGGCGCATTATGTTTATAAGGACATTAATAATGTGTGTCATATGTGTAAGGGGCATTACTGTGTGGTATTATGTGCATAAATGCATTACCAATGTGTGGCATTATGTGTATAAGGTGCTCTACTGTGTGGCGTAACATATAGAAAGGGCACTACTGTGTGGTCTAATGCGAATAAAGAGCAATATGGTGTGGTGTAATGTGAATAAGGAGCAATATGGTGTGGTGTAATGAGAATAAAGAGCAATATGGTGTGGTGTAATGTGAATAAGGAGCAATATGGTGTAATGTAATGAGAATAAGGAGCAATTCAGTATGATATAATGTGTATATAAGGGGCACTACTGTGAGGAGTAACGTATATAAGGTAAAGTGATACTACTGTGTGATGTAATGTGAATAGGGGACACTATCGCATGATAAATTGTGAATAAAGATGCACTACTGTGAGGCATAATTTGAATTGGGGGTACTATTGTGTGGCCATGCCCCTTGCCAGCAAAAACACATACCTTATTGGGCTGTGCACTGAATGTGCACACTGTTCTTATTTAAATTACAGGGGGTAGGAAAAAAAAAGGACTGCTATGAGTGGGGGGTGATGGTGCTGGGAAAGGGGTGCAGGGTCAGAGGCGGAACTAGCGGTGGTGGCAGGGGGCACCAGCCAAAATCTTGCCTAGGGCATCGTATTGGTTAGGGCCGGCTCTGGTGGAGCTGCTGGAAACTTTGTTGACCAAGCTTTTGCTGCTAAACAAGCTGTAAATTGGAGCCTCTTAAAACTCTGACTTCCATTGTGGAATTGTATGATAACCAGCTTTATGGCAGACCAATCAAATTTCAGACACACCCTGTTTCCTGCACACTCCAAAGGTGCGTACACACGGTGCAATTTGTGCTTACTATTTTGACTATATAGTCAAAATCTTAAGAAAAGTTTGCACAAATCGCACCATGTGTATGCACTTGCAATGACGATGTGCGGTCCCGCGGGATCGGCATCGCAAGGAAATATAGTGTGTGCAGACAGGGTTGAAACTGACTAGATTGGAGGTTCATGCCTCCGGCAATTTCTAGTCAATATTGTCCGTTAGCCAGAATCGCATTGTTTGTTATCCACTCACCTCTGTGTCTGTTGATACTGGGATTCCAATGGCTTTAAAAGTGCAACCCATTCATTGATTGGAAGCTTTGCCATATTCTAAAGGGGGTGGGAACTATTTTATGACATGCATTAAACTACCAATTAGTTTCCGTTCTGAAACTCTTGAGAAAATTCCTGAAACTTATCAAGATTTCACAGACGTGGATATTTTGCTGCTTCATCATCTGTATGATTGTGGAATAGATCTGGTTGCAGGAGCCAAGCTTCCCAAATGGAGATAATTTTTTTTATCTGTCCCGGAGCTGAAGTCCGTAGACAACTACAATGAAGAGAACCTCAAAAAAGTATGTAGGCAGGATTTCTTTTTTTAAGTATGACATTCACAATATCAGCAATGGCATAATGTCTACATTGTAAATAAAATGTTGGCAGATTATTTTTTAATCCCTGAAACCCTAAAATGTAGGGTTTATTTTAGTCTCCAATTAGGGTTATAGTTAGGGATACTAACCTTGTCACTGGAAAACCACATGATTGACATATTGACTGTTGCCATTCATGTTGACATTTTGGCAGTAGAATTAGTAGAGACCCTGGGGGTTATTCCGAGTTGATCGCTAGCTGAAAATGTTCGCTGCGCAGCGATGAAGCAAAAAAATGGCACTTCTGCGCATGCGGCGCAATGCGCACGCGCAATGTACTTTCACAACGGCCGATGTAGTTTCACACAAGGTCTAGCGAAGCTTTTCAGTCGCACTGCTGACTGCAGAGGGATTGACATGAAGTGGGCGTTTCTGGGTGTCAACTGACCGTTTTCAGTGAGTGCTCGAAAAAACGCAAGCGTGCCAGGAAAAACGCAGTCATGGCTGGCCGAACGCAGGCCGTGTTCGTGGCATCAAATCCGGAACTGAATGGACTGAAGTGATCGCAAGCGCTGAGTGGGTCTGAAGCTACTCTAAAACTGCACAATTTGTTTTTGTAGCCGCTCTGCGATCCTTTCGTTCGCACTTCTGCTAAGCTAACATACACTCCCAGAGGTTAGCGTTTGCACGACTGCTAAAAACTGCTAGCAACCGATCAACTCGGAATAACCCCTCCTGTCTATACAGCCAAAATGCCTTTTAACCACTTAACTGACGATTTATTTCACCAAAAACCGCTCCGAAATTGTCGGGTTTTTTATGAGTGAATTAGGTGAAGAACATGACTTTAACCCTATCCCAAATGATTTTAGTTTAAAAAATAGGATTTTAATACCTACCGGTAAATCCTTTTCTCTTAGTCCGTAGAGGATGCTGGGGACTCCAACAGGACCACGGGATCCGCAGGAGACATGGGCAGCTTAAGACTTTAATGGGCGTGAACTGGCTCCTCCCTCTATGCCCCTCCTCCAGACCTCAGTTATAGGAACTGTGCCCAGAGGAGACAGACATTTCGAGGAAAAGGATTTTGTTAAACTAAGGGTGAGATACATACCAGCTCACACCACAACACACCGTACAACATGGCATTTAACTAAAACCAGTTAACAGCGTGAACCAAAGCGATCAGCAACAGGCTGACCTTAACCAAAACTCAACCATTGTGTAACATAAGCAATAACAGTTAACAAGTACTGCAGATAGAGTCCGCACTGGGACGGTCGCCCAGCATCCTCTACGGACTAAGAGAAAAGGATTTACCGGTAGGTATTAAAATCCTATTTTCTCCTTCGTCCTAGAGGATGCTGGGGACTCCAAAAGGACCATGGGGTTTATACCAAAGCTCCAGACCGGGCGGGAGAGTGCGGATGACTCTGCAGCACCAATTGAGCAAGCATGAGGTCCTCATCAGCCAGGGTATCAAACTTGTAGAATTTTGCAAAAGTGTTTGAACCCGACCAAGTAGCTGCTCGGCAAAGTTGTAATGCCGAGACACCCCGGGCAGCCGCCCAAGACGAGCCCACCTCCCTAGTGGAATGGGCCTTCACCGAATTCGGTAATGGCAATCCAGCCGTAGAATGGGCATGCTGAATCGTATTACAGATCCAGCGTGCAATAGTCTGCTAAGAAGCAGGAACCCCAACCTTGTTGGAAGCATACAGAACAAACAGCACCTCTGTTTTCCTAATACGAGCCGTTCTGGCTACATAAATTTTCAAAGCTCTGACCACATCGAGCGACTTAGAATCAGCCAAGGCTTCAGTAGCCACAGGTACCACAATAGGTTGGTTCATGTGAAACGAAACCACCTTTGGGAGAAATTGTTGACGAGTCCTCAATTCCGCTCTATCAACATGGAAAACCAAGTAGGGGCTTTTGTGAGACAAAGCCGCCAACTCTGACACCCACCTTGCGGACGCCAAGGCCAATAGCATGACCACTTTCCAAGTGAGAGATTTCAACTCAACCTTTTGTAAAGGTTCAAACCAATGTGACGTCAGGAACTGTAACACCACGTTAAGGTCCCATGGAGCCACCGGGGGCACAAATGGAGATTGCAAAAAATGGAGAAAACGACCCAGCTGAAATTCTTCCGTAGGTACCTTCTTGGATTCGCACCAAGACACATATTTTCTCCAAATACGGTGGAAATGCTTCGCCATTACCTCCTTCCTAGTCGGGATGACCTCTCCGGGAATACCCTTTCAAGCTAGGATTTGGCGTTCAACCGCCATGCCGTCAAACGCAACCGCGGTAAGTCTTGGAACACGCACGGCCCTTGCAGTAATAGATCCTCTTTCAGAGGAAGAGGCCAGGGATCTCCTATGAGTAATTCCTGAAGATCCGGATACCAGGCCTTCCGTGGCCAATCTGGAACAACTAGTATTGCCTGAACCCTTGTTCTTCTTATGATCCTTAACACCTTTGCGATGAGTGGAAGTGGAGGGAAACATAGACCGACTGAAACACCCATGGTGTCACCAGTGCGTCCACTGCTATTGCTTGAGGGTCCCTTGACCTGGAACAATATGTCTGAAGCTTCTTGTTGAGGCGAGACGCCATCATGTCTATTTTAGGCAGTCCCCAACGACTTGTCACTTCTGCAAAGACCTCTTGATGAAGACCCCACTCTCCTGGATGAAGATCGTGTCTGCTGAGGAAGTCTGCTTCCCAGTTGTCCACGCCTGGAATGAAGACCGCTGACAGAGCGCTTGCATGTTTTTCCGCCCAGCAAAGAATCCTTGTGGCCTCCGCCATCGCCGCTCTGCTCCTTGTTCCACCCTGGCGGTTTATGTGCGCCACCGCTGTTATGTTGTCCGACTGAATCAGGACAGGTAGGCAGCGAAGGAGATGTTCTGCTTGTAGGAGGCCGTTGTAAATGGCCCTTAATTCCAGAATGTTTATGTGCAGACAAGCTTCTTGGCTTGACCATTTTCCCTGGAAATTTTCCCCCTGTGTGACTGCTCCCCAACCTCGGAGACTCGCATCCGTGGTTACCAGGACCCAATCCTGGATCCCGAACCTGCGACCCTCTAGAAGGTGAGAATTTTGGAGCCACCAAAGGAGAGAAATCCTGGCCCTGGGGGACAGACTTATCCTCCGGTACATGTGTAGATTAGTGATGAGCGGGTTCGGTTCCTCGGAATCCGAACCCGCCCGAACTTCAGTTTTTTTTACACGGGGCCGAGCGACTCGGATCTTCCCGCCTTGCTCGGTTAACCCGAGCGTGCCCGAACGTCATCATCCCGCTGTCGGATTCTCGCGAGGCTCGGATTCTATCGCGAGACTCGGATTCTATATAAGGAGCCGCGCGTCGCCGCCATTTTCACACGTGCATTGAGATTGATAGGGAGAGGACGTGGCTGGCGTCCTCTCCGTTTAGACTAGAGTACTAGAGAGAGACACAAATTTTGGGGAGCATATTATTAGGAGGAGTACTACTTGCTGCTGATAGTGTGACCAGTGACCACCAGTTTAATTAATCCGTTCTCTGCCTGAAAAAAAAGATGCACAGTGTGACACAGTCACATACCATATCTGTGCTCAGCCCAGTGTGCTGCATCATATGTAATACTGTATATCATTATCTGACTGTGCTGAGTGCTCACTGCTCACACAGCTTAATTGTGGGGGAGACTGGGGAGCAGTTATAGCAGGAGTACATATTTTAAGTACAGTGCACACTTTTGCTGCCAGAGTGCCACTGCCAGCGTGACTGACCAGTGACCACTGACCACCAGTATTGTGATTGTCTGCTGACCACCAGTATATTGTGATTGTCTGCCTGAAAAAGTTAAACACTCGTCGTGTGGTGTTTTTATAAACGCATTCTGCAGACAGTGTCCAGCAGGTCCCAGGTCCGTCATTACATAATATATACCTGTCCGGCTGCAGTACTAGTGTGATATATATATATATTTTAATTTTATCTCATTATCATCCAGTCTATATTAGCAGCAGACACAGTACGGTAGTCCACGGCTGTAGCTACCTCTGTGTCGGCAGTCGCTCGTCCATCCATAATTGTATACCACCTACCCGTGGTTTTTTTTTTTTCTATCTTCTTGATACTAGTAGCTTACTTTAGGAGTCTGCAGTGCTGAGTCTGACAGACAGTGTCCAGCAGGTCCGTCATTACATAATATATACCTGTCCGGCTGCAGTACTAGTGTGATATATATATATATTTTAATTTTATCTCATTATCATCCAGTCTATATTAGCAGCAGACACAGTACGGTAGTCCACGGCTGTAGCTACCTCTGTGTCGGCAGTCGCTCGTCCATCCATAATTGTATACCACCTACCCGTGGTTTTTTTTTTTTTCTATCTTCTTGATACTAGTAGCTTACTTTAGGAGTCTGCAGTGCTGACAGACAGTGTCCAGCAGGTCCGTCATTACATAATATATACCTGTCCGGCTGCAGTACTAGTGTGATATATATATATATATATTAATTTTATCTCATTATCATTCAGTCTATATTAGCAGCAGACACAGTACGGTAGTCCACGGCTGTAGCTACCTCTGTGTCGGCAGTCGCTCGTCCATCCATAATTGTATACCACCTACCCGTGGTTTTTTTTTTTCTATCTTCTTGATACTAGTAGCTTACTTTAGGAGTCTGCAGTGCTGACAGACAGTGTCCAGCAGGTCCGTCATTACATAATATATACCTGTCCGGCTGCAGTACTAGTGTGATATATATATATATTTTAATTTTATCTCATTATCATCCAGTCTATATTAGCAGCAGACACAGTATGGTAGTCCACGGCTGTAGCTACCTCTGTGTCGGCAGTCGCTCGTCCATCCATAATTGTATACCACCTACCCGTGGTTTTTTTTTTTCTATCTTCTTGATACTAGTAGCTTACTTTAGGAGTCTGCAGTGCTGACAGACAGTGTCCAGCAGGTCCGTCATTACATAATATATACCTGTCCGGCTGCAGTACTAGTGTGATATATATATATATATATTAATTTTATCTCATTATCATTCAGTCTATATTAGCAGCAGACACAGTACGGTAGTCCACGGCTGTAGCTACCTCTGTGTCGGCAGTCGCTCGTCCATCCATAATTGTATACCACCTACCCGTGGTTTTTTTTTTTCTATCTTCTTGATACTAGTAGCTTACTTTAGGAGTCTGCAGTGCTGACAGACAGTGTCCAGCAGGTCCGTCATTACATAATATATACCTGTCCGGCTGCAGTACTAGTGTGATATATATATATATTTTAATTTTATCTCATTATCATCCAGTCTATATTAGCAGCAGACACAGTATGGTAGTCCACGGCTGTAGCTACCTCTGTGTCGGCAGTCGCTCGTCCATCCATAATTGTAAACCACCTACCCGTGGTTTTTTTTTTTCTATCTTCTTGATACTAGTAGCTTACTTTAGGAGTCTGCAGTGCTGAGTCTGACAGACAGTGTCCAGCAGGTCCGTCATTACATAATATATACCTGTCCGGCTGCAGTACTAGTGTGATATATATATATATATATTTTAATTTTATCTCATTATCATCCAGTCTATATTAGCAGCAGACACAGTACGGTAGTCCACGGCTGTAGCTACCTCTGTGTCGGCAGTCGCTCGTCATCCATAAGTATACTAGTATCCATCCATCTCCATTGTTTACCTGAGGTGCCTTTTAGTTGTGCCTATTAAAATATGGAGAACAAAAATGTTGAGGTTCCAAAAATAGGGAAAGATCAAGATCGACTTCCACCTCGTGCTGAAGCTGCTGCCACTAGTCATGGCCGAGACGATGAAATGCCAGCAACGTCGTCTGCCAAGGCCGATGCCCAATGTCATAGTACAGAGCATGTAAAATCCAAAACACCAAATATCAGTTAAAAAAAGGACTCAAAAATCTAAAATAAAATTGTCGGAGGAGAAGCGTAAACTTACCAATATGCCATTTACCACACGGAGTGGCAAGGAACGGCTGAGGCCCTGGCCTATGTTCATGGCTAGTGGTTCAGCTTCACATGAGGATGGAAGCACTCAGCCTCTCGCTAGAAAAATGAAAAGACTCAAGCTGGCAAAAGCACAGCAAAGAACTGTGCGTTCTTCGAAATCCCAAATCCACAAGGAGAGTCCAATTGTGTCGGTTGCGATGCCTGACCTTCCCAACACTGGACGTGAAGAGCATGCGCCTTCCACCATTTGCACGCCCCCTGCAAGTGCTGGAAGGAGCACCCGCAGTCCAGTTCCTGATAGTCAGATTGAAGATGTCAGTGTTGAAGTACACCAGGATGAGGAGGATATGGGTGTTGCTGGCGCTGGGGAGGAAATTGACAAGGAGGATTCTGATGGTGAGGTGGTTTGTTTAAGTCAGGCACCCGGGGAGACACCTGTTGTCCGTGGGAGGAATATGGCCATTGACATGCCTGGTGAAAATACCAAAAAAATCAGCTCTTCGGTGTGGAAGTATTTCAACAGAAATGCGGACAACATTTGTCAAGCCGTGTGTTGCCTTTGTCAAGCTGTAATAAGTAGGGGTAAGGACGTTAACCACCTCGGAACATCCTCCCTTATACGTCACCTGCAGCGCATTCATAATAAGTCAGTGACAAGTTCAAAAACTTTGGGCGACAGCGGAAGCAGTCCACTGACCAGTAAATCCCTTCCTCTTGTAACCAAGCTCACGCAAACCACCCCACCAACTCCCTCAGTGTCAATTTCCTCCTTCCCCAGGAATGCCAATAGTCCTGCAGGCCATGTCACTGACAATTCTGACGAGTCCTCTCCTGCCTGGGATTCCTCCGATGCATCCTTGTGTGTAACGCCTACTGCTGCTTGCGCTGCTGTTGTTGCTGCTGGGAGTCGATGGTCATCCCAGAGGGGAAGTCGTAAGACCACTTTTACTACTTCCACCAAGCAATTGACTGTCCAACAGTCCTTTGCGAGGAAGATGAAATATCACAGCAGTCATCCTGCTGCAAAGCGGATAACTGAGGCCTTGGCATCCTGGGTGGTGAGAAACGTGGTTCCGGTATCCATCATTACTGCAGAGGCAACTAGAGACTTGTTGGAGGTACTGTGTCCCCGGTACCAAATACCATCTAGGTTCCATTTCTCTAGGCAGGCGATACCGAAAATGTACACAGACCTCAGAAAAAGAGTCACCAGTGTCCTAAAAAATGCAGCTGTACCCAATGTCCACTTAACCACGGACATGTGGACAAGTGGAGCAGGGCAGGGTCAGGACTATATGACTGTGACAGCCCACTGGGTAGATGTATGGACTCCCGCCGCAAGAACAGCAGCGGCGGCACCAGTAGCAGCATCTCGCAAACGCCAACTCTTTCCTAGGCAGGCTACGCTTTGTATCACCGGTTTCCAGAATACGCACACAGCTGAAAACCTCTTACGGCAACTGAGGAAGATCATCGCAGAATGGCTTACCCCAATTGGACTCTCCTGTGGATTTGTGGCATCGGACAACGCCAGCAATATTGTGTGTGCATTAAATATGGGCAAATTCCAGCACGTCCCATGTTTTGCACATACCTTGAATTTGGTGGTGCAGAATTATTTAAAAAACGAGAGGGGCGTGCAAGAGATGCTGTCGGTGGCCAGAAGAATTGCGGGATACTTTCGGCGTACAGGCACCACGTACAGAAGACTGGAGCACCACCAAAAACGCCTGAACCTGCCCTGCCATCATCTGAAGCAAGAAGTGGTAACGAGGTGGAATTCAACCCTATATATGCTTCAGAGGTTGGAGGAGCAGCAAAAGGCCATTCAAGCCTATACAATTGAGCACGATATAGGAGGTGGAATGCACCTGTCTCAAGCGCAGTGGAGAATGATTTCAACGTTGTGCAAGGTTCTGCTGCCCTTTGAACTTGCCACACGTGAAGTCAGTTCAGACACTGCCAGCCTGAGTCAGGTCATTCCCCTCATCAGGCTTTTGCAGAAGAAGCTGGAGACATTGAAGGAGGAGCTAACACAGAGCGATTCCGCTAGGCATGTGGGACTTGTGGATGGAGCCCTTAATTCGCTTAACAAGGATTCACGGGTGGTCAATCTGTTGAAATCAGAGCACTACATTTTGGCCACCGTGCTCGATCCTAGATTTAAAACCTACCTTGGATCTCTCTTTCCGGCAGACACAAGTCTGCTGGGGTTCAAAGACCTGCTGGTGAGAAAATTGTCAAGTCAAGCGGAACGCGACCTGTCAACATCTCCTCCTTCACATTCTCCCGCAACTGGGGGTGCGAGGAAAAGGCTCAGAATTCCGAGCCCACCCGCTGGTGGTGATGCAGGGCAGTCTGGAGCGACTGCTGATGCTGACATCTGGTCCGGACTGAAGGACCTGCCAACGATTACGGACATGTCGTCTACTGGCACTGCATATGATTCTCTCCCCATTGAAAGAATGGTGGAGGATTATATGAGTGACCGCATCCAAGTAGGCACGTCAGACAGTCCGTACTTATACTGGCAGGAAAAAGAGGCAATTTGGAGGCCCTTGCACAAACTGGCTTTATTCTACCTAAGTTGCCCTCCCACAAGTGTGTACTCCGAAAGAGTGTTTAGTGCCGCCGCTCACCTTGTCAGCAATTGGCGTACGAGGTTACTTCCAGAAAATGTGGAGAAGATGATGTTCATTAAAATGAATTATAATCAATTCCTCCGTGGAGACATTGACCAGCAGCAATTGCCTCCACAAAGTACACAGGGAGCTGAGATGGTGGATTCCAGTGGGGACGAATTGATAATCTGTGAGGAGGGGGATGTACACGGTGATATATCGGAGGATGATGATGAGGTGGACATCTTGCCTCTGTAGAGCCAGTTTGTGCAAGGAGAGATTAATTGCTTCTTTTTTGGTGGGGGTCCAAACCAACCGGTCATTTCAGTCACAGTTGTGTGGCAGACCCTGTCACTGAAATGATGGGTTGGTTAAAGTGTGCATGTCCTGTTTATACAACATAAGGGTGGGTGGGAGGGCCCAAGGACAATTCCATCTTGCACCTCTTTTTTCTTTAATTTTTCTTTGCGTCATGTGCTGTTTGGGGAGTATTTTTTTGAAGGGCCATCCTGCGTGACACTGCAGTGCCACTCCTAGATGGGCCAGGTGTTTGTGTCGGCCACTAGGGTCGCTTATCTTACTCACACAGCTACCTCATTGCGCCTCTTTTTTTCTTTGCGTCATGTGCTGTTTGGGGAGTATTTTTTGGAAGGGCCATCCTGCGTGACACTGCAGTGCCACTCCTAGATGGGCCAGGTGTTTGTGTCGGCCACTAGGGTCGCTTAGCTTACTCACACAGCTACCTCATTGCGCCTCTTTTTTTCTTTGCGTCATGTGCTGTTTGGGGAGTGTTTTTTGGAAGGGCCATCCTGCGTGACACTGCAGTGCCACTCCTAGATGGGCCAGGTGTTTGTGTCAGCCACTAGGGTCGCTTAGCTTACTCACACAGCTACCTCATTGCGCCTCTTTTTTTCTTTGCATCATGTGCTGTTTGGGGAGTGTTTTTTGGAAGGGCCATCCTGCGTGACACTGCAGTGCCACTCCTAGATGGGCCAGGTGTTTGTGTCGGCCACTAGGGTCGCTTAGCTTAGTCATCCAGCGACCTCGGTGCAAATTTTAGGACTAAAAATAATATTGTGAGGTGTGAGGTGTTCAGAATAGACTGAAAATGAGTGGAAATTATGGTTTTTGAGGTTAATAATACTTTGGGATCAAAATGACCCCCAAATTCTATGATTTAAGCTGTTTTTTAGGGTTTTTTGAAAAAAACACCCGAATCCAAAACACACCCGAATCCGACAAAAAAAATTCGGTGAGGTTTTGCCAAAACGCGGTCGAACCCAAAACACGGCCGCGGAACCGAACCCAAAACCAAAACCCGAAAAATTTCAAGTGCACATCTCTAGTGTAGATGGGACCCGGACCACTTGTCCAACAGGTCCCACTGAAAAGTTCTGGCATGAAACCTGCCAAACGGAATGGCCTCGTAGGCCGCCACCATTTTCCCCAGCACTCGAGTGCATTGATGAATCGACACTCTTGCCGGTTTCAGAAGTTCCTTGACCATGTTCTGGATTTCCAGAGCTTTTTCCAACGGGAGAAAAACTCTCTGTAGATCCGTGTCCAGAATCATGCCCAAGAACGACAGCCGTGTTGTCGGAATCAACTGTGACTTTGGCAAATTTAGGAGCCAGCCATGCTGCTGCAAAACCGTCAGGGAGAGCGCAACGTTTTTTCCTTAACTGCTCCTGTGATCTCGCCTTTATCAGGAGATCGTCCAAGTACGGGATAATTGTGACCCCTTGCTTGCACAGGAGCACCATCATTTCCGCCATTACCTTGGTGAAAATCCTCGGGGCCGTGGAAAGACCAAACGGCAACGTCTGAAATTGGTAGTGACAATCCTGAACAGCGAACCTCAGGTACACCTGATGAGGAGGATAAATGGGGACATGTAGGTAAGCATCCTTTATGTCGACTGACACCATAAAATCCCCCCCCCCCTCCAGACTGGAGATCACTGCGCGGAGAGATTCCATCTTGAATTTGAAACTTTTCAAATACAGATTGAGGGATTTTAAGTACAGAATCGGTCTGACCGAGCCATCCGGCTTCGAGACCACAAACAGGCTTGAATCTTAAACTCTAGTTTGTATCCTTGGGTCACAATTTCCAGCACCCAAGGATCCAGGCCCGAAAGAACCCAGACCTGACTGAAGAGCTGAAGACGCGCCCCCACCGATGCGGACTCCCGCAGGGGAGCTCCAGCGTCATGCGGTGGACTTGGCAGAAGCCGGGGAGGACTTCTGCTCCTGGGAGCCTGCCACAGCTGGCAATCTTTTTCCTTTTCCCTTACCTCTTGCCGCAAGGAAGGATGACCCAGGTCCTTTCCGGAATTTCTGCGACCGAAAGGACTGCATCTGGTATTGAGGCGTTTTCTTTTGCTGTGGAGGAACAAAAGGCAGAAAAGAGGTAGCTATAGAAACCAGGTCCGCGAGGCCTTCACCAAACAAAACTCCACCCTTATAGGGCAGAGCCTCCATAGCCTTCTTAGAATCAGCATCACCATTCCATTGATGAGTCCACAACGCCCTCCTAGCCGAGATTGCCATGGCATTGGCCCTTGATCCCAAGAGGCCAATATCTCTCGCAGTCTCCTTTAGATAGACTGCAGCGTCCCTGATATGACCTAGTGTCAAAAGCACGCTCTCCCTATCTAGGGTGTCTATTTCAGATGACAAGGTATCTGCCCACTTTTCAATCGTGTTACTCACCCAAGCCGATGCCACGGCCGGCCTGAGCAGCGTCCCCGTCGTGACATAAATAGATTTCAAGGTAGCTTCCTGCCTACGATCAGCAGGATCCTTAAGGGCCGCCATTTCAGGGGACGGTAGCGCCACCTTCTTGGACAATCGCGCTAGAGCTTTGTCTACCGTGGGTGTTGATTCCCACCTAACCCTATCCGGAGAAGGAAACGGATATGCCATAGCAATTTTCCTGGGAATCTGCCACCTTTTGTCTGGAGTTTCCCAGGCCCTTTCAAAAAGAGAGAGAGGGAGGAAACGTTACCTCCGGTTTCTTCCCCTTAAACATACAGACCCTTGTCTCAGGGACAGCGGGGTCTTCCGTGATATGTAACATGTCTTTTATCGCCACAATCATTTATTGAATACTCTTAGCCACCTGAGGATGCAACTTCGCATCATTATAGTCGACACTGGAGTCGGAATCCATGTCGGTATCAGTGTCTGCTATCTGGGTAAATGAACGTTTTTGGGACCCCGAGGGGGTCTGAGTGTGTGGCACCACCTCTTCCATGGATTGTCTCCATGCTTGGTTCTGAGACTCTGATTTGTCCAACCTCTTATGCAACAATGCCACACTTATTTAAAACACTCCACATCTCAACCCAATCAGCAGTCAGCGGTGCCGACGGAGTCACTCCCTCATTCTGTTCAGCCCCCACGCGAGCCTCCTCCTGGGAAGAGCATTCAGCTTCTGACATGCCGACACACGCGTACCAACACCCCCAAACACACTGGGCTAAAGGGGACAGACCCACAGTAAGGCCTTCCAGAGAGACAGAGAGGGAGTTTGCCAGCTCACACCCAGCGCCCCACCGGTCTGAAGAATTAAACAATGCCCCAGACCTATAAGCGCTGTTTTATAATAATAATAATAACCAACACCAAATTTTCGTGCCCCCCCCCCCCTTGTTTTTAACACCCTGTTTGTGACAGCAGTGAAGGGCCAGGAGCAGCGTCTCTGCAGCAAGCTGTGGAGAGAAAATGGCGCTGGTCAGAGCTGGAGGACGGAGCCCCGCCCCCTACATGGCGCGTTTATGTCCCGCATTTTTTTAATACTGGCGGGGGTCTCCTAACAGTGCCCCCGCACTGTATATACATGCCAGTCCTCATTTTTTAGGTTTTTATTGCTGCCCAGGGTGCCCCCCCTGCGCCCTGCACCCATGTAGTGCCTGTGTTGCTGGAGCAATGGCGCGCAGCGCGACCGCTGCGCAGTACCTCAGAAAGACTGAAGTCTTCTGCCGCCTTCACTGAAGTCTTCTTTGCTTCGGTTACTCACCTGTCTTCTTTCTTTAGGCTCTGTGAGGGGGACGGTGGCGCGGCTCCGGGAACGAGCAGCTAGGTGACCCAAGTGATCAGACCCTCTGGAGCTAATGGTGTCCAGTAGCCTAAGAAGCAGAGCCTTTCAACTCACAGAAGTAGGTCTGCTTCTCTCCCCTCAGTCCCAAGATGCAGGGAGCCTGTAGCCAGCAGCGCTTCCTGAAAATAAAAAACCTAACAAAAGTATTTTTAGAGAAACTCAGTAGAGCTCCCCTAATGTGTGACCAGTCTCCTCTGGGCACAGAATGTAACTGAGGTCTGGAGGAGGGGCATAGAGGGAGCAGCCAGTTTACGCCCATTAAAGTCTTAAAGTGCCCATGTCTCCTGCGGATCCCGTGGTCCTTTTGGAGTCTCCAGCATCTTCTAGGACGAAGGAGAAAAAGGACAAAAATATATATATTTTTTATTTTTATTTTGTCATTTTTTTCAAACATCGAAACATCGATCGAAAACATTGGGAACATCGGGAACATCGCGGCTTTCATTTTGAAAGCCGGGGCAGCCTGCAGGTATACAGGTGGGGTCTGGGGGTGGCTTGGGAGGGTTCATTTACACTTTCCCAGTGGCTGCCATTGTCTGCAGCCGCTGGATGTGGGGGATCCTGCCGTGCTGACTGATCAGCAGTGATCAGCAGCACGGCAGACACAGGGGGAGAGTGCAGGGAGGCAGAGGGACCTTCCGGTCCTTCTGACAGCAGCAGCAGCGGAGGGAAGTTTATCTTCCCTGCCACTGCTAACACTCTCTATCTGACTGGTCGCATCCTGTGTGTCCAGGTCAGATAGAGCACTTGCAGGCATAGTCGCATCTGATGCGACCATGCCAGGCAAGTGGTTAAAGTAAAGCCTCCATGGCAGTGGCGTCACAAGGGGGGTGCGGGGGGTGCGGCCCGCTCCCGGGTGTCACCCACCGAGGGGTGACACCAAAATGCCGGCTCCTGCAGAGTGACAGAAGCCGAGTGCTGCACTGTTATATTATGTGCAGCACTCGGCTCCTGTCACTTTGTAGGAGCCAGCACTGCAGGGACAGCACCTCCCGAGAGTCAGCCCTCACCTCCCACACACCCCAGTGGAAAAAAAAAACGGGTGTCGGGACGCAAAGCCCCGCCCCCTCGCAAAGCCCCGCCCCCTTTGCGTGCCTGCAATGGATTAAAAACGGGTTCCGCCCGCGAAGCCCCGCCCCTCTATTTAAGCCCCGCACATTCCTGTGAAGTCCCGCCCCTCTATTTAAGCCCCGCCCGTTCCAGTGAAGCCCCGCCCCTTTATCCTCGCTGCCGCACCGGGTGTCACAGAGGTGAGTGACGCCTCTGCTCCAGGGGATGCTACCCAAATAGTATAACCAGTGCCGTAACTAGACATTTTAGCGCTGTGTGCAAGAAACAGCATCGGCGGCGGCACGCATATACAAAACAAGGCCAGTGCACGCCAAAAATATAGAGGCGTGGCTTCATGGGGAAGGTGCATGGCCACAGATCTCCCTTTTTCACATTACAGCAGCAGAGTCCCCCTTTTACACATTATGGCAGGCAATCCCCCTTTTTTTACACATAAGGCAGGCCAGAGCGGTAACTAGACTTTTGGTGCCCTGTGCCAAAAAGAGAATTGGTGCCCCGTCCCCCCCCCCATAATTAAAATAGGGCAGTGCGTGCCACAGGCGTGTGCCAAATATATAGGGATATGGCTTTATGGGGATAGGGCATGGCCATAGAATTGTACCAATTCACATTACGCCACACAGCAGAATCTGTCAATCACTTTACCATGCACAAAAGCATCCGTCGGTCACATTACACCACACAGTAGCGTCCAACGGTCACATTACCCCACAGTAGCGTAAAACGGTCACATTACACCCCACAGTAGCGTACAACGGTCACATTACACCACACAGTAGCATCCGTCGGTCACATTACACCGCACAGTAGAGTCGGATCGGTCACATTACACCACACAGTAGCATCCGTCGGACACATTACACCGCACAGTAGAGTCGGATCGGTCACATTACACCCCACAGTAGCGTCCAACAGTCACATTACACCCCACAGTAGCGTCCAACGGTCACATTACACCCCACAGTAGCGTCCAACGGTCACATTGTACCACACAGTAGCGTCCAATGGTCACATTACACCACACAGTAGCGTCCAACGGTCACATTACACCACACAGTAGCATCCAACGGTCACATTACATCGCACAGTGGCATCCGTCGGTAACATTACACCGCACAGTAGCATCCGACGGTCACATTACACCACACAGTAGAGTCGGATCGGTCACATTACACCACACAGTAGCATCCGTCGGTCACATTACACCGCACAGTAGAGTCGAATCGGTCACATTACACCACACAGCAGCATCCGTCGGACATATTACACCGCACAGTAGCATCCGACGGTCACATTACACCACACAGTAGAGTCGGATCGGTCACATTACACCACACAGTAGCATCCGTCGGTCACATTACACCGCACAGTAACTTCCGTTGGTCACATTACACTGCACAGTAGAGTCGGGTCGGTCACATTAACCCCACAGTAGCGTCCAACGGTAACATTACACCCCACAGTAGCGTCCAACGGTCACATTATACTACACAGTAGCGTTCAACGGTCACATTACACCACACAGTATTGTCCAACGGTCACATTACACCACACAGTAGCGTCCAACGGTCACATTACACCACACAGTAGCGTCCAACGGTCACATTACACTACACAGTAGCGTCCAACAGTAACATTACACCACACAGTAGCGTCCAACGGTCACATTACACCACACAGTAGCGTCCAACGGTCACATTACACCCCACAGTAGCGTCCAACGGTCACATTGTACTACACAGTAGCGTCCAACGATCACATTACACCACACAGTAGCGTCCAACGGTCACATTACACCACACAGTAGCGTCCAACGGTCACATTACATCGCACAGTAGCATCCGTCGGTCACATTACACCGCACAGTAGCATCCGACGGTCACATTACACCACACAGTAGAGTCGGATCGGTCACATTACACCACACAGTAGCATCCGTCGGTCACATTACACCGCACAGTAGAGTCGGATCGGTCACATTACACCACACAGTAGCATCCGTCGGTCACATTACACCGCACAGTAGAGTCGAATCGGTCACATTACACCACACAGCAGCATCCGTCGGACATATTACACCGCACAGTAGCATCCGACGGTCACATTACACCACACAGTAGAGTCGGATCGGTCACATTACACCACACAGTAACATCCGTCGGTCACATTACACCACACAGTAGCATCCGTCGGTCACATTACACCACACAGTAGCATCCGTCGGTCACATTACACCACACAGTAGCTTCCGTTGGTCACATTACACTGCACAGTAGAGTCGGGTCGGTCACATTACACCCCACAGTAGCGTCCAACGGTAACATTACACCCCACAGTAGCGTCCAACGGTCACATTATACTACACAGTAGCGTTCAACGGTCACATTACACCACACAGTAGCGTCCAACGGTCACATTACACCACACAGTAGCGTCCAACGGTCCATTACACCACACAGTAGCGTCCAACGGTCACATTACACCACACAGTAGCGTCCAACGGTCACATTATACTACACAGTAGCGTCCAACAGTCACATTACACCACACAGTAGCGTCCAACGGTCACATTACACCACACAGCAGCGTCCAACGGTCACATTATACTACACAGTAGCGTCCAACGGTCACATTACACCACACAGTAGCGTCCAAAGGTCACATTACACTACACAGTAGCGTCCAACGGTCACATTACATCGCACAGTAGCATCCGTCGGTCACATTACACCGCACAGTAGCATCCGACGGTCACATTACACCACACAGTAGAGTCGGATCGGTCACATTACACCACACAGTAGCATCCGTCGGTTACATTACACCGCACAGTAGGGTCGGATCGGTCACATTACACCACACAGTAGTATCCGTCGGTCACATTACACCGCACAGTAGAGTCGCATCGGTCACATTACACCACACAGTAGCTGTTAGGCACCGTGGTCCGCGATGTCCTCGCGGCCCGGCACCTAGCAACTAGGGACGCCAGGCATGCGAGCCGCCGCGTCCATAGCAACGCTGGGACGCCGTGCGCGCTTAACCGCCGGCTCCCTAGCAACACTGAGCCGCCTGGACCCTAGCAACGGGGACGCCACGGGCGGACCGCGCTCCCCGTTGCAGGGTCAATCTAATCAAGTTAAAACACTCACACATTTGTCTTCTGCTCGTGCAGCAAGCCAGCTGCACGGCATGTTTGTTAATCAGGCTCCGAACATCTGATTGGAGGACTCCCTGCTAAATACCTGCTCAGTGCTTCACACAGACGCCGGTAATACCTTCCTGCATGCTGTTTTGGTTTGCTGAACGTCTGTTCCAGTCCTGCTGTGTCCGGTCATTCCTGTCCTCAGAAGTCCTGTATCTTGGAGTTGTCATCTCATCCCAAGAAGTCGTTTGGTCCCCTGTAGTCCTCAACGATCACCAGAGAATATCGAGTGGTGTTCGTGAGTTGCGGCTCTGCCGTGTGTTGCGGCTCAGCTGCTTTATCTTTATATTCTGTTTCGGAGCATTTGCGGAGGGTTCCGCTTCCACAAGTCCTCTCCGGAACTCGGCGGTGCCGGGTAGGAGAGTGGACAAGTGGATGATTTGGTTGTCCTTTTCCCTGGCGGTTTTTCCGCACATATTCTAGTTTCCAGTTAGCTTGTAGCCCCTGGCCTGGTTGTTTAGTCAGAGGGCCCTTTGTTATCACCCTGTCTCGGATTTCCCTTTGTCTCCCATTAAGACCTGAGGGGGCATCGGAGTTGGGCAGACATAATCCGCCCTTCAAACGCGGCTGCCATGGGCTCAAGCAACCATAGTCTCGCAGGGGATTTCTGACAGCACGGGCGAGACAACGGAGTTAGGGTGCCAGGGGCTATTTTCCATTCCCGCTCCCTTCCCCAGCATTACGTTCCAGTGCTCCGGTCCTTGCAATAAGATCTCCTCAGACCAGAGTGCTGGAATCATAACAGTAGCATCCGTCGGACACATTACACCGCACAGTAGCATCCGACAGTCACATTACACCGCACAGTAGCATCCGACGGTCACATTACACCACACAGTAGCGTCGGATCGGTCACATTACACCACACAGTAGCATCCGTCGGTCACATTACACCGCACAGTAGCTTCCGTTGGTCACATTACACAGCACAGTAGAGTCGGGTCGGTCACATTACACCATACAGTAGTGTCCTTCGGTCACATTACACAGCACAGTAGAATCCGTCAGTCACATCACACAGCGCAGCAGCGTCCGTTGTTCACATTACACCATACAGAAGCGTCCGTCGGTCACATTACACAGCCCAGTAGCATCCATCGGTCACATTACACCGCACAGTAGCGTCGGTCACATTACACAGCACAGTAGCTTCCGTCGGTCACATTACAGTGCACAGCAGGGTCCGTCAGTCTCATTACATAGCGTCCGTCGGTCACATTACACAGTGCAGCAGCATACGTCGGTCACATTACACAGCGCAGCATCATATGTCTGTCACATTACAGTACACAGCAGGGTCCGTCAGTCTCATTGCGTAGCGTCCGTCGGTCACATTACACAGTGCAGCAGCATACGTCGGTCACATTACACAGCGCAGCAGCATACGTCTGTCACATTACAGTGCATAGCAGGGTCATTCAGTCTCATTGCGTAGCGTCCGTCGGTCACATTACACCGCACAGTAGCATCCGTCGGTCACATTACACCACACAGTAGCTTCCGTTGGTCACATTACACTGCACAGTAGAATCCGTCAGTCACATTACACAGCGCAGCAGCGTCCGTTGTTCACATTACACCATACAGTAGCGTCGGTCGGTCACATTACACAGCCCAGTAGCATCCATCGGTCACATTACACCGCACAGTAGCGTCAGTCACATTACACAGCATAGTAGCGTCCGTCGGTCACATTACACCGCACAGTAGCGTTCATCGGTCACATTACACAGCACAGCAGCATACGTCGGTCACATTACAGTGCACAGCAGGGTCCGTCAGTCTCATTGCGTAGCGTCCGTCGGTCACATTACACAGTGCAGCAGCATACGTCGGTCACATTACACAGCGCAGCAGCATACGTCAGTCACATTACAGTGCACAGCAGGGTCCGTCAGTCTCATTGCGTAGCGTCCGTCGGTCACATTACACCGCACAGTAGCATCCGTCGGTCACATTACATCGCACAGTAGCATCCGACGGTCACATTACACCCCACAGTAGCGTCCAACGGTCACATTACACCCCACAGTAGCGTCCAACGGTCACATTATATTACACAGTAGCGTCCAACGGTCACATAACACCACACAGTAGCGTCCAACTGTCACATTACACCACACAGTAGCATCCAACGGTCACATTATACTACACAGTAGCGTCCAACGGTCACATTACACCACACAGTAGCGTCCAAAGGTCACATTACACCGCACAGTAGCAGCCGTCGGTCACATTACACCGCACAGTAGCTTCCGTCGGTCACATTACACTGCACAGTAGAGTCCGGTCGGTCACATTACACCATACAGTAGTGTCCATCGGTCACATTACACAGCACAGTAGAATCCGTCAGTCACATTACACAGCACAGCAGCGTCCGTTGTTCACATTACACCATACAGTAGCATCCGTCGGTCACATTACACAGCCCAGTAGCATCCATCGGTCACATTACACCGCACAGTAGTGTCGGTCACATTACACAGCACAGTAGCGTCCGTCGGTCACATTACACCGCAGTGTAGCGTTCATCGGTCACATTACACAGCACAGCAGCATACGTCGGTCACATTACAGTGCACAGCAGGGTCCGTCAGTCACATTACATGGCGTCCGTCGGTCACATTACACAGTGCAGCAGCAGACGTCGGTCACATTACACAGCGCAGCAGCATACGTCTGTCACATTACAGTGCACAGCAGGGTCCGTCAGTCTCATTGCGTAGCGTCCGTCGGTCACATTACACCGCACAGTAGCATCCGTCGGTCACATTACACCGCACAGTAGCTTCCGTTGGTCACATTACACTGCACAGTAGAGTCGGGTCGGTCACATTACACCATACAGTAGTGTCCATCGGTCATATTACACAGCACAGTAGAATCCGTCAGTCACATTACACAGCACAGCAGCGTCCGTTGTTCACATTACACCACACAGTAGCGTCCGTCCTTCACATTACACAGCCCAGTAGCATCCATCGGTCACATTACACCGCACAGTAGCGTCGGTCACATTACACAGCACAATAGCGTCCGTCGGTCACATTACACCGCACAGTAGCGTTCATCGGTCACATTACACAGCACAGCAGCATACGTCGGTCACATTACAGTGCACAGCAGGGTCCGTCAGTCTCATTGCGTAGCGTCCGTCGGTCACATTACACAGTGCAGCAGCATACGTCGGTCACATTACACAGCGCAGCAGCATACGTCTGTCACATTACAGTGCACAGCAGGGTCCGTCAGTCTCATTGCGTAGCGTCCGTCGGTCACATTACACCGCACTGTAGCATCCGTCGGTCACATTACACCGCACAGTAGCATCCGACGGTCACATTACACTGCACAGTAGAGTCGGATCGGTCACATTACACCCCACAGTAGCGTCCAACGGTCACATTACACCCCACAGTAGCGTCCAACGGTCACATTACACCCACAGTATCGTCCAACGGTCACATTATATTACACAGTAGGGTCCAATGGTCACATTACACCACACAGTAGCGTCCAACGGTCACATTACACCACACAGTAGCGTCCAACGGTCACATTATACTACACAGTAGCGTCCAACGGTCACATTACACCACACAGTAGCGTCTAAAGGTCACATTACACCGCACAGTAGCTTCCGTCGGTCACATTACACTGCACAGTAGAGTCCGGTCGGTCACATTACACCATACAGTAGTGTCCATCGGTCACATTACACAGCACAGTAGAATCCGTCAGTCACATTACACAGCGCAGCAGCGTCCGTTGTTCACATTACACCATACAGTAGCGTCCGTCGGTCACATTACACAGCCCAGTAGCATCCATCGGTCACATTACACCGCACAGTAGCGTCGGTCACATTACACAGCACAGTAGCGTCCGTCGGTCACATTACACCGCAGTGTAGCGTTCATCGGTCACATTACACAGCACAGCAGCATACGTCGGTCACATTACAGTGCACAGCAGGGTCCGTCAGTCACATTACATAGCGTCCGTCGGTCACATTACACAGTGCAGCAGCATACGTCGGTCATATTACACAGCGCAGCAGCATACGTCTGTCACATTACAGTGCACAGCAGGGTCCGTCAGTCTCATTGCGTAGCGTCCGTCGGTCACATTACACAGCGCAGCAGCATACGTCTGTCACATTACAGTGCACAGCAGGGTCCGTCAGTCTCATTGCGTAGCGTCCGTCGGTCACATTACACCGCACAGTAGCTTCCGTTGGTCACATTACACTGCACATTAGAGTCGGGTCGGTCACATTACACCATACAGTAGTGTCCATCGGTCACATTACACAGCACAGTAGAATCCGTCAGTCACATTAAACAGCACAGCAGCGTCCGTTGTTCACATTACACCACACAGTAGCGTCCGTTCTTCACATTACACAGCCCAGTAGCATCCATCGGTCACATTACACCGCACAGTAGCGTCGGTCACATTACACAGCACAGTAGCGTCCGTCGGTCACATTACACCGCACAGTAGCGTTCATCGGTCACATTACACAGCAGCATACGTCGGTCACATTACAGTGCACAGCAGGGTCCGTCAGTCTCATTGCATGGCGTCCGTCGGTTACATTACACAGTGCAGCAGCATACGTCGGTCACATTACACAGCGCAGCAGCATACGTCTGTCACATTACAGTGCACAGCAGGGTCCGTCAGTCTCATTGCGTAGCGTCCGTCGGTCACATTACACCGCACAGTAGCATCCATCGGTCACATTACACCGCACAGTAGCATCCGACGGTCACATTACACCACACAGTAGAGTCGGATCTATCACATTACACCCCACAGTAGCGTCCAACGGTCACATTACACCCCACAGTAGCGTCCATTGGTCACATTACACCCCACAGTAGCGTCCAACGGTCACATTACACCCCACAGTAGCGTCCAACGGTCACATTACACCCCACAGTAGCGTCCATTGGTCACATTACACCCCACAGTAGCGTCCAACGGTCACATTACACCCCACAGTAGCGTCCAACGGTCACATTACACCCCACAGTAGCGTCCAACGGTCACATTACACCCCACAGTAGCGTCCAACGGTCACATTACACCACACAGTAGCGTCCAACGGTCACATTACACCACACAGTAGCGTCCAACGGTCTCATTACACCACACAGTAGCGTCCAACGGTCAGATTACACCACACAGTAGCATCCAACAGTCACATTACACCACACAGTAGCGTCCAACGGTCACATTATACTACACAGTAGCGTCCAACAGTCACATTACACCACACAGTAGCGTCCAAAGGTCACATTACACCACACAGTAGCATCCGTCGGTCACATTACACCGCACAGTAGAGTCGGGTCGGTCACATTACACCCCACAGTAACGTCCAACAGTAACATTACACCCCACAGAAGCGTCCAACGGTCACATTACACCACACAGTAGAGTCAGATCGGTCACATTACACCCCACAGTAGCGTCCAACGGTCACATTACACCCCACAGTAGCGTCCAACGGTCACATTACACCCCACAGTAGCATCCAACGGTCACATTATACTACACAGTAGCGTCCAACGGTCACATTACACCACACAGTAGCGTCCAAAGGTCTCATTACACCACACAGTAGCATCCAACTGTCACATTACACCGTACAGTAGCTTCCATTGGTCACATTACACTGCACAGTAGAGTCGGGTCGGTCACATTACACCCCACAGTAGTGTCCAACCGGCAACATTACACCCCACAGTAGCGTCCAACGGTCACATTACACCCCACAGTAGCGTCCAACGGTCACATTATACTACACAGTAGCGTCCAACAGTCAAATTACTCCAAACAGTAGTGTCCAACGGTCACATTACACCACACAGTAGCGTCCAACGGTCACATTACACCACACAGTAGCGTCCAACGGTCACATTACATCGCACAGTAGCATCCGTCGGTCACATTACACCGCACAGTAGCATCCGACGGTCACATTACACCACACAGTAGAGTCGGATCGGTCACATTACACCACACAGTAGCATCCTTCGGTCACATTACACCGCACAGTAGAGTCGGATCGGTCACATTACACCACACAGTAGCATACGTCGGTCACATTACAGTGCACAGCAGGGTCCGTCAGTCTCATTGCGTAGCGTCCTTCGGTCACATTACACAGTGCAGCAGCATACGTCGGTCACATTACACAGCGCAGCAGCATACGTCTGTCACATTACAGTGCACAGCAGGGTCCGTCAGTCTCATTGCGTAGCGTCCGTCGGTCACATTACACCGCACAGTAGCATCCGTCGGTCACATTACACCGCACAGTAGCATCCGACGGTCA
Organism: Pseudophryne corroboree; assembly: GCF_028390025.1. NCBI lineage: Eukaryota > Metazoa > Chordata > Amphibia > Anura > Myobatrachidae > Pseudophryne > Pseudophryne corroboree. Next base: position 293,407,807 of record NC_086446.1, on the reverse strand, counting down.
CATTACACCACACAGTAGAGTCGGATCGGCCACATTACACCCCACAGTAGTGTCCAACGGTCACATTACACCCCCCCAGTAGCGTGCAACGGTCACATTACACCCCACAGTAGCGTCCAACGGTCACATTATACTACACTGTAGCGTCCAACGGTCACATTACACCACACAGTAGCGTCCAAAGGTCACATTACACCACACAGTAGCATCCGTCGGTCACATTACACCGCACAGTAGCTTCCATTGGTCACATTACACTGCACAGTAGAGTCGGGTCGGTCACATTACACCCCACAGTAGCATCCAACGGTAACATTACACCCCAAGGTAGCATCCAACGGTCACATTACACCACACGGTAGAGTCGGATCGGTCACATTACACCCCACAGTAGCGTCCAACCGGCAACATTACACCCCACAGTAGCGACCAACGGTCACATTACACCCCAGAGTAGCGTCCAACGTTCACATTATACTACACAGTAGCGTCCAACAGTCAAATTATTCCAAACAGTAGTGTCCAACGGTCACATTACACCACACAGTAGCGTCCAACGGTCACATTACACCATACAGTAGCGTCCAACGGTCACATTATACTACACAGTAGCGTCCAACGGTCACATTACACCACACAGTAGCGTCCAACGGTCACATTACATCGCACAGTAGCATCCGTCGGTCACATTACACCGCACAGTAGCATCCGACGGTCACATTACACTGCACAGTAGAGTCGGATCGGTCACATTACACCACACAGTAGCATCCGTCAGTCACATTACACCGCACAGTAGAGTCGGATCGGTCACATTACACCACACAGTAGCATCCGTCGGTCACATTACACCGCACAGTAGAGTCGAATCGGTCACATTACACCACACAGTAGCATCCGTCGGACACATTACACCGCACAGTAGCTTCCGTTGGTCACATTACACAGCACAGTAGAGTTGGATCGGTCACATTACACCACACAGTAGCATCCGTCGGTCACATTACACCGCACAGTAGCTTCCGTTGGTCACATTACACTGCACAGTAGAGTCGGGTCGGTCACATTACACCATACAGTAGTGTCCATCGGTCACTTTACACAGCACAGTAGAATCCGTCAGTCACATTACACAGCGCTAAAATATATATACAAGGCGCTTGTAACAATGTTACAAGAGCCTTGTATATATATTTTATTACTAGTATCCGTTTATTTTTGTTCAGGGCTGCTCAAACATTTAAATCCCAGCCACAGCGCAGTCTTTCTTTTTTATAAACATTACACAGCGCAGCAGCGTCCGTTGTTCACATTACACCACACAGTAGCATCCGTCGGACATATTACACCGCACAGCAGCATCCGACGGTCACATTACACCACACAGTAGAGTCGGATCGGTCACATTACACCACACAGTAGCATCCGTCGGTCACATTACACCGTACAGTAGCTTCCGTTGGTCACATTACACTGCACAGTAGAGTCGGGTCGGTCACATTACACCATACAGTAGTGTCCATCGGTCACATTACACAGCACAGTAGAATCCGTCAGTCACATTACACAGCCCTAAAATATATATACAAGGCGCTTGTAACAATGTTACAAGCGCCTTGTATATATATTTTATTACTAGTATCCATTTATTTTTGTTCAGGGCTGCTCAAACATTTAAATCCCAGCCACAGCGCAGTCTTTCTTTTTCATAAACATTACACAGCGCAGCAGCGTCCGTTGTTCACATTACACCATACAGTAGCGTCCGTCGGTCACATTACACAGCCCAGTAGCATCCGTCGGTCACATTACACCGCACAGTAGCGTCGGTCACATTACAGAGCACAGTAGCGTGCGTCGGTCACATTACACAGCACAGTAGCGTCCGTCGGTCACATTACACTGCACAGTAGCGTCCGTCGGTCACATTACACAGCACAGTATCGTCCGTCGGTCACATTAGATCACACAGCAGCAACCGTCGGTCACATTAAACAGCACTGTAGCGTCCGTCGGTCACATTACACCGCACAGTAGCGTTCATCGGTCACATTACACAGCACAGCAGCATTCGTCGGTCACATTACAGTGCACAGCAGGGTCCGTCACTCACATTACATAGCGTCCGTCGGTCACATTACACAGTGCAGCAGCATACGTCGGTCACATTACACAGCGCAGCAGCATACGTCTGTCACATTACAGTGCACAGCAGGGTCCGTCAGTCTCATTGCGTAGCGTCCGTCGGTCACATTACACAGCGCAGCAGCATCCGTCTCTCACCTTATTTGTGTTACACCATAGAAAAGCTTCTTATACATATTATGCTAGCTAGGTAGAGGAGTGAGAGAATGTGTGTACAGTATATGTGTGCAAAGAGTGTTTGTGTGTGTGTATGCAAAAAAGAGAGAGAGACTGTGTATTGCACTACTTACTTCAGCTGCCAGCTTCTGTTCTGTCCCCTGGAAGGCCCTCTCCACACACAGCAAGGTGGGCAGCGCAGGGAGGACGGTGATCTGACGGTAGATGCTAGAATCAAGTAGGCTAAGGGACCTTTTCCGTTTGGGGGAGGAGTCACAACACAAGGGGGAGGAGCAAGGCCAGCGGGATAGTTCCTCTACTATCCACGCCACCATTACCTTTAATAATCAGGTGGTGAGCAAAGCGAGCCACCGAGCCCGCGAGGGTACTTTTCGGGTACCCTGTTCGCCCGTAGCTCCTCCCCCTGGTGACGTGTCTCCTCCCCTAGATACGTCAGAAGGTCCCTTCTCCCACTCCGAAATAGAATCAACCGTGATCTGACCGCATGGGAAGCACTGTCTTACTTCCTGCTGCTGTAATCTACATACAGCAGACAGACATTGCGGGGCTGTCACAAGGAGGTAAGTGGGCGGGGCTTCGGGTGGCCGGAGGAGCTGCAGCCGGGTATGGGAAGCGGGCAACTGCAGCGCTGGTGGTCGCAGCAAGGTAGCATAGCGCTGATCACTAACAACAGACACACAACCATTGCGGTAATTGCGGGAGAAGGGGCCAGGCGTACCTCACGGTCACTGCTGCCAGCGCTGCAGCTAGCGGTGGTAGTCGCGGCCCCACAGTTTCTGGCGGTGGTCCTGCTCCCACAGTGCTTTTGCGCTGTGTGCCAGGCACCGCTGGCCCATAGGTAGTTACGGACCTGAATTTAACTGAAGGTTAGGAAGATCCAGACCCCAGAAGACTAAAGGCCCCCATACACTAGTATTATTTCGCCATTTTCTTCATGATTTCGATCCATGGGGCTGATAAATTGTGGGAAAAGTGTCAAGTCGTGTGTCATTTACTTCCGATTCCAATCTGATGTGTGGTCCACATCGGATCACATCCGGAGATTGTCACTGCTGCACCAAGGATACATTGTATACCAGAGCAGTGAATGGGATCGCATGCAAAATGACGGCATATGATGTACTGTATGCGATATAACCGCTGGCGAGGAGTTGCCGAGGTGCGATACCTTGGCTTAATGTATTGCCACCTTTAGACTAAAACAATATACAGAGACTGACACGTGCCTTTTTATCACCCCATATGAATGAGAAGAAAATTTGATCAATAGCCTGGAACACTTTTTTAGGAATGAAAATACTGGAAAAGATATAGGTATTTTCGCTAGATTTTCATTTTAAAAAGGTTTATACTGTCAGTAACCAACAATGGAAGCTTTTTAAAAAATGTGCCTGCAATTTAAATTAACTAGTAATAGGATCAAGGATATTTTAAAAGTGTGCCATGGAAGGGCTTAGAGCTGGTGAACATCAGTAGTTACTGGTTAGGTGAAACTATTTGTGTACTGGGTCATCACCAGAGGCGGATTGGCCATAGGGTTTACAGGGAAGATTCCCGGTGGGCCGACGCACCAGTGGGGCCTGTTTTTTTTTTGAGGACGTGGTCCTTTTTATAGACATAATGAATAAGATGCAAAATAATTTGCATATATGATAATTACTTTGCCACTTAGCCTGTGATTGCAGCTGATCTAGTGTATGCTCTGTCTGCCTGCTTGGCTGACATATAAGATTGAATGAATAGTGATTGGGATACGGTTGGTGTAATAAGCAACAAACTATATCTTTCAAAAGAATTACATAGTTTCCTAAATTATGAAGATGTATCATATAATGTGCTCATAATATTTAATTTTATTTCTTTTTAACTTCCCCCTTGATGCTGGACAAGCCCACTATCTGGAAAGTCTTGGGGGGAGGGTGCTGCTGCCATGGCCCATGGCTAGACCTAACACCTCTGGTGCTGCCCATGTGGGGCCGCTAGTACAAATTTTTCCAGGGCTGCTTTTTGTTCCCAATCCGTCCCTGGTCATCACCTATCTGGCAGCCTCACCATGGTAAAGAAGATGAATATATGAGAAAGGGGCACTACTGTGGCATCATGTGAATAAGGGACTCTAACGTGTGGCATAATGTGAACTTTGTACACTACTCTATGGCATAGTGTAATTTGTGTGCACTATTATGTGGCATAACCTGAATAAGATGTACTGCTGTATGGCGGAATGTGAACAAGGGGCACTTCTATGTGGTATAATGCAAGATGTGGCACTGCTGTGTGGTGTAATCTGATTTGGGGCACTATTGGGAGCATGTGAATTTGGAGCACTGTGTGTGGCATAATGTGAATTGGGGCATTATATTACAGTATAATGTAACACTGATTATATTAATGTTATATTACTGATGTATCTATAACTGTACATCAGCTTCAATGATGCACCCAAAACTTTGGCCTTCAAAACTCAAATGTGTGCACCTCAGTTGTCAGCAGCCTGCCCCCACTAACTTGTGCTATGTCAAAACCACAGATGATAGTTGGCTCTGACTGATATTTTTACAGTGGCAACATAAATAAATGCTGTACCAGAGTCTACAGTGCATGCAGAGTATTGCAAAATGCTGCAAATTGCGGGTCTGTGTAGAAGTGGCAGTGCCAGTATTACCTTCCCATATTGCCCACTTCTCTAGGAAGTGGGGGGGTGCAGAAGATCCACCCACTCTCCCAGGGGTCCGTGGGACTATCCGAAAAATTGTGAGTCTTTCGCACCTTCTGGGAGAGAGGGTGAGTATACATAATCCAGGTGCAGACCTACGTGCATCTTGTACTAGCAGTATCTTTGGAAAGGCAACATTTTTGCTGGACACATTTCATGCCTGCAATATTCATCTCATTTGTAGCCGAATGTGTATCTGTCTCTTGTAGCACAAATATTGCACTTTATCCCCTTAGTTGTCTTTATGGCTTTCCAAAGCCGTATATAGTAGCATGGGTTGGTATGTGTTAGTTGCATTATGCACTGTAACAAAAAGGGAGGTAATCTGCGCACTGGGGTGGTTTTACTGTATGGGATGTGCTGCTAGTCAAAAGGGTGTCCTTGCCCTTTGGTTCAATATGGATATCTGGTTTTCACCTGACTGCGCTCATCCCCTACAGTTTGAGTACTCGTGAAATGATGCAAATGGATACTTATATAAAGGTGTGTTTTACTTCCACATGTATCAAATATGACACTCAATATAATGAAACAGTGCAGATAAATATTGTTGAACATGAAAAAGGTGGTAATCACAATGTGTGCTCCACGGGGAGCACCTGTTTTACTCAGTCCTTTAATCACTCAAATTGGTGATTAAATCCTTTAGGTTCTTGGCGTGTGTGTTCTGACACAAAGGCCAATGGGCTGGAAAAAATATATATATGTAATGATTAAATCTGGCTGTGTTGCTTTAAAAGTCAAATATAGATTTTCCAGTGGAAATGTCTCTAGTCCTGACCGGACTGTGTGGGCTTTAAAAATCTGTCTTTAGTAATTAGATTCATATAGTTGCAGAGGACGGCGTCCCGTACCTCTGCGTGTGGAAGTCAGGTATTCGTGCACTATCGTTACGGCCGTACTTGTAAGATGTACAGGTGCGGGGGGCAGCGGGAACCTCCTGGCGGCTCCGGACAGACTCGTCCCTCAGCTCGCGCACCCGCTCTCCGGTTCGTCCTGTTAGGGATCTCCCCGTTTGCCTGCGCCGCTCGCTGGGTTGGTCGTGTTCGCGTGGGGGGGAGCTCAGCCGCAGGATCTAAACAGAGCCTGTGGCAGTGTTGCACCTCCCCACAACGGAGTACTCACCTGTGTGGTCCTCCTGCTGCCCGTCCGTCTGTACTGCTTACCGATGTCTGCGCCGTAGGTCCGAGGGTCTCACAGCACTCTCCTGTCCTCCAATGGTTTGATGTCTCTTAGTCGTCTCCTCCAATGCGTTTCAACCGGATCGGTCTTCCTCTGGGAGTCTTTGCAGTGTTCTGATAGTGGTGGGTGTTAAATTGGCTTGCGGGCGGGACCAGCATCAGTTCCTCCTTTGTTCCACTGATTTGATTGGTGGTTGAGGTTGTCAGTATTGGGTGTTAAATTGGCTTGCGGGCGGGACCAGCATCAGTTCCTCCTTTGTTCCACTGATTTGATTGGTGGTTGAGGTTGTCAGTATTGCAGGGGGCAGATCACATGTTCCTGCAATCTGTCCCATTTGTGAGTTTCAGAAACAGGGAAAGTATGAAAACATGGCAATGCAAATGAAATTCCTTTTTTTTTTTTTTTTTTTTTTTTGTTAAAAGGTCCATAGTGGTGTTTCTTAATTATTTTTTGTTAGGCATTTGTATTCTCAGACAAATAATACGATTCTGGTTGTGTGTCTGGATTTCTGAATTTCAGTCATCGGTACCAAGGTGCATTAACCAATGAACATAATATACTTTGGTCATGTAAAATTAAATGAGAATTGCGGTTATTGTATACCAGTGATGGTGTGAATCTTATTGTTAGAGCAAATGGTATAGGGCCTGTTGGTAAGCTTACTATTGTGGAAGATGTTACGTTACGTCGGGATATTTCTTATGTGTTTTATGTGGCAATGGTATGTGGCTTGTTAGTATGCTATCTGATCACGGAGCTTTTCAAAAATTCAAGATGTTTCTTGTGTGTCAACAATTGTGGTAAAGTGGATTCTTTGGTATTGTTATGAAATATCTGGGATATATGTAACTTTCCTACTTTGGAGTGGTTTATAATCCTATGTTACCTGTGGGCTATTTCTGGGTATTGGATATCTGTATACTAAATGATTGGTTCTACTTGCAGATGATAGACCTTATTTCATTATCAATGTTTAACCCTTTTGGTGCTAGTGTGCCAAAGGAAATTATTAAACGTAACTCTTCTTTATTTATTTTTTTGTATATAATCCCTTCCCCTCCAGTTCTTCTTGATTTCTTTCAGCCCCGTAAACTTTAGTAATGCGGGGTTTGATTCATGATGGTCTCTAAAGTGTAATGAGAGCGGATGATCTTCTGTTTTTCGTTTAATATTGCGAATGTGTTCAATGATTCTGATTTTCAGTGGTCGGACGGTTCTCCCTATATACTGTAACTTACATGGACATTCTAGTAAGTATATGATGCCTTTGCTGTGGCATGTGATTCTGTCTTTGATTTTGTAACTGTATGAGTTAGTTGCGGATTTTTTCATGATAGTGGGTAATGTGCTTCTTGCTTTTACCATATGGCAACCTGAGCAGGTCCCACAATGGTAAAAACCTCCTTTGTTCTGTGACCCATCTATTGTGGTTTGTATCTGATTTGGTGGCGGTATGTGGCTGTGTGTTAGTTTTTTCTTTATGTCAGGAGCCTTTCGATAGATGACTTTGGGGTTAGGGGGTAGAACTTTAGCTAAATTGTCATCTTGCAATAATATCTGCCAGTGTTTTGTGATGATCTTTTTGATCTGATGGGCTTGGTCTGAATATTGTGTTATGAACAGTGGTTCTTCGATTTGTGTCATCTGTTTTGGCTTCTCTTTGTAGTTAAGGAGTGCGGGCCTCTCTATCTTTTTTGCTGTTTCGAAGGCTACTTGTACTGTCTCGGTGTGGTAGTTTTTTTCCTTAAATCTGTCACTCAAAACCTTCCCCTGTGTTTCATAATCACTCATTTTGGAACAGTTTCTACGAAGTCTTTTAAATTGTCCCATTGGTATGCCATTGAGCCATGTCGGATGATGCCCACTGGTGGCTAGTATATAACTGTTCACGTCGACAGTTTTATTGTAAGTGTTTGTGTGTATTCGATCTTCATCTATGAAAATGTTGAGATCTAAAAATTGTACTTTTTCCTTGCTATATGTGGTGGTGAGTTTGAGATTCCGATCGTTCTGATTGAGGTGTGTATTGAAACTTTTGAGTGATTCTTCATCTCCCTTCCAGATGAAGAATATATCATCTATGAATCTGGTCCAGAGGACGAGGTTCGCACCAAGCTCCACATCAGACCAGATTGTATCGTCTTCCCACTTGCTCATGAACAGATTTGCGTACCTTGGCGCGAACCTCGTCCCCATAGCGGTCCCGGTGGTCTGTAGGTAATAGTTGTTGTTAAACCATAGGTAATTGTGGGTGAGAATATACTCTATGCCCCCCAAAATTAATTCTCGTTGGTCTGGTAACATGTTGGGGTCTTGTTCGAGGTAATGACGTGTGCTGTCTATTCCCTATGATGGAATATAAAGAAGTGACATCGCTTGTGACTAACCAGTAGTCCTCTTTCCATGTGATTGATTCTAACTTTCTAAGGATGTCAGTAGTGTCTCTAAGATAGGATTTCTGAGTTTTAACGTATGGCTATAGAAAGACATCAATATACTGTGAGAGATTTGAGCTGATTGAATCTATTCCGGATATGATCGGTCTGCCTGGTGGTTTTGTTGGGTTTTTGTGCACTTTTGGTAGGTAGTAGAATACTGGTATGATTGGATGTTGTATGTTGAGATATGTGTGTTCCTGTGCCGAGAGGATCCCTTTGTCCAACCCTTCTCTAAGTAGGGTCTGTAGTTGCTGTTTGAATGTATGGGTGGGGTCTCCTTGTAGTTTTCTGTAGGTGCTCGTGTCGCTCAGTATGTTGTTGGCTTCCTTCATATAGTCATCCTTGTTAAGAAGTACTACCCCTCCCCCTTTGTCAGCCGGTTTAATTACCAAGTTAGTATTTTTGCTGAGTTCTGTCAGTGCTCTTTGTTCCTTATTGGTCATATTGTGTTTCCTAAGTCTATTAGGTCTGTCGTCTAGTCTCATGACGTCTTTCTCTACCATATCGGTGAATGTCGCTATATGGTTTCCCATCATGTAATTGAGATAAAACTGTGACTTGGGTTTGAGAGAAGTGTGAGAAAAAGGGTCATCTTTGTCTGGTTTATGTTGTGGTAGCGGGGTCTTCTGAAAGTATTTCTTTAGTGTAAGCTTACGTGTAAATTTTTGTATGTCCAGATAAGTTTCGAATTTGTTTAACGGTGCTGTAGGTGCAAGTTTGAGTCCCTTATCTAGGGCACTAACTTGATGTTTGTTAAGTACATGGCTGCTCAAGTTGAATATGCCCTGTCCTTCGGTTTGTGTCACTTTAGGGTTCAGTGTTTTGCTTTTTTGTCCCCCCCTGCATCCTCGTCGGGTTCTGAAACTTTTCTCTTTGTCTGCTGGTTCTGTGTCTTGACAGACCCTATCTGGTGGATGAGGTCTGTCGTTGATTCTAAAAAACTGTTGGAGTCTCCACATGTCGGGTTGGTGTCAGTTTTGGCTTCTTCAATGAATATGGTGCTCTCACCGGTGGCCTTGAGATATTCCGTCTGTGACCCCAGTACTCCTGGTGTTGTATTGAGTAACGCTAATTCAGTGTCAAGCCAGCCCTGTTCTAATGATTTTCTGGCTAAATCATGGGAGAATTCGTCGTTAATGTCATAGTTAGAAAAGGATGTATCGTTATCAGTTATCGTAGATGTTTCAATGGATGTGTCATGATAGCTTGATTGGGTAATGGGTTTGCCTGTTTCTAAATTTCTCGAATGTAACTTTGTCATGTACTGTTGGTATGTTAATTTTGACCTTTTGTATATAGGTGTTCTAGGTATAGCTGGTGGTGCTTTTGTTCTCGCTTTGGGCAGACTTTTGTTCTGAATAGCGTTTCTGTGTGAATCATGAGTTGCTTTCTGTTTGGATTTGTTTTTCTGATGTATTCCAAATTTATCTCTGAGTATTTTATTCTTTTTAATGGTGATGATCTTCTCTTCTCCTTGTCTAATCCTTTGTAGTGTGATTTCTGTTAAAGTGCGGAATTCTTGTTTTTGTTCAAATGGTTCTAGTTCCAAACTTAATTGTTGAATGTTGTGTTCTAGTTTGGCTAACTCCTCCGTATGTGTATCTAGTAGTAATTTAACTAATTGATGAGAGCACTCATCAAGTATGTTGTTCCATCGTTTCGTAAATGTGATGTCAGGATTGTGTAGGGCTGAAGCCTTCTTGATTTTAAGCCCTTTTGGTATAATATTGTTGCTTTTGTACCATGCTAATGTCTGTATGTCCCACCATAGTTTATTTTCTTTCGTAATATGCTTTTCTAATAGGGTAAATTTGTTAAAGAAGTTAGTGGTGTTGGGTACCTCATTGGTGGCACTACTGAATTGTGCAAATAAATCCTTGGCTCTGTTTTCCCTATCTCTTCGATTGTAAATGATGTCCATGAACGTGAATGTAGTGACCCTTGCTGCAGATTATGGACAGGCTAGACAATTTAACAAAAAGGGAGGTAATCTGCGCACTGGGGTGGTTTTACTGTATGGGATGTGCTGCTAGTCAAAAGGGTGTCCTTGCCCTTTGGTTCAATATGGATATCTGGTTTTCACCTGACTGCGAATCATCCCCTACAGTTTGAGTACTCGTGAAATGATGCAAATGGATACTTATATAAAGGTGTGTTTTACTTTCACATGTATCAAATATGACACTCAATATAATGAAACAGTGCAGATAATATTGTGGAACATGAAAAAGGTGGTAATCACAATGTGTGCTCCACGGGGAGCACCTGTTTAACTCAGTCCTAAAATCACTCAAATTGGTGATTAAATCCTTTAGGTTCTTGGCGTGTGTGTTCTGACACAAAGGCCAATGGGCTGGAAAAAATATATATATGTAATGATTAAATCTGGCTGTGTTGCTTTAAAAGTCAAATATAGATTTTCCAGTGGAAATGTCTCTAGTCCTGACCGGACTGTGTGGGCTTTAAAAATCTGTCTTTAGTAATTAGATTCATATAGGGACAAATGGGACAGATTGCAGGAACATGTGATCTGCCCCCTGCAATACTGACAACCTTAACCACGAATCAAATCAGTGGAACAAAGGAGGAACTGATGCTGGTCCCGCCCGCAAGCCAATTTAACACCCAATACTGACAACCCTCAACCACCAATCAAATCAGTGGAACAAAGGAGGAACTGATGCTGGTCCCGCCCGCAAGCCAATTTAACACCCACCACTATCAGAACACTGCAAAGACTCCCAGAGGAAGACCGATCCGGTTGAAACACGTTGGAGGAGACGACTAAGAGACATCAAACCATTGGAGGACAGGATAGTGCTGTGAGACACTCGGACCTACGGCGCAGACATCGGTAAGCAGTACAGACGGACGGGCAGCAGGAGGACCACACAGGTGAGTACTCCGTTGTGGGGAGGTGCAACACTGCCACAGGCTCTGTTTAGATCCTGCGGCTGAGCTCCCCCCCACGCGAACACGACCAACCCAGCGAGCGGCGCAGGCAAACGGGGAGATCCCTAACAGGACGAACCGGAGAGAGGGTGCGCGAGCTGAGGGACGAGTCTGTCCGGAGCCGCCAGGAGGTTCCCGCTGCCCCCCGCACCTGTACATCTTACAAGTACGGCCGCAACGATAGTGCACGAATACCTGACTTCCACACGCAGAGGTACGGGACGCCGTCCTCTGCAACTATATGAATCTAATTACTAAAGACAGATTTTTAAAGCCCACACAGTCCGGTCAGGACTAGAGACATTTCCACTGGAAAATCTATATTTGACTTTTAAAGCAACACAGCCAGATTTAATCATTACATATATATATTTTTTCCAGCCCATTGGCCTTTGTGTCAGAACACACACGCCAAGAACCTAAAGGATTTAATCACCAATTTGAGTGATTAAAAGACTGAGTTAAACAGGTGCTCCCCGTGGAGCACACATTGTGATTACCACCTTTTTCATGTTCCACAATATTATCTGCACTGTTTCATTATATTGAGTGTCATATTTGATACATGTGGAAGTAAAACACACCTTTATATAAGTATCCATTTGCATCATTTCACGAGTACTCAAACTGTAGGGGATGAGCGCAGTCAGGTGAAAACCAGATATCCGCATTATGCACTGTGACTGGAGTGTTGCTTCTATTCCAGCTGCTCAATCAGCAAAAATTACTGTTTATTTCACTTATGATGGGAGACCTCTTTCCTTCTCTCTTAGTTTAGTCAAAAAGCACCTGTTAAGTGGTGAGATGGAGCAGTTTATTCTAATGAATGACTCAGAGAGTTGCCACTAATCTGTACAGATCAGGTTAGTGGTACATTATAATAATTATCTTGTCTGCAGAGAGTTGCTGCTTATTATTCCATACTTACCGAGACAGATCTCACGTATCAGCAAACTGCAAACTCTTCAGTGAAAATGTTCCTGTAGCAGTACATATACCCAGGGAAAAAAGGCTGAAATATGCATGTGTCTAAATAGCTTGTTTTCAAAAAAGAAAAGTCTGTCACATTTTGATATATAGTATACAGTCAATCCAAAATACCAGCTGTAATCATGTGTTTTAATTCTCTGCTCAGATACTGGTTAGCACTTGGATTTCTCTCTGTGTTTTATCATGTGTTTTAAATACACTGCTCAGATACTGGTTAGCACTTGGAAAGCAAATGCCGCCTCTCCCCACTGCCACTACATCCCTAGCATGTCCTCAGTAATAATAACACTGATCACTCATCCAATGTCCTTAGATGCACCTGCAGGACAAGCACTACCCTCCTTGCCTCTTATCTAACTCTCATCTCCTGACTGTCCTTTGTATCTCTTCTCATTCATAGTTGTTGTCTCATTTGTCTCCTGTCGGCCCTTTGTCATTACTGGAGTCTCTCTCCTCATGTCTCCTACCTGCTGTCCATCTTGTTTGCACCCCGGTAACTTTTGTGTCCATACATTATGTTTTCCCATTTACCCTCTATGGCTAAATTCAAGGTTGATTGCAAAATAAAATTTTCCTCTAATGGACAAAACCATGTTGCACGGCAGGTGGGGCAGATATACCATGTGCAGAGAGAGTTAGATTTGGGTGTGTTATATTGTTTCTGTGCAGGGTAAATACTGGCTGCTTTATTTTTACACTGCAACTTAGATTTCAGTTTGAACACACCCCACCCAAATCTAACTCTCTCTGCACATGTTATATCTGCCCCCCCCCCCCTGCAGTGCACATAGGCCCTCATTCCGAGTTGTTCGCTCGCAAGCTGCTTTTAGCAGCTTTACACATGCTAAGCCGCCGCCTACTGGGAGTGAATCTTAGCATAGTAAAATTGCGAACGAAAGATTCTCAAAATTGCGATTACACACCTCTTAGCAGTTTCTGAGTAACTTCAACCTTACTCGGCATCTGCGATCAGTTCAGTGCTTGTCGTTCCTGGTTTGACGTCATAAACACACCCAGCGTTCGCCCAGACACTCCTCCGTTTCTCCAGCCACTCCCGCGTTTTTCCCAGAAACGGTAGCGTTTTTTCCCACACGCCCATAAAACGGCCTGTTTCCGCCCAGAAACACCCACTTCCTGTCAATCACACTCCGATCGCCTGAACGAAGAAAAAGCCGTGAGTAAAATACCTAACTGTATAGCAAATTTACTTGGCGCAGTCGCAGTGCGAACATTGCGCATGCGCACTAAGCGGAAAATCGCTGCGATGCGAAAAAATTACAGAGCGAACAACTCGGAATGACCCCCATGGTTTTACCCATTAGAAAAAAATGTTGTTTTGTAATCAACCTTTAATTAGGCCCAATGTCCATTTCCAGTTCTATATCCCAATGTACCAGTGGGACCTTTATACTGGGTATTGGAGACTTTCTTGTTCTGAATTATTATAGTGACATCACAGTGCTGCATTTATGATTTAAAAAGTGTCATTAGGTACTCAGTAAAGCTAACGGATGTTGCATTGTGGTAAAGACAATAAAAGCTCTTTTCAAACATTGTGCCACTATTTATTCAGTCCTTATTAGGAGAAAATGCAGGAGTGTTTGTGGGGAATTGGCAGTAATTCTCTGGGAGGCAGATGTTTTACATAAAGCTATAATGGATTTATTTGTTACTTGACGAGTATTCAACTTTATTAGTCTGGTAAAACAAAGAATTTCTGGCCAGACAAAACTGTCACAGAGGATGTCATGCTAGCTCAGTGCAAATCAAAGATCTGTAATAAAAGCAATTTCACTCTGTTATAGAACTCCAGTGAAGTTTGCACATATCCTGGGTCACCTTCTTATATATCCTCTGCATTGTGCAAACTTAAAACAATGTGAAGGTGTCTGCACAAAGGCCAAGCCTATGCAAAGATTAAATACAGGGCTGCCATCAGAAATTGCGGGACCCGGGACTGACAAAACAGGCAGCCCCCCCCCCCCCCCCCTGCCCAGCCTGTGGAGGAGTCAGCTTTAGAATTGCACCAGTTAACGTGTGTGTGTGTGTGTGTGTGTGTGTGTGTGTGTGTGTGTGTGTGTGTGTGTGTGTGTGTGTGTGTGTTATATACATACATACATACTGTAAATACATACATACTGTACATACATACATACTGTACATACATACATACATACATACATACATGTGCCGCTGTCGGGAGGGCCCAGGATGCTGATGCCACTGCGTGCCTGCCTCCATCCCCGCTGTTCTGCTGCTCTCCTTCGTCCTCCTGCAGCTGTATTGAAAACGTCCCTCCCAAAATGGCCGCTGCCTCAGAGGAGACAGTTATTCAAGATACTAGAGGGGACGACCGCGGAACGGCGGGGATGGCGGCGGGCGGGCTGGTGGCTGCATGAGCATCCCGGGCCCTCCTCTATCTGTCAGAGAGGATGGGCCCAGGACAGCTGTGCCCCAAGCACCCCCCTGATGGCGGGCCCTGATTAAATATAATAAGATCTAGGGGGTATATTTACTAAGCTCCCGATTTTGATCGATTTTGAGTTTTTTCTTCAAGAGTCATCTCGGGAATTTACTAATCTCAAATCTCGGCAGTGATGAGGGCATTCGTATTTTTTTTGAAGGCAAAGAAAAAAAAACCGAATGAATACACCATCAGTCAAACACGCCTGTTATTTTATACAACTCGGTAATTTACTAAATATTCGTATTCACAGTCACTGCCGGCAACAGCCAAACACTGCCGTGAAAAAGTACAAATCGTAAAAAAAGCAGTTTTCAAATAGACCTGCTTTTTTTTTACCGTATTCTGATAGGCATGCACGGATCAGTGAGATCCGTGCATGTTTATCAGTGGGAAAGGGTGTGAAAGAGTTTAAAATCAGAAAAAAAATTGCGTGGGGTCCCCTCTCCTAAGCATAACCAGCCTCAGGCTCTTTGAGCCGGTCCTGGTTGTAAAAATACGGGGGGGGGGGGGGGGGGAATGACTGGGGTTCCCCCATATTTAAACAACCAGCACCAGGCTCTGCGCCTGGTCCTAATGCAAAAAAATACGGGGGATAAAAGACGTAGGGGTCCCCTGTATTTTTAACACCAGCACCGAGCTCCACTAGTCAGAGAGATAATGCCACAGCTGGGAGACACTTTTATATTGGTCCCTGCGGCCCTGGCATTAAATCACTAACTAGTCACCCCTGGCCGGGGTACCCTGGAGGAGTGGGGACCCCTTAAATCAAGGGGTCCCCTCTTCCAGCCACCCAAGGACCAGGGGTGAAGCCCGAGGCTGTCCCCCCACCCCACCCCCATCCGTGGGCGGTGGATGGGAGGCTGATAGCCTTTTGTGTAAAAACAGAATATTGTTTTTTGTAGCAGAACTACAAGTCCCAGCAAGCCTCCCCCCGCAAGCTGGTACTTGGAGAACCACAAGTACCAGCATGTGGTGGGGAAAACGGGCCCGCTGGTACCTGTAGTTCTACTACCAAAAAATACCCAAATAAAAACAAAACACACACACCGTGAAAGTAACATTTTATTAAACATACATGCACACTTACATACATACATACATACATACATACATACATACATACATACATACATACATGTTGACACGAAGCACTCGGTCCTCTTGTCCAGTAGAATCCCGGGGTACCTGTAAATAAAATTATACTTACAAAGAATCCGGTGTAGATCGGTCCTCTTCTTGGGGGAGATGTACTAAGCCTGAAAAGTGATAAATATCACTGTGATAAAGCACCAGCCAATCGGCTCCTAACTGCCATGTTACAGGCTGTGTTTGAAAAATGACAGTTAGGAGCCGATTGGCTGGTGCTTTATCACAGTGATATTTATCACTTTTCAGGCTTAGTACATCTGGTCCCTTAAAAGTTATAATCCACGTACTTGGTAAAATAAAAAAAACGAAATACCCAAACCACGCACTGAAAGGGATCCCATATTTACACATGGAACCCCTTTCCCCGAATGTCGGGACCCCCGTGAATCCTGTCAAAGAGGGTCCCTTCAGCCAATCAGGGAGCGCCACCTCATGGCACTCTCCTGATTGGCTGTGTGCTCCTGCACTGTCAGTCAGGTGGCGCACTGTGGATACAATGTAGCGCAGCGGCGCTACATTATATCCAATGGTGGGAACTTTGCGGTCTGCGGTAGACTGCGAAGTTAAGTGGGGTCACTCCCGTAAAACACTGCCTGAAATTACGAATGACATCGGCATCGGAAAAAACGAAAATGCAGAATACGACAGATTAGTAAATGAGTCGTAAAAAAAAACCTAAAAGTTGTAAATTCACACTACCGATATCATTCGTGTTTAATCTCCCTCCAAATCCCGACAATTACGAATCTTAGTAAATATACCCCCTAGATCTGAATCCCCTACTCTGAATGACTGACTGATAAAGTATGTAACTGAGATCTTGAATTGGCAACTGGAATCAGTCGGTCGGCACATGGTCATCTTAATAGTTTTAGAGGTTTTTATATGTTCAATTTTATTTTCTGTTTGCATTGCATGTGACATTGTGAGAATATGAAGGGGCTACAATAAAACATATCCTTATACTGGAAAATCTGTCAATCCAATTCCATCCTCCATATACATTAAATGAAACACATAATACTAGATATCATACCAAGCAATGGAAAGATTATAGCCATAGACTTTATTTGTTTCCCTCATAGCTATAATAACTCTAATAAAACAAATGGCCACTTACAGCATGCCCAACCACCGTAGCCACCTGATCTTGAGTCTTTATGACAATTATGGGGTATATGCAATTGCCGGCGAATCGTGGCAATTTTTTGCCCGTTTTTTAATTCGACACAATTCGACCGTCGAATTCCGGCAAGTGGGTGCCGGAATTCAACATATTCAATAAAAAACGGATTCGACAGTCCCGCTGTCGAAAAACGGCCGATTTGACGGATTTGGATTAGACTTGTAAAAATGTAAAAAAAACCCCGGGAAAAACGTTAAAAACCATGAAAAAAAATTGCGTGGGGTCCCCCCTCCTAAGCATAACCAGCCTCGGGCTCTTCGAGCCGGTCCTGGTTCTAAAAATCCGGGGGAAAAACTGACAGGGGATCCCCTGTATTTTTAAAACCAGCACCGGGCTCTCCGCCTGGTGCTGGTGCAAAAAATATGGGGGACAAAAAGCGTAGGGGTCCCCCGTATTTTTTACACCAGCATCGGGCTCCACTAGCTGGACAGATAATGCCACAGCCGGGGGTCACTTTTATACAGCGCCCTGCGGCCGTGGCATTAAATATCCAACTAGTCACCCCTGGCCGGGGTACCCTGGGGGAGTGGGGACCCCTTCAATCAAAGGGTCCCCCCCCAGCCACCCAAGGGCCAGGGGTGAAGCCCGAGGCTGTCCCCCACATCCAAAGGCTGCGGATGGGGGCTGATAGCCTTGAGAAAAATTATAGAATATTGTTTTTTTCCAGAAGAACTACAAGTCCCAGCAAGCCTCCCCCGCAAGCTGGTACTTGGAGAACCACAAGTACCAGCATGCGGGTGAAAAAACGGGCCCGCTGGTACCTGTAGTTCTACTGGAAAAAAAATACCCAAATAAAAACAGGAGACACACACCGTGAAAGTAAAAGTTTATTTCATACATGCCGACACATACATACTTACCTATGTTGACCCGCCGACTGCCACGCCCCCCTCGTCACTGAAGAATCCGGGGTACCTGTGAATAAAATTATACTCACCTGATCCAGTGTCCGGATCTTTTAAAATAATCCTCGTACTTGGCAAAACAACAAAACGAACACCCGGACCAAACGGACTGAAAGGGGTCCCATGTTTACACATGGGACCCCTTTCCACGAATGCCGGGACCCCACGTGACTGCTGTCACAGAGGGTCCCTTCAGCCAATCAGTGAGCGCAACGTCGTGGCACTCTGCTGATTGGCTATGCACGTCTGAGCTGTCAGACAGCGCATCGCAAAGCCTTACCATTATATTCAATGGTGGGAACTTTGCGGTCAGGTCACCCGCGGTCAGCGGCTGACCGCGGGTAACCCCACCGCTGACCGCAAAGTTCCCACCATTGAAACTAATGGAGGGAGCTGTGCGATGCGCTGTCTGCCAGCAGACGCGCATACAGCCAATCAGGAGAGTGCCACGAAGTGGCGCTTCCTGATTGGCTGAAGAGACCTTTCTGTGACAGCAGTCACTGGGGGGTCTCTGCATTCGGGGAAAGGGGTCCCATGTGTAAACATGGGACCCCTTTCAGTCCGCCTGGTCCGGGTGTTCGTTTTTTGTTTTTTTTTGCAAAGTACGAGGATTATAATAAAAGACCACAGGACACTGGATTGAGGTGAGTATAATTTTATTTTCAGGTACACCGTGGATTCTACTTGGACAAGTGGACAGAGGTCGGCGTGTGAACATAAGTAAGTATGTGTGTGTTGACATGTGTGAAATAAAGTTTTACTCTCACGGTGTGCGTGTCCTGTTTTTATTTGGGTATTTTTTCCCAGTAGAACTACAGGTACCAGCGGGCCCGTTTTTCTCCCGCATGCTGGTACTTGTGGTTCTCCAAGTACCAGCTTGCGGGGGAGGCTTGCTGGGACTTGTAGTACTACTGGAAAAAATAATATTCTTTCAATTTTCACAAGGCTATCAGCCCCCCATCCGCAGCCCTTGGATGGGGGGGGACAGCCTCGGGCTTCACCCCTGGCCCTTGGGTGGCTGGAGGGGGGGGGGCCTTGATTGAAGGGGTCCCCACTCCTCCAGGGTACCCCGGCCAGGGGTGACTAGTTGCGTATTTAATGCCACTGCCGCAGGGCGCTGTATAAAAGTGACCCCCGGCTGTGGCATTATCTACCCAGCTAGTGGAGCCCGATGCTGGTGTAAAAAATACGAGGGACCCCTACGCTTTTTGTCCCCCATATTTTTTGCACCAGCACCAGGCGCTGAGCCCGGTGCTGGTTTTAAAAATACGGGGGATCCCATGTCAGTTTTTCCCCCAGATTTTTAGAACCAGGACCGGCTCGAAGAGCCCGAGGCTGGTTATGCTTAGGAGGGGGGACCCCACGCATTTTTTTTTTCTGATTTTTAACATTCCATTAAAAAAAAAATATATATATATATATATATATTTTGAAAAATATATAAATAATACTTGTGCCTCCAAAATAGACAAACCAAGTACCTAATCCCTTCTAATATAGATATGCTAAAACCAATAAAAAAATAGCACCCAAAAAAAATGTTTTTAAATTTTTTTATTAGATTCCGCCAGCAAAGTGTGGCGGATTGAAAATGACGAATTTACTGTCTAAAAGCACTGTTGTCGAATTTACAATCTTCAATTGAATATACTTTTGTCGAATTGCCGCATTTGTACCATTGCAGAAATGTCGAATTTGACAAATGTCGAATTTCAAAAAGTCGAATTTTGAAAGTCAGTTTTTTTGACAAAAAAGTACTGAATTGCATTGTCAAATTTTTTTTGGGGGCGAAAATGTCCGGTTTTTCGACATTTTCGGGAATTCGACCGCAATTGCATATACCCCAATATCTGTTATAATTATCCAATACCATGCGTCAGGAACCACCTTTTGCATCCCAACTCAAGCAGGTTCAGGAGTTTCCCACAAATATACCCATATTTTATTACCTTTTACCTGATTCATCCATGCTATGGCCAGGCTGGGTGGCATCAATAAGAAAGAAATCAGATAAGCTACAGATAAGTGGGGGTACAGATTGCAATCAGTATAGCTGAGGAAAGAGAATCATAAAAAATAATGGAGTTTCTTAATTTTATTAACATTTACTCATAGAGCGCCAGCATATTCAGCTATGCTTTACAATCAGGAATAAACAGTAATAAAACAATTCTGGGTAATAACATACAGATAAAGAGGTAAGAGGGCCCTGCTTGCAAGCTTACAATCTATACATATGATAGGGTTCTATTATGAGAGTGAAGGGGTTAGAGTTTAATGGAGTTAATTATGAAGCGGTTATTTTGATTAAAATTAGAGTTTAATTGGTGTTAATTGAAATAATTAAGCAGGGCTTGAATAATAAAAATTAGGTAAAATGGACTTATAGTAGATAATTATGCTGATTTGGATTGTTATGCTGATGTAGTTAATGGGATGCTCTCTGTATTGTTTAGTGGTTACAGGGATATTCTAGGGATATGGCAATCACTAGAATGCTTTCTGTATTATATGGCAGTTACTTGAATACTCTTTGTATTGCATGGAATTGACTGGGATGATCTATGTATTATATGGTATGTATTGTATGGTGGAAGCACTCTATATTTTCTTGCATTCACTAGGATGTTCTCTGTGTTTTCTGGTGGTCCCTATAATTCTCTATTGTGCGGCAATCACTGGGTTGCTGCCTATATTGTATGGTGGTCACTGGGATTATCTAAATATTGTATGGTGGTCACCGAGAGGCTCACTGTATTATATGATAGCACCTAGGATGCTCTCAGCATTGTATGGTGGTCACTGGGATGCTCTCTATATTGTAAAGTGGAAATACTGGAAATACTCTCTGTTTAGTATGTTAATCTCTATATCAGGGCTTAAAATGGTCCTGTAGAGGCGATGGAACTCATTTCCCCTGAAACCCATCTGACATGACATCTCATCCCCCAAAAGGCGTCGAGGAGCGGGAGGCTGGAGATGGACTCTAAAATCTGCCTGACTGTGCTGCACCGCACTGAGGTCAGTGAGAATGAAAGCCCCTGCAATTCCACATCCGCTGTCATCCAACACCAACTCAGCAAGGAGCGAGAAATCATCCCTGGACTGAACGAGCAATAAGGTACCCTACACTATTGTGCACAAACTTTATTATTCAGGGGAGCAGGACGTGGAACCCCTGCAACTATAATAATATACATCTGAATATTTGACATGGATCATCCAAAAAAAAGGATTGACCACTGGCATCTGGATGATCACATACACCAGGACGCATTTCTGATTCATAGACATACATAATATTTCTGTTCTCATTTAAATTTTTATTTTTGCTTTGTTATGTTTTAACTTTTGTTATAACTTTTTGTCTGAGTTCTTATAAATTCTTCTTCTTACACTTTTCCATCCTTTCTTCCCTCTTTTCACCTTCCTCCAACTCGTCTACACCCCTTCACCCCCCCCCCCCCCCCCCCCCACACACACACACACCTTTTTGGCAATCCAATGAACCTCAGTGGTACGGATTCTCTGATATATCTGCAGATACCCTCCCTCTCTCCCTCACACTCTCTCCTTCGTCGGGCGGCGTAATGTTAATGAGGGGTACTAGTGTGTAGTGTAATGAGAATATTGTTTTTTTTTTAATTATTATTTATTTAGCGAGGGTGGGGGGCTAAATTACTGCCTTGCCCTGGATGCTGAAAATCCTAGTTTCAGCCCTGCATTCAACCATCTTAGTATCCAATCCCTTGCTTTCAAGTTTATTTAAAAGTGTATGATGTGGGACAGTGTCGGAAGCTTTACCAAAGTCTAGATCTAGATAAGCTATATCTACAACACCCCTTTATCTATTGCTTTAGTCACCCAGTCAAAAAAAGTAATTTGTTTGACATAATCTCCCCCAGTAAATCCACACTGTTTGGGATCCTGAGCACGTTGCTGCATTTGAGATGATTTACAACTTTTTCTTTTAAGAGTGTTTCCATCAATTTCCCTACTACTGATGTGTGGATGACTGGTCGGTAGTTGCTTGCCTCTTCCTTGCTTCCACTTGTGTGCAATGGGACTACGTTTGCTCTTTTCCAGTCCTCTAGACTTACTTCTGTAGCTAGTGACTGGTTGAATAATTCTGTTAATGGTGCGACCAGCACTCCTTTAAGCTATTTTAGTATCCTTGGATGTATACCATTTGGCCCCATTTATCTATTTTCAGCTTTGAGACTTCTATTATACCTTCTCTTCTGTAAATTCACTTTTCTCTGCAGGGTCCACAGTAGTATCCACAGGATATACATTGGGATATGAGGTAGCATCAGCGGATTGGCACCAATGATCAAAAGCTTTCGGCATCCCAGAATGCAATAAGCCAGTCCCCAATACCCCCGCCTCCTCGCTCAGGCAATTCAGGTTTTTTTGTTGGTGCGGCAGGAGCCGGACCACGATCTTTGGGTTGCTGATTTTGGTAGCCATAAGCTTTTTATTTACAGTATTTTATTTTTATAGTCTTACGATTTTTTGAGCACATTTTCTAAATGTCTTACATGCACCTTAGAAAGAGTCGCTCCACAACTCTCCCACGTGTACAGTGCTGTTTCGGCGGGCATCAGTATGGTTGTACTAGCAAGTCCAGCTGACGTTACCAGGCTGTGGCCGGAGCACAGGGAGAGGGTAAGGCATTGGTTCCGCTTAGCGGGGGAGATGCAAGACACAGCCGCACTGTTTTCGGGAGAAGATTACCGAACAGTCGCTGATGTGGCTGCCACCTCGGGTGCATCAGTGCTAGGCCCCAGGGATCATAACCTCCAGGGATTAGTGTGAGGCCAGGATCCCCGGGGTTGACATCAGTAGTGGAGAGTAAGACGCTCCCCTGGTTGCCCCTCCCCTCGGTTCATGCCGAGTTTCCCGTCATGAGCTGATTCCGCCGAGTTTCCCGTCATGAACTGTTCTCTAGTTTCCGGCTGAGACGCTGTTTATCTAAAAGACCCAGTCGTAGCATAGGCGGCTGTGTGACTGTTGCATCTGTGTTCAGCGTCTGTGTTCACTGTTGTGTACACTAGCGTTTGTGTACACTATTTGCATCTGGATCCACTCAGCATTCACTAACGTATTGATCGATCCTGGAAGCAGGGTGAAGTCTCCCTGTGTCCCACTCTCCTGAGGCAAGTGATACAGCACTAAGTTGGTCATTCCGAGTTGATCGCAGCCAGCAACTTTTTGCTGCTGCTGCGATCAACTAGTACATGCCTATGGGGGAGTGTATTTTAGCTTAGCAGGGCTACGATCGCTTGTGCAGCCCTGCTAAGCTAAAAAAATTTCAAGCAAAAGTAGACTAGGCCTGGACATACTTACCCTGTGCGACGATCTCTGCGACGCTGGGACCGGCTTTGACGTCAGACATCCGCCCTCCGTTCTGCTGGACATGCCTGTGTTTTCTTCTCCACTCCCCGAAAACGGTCTTCAACGGTCCGGATCCGCCCAGGTACGCCTTCTTTCTGTCAATCTTCTTTGCTGTCGGCTCTACGAGCGTTTCCTTCGTAGGACGCAACGAAACCCGGCGACCCCTGTCGCCGGGCAACGTCGCGCACGTGCACTGCAGCCACCGTGCATGCGCATTCCGGACCCGTTCGCACCGCAGTGACAAACCGCTGCGTGCGAATGGGTCGGAATGGCCCCCTAGGTCTACTACCTACCATTGGGGTATGAGTAGTTGGATATGTGCCTGATACATATGAGTCTGTAAACTATTGCTGCTTTGCTGCTATTTCTTTCGCTGTGCAACTGAATACGCTAGAGGTCCTATTTAAGGTAATGCAGTAATATGTTTCTCCTACATACTTAAAATATATCTGTAGTTGAATGTGTGCTCATATTGCTTATTATACTAATGTATAACTTGTGACTGATTACTAGTGTGATTGCTGACTTTACTATTCCTGTCAGTTTCTGTGTATATACCGATCCTTAATGCTGGTGCAAGGCAGGGAGGGATCGGATTGTATATCACTTTAGCAAGCTATAAAGTGATATTTTTTAAAAATATAATACAGGTTGAACTCGATGGACATTTTGTCTTTTTTCAGCCTCATCGACTACTATGTAACTATGGAAATTTCAGTGACAAAATTGTGTAGTTAACACCATACAGGTGTTTGATTTGTTTACCATGTCTAAAAAAGGCAAGGGTGAGGAGGATCCACTCTCCACAGCAGCACCAACACTAATTTCATGTTTGTCCTGCAAAGCTGGGTTAACCTCTCAGGATCTGGTTCAAAATGGATTATGTGCAAAATAATTTTAGCTTTCACCAAAGACTCCTGAATAATCCAAGGCAGACACAGGTTCAAGTTGAACCTCCGTGGGCTTCTTTTGCACATACATTATCCAATATGGCTGAGCGGACAGTGCCGGCTCCTATACCAGGAATAGGTTACCCTGTTAACCCTTACATGCAACATTTCCCCTGGGTTTTATGACATCCATTTCAGGAATCTGCAGCCTTTCAACAAAAACAGTCTGAAAGGCCTGTGGAAAGTAAATCACACAGACATGAAACAACATCTTCACAGTCTACACATGTTTCGGATGGAGACACTTTGGAGGATGAAGATTCCTTGCATTCTGGTTCTGCATACAGAGATGAGGAAGAAGGTCCCAGCTCAGTGGATATACCTGAGCTTATTAGTGCTTTGAAAGCCATTCTATCCTTATAGGAGGCAGCAGAGCCTTTGTTAAAATCCAAGGCACCTGTGTTTAAACGTCCCAAAACAGTCAGAACTGAGTTTCCGGGGTCAGAACAGCTGACAGAGATTATGGGTCACACCCAGTAAGAAGTTTAGAATTCCAAAGAAATGGAATTCCCATTATCCTCTTCCAGCTAGGTACTGTTTAAAAAGGGAGGTGGCTCCAAAAGTAGATATGCACGTCATTCGATTGGTGCGAAAATCTACATTGCACCTGTCTGCAACATCATTAAATGATGTTACGGAGAGAAAAAGTTAGATGGTTTATTAAAAACCATTTTCTCCTTGTCTGGGGCAGTTGTAAGACCAGCCATGGCTTCAGCTTGGATGGCAAAAGCAGCGGCAGCTTGGGTAGATGCATTGGAGGATGATCTATCATTGGCATTTAGAGAACAAAAATCCCATATTGCACATATTAAACAGGCGGCTATTTTTATGGAAGAAACAGTCTTGGATATGGATACTATTGCCTCTCAAGCATCGGCCTCAGCAGTAGCAGCTCGTAGAGCTGTCTGGCTAGGTACATGGAAGGCTGACTCAGAGTCCAAGAAGGTTCTTGAGTCTTTGCCTTTTACTGGAGATATACTTTTTGGTAAAGAATTAAACAATATTTTGGAGTCAGAGGCAGACTCCAAGAAAGTGAAGTTTACTTCAACCTACAAGTACATTTTTCGGTCCTTTCGGACCCAGGGAAAAGCAAAAGGAAAGGGTTATGGCAAACAGTCCCAATCTGATAAGTCTGGAAAGACTAAAAAGCATTGGGCTACCAGAGGGCCTGCTTCCAAGCCAGAAGATAAGCCATCAGCATGATGGTGCAGGCCTCCACCTGGGGGACCCCTGGGTGGGAGGCCGACTTCTTCATTTTGCACAGACCTGGCAGCAAGTCCACCACAGATGCCTGGGTGCAAGAAGCAGTATCTCACGATTATACGTCTGCCTTCACGAAACACCCTCCACAAAGATTCTTTTGTACCAGCCCGTCTTCAGTGGAAATGAAGGCCAGGGCCTTACAAGAGGCAGATCAGAAGTTGCTTCAATCAGGAGTGATAATTCCAGTCCATCCTGCGCAACAAGGACAGGGTTTATATTCCAACCTGTTTCTAGTACAGAAGCTGAATGGGTCGTTCCGGCCCATACTCAATCTCAAGGTGCTGAACAAGTACATTTGGGTGCCTTGCTTTCATATGAAGACTTTAAGTTCCATTATTTTGGCCATGGAGCCGGAGGATTTTATTGTATCCCTGGATATCCAGGATGCTTACTTGCATGTTCCTATAGCACAGTCTCATCATTGCTATCTCAGGTTTGCTATCCTCCAGCAACACTTTGAGTGTCAGGCCCTACCATTTGGACTGGCCACAGTTCACCAAAATTATGGTGGTAATGGCGGCTTATCTCTGTCATCAGGGGATAAGGATTTTTACATATCTCGACGACCTATTCATCCTGGCTCAGTCTCAGGAATTGCTTCAGTGTCATCTGTAACAGACAATAGCTTGTTTAGAGAAACATGGTTGGCTCATAAATTGGGCAAAGTCGTCCCGTGGTCCGTCACAACGTATGACACACTTGGGGGCTGTATTGGATTCAGGACTTCAGAGTGTTTTTACATCTGAACAAAATATCCACAATACAGTTGAGGATTCGGGAGCCACTACACAGTCAAAGGGTATCCATTCACATAGCTATGCGTGTGATGGGTTCAATGGTGTCCACATTCGACATGGTGGAGTATGCTCAATTCCACTCGAGGCCTCTTCAACAACTGATCCTTTCCAAATAGAATGGGTTACTTCAGACAATAAAAACTCAGACTATGGTCCTTCCTCTGGTAGAACGGAAATCATTAGCCTGGTGGCTACAGACAGCCCATGTGGACAAAGGGAGACCCTTTTGGATCTCAAATTGGGTGGTTCTGACAATGGATGCCAGTCTTCAGGTCTAGGGAGCAGTGTCAGAAAAAAGTTGCTTCCAGGGGCAGTGGACCAAGGAAGAAAGTTGCCTGCCAATAAATATATTGGAACTGCAGGCCACATATATGGCACTTACTGAGGCAAAATACATTCTTCAGGGGAAACCAGTTCAAATTCGCTTGGAAAATGCGACGGCAGTAGCGTACCTCAATCATCAGGGAGGAACGCTCAGCCAAAAGGTGATGAAGGAGGTAAGCCGCACATTAAGGTGGGCAGAACTTCATCATCCGGCCTTGTCCGCAGTATTTGTTCCAGGAGTCCTAAACTGGGAAGCAGATTTTCTCAGTCGACACGCCATTCATGCAAACGAATGGGCTTTAAACCCCAAGGTCAGAGTCTGGTAGACAAGTGGGAGTTGCCGGAGATAGATCTCATGGCTTCTCAGCAGAATTTCAAAGTGCCAGCATATGGGTCAAGAACAAAGGATCTCAAAGCGATCTTCATGGATGCTCTGTCGGTGAGATGGGACTTTCAACTAGCCTATGTGTTTCCACCAATCGCCGTGTTGCCCAGGGTGATTCAGAAGGTCAAACAAGGAAAGAGCGCCATGATATTAATAGCGCCGGCATTGCCTAGAAGACATTGGTACACAGATCTGCAGAGGCTGTCAGTGGACACTCCGCTGCTACTGCATCAACGTCCAGATCTGCTGTCTCAGGGTCCTTGTTATTACAAGCATCTGGATCGGCTGTCTTTGACGGCGTGGCTCTTGAGACATCCATCCTGAAAGCTAGAGGATTTTCACCACAGTTAATTCAAACAATGCTTAAAGCAAGGAAACCATCTTCTGCTCGCATTAATTACCGGGTGTGGCAAGCATATATTCAGTGGTGCGGTGCCAGGAAGCTGGACCCCAGGTCTTTTAGAGTTTCTAGGGTCTTAGCATTCCTTCAGGCAGGAATGGATAAAGGTCTCCGGGTGGCTTCCTTGAGAGTACAGGTGTCGGCATTAACGGTTTGGTTTCAAAAGAAAATTGCCAACCTGGAGGATGTTCGCACTGTTTTCCAAGGTCCAAGGGGCACTTCACATCCAACCACCTTTTGTTCCTCCTACAGCTCCTTGGGATCTAGGTATAGTCCTAAAGGCTCTTCAGGTTGCTCCATTTAAACCACTGACTTAAGTGGACCTTAAGTGGTTGACAGCTAAAGTTCTCTTTTTACTAGCTATTGCCTCAGCTAGAAGAGTGTTAGATCTAGGGGCATTGTTATGTCGCCCTTCTTTTCTGATATTTCATCCAGATAGAGCGGTTCTCAGAACCAAATCTGGTTATCTTCCTAAGGTGGTATCTAAATTCCACCTTAACAAAGAAATTGTGGTGCCGGCTTTTCAGGGGCCAGATCTTTCTACAGGAGATTCATCCTTGGATGTAGTCCGGGCTTTAAAGATCTACGTGGATCTTACCAGGGCCATCAGAAAGACAGATACTCTTTTCGTTCACTATGGGTTCCACAAGAGAGGATGGTGTACGGGCAAGCAGACACTGGCGAGGTGGCTTTGAATAACCTTGGAAGCTTACTCTCGGGCTGATCTCCCTATTCCGGCTAATGTCTCTGCTCATTCTGCTCGTAAGGTAGGTCCATCTTGGGCAGCATGCCGTGGTGCCTTTGCAGGACAGATATGTAATGCAGCCACATGGTCTTCCATAAACACATTCATTAGACATTATGCCTTTGATACCTTTGCCTTTCAGGACGCTGCATTCGGGTGAAGGATTCTCCTGTCCAATCAGGAGCATCCCCTCCACTAAATTTGCTTTGGGACATCTCAATGTATGTTAATTCAGTGGGAGTGGAAGAACCCACATCTCACCAAAAGAAAAGAAATTCCTTTGTTTGGAGCACTCTTTTAAACATTCAATGTGAATTGAAATGAGAAATTGAATAAATTAATACTTAACTTTTATTATTCCTTACTTAACTAAAATTTAAGAGGGATTGGTATATGTATCTCAAATTATTGTATCCCTATATAAACAGTGGTAGAATATAAAATAGGAGCAAAAACAATGGTAGAATATATATTGATGTGATTGCTCAAATAGTAAAATAACAGTGATAGTAATCTATCCGACCATTCAGACAGACAGCAGTGGTGATATTTGTATACTCTTGTAAAGTCAGAGGATTCATGACCATTGAGATATCACCAATAAGTTCAGACTAATAATGTGCGTCTGAGTTTCATCAAGCGGTGTAACTATTTCTATATGAATTCATTAGATCAGCTAATCCCCCGACCTCAATCAAAATTGTACACAAGGACTGATCCTTTATCATGTAGCAAAAAAATATATTATCCATATCTAGTGTTTTAACATATGTTGTATCACAATTGTATGGAGCAGATATAAATGCATAAATAGCCACCTTGTATTGGGGCTAACTTCCAATCACTAAGTCACACAATCATATGAGTCAATAGACATACAGTAACATTCAAAATCGACAGAGTATGCATTGCAAATCCTGTAATTTGTTCAAAAATTAATCCAAGATCTGGAAGTACATTGCTACATAAACAGTAGATGTGTTGTGTACCAAATGTGGAGGGGAGGGGGGAGAGAGAGAGACAAAAGGATAGACACTCTAGTCAAATAATCCCATCTGCTGTCCGACCTCATCCAAGAGCGGAGGAAAGATGAGAGTAGGACCGTCAACTGTGCCGTAGAAATAAGAAAACAGGCACTCTGGCTAAAAGCCCCGTCGTGGTGTTAGGTAGGCCCTGATGCTAATAAGCCTTGCAGGGTCTAAATGCGCCACTTGAGCCCGAGCCAGGGGCCGAAATATACTCTCAACAAAGATTTATGACTAATAAAATCAATACATCTGTTTTATATCAAAGTTTAGGATATAGAAATCCTATTTGGTATCTCTAATATAGATATAGGCACCTTGGTTGCACCTTGCCAATTGCCATATTTTTCAGAAACGATGTGTACCTATGAAGAAGAATTATTCTGGTAGAGATATACCTATATATAGACCAAAAAAGGATAGTAGGCACTCCTAGTTCACTATTCCCATCTGCTGTCTGGCCTCATCAATTAGAGCGGAGGACAGATGAGAGTGGGATCGTGGGCTGTGCCAAGAATTGGGAGAGAAGCGGAGGGTACCTTGAAAACCCGTAGGTGGTGTTAGGCGGGCCCTGATGCTAATGAGCCTTGCAGGGTCCGGATGCGCCACCGGGTATCAACTGTCCGTCCGTGAAAAAAAGGCAGGGAGAGAGGACAGGGGTTGTAAAGAGTGCCAGATCGTTGTCTCAAGTGTGACTCACTATACCTCACCGCCGGTGGCGGCGGTCCGTAGATCCCAGCCGCTCACCTAGCAGCCTATAGTGGTGTTCAAAAAAAAAAAACCTTTTGAACACCACTATAGGCTGCTAGGTGAGCAAGCCCAGGTGGTGAAACGTACGTCCTACTAATTACGGCCTCACACACGGTCTCCTCACTGCAGGGGGAGCCGTGATCAGCGGCAGCAGCGTTCAGCTATCAAGCGGTGTAAAATCACTGACCGTAAGCCGGCAGCGGGGAAAACCATTACCAGCAGCAGCAGCAGCTTTCAATGACCTAGCGGCTGGGATCTACGGACCGCCGCCACCGGCGGTGAGGTATAGTGAGTCACACTTGAGACAACGATCTGGCACTCTTTACAACCCCTGTCCTCTCTCCCTGCCTTTTTTTCACGGACGGACAGTTGATACCCGGTGGCGCATCCGGACCCTGCAAGGCTCATTAGCATCAGGGCCCGCCTAACACCACCTACGGGTTTTCAAGGTACCCTCCGCTTCTCTCCCAATTCTTGGCACAGCCCACGATCCCACTCTCATCTGTCCTCCGCTCTAATTGATGAGGCCAGACAGCAGATGGGAATAGTGAACTAGGAGTGCCTACTATCCTTTTTTGGTCTATATATAGGTATATCTCTACCAGAATAATTCTTCTTCATAGGTACACATCGTTTCTGAAAAATATGGCAATTGGCAAGGTGCAACCAAGGTGCCTATATCTATATTAGAGATACCAAATAGGATTTCTATATCCTAAACTTTGATATAAAACAGATGTATTGATTTTATTAGTCATAAATCTTTGTTGAGAGTATATTTCGGCCCCTGGCTCGGGCTCAAGTGGCGCATTTAGACCCTGCAAGGCTTATTAGCATCAGGGCCTACCTAACACCACGACGGGGCTTTTAGCCAGAGTGCCTGTTTTCTTATTTCTACGGCACAGTTGACGGTCCTACTCTCATCTTTCCTCCGCTCTTGGATGAGGTCGGACAGCAGATGGGATTATTTGACTAGAGTGTCTATCCTTTTGTCTCTCTCTCTCCCCCCTCCCCTCCACATTTGGTACACAACACATCTACTGTTTATGTAGCAATGTACTTCCAGATCTTGGATTAATTTTTGAACAAATTACAGGATTTGCAATGCATACTCTGTCGATTTTGAATGTTACTGTATGTCTATTGACTCATATGATTGTGTGACTTAGTGATTGGAAGTTAGCCCCAATACAAGGTGGCTATTTATGCATTTATATCTGCTCCATACAATTGTGATACAACATATGTTAAAACACTAGATATGGATAATATATTTTTTTGCTACATGATAAAGGATCAGTCCTTGTGTACAATTTTGATTGAGGTCGGGGGATTAGCTGATCTAATGAATTCATATAGAAATAGTTACACCGCTTGATGAAACTCAGACGCACATTATTAGTCTGAACTTATTGGTGATATCTCAATGGTCATGAATCCTCTGACTTTACAAGAGTATACAAATATCACCACTGCTGTCTGTCTGAATGGTCGGATAGATTACTATCACTGTTATTTTACTATTTGAGCAATCACATCAATATATATTCTACCATTGTTTTTGCTCCTATTTTATATTCTACCACTGTTTATATAGGGATACAATAATTTGAGATACATATACCAATCCCTCTTAAATTTTAGTTAAGTAAGGAATAATAAAAGTTAAGTATTAATTTATTCAATTTCTCATTTCAATTCACATTGAATGTTTAAAAGAGTGCTCCAAACAAAGGAATTTCTTTTCTTTTGGTGAGATGTGGGTTCTTCCACTCCCACTGAATTAACATGTATCTGGTACATATTCCTAGGAGCACCTCCAACGTTAAAATAGCCGCTGATGCGGGTTTAATGGTTTTTTTTTTTTTTTGTTTAGTTGGTTTCTGTTATTGAATTAATTAATTATATTTAGTCTGGTGCAGGATAAATTTTGTTTTGTCACATCTCAATGTATATCTTGTGGATACTACTGTGGGCCCTGCAGGAGAAATACGTAGTTATGGGAGACTTACCGTCGATAACTCTGTTTCTCCTAAGTTCACAGTATCCACAGGGTTCCCACCCTGATGCACCTCATTTGAGGATCCTTACACCTACTAACCTCTTCCTTCTTGTACGGAAGTATGTGTATTCTTCTCGCCTGATTAGAGCTCTCTATGATGCTCCTGCCTTGAGCTTTGGGAAAGAACTGAATTGCCTGAGCCAGAAGGCGAGGATATAGGGGACTGGCCCGTTGCATTCTAGGAGGCCGAAAGCTTTTGATCATTGGTGCCAATCCGTTGATGCTACCTCATATCGCAATGTATATCCTGTGGATACTGTGAACTTAGAAGAAATAGAGTTATCGACGGTAAGTCTACCATAACTATGTATTTTTTCTACCTAATTATTCTGAATATACCTACAACTTAACTGTTGTCCCTTCCCCTCTCTTTCAGTTGTGAATACAGAGCAAAAATAATTGTAAAGATGATCTGCTATTGCCTTGTCTCCCTCAGTGTAATAGCAGATCATCTTAATAATTATTTTTGCTCTCGCCTCTCTCTGTGTCCTTCTAGCCCCCTCCCATGTGGTTGATTTTTCTCACATTACACAACACATGATTCATATTACACCACATAGTATTGCTCCTTTTTCACGTTACAAGACACAGTAGTGCCTTTTATTCATGTTATGTAACTAAGTAGTGCACCTTATACATGTTCTGTCACACAGTAGTGCCCCTTATACACAATTCCCACAGTAGTAGTGCCCATTACATGTAATGCCCACAGTAGTAGTGTCACCTATACCAATAATGACAACAGTAGTAGTGACCCTTACACATATTGCCCACAATAGTAGTAACCCTTACACATAATGCTCATAAAAGTAGTGCCCCTTGTACATAATGCCCACAGTAGTGCTGCTTATACACATAATGCCCACAGTAGTGCCCCTTATACACATAATGCCCATGGTAGTGCCCACCTGAAATACCACCTAGTGCAGCACCTGCCGGGGACTCGTCAAGCAGGCAGTGGTGTTGGCGCTGCAGTGCACCCCACTATTTGTCCAACAGCACACTCCACTATGATAGTACTGTGAAAAAATCAAAAGAAACTACCACTCCCAGAAGCCCTTGCCTGCATTGATGGTATAGAAATGTGGTTCTCAAACTCGGCCCTCAGGACCCCAAACAGTTCACGTTTTCCAAGTCACCCAGCAGGTGCACAGGTTAGTCACTGACTGTCACATTTTAAAGATCCTCAGGTCACCTGGAAAACATGAACTGTGTGGGGTCTTGAGGACAAGTTTGAGAACCCTTAGTATATAGAGAAATTGTGGTAATGGTGGTAAGTTCTATTGTCTGCCTGTCTGATGATGATGATGATGATGATGATGATGATGATGATGATGATGATAATATTCCCATGTAACCAGAAGCTAGGCAGTCTCAGAAGATGATTGATATATGAGACGTTTGTTTGCAGAGTAACATTTCACATGGGTCAAAAAAAGTCTTTGTTGTTGAGGAGTGTTTTATTTAGAGATCTATTATTGATTAAAATAAGTAATTTGCAACAAAATATAGTTAGTAATTCAGTTTATCCAGAAGGAGGCGTAATATAACAGTTTTTTCATTAAGGAGCATGTCATTCTTATAAGTACGCAAAAATAAGATTTTAAACCTACAGGTAAATCTTTTTCTCGTAGTCCGTAGAGGATGCTGGGACTCCGTAAGGACCATGGGGATAGACGGGCTCCGCAGGAGACATGGGCACTTTAAGAAAGACTTTGGATCTGGGTGTGCACTGGCTCCTCCCTCTATGCCCCTCCTCCAGACCTCAGTTAGAGAAACTGTGCCTAGAGGAGACGAACAGTACGAGGAAAGGATTTTTGTTAATCCAAGGGCAAGATTCATACCAGCCACACCAATCACACCGTATAACTTGTGATATACTAACCAGTTAACCGTATGAAAACAACATAGCATCAGTCCAAGACCGATGAAAACTATAACATAACCCTTATGTAAGCAAAACAATATACAAGTCTTGCAGAAGAAGTCCGCACTTGGGACGGGTGCCCAGCATCCTCTACGGACTACGAGAAAAAGATTTAGGTTTCTGACTGGATCAGAACTGGTCAGTCGCAAAGTAAGGTCTCCGCTTGACGTAGGGCGTTGTATATGGCCCTTAGTTCCAGGATGTTGATGTGAAGACAAGTCTCTTGACTTGACCAAAGGCCTTGGAAATTTCTTCCCTGTGTGACTGCTCCCCAACCTCGGAGGCTCGCGTCCGTGGTCACCAGTATCCAATCCTGAATGCCGAACCTGCAGCCCTCTAGAAGGTGAGCACGTTAGGTTTAAAATCTTATTTTCTCTAACGTCCTAGAGGATGCTGGGACTCCGTAAGGACCATGGGGATTATACCAAAGCTTCCAAACGGGCGGGAGAGTGCGGATGACTCTGCAGCACCGATTGAGCAAACAGGAGGTCCTCCTCAGCCAGGGTATCAAACTTATAGAACTTTGCAAAGGTGTTTGACCCCGACCAAGTACACAGCTGTAGTGCCGAGACCCCTCGGGCAGCCGCCCAAGACGAGCCCACCTTCCTAGTGGAATGGGCCTTAACCGATTTTGGTAACGGCAATCCTGCCGTGGAATGCGCCTGCTGAATCGTGTTACAGATCCAGTGAGCAATAGTCTGCTTTGAAGCAGGGCCGCTGACCTTGTTGGCTGCATACAGGACAAACAGTGCTTCTGTTTTTCTGATTCTAGCCGTTCTGGCCACGTAAATTTTCAAAGCCCTGACCACATCAAGGGACTCGGAATCCTCCAAGTCACGTGTAGCCACAGGCACGACAATAGGTTGGTTCATATGAAAGGATGAGACCACCTTAGGTAGGAATTGAGGACGGGTCCGCAATTCTGCTGTATCCATATGGAAAACCAGATAGGGGCTTTTATGTGATAAAGCCGCTAATTCCGAAACTCGCCTAGCCGAAGCCAAGGCTAACAACATGACCACCTTCCAAGTGAGATATTTCAACTCCACTGTTCTAAGTGGTTCAAACCAATGTGACTTAAGGAAACTTAACACCACGTTAAGGTCCCAAGGCGCCACCGGAGGTACAAAAGGAGGCTGAATATGCAGTACTTCCTTCACAAAAGTCTGTACTTCAGGTAGAGAGGCCAATTCCTTTTGAAAGAAAATGGATAAGGCCGAAATCTGAACTTTAATGGAGCCTAATTTTAGGCCCAAATTCACTCCAGTTTGTAGGAAGTGAAAAAAACGGCCTAGATGGAATTCTTCCGTAGGAGCATTCCTGGCCTCACACCAAGAAACATATTTTCGCCATATTCGGTGATAATGTTTAGATGTCACGTCCTTCCTAGCCTTTATTAGCGTAGGAATGACCTCATCCGGAATACCTTTTTCTGCTAGGATCCGGCGTTCAACCGCCATGCTGTCAAACGCAGCCGCGGTAAGTCTTGGAACAGACAGGGGCCCTGTTGCAACAGGTCCTGTCTTAGAGGAAGAGGCCACGGATCTTCTGTGAGCATTTCCTGCAGATCGGATACCAGGTCCATCGTGGCCAATCCAGAACAATGAGTATTGTTCTCACTCCTCTTTTTCTTATTATTATCAACACCTTGGGTATGAGAGGAAGAGGAGGAAATACATAGGCCGACTGGAACACCCACGGTGTCACTAGGGCGTCCACAGCTACCGCCTGAGGATCTCTTGACCTGGCGCAATACCTTTGTAGCTTTTTGTTGAGACGGGACGCCATCATGTCTATTTGGGGCAGTCCCCACCGACTTGCAATCTGTGCGAAGACTTCCTGATGAAGTCCCCACTCTCCCGGATGCAGGTCGTGTCTGCTGAGGAAGTCTGCTTCCCAGTTGTCCACTCCCGGAATGAACACTGCTGACAGTGCGCTTACATGATTCTCCGCCCAGCGAAGAATTCTGGTGACTTCCGCCATCGCCACTCTGCTCCTGGCGGTTTACATGAGCTACTGCGGTGACGTTGTCTGACTGGATCAGAACTGGTCAGTCGCAAAGTAAGGTCTCCGCTTGACGTAGGGCGTTGTATATGGCCCTTAGTTCCAGGATGTTGATGTGAAGACAAGTCTCTTGACTTGACCAAAGGCCTTGGAAATTTCTTCCCTGTGTGACTGCTCCCCAACCTCGGAGGCTCGCGTCCGTGGTCACCAGGATCCAATCCTGAATGCCGAACCTGCAGCCCTCTAGAAGGTGAGCACTCTGCAGCCACCACAGGAGAGATACCCTGGCCCTGGGG
Source organism: Pseudophryne corroboree (assembly GCF_028390025.1). Lineage (NCBI taxonomy): Eukaryota > Metazoa > Chordata > Amphibia > Anura > Myobatrachidae > Pseudophryne > Pseudophryne corroboree. The sequence continues at coordinate 293,371,175 of NC_086446.1, read as the reverse complement.
GGACAGGGTGATCCGCTGATGCATTTGCAGATGTGACCCGGACCATTTGTCCAATAGGTCCCATTGGAAAGTCCTTGCATGGAACCTGCCGAAGGGAATGGCTTCGTACGTCGCCACCATTTTTCCCAGGACTTGAGTGCAATGATGTACTGACACTTGTTTTGGCTTCAACAGGTTCTTGACTAGAGTCATGAGTTCCTGCGCTTTTTCTATCGGAAGAAAACCCCTTTTTTGGTCTGTGTCCAGAATCATGCCCAAGAAGGGCAGACGAGTCGTAGGATTCAGCTGCGACTTTGGAATATTGAGAATCCAGCCGTGTCGCTGTAACAGCTTCAGTGAAAGTGATACGCTGTTCAGCAACTTCTCCCGTGATCTCGCTTTTATGAGGAGATCGTCCAAGTACAGGATAATTGTGAAACCCTGCTTGCGCAGGAGCACCATCATTTCCGCCATTACCTTGGTGAAAATTCTCGGGGCCGTGGAAAGCCCAAACGGCAACGTCTGAAATTGGTAATGACAATCCTGTACCGCAGATCTCAGGTACGCCTGATGAGGAGGATATATGGGAACATGCAGGTATGCATCCTCTATGTCCAGAGATACCATAAAATCCCCCCCCCTTCCAGGCTGGCGATGACCGCTCTGAGCGATTCCATTTTGAATTTGAACCGTTTTAAGTAAAGGTTCAGGGATTTTAAATTCAAAATGGGTCTGACCGAACCGTCCAGTTTCGGGACCACAAACAGAGTTGAGTAGTACCCCTTCCCTCTTTGAAGCAGGGGAACCTCGACCACCACTTGTTGAAGACACAATTTGTGAATCGCATGTAACACTATCTCCCTTTCCAGGGGAGAAGTCGGTAGCGCCGATTTGAAAAACCAGCGAGGAGGCACCTCTTCGAATTCCAGCTTGTATCCCTGGGAAACAATTTCTATTGCCCAGGGATCCACCTGTGAGTGAACCCAGATGTGGCTGAAAAGTTGAAGACATGCCCCCACTGGAGAGGACTCCCTCAGGGGAGCCCCAGCGTCATGCAGTGGATTTTGCAGAGGCCGGGGAGGACTTCTGTTCCTGGGAACTAGCTGTGTTGTGCATCTTTTTCCCTCTGCCCTTACCTCTGGCAAGAAAGGACAATCCACGTACTCTTTTGCTTTTATTTGAACGAAAGGACTGCATTTGATAATTAGGAGCTTCCTTAGATTGTGAGGGAATATAAGGCAAAAAATTCGATTTACCTGCCGTAGCTGTGGAGACGAGGTCCGAGAGGCCCTCTCCAAACAATTCCTCACCCTTGTAAGGCAAAAACTCCATATACCTCTTCCAGTCGGCATCACCTGTCCACTGTCGGGTCCATAAGACTCGCATAGCAGAAATAGACATAGCGTTTATTCTGGAACCCAGTAAACTAATGTCTCTTTGAGCATCCCTCATATATAAGACAGCATCTTTTATATGCCCTAGGGTCATTAAAATGGTATCCTTATCAAGGGTCTCAATATCCGCTGATAAGGAATCTGTCCATGCTGCTACAGCACTACAAACCTAGGCCGACGCAATTGCCGGTCTGAGTAACGTACCAGAATGTGTGTAAATGGACTTCAAGGTAACCTCCTGCTTGCGGTCAGCAGGATTCTTGAGGGTAGCCGTATCTTGGGATGGGAGCGCTATCTTTTTTGATAAGCGTGTCAAAGCCTTGTCTAACCTAGGGGAGGATTCCCACTGTATTCTGTCCTTTGGCGGGAAAGGATACGCTATAAGAATCCTTTTGGGAATCTGCAGTTTTTTGTCTGGAGTTTCCCACGCTTTTTCGCATAATTCGTTCAGCTCATGTGAGGAGGGAAAGGTGACCTCAGGTTTCTTTCCCTTATACATGTGTACCCTCGTGTCAGGGACAGGGGGTTCCTCTGTGATATGCAAAACATCTTTTATTGCAATAATCTTATATCGAATACATTTAGCCACTTTTGGCTGTAATTTTGCATCATCGTAGTCGACACTGGAGTCTGAATCCGTGTCGGTATCTGTGTCTACTATTTGGGATAGTGGGCGCTTCTGAGACCCCGAAGGTCCCGGCGACATTGGGACAGACATGGGTTGACTCCCTGACTGTACCCTAGCTTCAGCTTTGTCTAATCTTTTGTGCAATAAATTAACATTAGCACTTAAAACATTCCACATATCCATCCAGTCAGGTGTCGGCGCTGCCGACGGAAACCTTACATTCATACACTCCCCCTCCTCCTTAGGTGAGCCTTCAACCTCAGACATGTCGACACACGCGTAACGACACACCACACACACACAGGGAAGCTCTTTTCTGAAGACAGGTTCCCCACCAGGCCCTTTGGAGAGACAGAGAGAGAGTATGCCAGCACACACCCCAGCGCTATATGACCCAGGAAAAAACACAGAATGTTTACCCAGTAGCGCTTTTCAAGTATGTATATGCGCCAATTATGTGCCCCCCCTCTACTTTAAACCCTCTTTCACCGTGGTATCAAGCAGGGGAGAGTCCGGGGAGCTTCCTCTCAGCGGTGCTGTGGAGAAAAATGGCGCTGGTGAGCGCTGAGGGAGAAGCCCCGCCCCCTCGGCGGCGGGCTTCTGTCCCGCTCAAAATTCTTAAAAACATGGCGGGGGCTCTTTATATACATGTACAGTGCCCAGCTGTACATGTATATATGTACATTTGCCACAGGAGAGGTTTATATTGCTGCCCAGGGCGCCCCCCCCCCCTGCGCCCTGCACCCTTACAGTGACCGATGTGTGTGAGGTGAATGGGAGCAATGGCGCACAGCTTCACTGCTGTGCGTTACCTCTATGAAGATCAAGCTGTCTTCTGCCGCCTCTGAAGTCTTTTCCTCTCATACTCACCCGGCTTCTATCTTCCGGCTCTGCAAGGAGGACGGCGGCGCGGCTCTGGGACGGACGGCGAGGGTGAGACCTGCGTACCGATCCCTCTGGAGCTAATGGTGTCCAGTAGCCTAAGAAACAGATGCCTGAAACTCAGAGAAGTGGGTCTGTTTCTCTCTCCTCAGTCCCTCGATGCAGGGAGTCTGTTGCCAGCAGGCTCCCTGAACATAAAAAACCTAACTAAAATACTTTCTTTACAGGAAACTCAGGAGAGCTCCCTGAAATGCACCCAGTCTCCACTGGGCACAGTATCAAACTGAGGTCTGGAGGAGTGGCATAGAGGGAGGAGCCAGTGCACACCCAGATCCAAAGTCTTTCTTAAAGTGCCCATGTCTCCTGCAGAGCCCGTCTATCCCCATGGTCCTTACGGAGTCCCAGTATCCTCTAGGACGTTAGAGAAATAGTGGGTTACACTTAAAAATGGAAATCATTTTGATCAATGCAATATCTTACAAAATAATTGGTAATAACGGAGTTTGACAAAGTTGTTGATCTAAAAATAATGTTGTTTGACTTAATTAAGACAGAGATGGACTACTTCTGACTTGCCATTACGTAATTACAGGTCCAAGCATAACTTATTATTCTAGAGCTGAGAGGGTGTGTTGGGACCGGTCATTCCCACTAGCAAGCAGCCTTCTGCATAGATTCCTTCCCACGGCTATTTACATAGGACTAGGTGTGTGTATGTGTGCAAACTGTTCTCATCTGAGTCCTGGACTTGAGTCACTATAAACCTAAGTACACATTGAGTCACAGAAAAATCAGATAGAATGTTCCCAACATACATAAAACTTGTCTGCCTGGAGCGCTACAACCATGGACACAGATTGCAGATTGATGTGAGGTTATGAAAAACAAATGAATTCATATCTTGAATGATTCTCATTGTGAGTTACTGGACCTTTCACCTTGAATAATTGCAGCTGCCGCAGGTTTGCCTTTAGGCAAATGCATCCAAGTATAGGATAATATTAATCAGATATACATGTTAGAAATGAGTAATTCACTTGTTATCAGTATGGATTTAATTTCTAGCTATCAATCTTTGAATAGGCATCCTCAGTACATGTAGCTTCTTCTGATATATAACAACATATTTTTGTAAGAATTTAATTTTTTGCGCCTCTAAAAAGAGAGAATGGCCAGCGTTATCTTTTGAGTGACACTAAAGGGGCCGCTGTAAATGGCAATGAAAAATGAATCATCTTCGGGATGTATTAAGGTACACCCGCAGAGAAACAGACTCTGATAGGAGAACGACTCTGTGGTGAACGGATCACTCCAGGGCTTAATACATAGGTAGGTAGGCTCTGGGCAACTGAGAGTATTTCTCGCTCAATTAGTGCATCTTATTTGCACAAATAAAATAACTGTAAGCAACAAAACTACTCTGCTAAATGGCACCAATCATTGACCCCGGGGGCCCATGTGCACTTCACACACTTCATCCATTATAAATGCACCAGTGCTGTGATGTGAACAAGATGCAAAATTGAAAGAAAAATATTGTTTGTTACATTTCTCTGATGCGGGATTCCAGCTGATGGGATGCCACTGTCGGTATACTGTAAGCCGGCATCCCATCAGCCGGTCACCCGTATGTATTCCATGGGGCGTATTGAGGCTAGGTATTGTATATGAAGTACAGATGAGCGGGTCCGGTTGTCTGAGAACCCGACCCATCTGAACTTTGCAAATTCGAGTCCTGGTCCGAGTCTGGCTCAGGACTTCCCGCCTTACTCAGATCCCAAAATTAGGCAGAACGTCATCATCCCGCTGTCAGATTCTCATTGGTTTTGGATTCTATAAAGGTCCCCGGTGATTGGCGACATCTTCACTGGCTGTGGAGAGTGTACTGGATGGACGTGTCCGTCTCAGTACTGTGTTGTCTGGTGTGGGGCGGGTGCTCTATCTGCTGTATCTGAAAGGGGTGATCTGTGTGTCCATCCAGGGGCTCCACCCCAGTGTAAAATTCAAATAATAAAAGCTAATAACAAAAAGTCTAAAAATATAATTATAAAAATATATATATAAGTACTGGAACACTGCCGGTCATACTGCAGTATATTATTTTCTACTCATACACATATTGTGCGACACCGTTGGTGAAGGTCAACGCCAGTGTTCGATAACTATTTCTGGAGCACACCCGTATTGTGTGACGCTGTGGGTGAAGGTGGTGTCACAGTAATATATTTTATTTCCTACTCATACACATATAGTGCGACACTGTTGGTGAAGGTCAACTGCAGTGTTGGATCACTATTTCTGACGCACACACGTATTGTGTGACGCTGTGGATGAAGGTGGTACCACAGGAATATATTTTATTTCCTACTCATACACATATTGTGCGATACTGTTGGTGAAATTAAACCGTAGCGTTAGATTATTATCTAAGACTCATATACATATTGTGTGACGCTGTGGGTGAAAGTGGTACTACAGTAATATATTTTATTTCCTACTCATACACGTATTGTGTGACATTGTTGGTGAAGGTCAACCAAGGTGTAGTATATTTTATTTTGTACTCATATACATGTTTGTGCCCCCCACTGCTGGCACTTAGTCATCCAGATACCTTGTGCAACCTTTCGGCCTAAACTGGATGAAAACAGTATTATGAACTATGAGGTGGTCAAAATTGGCTGGAAATGAGTGGAAATTAATGTTATTGAGGTTAATACAGGTCCAAATTCTGTGATTTTAGCTGTTTCTAAAAAAAAATACAGATCCAAAACAAATACAGATCCAAAATTCGCAAGGGAGGTTTTGGCAAAACAAATACAGATCTAAAACACGAAGGAGATACAAATTCAAAACAAGAGCCCAAAACCTAAGATTTGGGCCGGCGCACATCCCTAATATGAACACATACCTGTATGTCTGCTCTCTGCTGACTAAGTAATGTAAGCTTATTTTAACCTATAGTAAATGCTAGCGATACAGTGCATCCGGAAAGTATTCACAGCGCTTCACTTTTTCCACATTTTGTTATGTTACAGCCTTATTCCAAAATGGAATAAATTCATTTTTTCCCTCAAAATTCTGCACCCCATAATGACAATGTGCAAAAAAAATGTTTTCGATTTTTGCTAATTTATTAAAAAACAACAACTAAGAAATCACATGTACATAAGTATTCACAGCCTCTCCTCAATACTTTGTTGATGCACCTTTGGCAGCAATTACAGCCTCAAGTATTTTTGAATATGATGCCACAAGCTTGGAACACCTATCTTTGCGCAGTTTCTCCATTCCTCTTTGCAGCACCTCTCAAGCTACATCAGGCTGGATGGGAAGCGTCGGTGCACAGCCATTTTCAGATCTCTCCAGAGATGTTCAATCGGATTCAAGTCTGGGCTCTGGCTGGGCCACTCAAGGACAGTCACAGAGTTGTCCTGAAGCCACATAGCAGCAAATAGGTCACAATCCATGACAGCAGATCGACGTATCGGTTCTCAAAGAACCTTTTTCAAGATCAATTCAAACACATCAGCAGGTCACCCAGTAGCCAATAATACACAAATGAGCCCTGACCCACTTTATAGCAGAGGCAATTACCCATGTCCCTCCTATCCTGCTCCTGATAGCAAGTGGAGTGTAAAATGTATAAAACTCTATACTAACTTGCCGTAGCAGCGATCGGGTCTGAATTATTACCCTATAGTGTACAGGTTTTGTTATTGATACCTCTTGGTGTGCCGGGGAAAACCCCTAAGAATTACCCCTCTCTTACAGCACCAGGGAGGTATTACTGGATTGATTGAGCAGCTACCATTCTATATTGCAGTTCAGAGAGGCACAGATGGTACCAGCATTTGGAGAGCATGCTGGTTCCTGTAGTGCCTTTTGGAGGATCATGGGGTTTCTCCAGGTGATCTGACTCTCATTGTAGATATATTTTAGTATGAGCCATTATCATGTAGCCTTACATTAGGCAATTACATGACCCAGACTGGGTGCTGTTATCATTTTAGGGATGAGTTTGGGGTATGACGCCTCCTAGTTTGGTGTGGCCAGGCTGTTTTGGGGTGGCACACTATAACATTTTATTTAGCACTTTGAAATAATTTTTCTACTAATACTACTCTTTTTAGCATTTTATTTAACACCTTTCACCTGTGTATCACTTTTTAATACATAGCTTTTGCTTCTAACTATTAACACTTCCTATTAACACTATTAACACTTTAGCCTTTCACTAGTTTGCTGCCCTGGGGTAGCTCGCCTTCACCAGCTTGGTGGGTTTCTGTGCCCCGGACTTAAATTTAGGATTAAGGACGTCCAATATCAGAGAAGCCTTGCCATTGGCTTTGAGGCTTAACTATATATTTGCAAATATACTGTATGAATGTAACTGAGATCTCTGAATTTTCTATTACAATATAGTGTTCAAGTCTTGTTACTGATACCCCTTGGTGTGCTAGGGAAAACCCCTGTTTAAATTATCATTAATTATCTACATCACATTGTAGTGAGTTTAATATTTAAACAATTGTGTGCTGCATGGCCCCTGTGCGTCTTTCAGCTGTCACTGTGTGCTCAGTTTTGTAATCAGGACTCTTCAGTTTCTATTCTGATGCCTGTAAGAGTGTGGAATCACAAACAGTCTTCTGGTTGCATCAGTATTTCTGGGGACCACAGTGACAAGGCAGGGTATCTAGACAAGGTCAATGTAGCAGATATCAAAAGCAGTGGGTCAAACATTCTTAATAAAACTTGATGAGGGTGAAATGTATTGATTAGAGATGAGCGGGTCCGGTTCTCCGAGAGTCGAACACACCCGAACTGCACGATTTCAGCTGGAATGGGGTTTTGACTCGGACCCAAAAATGAGGCAAAACATCATCCTCCCGCTGTCGGATTCTCGCAGGTTTTGGATTCTACAGTATATAAGGTTCCCCCGATGATTGGTGCCATTTCACTCCGGTTGTGGAGCTTGCATATTGCAGATGTGTCCATGCTGAGTCTGTCCAGAGGTGCTGTGTTGTCCATCGAGGGGTGCTGCAGTGTTGTCCATCAAGGGACTGTGGCTGCTTAGGGTAGCTCTCTCCATACTGTATTGTTCATCCAAGGATGCTGCAGTGTTGTCCATCCAGGGGTGCTGCAGTGTGGTCCATCAAGGGGCTGGGGCTGCTTAGAGGTACACTCTCCATGCTGTGTCCAACCACCTGTGCTGTGTTGTCCATCCAGGGGTGTTGCAGTGTGGTCCATCCAGGGGTGCTGCAGTGTGGTCCATCAAGGGGCTGGGGCTGCCTAGGGGTGCACAAAATAAAAAATAAATAAATATGTGTGTGTGTGTGTGTGTGTGTGTGTGTGTGTGTGTGTGTGTGTGTGTGTGTGTGTGTGTGTGTGTGTGTGTGTGTAAATATGTGTGTGTGTGTATGTATATATATATATATATATATATATATAAATAAAAACAATAGGCTAGAACCCACAGCACTCATACATCCACGGTGTCAGTGTTATTTGTGACCACACCATTTTTATAAGAAAATTCATACAAATTCAGCACTCACCTAATATTAGCACTTCAAACTGTAAATCATCTGAATTCAGGGAATGTTAGTTCCAAAATATTGCAATAGTTTGTTAAGCTGACCAGCCACTTCACGGCCATTCCCATTTGGTCAGTCCCTACACTGACTTTCAAAAATCTGGGCGTTGCTCTCAGGCATCTTTTGGATTTTAAATACACAGTATGCTTCTATCACGGGTTTAGGCCCTATCCCACTCTTTTAAAGAAACAGGAACCACACCCAAGCATATCAGTTAATAAACACCTGGGGAATTTCTTAACATTTAATTCACATATGGACAATAGGGGTGCAAGAAAAAGTGCGACCACATAAATTTTATATAAACAATAGGCTAGAACCCACAACACTCATACATCCAAGGTGCCAGTGGTATTTCTGACCACACCATTTAAATAAAAAAATCTTACAAATTCAGCACTCACCTAATATTAACACTTCAAACTGTAATTCATCTAAATTCAGGGAATGTTAGTTCCAAAATATTGCAATAGTTTGTTAAGCTGACCAGCCCCTTCACGGCCTTCCCATTTGGTCAGTCTCTACACTGACTTACACAAATCTGAGCATTTTCTAGAACACCATCACATTTTAACACATATCAATAAATGTTATGTTATATATATTAGTAGGTTGAGTGACCCAAAAAGAGAGTACTTTTCTGTTCTTACCTGCACTGGTACCAGTGCTCAGGTCCCCCTTTTCCCCAATTCCCTAGGCATATCATAATTTAAGAGGTAAGCATTTCCAGTATGTGTATGTGTCTCTCATTCTCTTAGCTGTGTGGATAGAACAGGATTTAATGTCCCTCTTTTCCTTTCATGCAGCTGTTGCTTGAAATTTCTATTGCTTTTTCAATTCTTTGTGGGTTCATTACCTTTGATTTGTATTTGTTTAAGAATGTGTGTGTTGGCATGGTGGGTGTGTCTCTATCTTGTTACATATCACTATGTGGGCAGAGCAGGTGTGGTCAGATGTTTTCCTGGTTACAGTACCTGCAAAACCGCCAACCACCAATGCATTTCAGCTACTCTCTGTAGCCTTTTTCAAGGTGCTTCAGAACATCTGACCGCACTGCAGACCTTATTAGAGCTTTCCACTTTAAATGCGATACATTTGGTCCTATCTGGTATGAGGCTTATTTGTCTAGAAAGTAACACAGGTCAGAATGTTTGACTTACTTTGTGCTGATTTATATATTATCTATGTGAGTGCTTATTATTAAAAATTTTCATGTGGAATATATGGTAATGCACTAGAAGCTGCTGTTTCTTTATTCTTTTCCCAAGGTATATGTCTGGTTTTCGGAGAAACTAACAAAGTCTGGAAAATGGAGATAACAGTTTTCCATACACGCCTACAAATCATGCATCATTTCAACAGTAATACCATAAGGTTTTTATTGCCTTGAAGTGTTTATAACGCATGTATCTATTGTATATTGTAACGGCCTCACTATAAAGGTGTTCTTTCTTTCTACTAAATGAGGGATATTATTCCTGGACCTATTTATATATATATATTATATATATATATATATATATATATACACTCAGCAATGTACCCGGCACTCCACCTTGAAGTAAGCTGGTTCTGGTGCCCTCATAAATAAAACATGTACACTCAAAGAAGCGGCACTCACGAACACTTTGTAAGAATCACAGACACCGGTAGAGGTAAATTCAACGTTTCAATCCTTTAAGGATATTATTCCTGGACCTATATATATATATATATATATATATATATATATTGATTGGGATAAATAAATTGTCTCTTTCACTCATATCCTAAGTGAAGAGTGTGATGTGGTATACTGATTTATGTAACTGGCGTGGTTGCTTTAGCTGACACGGTCGCATCCCATGCAACAGCTCTGCCCTGCTGTGTCCGCTGGCTTTTAAAGAGGAGATCCATTCTACAAATGTGCAGAACGGATCACCTCTGACTCCTTGGCCCCCCAGGTAGTGATGCAGTGATCTGTGACCGCCGACATCACTGCTGGAATTGCTCTCCAGAATGTTGTGCGAATGGCATGGTGTACATCCAATGCCCTTCCCTGGTGTACATCCATGCAATCGAATATGCAAGGACTGAGACACCCACTTTCAGTGTCTAGGGTGTCTACAAGCATGCTTTGTGCATCTTTTCACCAACCCTATGCTAGGTGCAGATCATCCGAGTATGGCCTCAATGTGAGCTAGACCACGTCTTTATATGCAACCACTTTCAGCAACACTACCATAATATGTTACATATTTCTAATACACTTTTTAGTGCACGTGTCTGAAAGTGTACTGCAGAAAGTTCTGTACGAACACCATCGGGACACATACACAGTGAAACATAAGAAAAAACAAGACAAACACATTAACCCCCACAGGAAAAAAATACATTGGCCCCAAACTGGAAAAAAAGACCAAACACATTAGCAACCGACAGGAAAAAAGGTGGTAGGTAGGTCTGTAGAGAGTAGGCAATAGATAATCAGTAATTATAGAGTAGTAAGGTAGGTAAGTGGGCAGTAGGTAAGTAAAAAGTATTAAGTGCATAGCATGTAGTAGTATATATGCAGGTAGTACATAGGTAAGTAGAGAGTAAGCAATAGATAAGTGGGCAGTAGGTATGTAGTGAGGTATATAGCAGCATTTAGTATGTAGGCTGAGTAGGTAAACTATAGGTAAGTAATAGTTCAGTGGGCAGTGGGTTCGTAGTTAAGTATATTGCAAGATACGTGGTATATAGGCAGGTGGAAGGTAGGTAAGTAAAGCATAGGCAGTAGATAGGGCAATGGGTTAGTAGGTAGGTATATAGAAGGTAGATGGTATGTAGGCAGGTGGCAGGTAGGTAAGTAAAGAGTAGGCAGTACATAGGTAGCAGGTTAGTAGATAGCAGTAAGGACTTGAGGAGAGGAGTGATAAATATGCCTAACAGGAGGAAATATCCCTTTTATGATCTCAAAGGGCAATCACAAAGGTGTTGGTCTCGATCATGATGGCAGCAGCGGGGGGGGGGGGGGGGGGCAGCACTGGCGTGAAAGATTTGGGGGCTATCACAGGGGCAGCCCCAGCAGTGATGGGTTGGTGATGGTGGTGCCACGCCTTCCCAGGTGGGCCCATGGTCGGTCTGGAGGTGGACCCGGAGGCAGAGCTGTTACTGGTGACTGACGGGCTCTGCAAAGCATTATGGGAGGAATGGTTGTGGCTGGGCATGCACAGCAGCTCCAATGTCTGCCATTTTTGTTTCTTCAGTGTGCTTCTGTAACACTGTCTGGGTTATGTACTTAGCCTTGGAGAGTGATAAAGTGGGGAGAGATAAAGTACCAGTCAATCAGCTCCTAACTGCCATGTTACAGGCTGTATTTGAAAAATGATAGATAGGAGTTGATTAGTTGGTACTTTATCTCTCTCCACTTTATCTCTCTCCAATGCTTAGTACATCTGCCCCTCTGTCTGTAACGCTGCCTGATCAGAGCTGAGCTCTGATTGCGGCAGCTGGCCAGTGGAGGGGTAAGTGAAGGGTGGCCACTGAGGGAACAAAGAGACAACATCCCGGCAGACTAATCCGCCCCTGCTCATTTTCCCTCAAAAGAGACTTGCATCACGAATAGAAGTAGTGATGTCCTGTGCAGGGCTGCCATCAGAAATTGTGGGGCCCAGGACTGACAAAATAGACAGGGTCCCTCCATCCCAAAAAAGTTTCTGCTGCACCGCTCCACCCCTATGTGATTTCATACATTGTGACGTTACATATAGGTGTAGCGTTGCGGACCTACAGGAACTATTCAGAGAGCTGATGTACAGAGAAGGCTTGTTTTAAGAGGTCCTCCCTGCGCATCAGCCCGCTGTTGATTCACAGCCTGGTGCAGCTCCACAGGTATTGGGGGTTGGAGCAAGGGGTGGGGCCCCCCTATTTGTAAGGGCCCTGGACACCAGTCCCCCCCTGATGGCTGCCCTTTTCCTGTGCCCCGCACAGCACCACCCCTTCCACTGATTGATCACCATCAGGTGTGTGTGTTGGCCATCTATATAAACCATTGAAGGCACCATTAATGGTGGACCATTCGATAGTCATTCCTACAATGGAAAAGAATAGACTTACAGACAGGGTAGAGGAGATTAAGGGGCAGGGACTACGGGAGGAACTATGAGGAGAAGTATATAGACTCACTGCAGCACTTTGGTGGTACTATATGTAAGACAGCACCAGGCTGGTCTCACTTCTTTTATTGAAAATACTGGCCCCAATTGTGATAAGAACAGAACAGATGTGGGAGCAAGCTAGAGCACTGTTTTTTTTTTTCTTTTCAATATGAAAAATATATGGGGGTAATTCCAAGTTGATCGCAGCAGGAATTCTGTTAGCAATTTGGCAAAACCATGTGCACTGCAGGGGGGGCAGATCTAACATGTGCAGAAAGAGATAGATTTGGGTGTGGTGAGTTCAATCTGCAATCCAAATTGCAGTGTAAAAATAAAGCAGGCAGTATTTACCCTGCACAGAAACAAAATAACCCACCCAAATCTAACTCTCTCTGCAAATGTTATATCTGCCTCCCCTGCAGTGCACATGGTTTTGCCCAACTGCTAAAAAATTTCCTGCTGCGATCAACTTGGAATTACCCCCTATATACATTTTTTCAGTCCTTAATCTAGCTTTGGCTGCTTCATCTGTGATACAGGTAATTGTGGGTTCTGCTCCTATAATACGGGCAGGGTTGGATTAAAGTATGTGGAGGCCCCTGGGCAAGAAATTTATGTGGCCCCTATCAATTACATTGATATGCGCAAATGTCATATAGACCTTATAAATATGGTGTAAATTCCAAAAGTGCAAAATGTTAGATGTAGTGCAGCACCGCCCACAGATGGCACAGGATGTACATAATAATACAAAAGCAGGAGTTGTCTGACTCACAAGTGTGTGCCCCATGCTTCTGTGTTAATACAGTATATGAACACTATGGGGTAAATTTAGATTCTACTTCTCATTTATCTAGCACCTTCTAGAAGATAATACCTGGAATCTGATTGGTTGCTATGGGCAACATCAATTCTTAAATAGAACTACCAACTTAGTAAATTTACCCCTATGAGTATTGGTCCATTTGACAGTGGTGCCCACTGGTGATGTTCCCAGCTCTCTGGAAGTCAGCCTGGATGCAGTACATATATTGTTTTCCATAACTATAGATTGCCATGGAAACAATTGGACTAACTATCTGAAGGGTAAATCAAAATAATTATTTCTGAGTTATCCATTACAATGCAGTCTGGGTATATCTGTGGCTGTATTACAGCAGTGTAGAAAATGCGAGATTGCAAAGTTTGGAGCAGATTTACCAATGAGTGATATTCTTGTTATCACTCATTACACATGATAAATGGTGCTGCAACCATTTAGCTCCTGTTAATTTTCAAACATGACAGTTAGAAGCTGATTGGCTGGAACACCATTTATCATTCATAACAAGTGATAACAAGAATATCACTCATTGTTAAATATGCCTATTTATCTTTTATTATACTTACTTTCATTTATGTATTTATTTTTGGCACCTTGTTTTAAAGTATTCTGAGGAGATCAGGATAGGAGTGCCCTCTCCTGTGGTAAATGGGCACCCCCAAACACATAGCAGCAAGGAAAACAGCACATCATTGTTATGATTCAAGGAAAATACCTAGGCAGACTGACGTGGAGACCTGGGTAGGCAGAGGATGATGAGTTGGATAGACTTGGAATGATGATGATCTTCTGGACAGTAACCCCGGACACCTGGCAGTAAGACTCATAGAGTACGCCAGCAGGTCTTCTAGCCTATAACAGCCGCCTTTTCCATAAGGCCAGTCACGCCTACCGGTACTAGAATGCAGCCAGGACTTACGCCACTGGCGACAGTACGAGCTTACCCCTGGGACGACCAGAGTTACCTGTCGGTAGAAAGGACAAGGACAGGAATAGAAAGACTAAGGACCTATAATAGGTCAGGGGACTGACCAATGGTGCAACAACAATACTAAAGATGAGAGATATGCAATGGAGAAAGACTGTAGGAGTCAGTGGTATATAAGATTGGTGGTATGGTAGTCAGTGGTACAGTTGTTAGTGGTACACCAACAATCAAGGGTAACAACTAGGGAGACGAGGAATAATAAACAAGATAAAGATATAAATATATTCCATGGGTAGATCCACACTGAACCTGATGATGAGGCAGACGGAATTCTGAACAGGACTGAATCTTTCAGAGATTCCCAGCACAGAAGTACACAGGACCGACAGGTCACACAGAAAGGTTAAACTATTACCAGCATTTGAGAAGTGCACAGGAAAGGAAAATAACTGGTAGCTGTACCAATCAAAAATGAGGAGTCCTAATTAATTAATAACATGGTGTTGCCCTGCTGCACATCCACTTAATCAAAATTACTGCACTTGCTGATTGCCCAGCAACGGGGAACACCATCTGCCTCCGGCGTCCCTACTGCCAAGCACCCAGCAACTCCCAGGCACCATAGCGGCAGCATCACTAGGTGCAGGGCGGGACCCAGCAGCTCCGGCGGCCGGAAGAGACGCAGTATCCCGGTCGCCTGGCAATGGCCAAGACCTGCATCTCCCACAAGCCGTGCCACGGCCACTAATAAGGGTTTTCAAAGTTTTTTTGTGCAATTTAGCAGTGGTTAGTTTTATTTTGCAGTACAATAACAAAACAAACAAACTAAACATTACAGATGCTCTCTCTCAGAGTGGTAGGACCTAATGCCCCTACCACAAACACAGGCATATGCACAGTACTTAAAATCAGTAAATAACAGTGTCTCGTAACATGCCTGATGCTTTATTTCCCAGGTAGAGAGACCCTGAGCCAAATCCTGACACAGCTTTTCTCAGCCTCTTAAAGGGGGTACTGACGGGAGAGCTGTGTGCTGAGCGATCTTAACACAGACCGCTCAGCACACATCTCTCCCCCGCTCAGCACAGCGCGATGTGCTGAGCGAGGGGGGGTGGACGGACGAGGGGCCGCTCACTTCACACAGCGGTGACGTGAGCGACCCACTAGATTGAGCCTGCATGCAGGCTTAATCTAGCACAGGCGATAGCGATGCGCGGGGCTGCGCATCGCTGGGGGGCATACAAACAGCAGATGCGTGCTCAAAATCTAAACAATCTAGTCAGATTGCTTAGATTTTAAACACGGATCTCTCCGTGTGTGCCCCCTTTACAGCTACAGGCACTAATTAGCCAGCTCTCAGGCTGAAGCCCTAAAATCCAGAAATGGGCTTTATTGGTGGAGCCCTCTCTTCTTTCTTACACCAATATCCCCGAGACCTATTATCTGGCTTTTACTAAAAGACCAAGGGGGTCATTCTGAGTTGTTCGCTCGTTGCCAATTTTCGCTATATTGCAATTAGTCGCTTACTGCGCATGCGCAAGGTTCGCAGAGCGCATGCGCTTAGTTATTTTACACAAAAGTTAGGTATTTTACTCACGGCATAACAAGGATTTTTCATCGTTCTGGTGATCGTACTGTGATTGACAGGAAGTGGGTGTTTCTGGGCGGAAACTGGCCGTTTTCTGGGCGTGTGCGAAAAAACGCTGGCGTTTCTGTGAAAAACGCGGGAGTGTCTGAAGAAACGGGGGAGTGTCTGGGCGAACGCTGGGTGTGTTTGTGACGTCAAACCAGGAACGAAACTGACTGAACTGATCGCAATGGCTGAGTAAGTCTAGAGCTACTCAGAAACTGCTAAGAAATTTCTGGACCTAATTCTGAGTTGATCGCAGCAGCAATTTTGTTAGCAATTGGGCAAAACCATGTGCACTGCAGGTGTGGCAGACAAAACATTTGCAGAGAGAGTTAGATTTGGGTGGGTTATATTGTTTCTGTGCAGGGTAAATACTGGCTGCTTTATTTTTACACTGCAATTTATATTTCAGTTTGAACACACCCCACCCAAATCTACCTCTCTCTGCACATGTTATATCTGTCCCCCCTGCAGTGCACATGGTTTTGCCCAACTGCTAAAATATTTGCTGCTGCGATCAACTTGGAATTAGGCCCTCTATTCGCAATTCTGCTAATCGTTCGTTCGCAATTCTGCTAAGCTAAGATACACTCCCAGAGGGCGGCGGCTTAGCATTTGCAATGCTGCTAAAAGCAGCTAGCGAGCGAACAACTCGGAATGTGGGCCCAAATTCTAATCAAGTCTGTTTAGCAGAAACAGACATTTCCTGGGGGTAGGCCAGAAACCTGGGACAAACATATGTCTCGTTTATCACTTTACCAGTGCTTCTGTATAGTATAGAATGTTACATATAAAGATGAGTCATATTCATATTTACAAAGCAAGATGTTAAATAACATGATAAATTACAGATTATAAATCTGCAGTTTGGTAAACATGGATTGTTATATTTACATTAAAAGACAATTTAGCGATGCTTGTTTAAACCAATTTTTCTTTTACCTCTTGTAACTGTGTTATTTTAAAGTTTTGTTGTTTGACCTCTCTGGAGACCGTTCTCCTGATAAGTTTTAAGTGCTTTGCATCTTAAGATAGAAGTTTATGATCCCAACAATGGAATTATTGTAATGCTTTTCATGAACACTGAAGTTTTATCTACTTCTCCTGCAGGTCCCTAAGCCCTCACTTACACGGCTGGATTTCATAATGCCTTATGGGGCTTTTTATTCTTTCTTTTTCAAAATAGTAAAATGTTACCTTTCATTTAATTGATAAGTACATTACATAATGCATGTGATATCATATTACTCGCTGAGATAGCTATCGTCAGATATAATACTTACACTTCTCATGCTGGTGATTTCTCACTCGGTGATGCATTTGACAGACTATTGTGTTATCACCAAAAGTGGTATATTTAAACCTGTAGGAAGTTGGAACTACATATTCTCCTGTTATGTACGCATATTGGGTATCCAGTTGATAGATCTACAATAAAGATAGACAGCCGATAAGTCGACCCCAGATGGTTGACATGCAAAAGGTCAACAGAGTCAAAAAGTTGACAGGTAAAAGGTAGACAGTACTTAAGGTCGACAAGTTCAAAAGGTTGATATGACAATGGTTGACACACATATCGTTGACACAAGTTTTTTGGGGGGTGATTTTTTATTTTTTTTTTCATTTCTTTCAACTTTATCATCATTTACTATCCACATGGACCATGATTGGGAATAGTAACCTGGGCTGAGCGCAGTGGTAGCGAAACTAGGCACCTTGCCTGAAGCGAGCCCGCGAGGGTTCACATTTACACTAATTTGGCTCAGATATTATGAAACATACAAATTTACACCATTTTTCTGTCAACCATCTTCATGTCGACCTTTTGATCTTGATGACTTTTTGTACCTGTCGACCTTTTCTTCTGTCTACCTTTTCCATGTTGACTTTTTGACCCTGTTGGACTAATGCATGTCAACCATTTGGGGACGACCTATTTACTATCTGTCTTTTTACTGTAGATCTATTGAACCACACCCTGCATATTGAATGAGGGACTCTTTCCCCAACAGTAACATTTAGCCAATGAATCTACGAATTTATCTTCATTTTCAGTGAGCATTGATTTTCCCTAATAAGCCCCTGGCTATAAATTGATTACATTCGTTTGCACTATTTTGTGAAATAATTGATATTCATCTACATTGTTTAACTCTGTTTCTTACTTGCACATTGAACATTTCTGTATAATGAGACGTGTTTTTGAACTGAAAAATGAACCTAAAATATAGGGTTTATCTATAATTACTGTAACTGAATCTGTTAAGATGGTAATTGTTCTATTGCATATAGAAAGTGTATTTTCAGTCAACAGTTTATGTCTTTTGTTCTATTAGAGTTCTTTGGTTCACTCTCCAAGACAATATTTCAATTTAAAAATCAGGAGTTATACCCCTTTAATTATGTGTGTACGTATATACGGTATAGGGTCACTTCTTTGTGTTTTCCAGTTAATGCGATAAATGGGGAAGGGTTCATGAAGTCTGTTCTACAATCAGAAGAGTTATATTTAAATAATTGTTTTCCACCTGGGCTGGTTCACCGGGTTAATATGCATTAGGAACATGATCATAGAAAGTTGGAGTATTGTCACGCACGGCGTAAGTTGGGGTTCCGACAACCGAGTTTTGGCTGATGAGACAGCTACCTGTGAGGAGAGTAAACGCAGGGCCGGCGCTTCCATTAGGCAGCTTTAGGCAGTTGCCTATGGGCGCCGGGACCTGAAGGGCGGCCCGCTGAGGCTGTCTGGAGGAAAAATGAAGGTCTTCTTCCAGACACCCGGAGATGGCAGACTACACAAGTGTGTGCCCGCCCATCTCTTTTCCTATTTGCCAGAGGTGGTCAGCGTGTGTAGGTCAGGTGGTCGTGTCACTCCCCCCCCCCCTCCCCCCCTCCCAAGTACCTGGCGCTCCTCCACTTCCGAGGGCAGGCTGGACAGCCACTTTCACCGACATCCCTCCTGCATGATGACCGCGCTGATGGATCCCTGCAGCTCTTCGGCCAGCACAGCAGCAGGGGCACCAACAGGAGACCCGTGGATCTATGGTGAGTCAGAGTGTGATTATGGCAGCGCTGGCGTTTCTTCCCTGGAGCCTGGCCTGGCCTGGCTCTGTAGTGCCGGCTTGCTGTGTATGTATGCAGCAGGGCCAGATTATAGGAAAGACGGAGCGGTCATCCAGGGGACCCCACACTGTGGCAGCAGGGGAATGCATTTCCGCGATTCGCGGGTGGAAAGGGGGTGGGGCCTAATTCCGTGACTTGCCCGCCCCCATCAGAAACATGCCCTGATGCCTAGCAAGGCTGGAATAGGTAGTGTGTCTCTCCTCATCCCCCTCTCTCTCTCTCCCCCTCTATCTCTCTCCCCTCTCTCACCCCTCTCTCTCTCCCTCTATCTCTCCCCTCTCTCCCTCTATCTTTCCCTCTCTCTCTTCATCTCCCTATCGCTCCCCCTCTCTATCTCCCCCCTCTCCCTCTATCTCTCCGCTCTCTCTCCCTCTCCCTCCCCACTCTCCCTCTATCTCTCCGCTCTCTCTCCCCACTCTCCCTCTATCTCTCTCCCTCTATTGCTCTCCCTCTATCTCTCCCCTCTCTCTATCTATCTCACCTCCTCTCTCTCTCTTTCTCCCTCCCTCTCTCTCCCCTCTTTCTCTCCCTCTCTCCATCTCCCTATCGCTCCCCCTCTCTATCTCCCCCCTCTCCCTCTCTCTCCGCTCTCTCTCCCCACTCTCCCTTTATCTCTCTCTCTCTGTCTCTCCCCTCTCTCCCTCTATCGCTCCCCTCTCTCTCCCTCTATCTCTCCCTCTATCGCTCTGCTCTCTCTCCTGCTCGCTCTCCCTCTATCGCTCTCCCTCTATCGCTCCCCTCTCTCTACCTCTATCGCTCCCCCCTCTCTCTCCCTCTATCGCTCCCCCCTCTTTCCCTCTCTCTCTCTCTCTCTCCCCCTCTCTATCTCTCTCCATCCTCTATCCATCTCCCCTCTCTCTCCATCTCTCCCCCTCTCTCTCCCTCCCCCTCTCCCTCCCTCCATCTCTCTCTTTCCTTCCCTCTCTCCATCTCCCTCCCCCTCTCTCTCTCTTCATCTCTCTATCCCCCATCTCTCTCTCTCCCTCCCCCTCTCTCTCTCCCTCCAACTCTCTCTCCCTCCACCTCTCTCTCTCTCTCTCTCTCCTCCCCCCCCCTCCCCCTCTCCCCCATTTCTCTCTCTCCCCCATCTCTCTCTCTACCCCATCTCTCTCTTCCCCATCTCTCTCCCTCCCCCTCTCCCCCCCCCCCCCCCTCTCTCTCTCTCTCTCTCATCCCTCTCTTTCCCTCTCTCTCTCGACAAAAAGAAACTCTTGTTGGGCACTCTTGTCTATGAAAAAATGGATTTATGTTAAAACTTAACTTTTCTTAGTTCTTATTAAAATAGATATACAATAGCCTCTGAGATACATTTTTCATGGGGCATAACTCTAGAAAGACATTTCTAGTAGAGATGAGCGGATTCGGTTTTACTCGGTTTTACTCGGTTCTCAAAACCGAATCTTATTGGCTCACGGGTGTCACGTGTTTTGGATAGCCAATAAGATTCGGTTTTGAGAACCGAGTAAAACCGAATCCGCTCATCTCTAATTTCTAGTGTTGGCGAAAATATCAGGAATAATTTTAAGAAATTTGAGTTCAATTACTCAATTCAAAACAGGGCACTGCAACAGGGCGCGCTGCTAACTCGACTGCTCTCCACAGCTGCCCGCTCTTTCTTCCTTCTATCTGGTCACAGCTGCGGCAGGACCCGCTCACTGCTGTCCACTGTGACTATATGTCACACACAGCAGGGGCTCTCCAGAACCTCACCGGAACTTTGTTCTACCTCTCTCCAGCTCTATTCCTCTCCTCTGCCCACACCTCATCTCATCTCTCTACCTCTCCAATCCAAAGTGCTGTCATTGGATCATGTGTCAGCAGTGCCCTGCACTGAATTTAATTAATTAAATTCATCAGGGACAATCTGACAAAAAATTTCTAATAGCAGACATTCTGTATACCCCCGTCTCCTCTCTAGAGTGCCGGCTCTGCGAACACGGTCACTCTGTCATCACTGCGACCCTTTACATGTGACAGAGCCGCAGCTGCCCTACAGAGCTCATAAACCGTGAGACTTTTTCTATCACCCCTGAGTGTACCCATGCAGGGTTTTATTGATACTGTACATCACTGAATCTAAACTAATCAGTAATATTTTCACTGCTAGCTAACATATATTGTATCCATCTATGCGGCAGACTTATTTTGAACTGTACTTTAATGATTCTGATTTGTTTCTTTCATTACCCTTACACAGCAGTATTGTATCACATTAAGTTTTACATTGACACATTGTTAGCCAGTTCAGCAACACACTATTGTTTGTTACCATATAGAGGGAATCTGTTAGGTCAGTGGTTCTCAAACTCGGTCCTCAGGACCCCACACAGTGCATGTTTTGCAAGTCACCCAGCAGGTGCACAGGTGTATTAATTACTCACTGACACATTTTAAAAGGTCCGCAGGTGGAGCTAATTATGTCACTTGCGATTCTGTGAGGAGAACTGCAAAACATGCACTGTGTGGGGCCCTGAGGACCGAGTTTGAGAACCTGTGTGTTAGGTTATTGAGATGGACTGCATATGCCACTCATGTATTTTGTGACTGCATGTGTTACTAATTTAGTGTGTGTGTGTGTGTGTGTGTGTGTGTGTGTGTGTGTGTGTGTGTGTGTGTGTGTGTGTGTGTGTGTGTGTGTGTGTGTGTGTGTGTGTAAATAGCTTCAGCCTAATATAGTGTCAGTCTGACCTATAATTGATGAAACTCCTTATATCGAAGCATCTGGCTTTTTATTATCTATATTTCAGGTTCCGGACAATTTTATAACAGTATCAGACTGTCATTATATTTATATAGGACTGCCTATATGTTTTGAATTTTGTCATTGAACTCCAATTTCTTAATATTATTCCTGATATTTTCGTCAACCCTAGAAATTTCTTTCTTGTGATATGCCCAATGTGAAATTTATCTGAGAGCTATCATATATCTATTCTAATTCTAACTAATAAAAGTTAAGTTTTAACTAATTCCATTTTTTCATAGACAAGAGTGCCCCAACAAGAGAGTTTATTTCTGTCTTTTTTCTGTTAATACTATATTTACTCTCTGGGCGCACCTCCACCTGCTATATGAAATATACGCTAGTTATTTGATGTCATTTTGATGTGGACTGTTCTTTGACCCCTCTCTAACTACTTTGACTTAAATTGCTGTGCTCGTTGACTGTTTCCCAAAACCTCCCCTCTCCTTGGTTGACACCCTCTCTCTCCCTGATACCCACCCTCTCTCTTTCTCTCTCTCTCTCTCCCTGACACCCTCTCTCACTATCTCACTGTTCTCTTTCTCCCTGATACAGTCTCTCTCACTCATCCCCCACTCTCTCTCCCTTGCTCCCCCCTCTTTTTCTCTCTCTCTCTCACTCTCCTCCCCATTCTGTCTTACAACCACCCCTCACACACCGTGACTCACGACTCACCCCTCTCACCTTTCCTAGATGGAAAGAGGGTATTGGGAGGGGAGGGGAGGGGGGGCAGTAGGCAGAAGTTTTGCCTAGGGTGTTGAGAAACCTTGCACCGGCCCTGAGTAAACGAGGTGGCTGAATGTAATTCCTCTTCATGGGGTGGAGGTCAAACTTAGTGTTAATGTTGGCCGGAGGGCGTAAAGAAAAGGAGGACTCCATAGGAAGATAACTGTAGTTTTAATGAATAATCAGGCTGTACACGAATATTGGAGAAATTGAAGAAACTGGAAGAATTAGAGTCTATGGTAAAATTACTTGAAGAGTGAAGCTGAAGAACTCCGGTAAAGAAGAACTGAACACTGTGTTTTATGATTAAAAGATGAGGCTGAAGAGCTTGGACTTTGAAGAAATGAAGATTGTGATTGAAAGACGAGGCTGAAGAACTTGGACTTTGAAGAAATGAAGGCTGTGGTTTGTGATTGCAAGACGAGGCTGAAGAACTTGGACTTTGAAGAAATGAGGACTGTGATTGTGATTGAAAGACGAGGCTGAAGTACTTGGACTTTGAAGGAATGAAGACTGTGGTTTGTGATTGAAAGACGAGGCTGAAGAACTTGGACTTTGAAGAAACGAAGACGTCTGCGAGAACCGCCATTAGCACCTGGAGCTCCTCTACGACCTGGGACCCTGTGAGCGCTTCCACGAGTGGCGATGGACTTAGACAGCAGGACTGCAGCAGCGTTTAGGTAACCGATAGATGAGAGCAACCAGGACCAGGGCACCAGAAGCAACCTGGGAGCACAGAGCTGGAGAACCTTTCTCAAGGAGGTAACTTGAAGCACTGGCACTCTCCCTCTGAGCCAGCCCCCTTTTGTAAGGGGAGAACACGCAGGATTGCCTGGACACAAAATGGGAACTTCATTGGTAATACTCTGGTCTCCAACATGGCTGCCCCCAGCACAGGAGACATACTCAGCTGTTAGCACACAGCTTTAGCCAGCTTCTGTCTCTGACACACTATACTGTGTCACCACTAGAGGACCTTACCGCAGCGATCCCTGCCACAGCGTCCGGGTCTCCAGACCCCCGGACCTCGGCAGCCGTACATCCGTCCAGGAGGACCCGCCGCAGCCGCACCAACCAGCGGGATGGCAACCCCTGGGAGTACCCGCCAGAGGTAAGGCTCCGGAGCCTGACAGCCCCCCCCCCCCCCCATTTTAGGGTGGGCTTTGAACACCCTTGTGTATTCATCGGGTTCTTGGTATTAAAGGCAGGACTAATCTTGGAGCGTGGACGTCCTCTTCAGAAACCCAGGACCTTTCCTCTGGTCCATATCCCTTCCAATCAATAAGATATTGGAGACGACCATAGCTTTTACGACAGTCAAGGATCCTATGAACTTAAAATTCTTCTCCTTGAGCAGCTTGCACCTTGGGAGGTCTAGGGAGCGCAGCCCGAAAATGGAAAAGTATGAGAGGCTTCAGTAAAGAGATGTGAAATGCATTTGGGATCTTCAAATACGGAGGCAACGTAACCTTGTATGCTACTGGTTCAATACTTTTTCAATAGGATATGGTCCAATGAATTTGGGGGCAAATTTCTCCGTAGCCTGACAATTATGACATTATCCCGATGTTTTGCTTCTTAATATAGTTCTATATTGGGTAGGGATATGTAGGGGCATATGCAGCCAGATCTGCGTCCATCTCCTCACATGCTGGGAACTGCCCATCACAGGGCAGAGGCCACCCAGCATGTGTGAGGCTGCCTCCCGATGGGTCTGTAATTAGATTGCAGACGCACTGGAACTAAGGATGACCACTGGCGCTGTCTGGCGGTTGGGTGACATTTTTTTTACTCGGAGCAGGTGAGTGACATCCTCGTTCGGCCCGCCCCCCAACGCTGCATCACTGCCCGCAATGCCCGGCCTCCACTGTCAATAACATTGCAGTCACTTCCATCGGAACTGCAACCACAATGTGTGTGAATTCGCAGCTGCAATGCGACCACTGCGCATGCGCATTTTGCTTCCATTGGCAAACTGCCGTGCGGGCCACAACAGCGGCAAGGTCGGTATTTAGGGGGTATTTAGTACACAGGTACTTAGGGGGTCCGGCATCGGGCGCTGCATTCGTGGCAAAAATCACAGCAAAAATGGCCGCCATGCATGCGCAGTAATGAAATAAGTCTTTGAAATATAGTGGGTGCAATGTTTCCGGAGACCTGCGCATGCGCAGTAGACTCTGACACAATGCCGGAGCCTACTGTGCCGTGGAGATGAGCGGGCCCACCCAGAGTCTGCACACGGGCTCCTTCCTCTGTTAAAACACCCCTGGATTTGTACCATCTTCTTAATCAACCAAGGCTATTTGATTTGGTTATCACTTCTCTTCACAGTTTTCTCAGAACTTCATTAATTCTCTTTCTATTATCAAACAAGCCTTTGACCTTCAATTTAATTAAACATTTATAAGATGTGATGGCTCATATAGCCCCACTAACCTTGTTCTCCCATTAGAAAATGTGGCACTTAACGTTATGTATCAAAGTTCTATTTCCTATGGAATATAAGCTTGTAAGCAGTGGGTAGGCAATCATGGGGATCTTTCCGACCTGATCGCACGCTGCCGTTTTTCGCAGCGCAGTGATCAGGTCACTACTGCGCATGCATATGCACCACAATGCGTAGGCGCATCATACGGGTACAAAGCAGATCGTTGCTGGGCGATGGATTTAACGAAGAATCCATTTGCACAGCCGATCGCAAAGAGACTGACAGGAAGAAGGAGTTTCTGAGTGTCAACTGACCGGTTTCAGGGAGTGTTTGGAAAAACACAGGCGTGTCCAAGCGTTTGCAGGGCGGGTGTCTGACGTCAATTCCGGGACCGGAGAGGGTGAAGTGATCGCAGCGGCTGAATAAGTTCAGACCTACTCAAAAACTGCACACACTGTTTTTGTACTGATCGGCTGCACAAGCGTTCGCACACTTGCACAGCTAAAATACACTCCCCTGTGGGCGGCGACTATGCGTTTGCACGGCTGCAAAAAGTAGTTAGCGAGCGATCAACTCAGAATGACCCCAAAGTTGTCGGCTGCCGGGATCCCGGCGTTCCAGATACTAATGCTGGAATCCCGACACCTGGGGAAAGACTGGCGATCGAATCCCACCCTCCACCCGGAATCCCCACTCTGTTGTTTTTGGAGCTTAATCGATTGGATATTTTCCCTGGAACCCATAGAAATGGGCTGCTATTGCATCCAGAAACAAAGGGCCTGCACCAGACATTTCTAACATCGGCTGCAGTGTACCACCTTGATAAATGTATTACATTCTTTAATATTGCTGAAATTCTCAGAATGTTTGCAGGGGATTTACTGCAAAACAGTTTAATAAATAGGCCCCTGCATGCATCTATTAGGCATCTCACTTATTATTAGTGATGAGCGGGTTCGGTTTCTCGGAAACCGAACCCCCCCGAACTTCACCCTTTTTACACGGGTCCGAGCCATACTCGGATTCTCCCGTATGGCTCGGGTAACCCGAGCGCGCCCGAACGTCATCATCCCGCTGTCGGATTCTCGCGAGATTTGGATTCTATATAAGCAGCCGCGCGTCGCCGCCATTTTCACTCGTGCATTGGAAATATTAGGGAGAGGACGTGGCTGGCGTCCTCTCCGTTATTGTTGAACTTGATTGTGCTGTGCACTATTGCTTAATTGTGGGGAGGGCTGGGGAGCAGCTGTATATAGGAGGAGTACAGTGCAGAGTTTTGCTGATCAGTGACCACCAGTTATCCGTTCTCTGCCTGAAAAAAACGCTCCATATCTGTGCTCACAGTGTGCTGCATATATCTGTGCTCACACTGCTTAATTGTGGGGACTGGGGAGCAGCTGTATTATATAGCAGGAGTACAGTGCAGAGTTTTGCTGACAGTGACCACCAGTATACGTTGTCTGCCTGAAAAACACTCCATATCTGTGCTCAGTGTGCTGCTTTATTGTGGGGACTGGGGACCACCAGTATAATATTATATAGGAGGAGTACAGTGCAGAGTTTTGCTGACCAGTGACCACCAGTATATAATATATAGCATTACAGTACAGTAGGCCACTGCTGTACCTACCTCTGTGTCGTCATTAAGTATACTATCCATCTACATTCTATACCTGTGGTGCATTTTAGTTTTGCAGTTTGCTGACACAGTGACCACCAGTATACTATATATAGCAGTACGGAAGGCCACTGCTGTACCTACCTCTGTGTCGTCATTCATTAAGTATACTATCCATCTACATTCTATACCTGTGGTGCATTTTAGTTTTGCAGTTTGCTGACACAGTGACCACCAGTATACTATATATAGCAGTACGGAAGGCCACTGCTGTACCTGCCTCTGTGTCATCATTCATTAAGTATACTATCCATCTACATTCTATACCTGTGGTGCATTTTAGTTTTGCAGTTTGCTGACACAGTGACCACCAGTATACTATATATAGCAGTACGGAAGGCCACTGCTGTACCTACCTCTGTGTCGTCATTCATTAAGTATACTATCCATCCACATTCTATACCTGTGGTGCATTTTAGTTTTGCAGTTTGCTGACACAGTGACCACCAGTATACTATATATAGCAGTACGGAAGGCCACTGCTGTACTTACCTCTGTGTCGTCATTAAGTATACTATCCATCTACATTCTATACCTGTGGTGCGCCTCTTTTTTTCTTTGCATCATGTGCTGTTTGGGGACAATTTTTTTGAAGTGCCATCCTGCCTGACACTGCAGTGCCACTCCTAGATGGGCCAGGTGTTTGTGTCGGCCACTTGTGTCGCTTAGCTTAGTCACACAGCGACCTTGGTGCGCCTCTTTTTTTCTTTGCATCATGTGCTGTTTGGGGACTATTTTTTTGAAGTGCCATCCTGCCTGACACTGCAGTGCCACTCCTAGATGGGCCAGGTGTTTGTGTCGGCCACTTGTGTCGCTTAGCTTAGTCACACAGCGACCTTGGTGCGCCTCTTTTTTTCTTTGCATCATGTGCTGTTTGGGGACAATTTTTTTGAAGTGCCATCCTGCCTGACACTGCAGTGCCACTCCTAGATGGGCCAGGTGTTTGTGCCGGCCACTTGTGTCGCTTAGCTTAGTCACACAGCGACCTTGGTGCGCCTCTTTTTTTCTTTGCATCATGAGCTGTTTGGGGACTATTTTTTTGAAGTGCCATCCTGCCTGACACTGCAGTGCCACTCCTAGATGGGCCAGGTGTTTGTGTCGGCCACTTGTGTCGCTTAGCTTAGTCACACAGCGACCTTGGTGCGCCTCTTTTTTCTTTGCATCATGTGCTGTTTGGGGACTATTTTTTTGAAGTGCCATCCTGCCTGACACTGCAGTGCCACTCCTAGATGGGCCAGGTGTTTGTGTTGGCCACTTGTGTCGCTTAGCTTAGTCACACAGTGACTTTGGTGCGCCTCTTTTTTTCTTTGCATCATGTGCTGTTTGGGGACAATTTTTTTGAAGTGCCATCCTGCCTGACACTGCAGTGCCACTCCTAGATGGGCCAGGTGTTTGTGTCGGCCACTTGTGTTGTTTAGCTTAGTCACACAGCAACCTTGGTGCGCCTCTTTTTTTCTTTGCATCATGTGCTGTTTGGGGACTATTTTTTTGAAGTGCCATCCTGCCTGACACTGCAGTGCCACTCCTAGATGGGCCAGGTGTTTGTGTCAGCCACTTGTGTCGCTTAGCTTAGTCACACAGCGACCTTGGTGCGCCTCTTTTTTCTTTGCATCATGTGCTGTTTGGGGACTATTTTTTTGAAGTGCCATCCTGCCTGACACTGCAGTGCCACTCCTAGATGGGCCAGGTGTTTGTGTCGGCCACTTGTGTCGCTTAGCTTAGTCACACAGCGACCTTGGTGCGCCTCTTTTTTTCTTTGCATCATGTGCTGTTTGGGGACTATTTTTTTGAAGTGCCATCCTGCCTGACACTGCAGTGCCACTCCTAGATGGGCCAGGTGTTTGTGTCGGCCACTTGTGTCGCTTAGCTTAGTCACACAGCAACCTTGGTGCGCCTCTTTTTTTCTTTGCATCATGTGCTGTTTGGGGACTATTTTTTTGAAGTGCCATTCTGCCTGACACTGCAGTGCCACTCCTAGATGGGCCAGGTGTTTGTGTCGGCCACTTGTGTCGCTTAGCTTAGTCACACAGCGATCTTGGTGCGCCTCTTTTTTTCTTTGCATCATGTGCTGTTTGGGGACTATTTTTTTGAAGTGCCATCCTGCCTGACACTGCAGTGCCACTCCTAGATGGGCCAGGTGTTTGTGTCGGCCACTTGTGTCGCTTAGCTTAGTCACACAGCGACTTTGGTGCGCCTCTTTTTTGCTTTGCATCATGTGCTGTTTGGGGACTATTTTTTTGAAGTGCCATCCTGCCTGACACTGCAGTGCCACTCCTAGATGGGCCAGGTGTTTGTGTCGGCCACTTGTGTCGCTTAGCTTAGTCACACAGCGACCTTGGTGCGCCTCTTTTTTTCTTTGCATCATGTGCTGTTTGGGGACTATTTTTTTGAAGTACCATTCTGCCTGACACTGCAGTGCCACTCCTAGATGGGCCAGGTGTTTGTGTCGGCCACTTGTGTCGCTTAGCTTAGTCACACAGCGACCTTGGTGCGCCTCTTTTTTTTTTTTTTTTGCATCATGTGCTGTTTGGGGACTATTTTTTTGAAGTGCCATCCTGCCTGACACTGCAGTGCCACTCCTAGATGGGCCAGGTGTTTGTGTCGGCCACTTGTGTCGCTTAGCTTAGCCATCCAGCGACCTCGGTGCAAATTTTAGGACTAAAAATAATATTATGAGGTGTGAGGTGTTCAGAATAGACTGGAAATGAGTGGAAATTATGGTTATTGAGGTTAATAAAACTATGGGATCAAAATGACCCCCAAATTCTATGATTTAAGCTGTTTTTTAGGTTTTTTTGTAAAAAACACCCGAATCCAAAACACACCCGAATCCGACAAAAAAATTTCGGTGAGGTTTTGCCAAAACGCGTCCGAATCAAAAACACGGGCGCGGAACCGAATCCAAAACCAAAACACAAAACCCGAAAAATGTCCGGTGCACATCACTACTTATTATAACAGTATATAACCGTATTTATTGTAACTCTCATTGTATGCAGGATCATTGTATACTGTATGAGGGACTGAGACATAATAATGTTCTATTGTGCAATGGTTTGTTTGTGAGTCACTACAATGGGGAAGACCAGTTTTTAGATTTGTTTTAGCTTGGCACTAAATGTTCCAGCAATGTGCTTACAGACTCATTTTTCATCCTCGCTGTCATCTCCACATTCTGCACTGGGACTATTAGAAGCCTCTTACAGGGAAGACACAGATTTATTCATAGTACTGCTTTCAATACACATGCACACAAACATAAATTTACTTTATCTTATGCATTTGTGCTACTGGGCAGTACTCCAGGAATTCATTTGTTGTGATACGGACAGGCTATTTGAAAGGTATTGGCATTGTACCAGTCAGAAATTCACAGCTTTTGGGATAAATTGCAGTAGGACTTTGGCAAGTTGCTAACAGTAGGATATATGAGTTGTGCTCTAGGCAGATAAGCAGTGTCTAGGACAGATTGCAATAAAAAGGTGAGCAACGTAGAGAATAAACTTGTGTCCATTTACCTGACCACGCCATCTATTTTTCTCCTACCCCTGCTGTCACCAATGGCCAGGTCTTTTATCACCGACATTATATCCACCAGCAGCAGTATGATAACTTTTTTATGGGGAAGCCTATTTAATAAGTATAGCACTAGGCACACACACACTATACAATTATTGGACCTCATTTATTGTATAGTTTGTAGACATGAGTGAATCAGCTTTTCAAACGCATTCCTATGATTATCCAATCAGTCAAGACCGAAAATCTCGGCCTCAAGTGCCCGATATAGAGCGGTGTGTGTGTGCATTCGCAATAATCTACTCATATTTCCTGTGTTTTCCTGTCACTATGTCATCCTTCTTGTGGCTAGACATATGCAAAAGCAGTGTGATGTGGCAGAAAATTGGTAGCGTCTAATAAAAAAATGCACAATGTGTAGTACAGATATTGGGGCTCTCAATTTGACAAAAAATCGTCCCATTTGTCACACTGAAGAAATTGGACAGATTTAGAGCAGTACTTGTAGAAGCCACAGAGCATATTCGCTAAAGGGGGGTACTCACTGAGCGATATTCTAAGCAATCTGACTAGATTGCTTAGAATTTAAGCATGATCGCTCCGTGTGTACCCCTTACAGCGATAGCGATGCGCAGCCCCGTGTATCGCTATCGCTGGTGCTAGATTGGACACCCGCTGGGTGAAATGAGCGCCCCCCCCCCCCCCCCCCCCCGTCTTCCCCCGCACGCTGAGCACACATCGCGCTGTGCTGAGCGGGGGGAGAGATGTGTGCTGAGCGGTTCGCTCAGCACACATCTCTCCCACATCGGCCCGTCTATATGGGCCTTAACATATTTTTCCTCCCAGACTGATCGTCTTCCTTGAAATACAGTTGCAGACAATTGGACAGTTGCACTTCATAAATACACCTCAAATTTCATTTGCAAAGCGCTATGGCGTATGATGACACTATATAAATAAATGTTAGTAAAAATAATGACTAACATTTGCTGTTCATAGTCATTGAAATAGGCAGTGCCGTTTCTTGCGGCGGGCGAGACGTGCAACCGCACGGGGCGCCCGCCGCGGCACTTCCTGAGCACTTTCAAACTCCCCTCTCCTCCCGAGTGCCCAACTGCACAGACGAGGGAGAGGCAGCTGAAGAGCGGGAAGAACCGCTTCAAATGTAAGTCAGCCCCTCTCCCTCTCTCTCTCTCTCCCTCCCCCCCACCACCACCTGCCGTACTGTGTAAAGTGGGGACACCTGTCTGCCGGAATGTGTAAAATAGGGACACTTGTCTGCCGGAATGTGTAAAATGGGGACACCTGTCTGCCGGAATGTGTAAAATGGGGACACTTGCCTGCCGGAATGTGTAAAATGGGGACACCTGTCTGCCGGAATGTGTAAAATGGGGACACTTGCCTGCCGGAATGTGTAAAATGGGGACACTTGCCTGCCGGAATGTGTAAAATGGGGGCACGTGCCTGCCGCAATGTGTAAAATGGGGACACTTGCCTGCCATGCTGTGTAAAATGGGGGCACGTGCCTGCCGCAATGTGTTAAATGGGGACACTTCCCTGCCGCAATGTGTAAAATGTGAACACTTGCCTGCCGTACTGTGTAAAATGGGGGCACGTGCCTACCGCAATGTGTAAAATGGGGACACTTTCCTGCCGCAATGTGTAAAATGGGGACACTTTCTTGCCGCAATGTGTAAAATGGGGACACTTTCTTGCTGCAATGTGTAAAATGTGAACACTTGCCTGCCGTACTGTGTAAAATGGAGGCACGTGCCTGCCGCAATGTGTAAAATGGGGACACTTTCCTGCCGCAATGTGAAAAATGGGGGCATGTGCCTGCCGCAATGTGTAAAATGGGGACACTTGCCTACCGTGCTGTGTAAAATGGGGACACTTGCCTACCGTGCTGTGTAAAATGGGGACACTTGCCTGACGTGCTGTGTAAAATGGGGTCGCGTGCCTGCTGTAATGTGTAAAATGAGGACTTTTTTTTTTTATTGTGTGGTGGCCGTGATGATGAGATCAGATGAGGCCACACCCATCTTAACAAAGCCACGGCCATTTTAACAAGGTCACGCCCCCTTGCCGGGAGGTCACGCCCCCTTGCCTTTTCCTCTTTATATCTATGGGGGGGGGGGGCGCATTTTTTCTTATGTGAATGGGGGGGGGGGGGCGCATTTTTAAATCTCGCACTGGGAGCCAAATTGGCTAGAAACAGCCCTGGAAATAGGTAATGTCATGTGTAAGAAAGAGTGTTCAATACATAATAAAAACCCTACAGAACGATCCTGTTTATGCACCATGCAAAAGCTCCTATAGATTTTTCTCCCATGTGTACATATGCTGATAACATACAAGCACAGCCATGGACAATAGGCTCACTGCTGTGCACAGGGCATTTATATTGATCAGTCAGAACTGTAGTCTGGGCCCTTTATTGATGAGATATTTATGCAGAACTCAAGTAGCATTTCTTTATACAGACAAGTAAACTCCTGTGACATTTCTCTTGCTCAGACCATGCTACCACCTGATGGACAGATGCAGTTAAATAATAATAGGAACCATTTTCCCACTAATTTTGATAAAATAGATATCTGAATTCCAGAGGAAGAAAAATGAGAGTACTGAACGGGAACATTGGCATAAAAGTCTGTATTAGCCTAGGGGGGCTGGAACCCTTAATCAGGCCCTGGCAGCAGCTATGCTTATACAGTATATGGTAATGCAGCAGCAGGCATCTGCTATAATAGGGATGTTATGGCTGCAATTGATATTATCGCACCTGTGCGTATAAGACCTCGTAAACCACAACGTCAAGCTCCATGGTTCGACAACAGTGTTAGTGAGCTCAAGAAAAGGGGGCGTAGACTGGAAAGACGATGGAGGAAGACTAACCTAGTGGATGACAAAATAAAACTAATAAAGCATAACGAAGAATATCAATCGACAATCACTCGTAAGAAATCACAGTTCCTGTCAAATGAGATCACAGCAGCAAACAATAGGCCAGCTCAACTTTTCCGCACAGTGGAGATGCTTTACAAGCCAGCATG
This sequence comes from Pseudophryne corroboree, assembly GCF_028390025.1. Lineage (NCBI taxonomy): Eukaryota > Metazoa > Chordata > Amphibia > Anura > Myobatrachidae > Pseudophryne > Pseudophryne corroboree. The sequence goes on along the minus strand of NC_086446.1, from coordinate 293,337,920 downwards.
CCTGCAGACTGATGAGACCCTCTCCCAGGCAAGATGCAACGAGTTTGCAAACTTCTTTGCAGATAAAATATCCACCATCCGGGCTGGAATCTCCACAGTGCCATCAAAGGTGTGCCAAACTACAAAGCCAGCCAATATAAGCTACCTGCCTTCATGGACCAGCTTTGACCCAGTGGATGTAAAGGACACTGCTGAAATTGCTCGGATTTTGCGTCCCACCACCTGTGATCTGGACCCAGCCTCAACCAAGCTTCTAATAGGTTGTATGGATATAATTGGTCCGGTCTTTGCAAAAATTGTTCAATGCTCTTTGCAGACAGGCATTTTTCCTGGACCCCTAAAGGAAGCAATTGTTAGACCGCTTCTTAAAAAACCTAATTTAGATCCCGACTGCATGACCAACTACAGACCGGTATCAAACCTTCCTTTCCTAGGAAAGGTTATTGAGAAAGTGGTTGCAAATCAACTGGAAACCCGCCTGACAACCCATGATATTTATGATCCATTTCAATCAGGATTCAGGAGAAGACATAGCACTGAAACAGCCCTGGTGTGTGTGTTTAAATGATCTTCTGATGGCAAAAGACAGAGGTGACTGTTCAATATTAATCCTTCTGGATCTCTCGGCAGCATTTGATACCGTGGACCATGGGCTTCTGATTGAGCGACTGATACATTTCTGTGGTCTGGATGGCACAGTCCTAAGCTGGTTCAAATCATTTCTCACAGGCAGGTCACAGAGAGTATCGTCTGGATTATACTCATCACCTCCAGTGCCATTGCCATGTGGTGTCCCACAAGGTTCTATACTATCCCCCATGCTTTTTGCAGTATACATGCTCCCATTGGGCGAAATAATCATGCGCCATGGCCTGGTCTACCACTGCTATGCAGATGATACACAACTGTACTTGTCCTTTGCTCCGGGCACTGATAACCCAATAGCAACCCTAAATGGCTGTCTAGCTGAACTACAGGAGTGGATGAGCGCCAGTTGGCTGCGACTGAACCCGGATAAAACAGAGGTCCTTATGATACGACCGCAACATCAAAGGACAAGACTGCAGCATAGCCAACCAACTGGACTTACACTCGGGGATTCAGAATTACAGACCAGTGATTGTGTGCGGAATCTTGGCGTTGTCCTGGATGGTGGCTTGACACTTAAACATCAGATATCAGCCACAATCTAATCCTCATTCTTTCACCTGAGGAACATAGCCAGAATCAAGCACTTAATTCCCTCAGATGATATGCCAAAAGTCATACATGCATTTGTATCATCTCGATTAGACTACTGTAATGCCCTCTACCTTGGTCTACCAGCAAAAGAATTGCAACGCTTACAGCTGGTGCAAAACACAGCTGCCAGGCTGTCAACTGACCAGCCCTGTTCTAGCCACATAACACCCATACTCTACTCCCTTCACTGGCTGCCTGTAAGATGGCGAATCATCTTCAAGATTGGCTTACTGAGTTTCAAAGCATTACATGACCAAGACCCAAGGTACCTGAAGCAGCTACTGTCCCCATACTGCCCCACTAGATTACTGCGATCTGTAGATGAAGGACTTTTAGCAGTACCTAGACTCTCCCGTAATTCATCTGGGGGTCGAGCTTTTAGTCATGCGGCTCCGACTCTATGGAACTCACTTCCCCACACAGTGCGAGAAGTCCCAACTATAGAATCCTTCAAAAGTAGACTCAAGACTTTCCTGTTTACTCAAGCATTTCCATAGTGTCCCTTTTAGTATCTTCATGCTTCTGTATTTTATGAAAATGTACTTCATTATTTTCTGTACTATATTATGCTATGTATCTGTTAAGCGCCTTGAGTCCTATTGGAGAAAGAGCGCTATATAAATAAAATTATTATTATTATTATTATTATTATAAATAGATGTATGCATGTGTGATCCTCTGCTGTGTCCGAGCATGCAGCATCAGATCTCCTGCCTTGACTCCCACAAAATGGCCCTGGCTTTGACTCCCACAAAATCGAGGCAACACGGCTCCTTTGGGCTTCATTTTGTGAAAGGGAGTCCATTACTGCCCCCTCCCCATCCCAAATGGCTGCAGACTGCACTCACCTGATGTCTGCAGTCATAATGCAACCTGGCCTGACTAAGGCCCATTGTATGTAGCAGAGCTTTGCTTTGTCTGCTTGTCAATAAATCTGGCTCAGCTTTCTATAGGCCAGTACTGACGGGAGAGATGTGTGCTGAGCGATCTTAACACAGACCGCTCAGTACACATCTCTCCCTCCGCTCAGCACAGAGCAATGTGTGCTGAGCGAGGGCCACTTCACACAGCGCTGAAGTGAGCGACCCGCTTGATTGAACCTGCATGCAGGCTCAATCTAGCACCGGCGATAGCAATGCACGGGGCCGCGCATTGCTATCGCTGGAGATGTATGTATGTATATATATATATATATATATATATATATAATATAAGTCAGCTCCTCAGTTATAATTATTATACAAGCAGCCCAGCAGCCATGCTGAGTGGCAACTCACCCCAGGAGCCGCCTTCACGGAGCTGCTGGATGTTAACTCTGCCGCTGCCAGTGCTTCCTATTTCGTTAGCGGGGTGGCCGGGCGATCGCTGCACTTTGGGACGTCACTCGTCCCGATGTCATGTGGCTTAGAGAAGGGGCCGCGTCACTTCGTATGAGGCGCAGTTAGGGCTAGTAAAGCCTTCTGCTGCCATGTGTATGAAGTATTTGCCTGCAGACAGTGCAGCGGCATTTGGTCCGCAGGTGCAGCAGGAGGGTGGTTCACAGTCTGCTGCCAGGGAGGGACCTTGGTTGCCACTGACAGGCTGCTGTAGCAGAAAAACATTTTTTCCTGTCTACAGCAGCACAGCAGAGGAGTATGGGCCTATTATGATGGGGTGGTCTGGAGCTGCAGCTCCATCCGCCCCATTGTTAATCCGGCCCTGGCTGGGGGGCATACACATGACAGATCCATGCTTAAAATGTAAGCATTCTAGTCAGATTGCTTAGATTTTAAACACGGATCTCTCCGTGTGTTCCCCCCTTATGACAGCCACCAAATTGGGCTGTATACTAATCATCATAATGTCCTTCAGTTTTGCATACTAGTCGCCAGGTTGTGTTCAGCTTTGTACACTGGTAACCAAATTGTGCAATATGTTTTTCTCTGACGTCCTAGTGGATGCTGGGACTCCGTAAGGACCATGGGGAATAGCGGCTCCGCAGGAGACAGGGCACAAAATAAAAGCTTAAGGATCAGGTGGTGTGCACTGGCTCCTCCCCCTATGACCCTCCTCCAAGCCTCAGTTAGATTTTTGTGCCCGGCCGAGAAGGGTGCAATCTAGGTGGCTCTCCTGAGCTGCTTAGAATAAAAGTTTAGTTTAGGTTTTTTTATTTTCAGTGAGTCCTGCTGGCAACAGGCTCACTGCATCGTGGGACTAAGGGGAGAAGAAGCGAACTCACCTGCGTGCAGAGTGGATTGGGCTTCTTAGGCTACTGGACATTAGCTCCAGAGGGACGATCACAGGTACAGCCTGGATGGGTCACCGGAGCCGCGCCGCCGTCCCCCTTACAGAGCCAGAAGAGACGAAGAGGTCCGGTGAAATCGGCGGCAGAAGACATCCTGTCTTCAGACTAAGGTAGCGCACAGCACCGCAGCTGTGCGCCACTGCTCTCAGCACACTTCACACTCCGGTCACTGAGGGTGCAGGGCGCTGGGGGGGAGCGCCCTGAGACGCAATATAACAGTATATACCTTAGGTGGCAAAAAGAATACATCACATATAGCTCCTGGGCTATATGGATGTATTTTAACCCCTGCCATTTTTACACAAAAAAGCGGGAGATAAGGACGTCGTGAAGGGGCGGAGCCTATCTCCTCAGCACACAAGCGCCATTTTCCCTCACAGCTCCGCTGGAAGGACGGCTCCCTGACTCTCCCCTGCAGTCCTGCTTCAGAATCAGGGTAAAAAAGAGAAGGGGGGGCATTTTTTGGCAGCAAATAACGATAATAACAGCAGCTATAAGGGAATAACACTTATATAAGGTTATCCCTGTATATATATAGCGCTGGGTGTGTGCTGGCAGACTCTCCCTCTGTCTCTCCAAAGGGCTAAGTGGGGTCCTGTCCTCTATCAGAGCATTCCCGGTGTGTGTGCTGTGTGTCGGTACGCGTGTGTCGACATGTATGAGGAGGAAAATGATGTGGAGGCGGAGCAGTTGCCTGTGTTGGTGATGTCACCCCCTAGGGAGTCGACACCTGACTGGATGATTATATTTAAACAATTAAGTGATAATGTCAGCAATTTGCAAAAAACTGTTGACGACATGAGACAGCCGGCAAATCAATTAGTGCCTGTCCAGGCGTCTCAGACACCGTCAGGGGCGCTAAAACGCCCGTTACCTCAGTGGGTCGACACAGACCCTGACACAGATACTGAGTCTAGTGTCGACGGTGACGAGACAAACGTAATGTCCAGTAGGGCCACACGTTACATGATCACGGCAATGAAAGAGGCATTGAACCTTTCTGACACTACAAGTACCACAAAGAAGGGTATTATGTGGGGTGTGAAAAAACTACCAATAGTTTTTCCTGAGTCAGAGGAAATAAATGAGGTGTGTGATAAAGCGTGGGTTTCCCCCGATAAAAAACAGCTAATTTCTAATAAATTATTAGCATTATATCCCTTCCCGCCAGAGGTTAGGGCGCGTTGGGAAACACCCCCTAGGGTAGATAAGGCGCTCACACGTTTATTTAAACAAGTAGCGTTACCGTCTCCTGATACGGCCACCCTCAAAGAACCAGCTGATAGAAGGCTGGAAAATATCCTAAAAAGTATATACACACATACTGGTGTTATACTGCGACCAGCAATCGCCTCAGCCTGGATGTGCAGTGCTGGAGTCGCATGGTCGGATTCCCTGACTGAGAATATTGATACCCTGGATAGGGACAATATTTTGTTAACTATAGAACATTTAAAGGATGCATTGCTATATATGCGTGATGCACAGAGGGATATTTGCACCCTGGCATCAAGAGTAAGTGCTATGTCCATCTCTGCCAGAAGAGCGTTATGGACGCGACAGTGGTCAGGGGATGCGGATTCCAAACGGCACATGGAAGTATTGCCGTATAAAGGGGAGGAGTTATTTGGGGCTGGTCTATCGGACCTGGTGGCCACGGCAACGGCTGGGAAATCCACCTTTTTACCCCAGGTCACTTCACATCAGCAGAAAAAGACACCGTCTTTTCAAACTCAGTCCTTTCGTTCCCATAAGTACAAGCGAGCAAAAGGCCACTCCTTTCTGCCCCGGGGCAGAGGAAGAGGAAAAAGACTGCACCGTGCAGCCGCTTCCCAGGAGCAGAAGCCCTCCCCTGCTTCTGCCAAGTCTTCAGCATGACGCTGGGGCTTTACAAGCAGACTCAGATATGGTGGGGGCCCGTCTCAAGAATTTCAACGCGCAGTGGGCTCACTCGCAAGTGGATCCCTGGATTCTACAGGTAGTATCGCAGGGGTACAAACTGGAATTCGAGGCGTTTCCCCCTCGTCGGTTCCTGAAGTCTGCTTTACCAAAGTCTCCCTCCGACAGGGAGGCAGGTTTGGAAGCCATTCACAAGCTGTATTCCCAGCAGGTGATAATCAAGGTACCCCTCCTGCAACAGGGAAAGGGGTATTATTCCACGCTGTTTGTGGTACCGAAGCCGGACGGCTCGGTGAGACCAATTTTAAATCTGAAATCCTTGAACACTTACATAAAAAGGTTCAAATTCAAGATGGAGTCACTCAGAGCAGTGATAGCGAACCTGGAAGAAGGGGACTATATGGTGTCTCTGGACATCAAAGATGCTTATCTCCACGTCCCAATATACCCTTCTCACCAAGGGTACCTCAGGTTTGTAGTACAAAACTGTCATTATCAGTTTCAGACGCTGCCGTTTGGATTGTCCACGGCACCTCGGGTCTTTACCAAGGTAATGGCCGAAATGATGATTCTTCTACGAAGAAAAGGCATTTTAATTATCCCTTACTTGGATGATCTCCTGATAAGGGCAAGATCCAGGGAACAGTTAGAAGTCGGAGTAGCACTATCTCAGGTAGTGTTACGTCAGCACGGGTGGATTCTAAATATTCCAAAATCGCAGCTGATTCCAACGACACGTCTACTGTTCCTAGGAATGATTCTGGACACAGTCCAGAAGAAGGTGTTTCTCCCGGAGGAGAAGGCCAGGGAGTTATCCGAGCTAGTCAGGAACCTCCTAAAACCAGGCCAGGTCTCAGTGCATCAGTGCACGAGGGTCCTGGGAAAAATGGTGGCTTCCTACGAAGCGATTCCATTCGGAAGATTCCATGCAAGAACGTTTCAGTGGGATCTACTGGACAAATGGTCCGGATCGCATCTGCAGATGCATCAGCGGATAACCCTGTCGCCAAGGACAAGGGTGTCTCTCCTGTGGTGGCTGCAGAGTGCTCATCTACTAGAGGGCCGCAGATTTGGCATTCAGGATTGGATCCTGGTAACCACGGATGCCAGCCTGAGAGGCTGGGGAGCAGTCACACAGGGAAGGAATTCCAGGGCTTGTGGTCAAGCATGGAAACATCTCTTCATATAAACATTCTGGAACTAAGGGCCATTTACAATGCCCTAAGTCAAGCAAAACCTCTGCTTCAGGGTCAGGCGGTGTTGATCCAATCGGACAACATCACGTCAGTCGCCCACGTAAACAGACAGGGCGGCACGAGAAGCAGGAGGGCAATGGCAGAAGCTGCAAGGATTCTTCGCTGGGCGGAAAATCATGTGATAGCACTGTCAGCAGTGTTCATTCCGGGAGTGGACAACTGGGAAGCAGACTTCCTCAGCAGACACGACCTTCACCCGGGAGAGTGGGGACTTCACCCAGAAGTCTTCCACCTGATTGTAAACCGTTGGGAAAAACCAAAGGTGGACATGATGGCGTCACGTCTAAACAAAAAACTGGACAGATATTGCGCCAGGTCAAGGGACCCTCAGGCAATAGCAGTGGACGCTCTGGTAACGCCGTGGGTGTACCAGTCAGTGTATGTGTTCCCTCCTCTGCCTCTCATACCAAAAGTACTGAGAATCATAAGAAGGAGAGGAGTAAGAACTATACTCGTGGTTCCGGATTGGCCAAGAAGGACTTGGTACCCGGAACTTCAAGAGATGCTCACGGACGAACCGTGGCCTCTACCTCTAAGAAAGGACCTGCTACTGCAGGGGCCTTGTCTGTTCCAAGACTTACCGCGGCTGCGTTTGACGGCATGGCGGTTGAACGCCGGATCCTGAGGGAAAAAGGCATTCCAGAAGAAGTCATCCCTACTCTGGTCAAAGCCAGGAAGGACGTAACCGCAAAACATTATCACCGCATTTGGCGTAAATATGTTGCGTGGTGTGAGGCCAAGAAGGCCCCTACAGAGGAATTTCAACTGGGTCGTTTCCTTCATTTCCTGCAAACAGGACTGTCTATGGGCCTAAAATTAGGGTCCATTAAGGTTCAAATTTCGGCCCTGTCGATTTTCTTCCAGAAAGAACTGGCTTCAGTACCTGAAGTTCAGACATTTGTAAAAGGGGTGCTGCACATACAGCCTCCTTTTGTGCCTCCAGTGGCACCTTGGGATCTCAATGTTGTGTTGAGTTTTCTAAAGTCACATTGGTTTGAACCACTTTCCACTGTGGACTTAAAATATCTCACATGGAAGGTGTCGATGCTGTTAGCCTTGGCTTCAGCCAGGCGTGTGTCAGAATTGGCGGCTTTATCATATAAAAGCCCTTACTTAATTTTTCATTCTGACAGGGCGGAATTGAGGACTCGTCCTCAATTTCTACCTAAGGTGGTTTCTGCATTTCACATGAACCAACCTATTGTGGTACCTGCGGCTACCAGGGACTTAGAGGACTCTAAGTTGCTTGACGTTGTCAGGGCCTTGAAAATATATGTTTCCAGGACGGCTGGAGTCAGAAAATCTGACTCGCTGTTTATCCTGTATGCACCCAACAAGCTGGGTGCTCCTGCTTCAAAGCAGACGATTGCTCGTTGGATTTGTAGTACAATTCAGCTTGCACATTCTGTGGCAGGATTGCCACAGCCAAAATCAGTAAAAGCCCATTCCACAAGGAAAGTGGGCTCATCTTGGGCGGCTGCCCGAGGGGTCTCGGCTTTACAACTTTGCCGAGCAGCTACTTGGTCAGGGGCAAACACGTTTGCTAAATTCTACAAATTTGATACCCTGGCTGAGGAGGACCTGGAGTTCTCTCATTCGGTGCTGCAGAGTCATCCGCACTCTCCCGCCCGTTTGGGAGCTTTGGTATAATCCCCATGGTCCTTACGGAGTCCCAGCATCCACTAGGACGTCAGAGAAAATAAGATTTTACTTACCGATAAATCTATTTCTCGTAGTCCGTAGTGGATGCTGGGCGCCCATCCCTAGTGCGGATTGTCTGCAATACTTGTATATAGTTATTGTTACAAAAATTCGGGTTATTATTGTTGTGAGCCATCTTTTCAGAGGCTCCTTTGCGTTTATCATACTGTTAACTGGGTTCAGATCACGAGTTATACGGTGTGATTGGTGTGGCTGGTATGAGTCTTACCCGGGATTCAATATCCTTCCTTATTATGTACGCTCGTCCGGGCACAGTATCCTAGCTGAGGCTTGGAGGAGGGTCATAGGGGGAGGAGCCAGTGCACACCACCTGATCCTTAAGCTTTTATTTTGTGCCCTGTCTCCTGCGGAGCCGCTATTCCCCATGGTCCTTACGGAGTCCCAGCATCCACTACGGACTACGAGAAATAGATTTATCGGTAAGTAAAATCTTATTTTATCAATATTAGTTACCAAATTGGGCTCAGCTTTATACTGATCACAAAATGTGTATCATCTTTGTATACTAACCATAAATTGTCTTAGTTTTGTATCCTAACATACTTGTCTACATTCCTGATTGCAATACCCCAATCTCACACACAATCTATGCATAGATCCATACCAGCCTCAGCTTCTGTTTATTACAGATCATAAGGTACATGGGGGTCTATGTACTAAGCCTTGGATGGAGGTAAAGGGGATGGAGATAAGGTACCAGCCTGTCATTTTTCAAACTCAGCCTGTGACATGGCAGTTAGGAAATGATTGGCTGGTACTTTATCTCCGTCCACTTTACCTCCATCCAAGGCTTAGTAAATAGACCCCTAGTCACTCTGGGGCACATTTATTAAACCTGGTGAAGTGATAAATTGCACGGTGATAAAGCACCAGCCAATCAGCTCCTAACTTACATGTCACAGGCTGAGTTTAAAAAATGACAGTTAGGAGCTGACTGGTTGATGCTTTATCACCTTCCACTTTATCACTTCACCGAGCTTAATAAATCTGACTCTGTATGTTGTATATTAGCAATACTGAGAATATTGTGTATATGGCTACTAATTGGGTATAATATGTGCAGTCACTGCTAAGCATAATATAAATGGGTACACGTAGCATACACAATGATAAAGGAGAGATATTAGAGTACAGTACAGAACACAAAATGTAATGTAATTTGGGCCCAAACAATAATTCCCTCCGGTGAGCCCAATGTACTGGAAGCCAACAATAAACCTTGTAATGAAGTGAGTAAGTCAGATTTTTAGTACAATGCACGCTTAATAGCCTGTTGCCAGAAACAAAACCACTCATTCTGTGCACTGGAGGTGTAAGAATGGCACTTTCCCTTCCAATGCACAAAATGTTAATTTCTCTTCCACAAATGAGAACTTTACTAAACCAAGATAATTAAAAGCAGAAAACTATGAAATGCACTATGTAAATCTCCCTCCCCACCCACTGTTCATCATAATACAAGGATCAAGAGAAATATGCCAGATAAGTCAGCTGTGCCCCGTTTATCTATGCCAAGGCTTGTGTTTGGGTTTTTTTCAATGGAGAGACAGAGCTGGCTGAAAAGCAAATTGTTCTTCTTAGGTTGTAGATTAAAGGGATACAATTTATCAGCTGGATCCCTTGGCTGCCTCCTGTAATGATGTGCTTTTTAATACAGCTCGTTAGGAACATAATTACATTTATTCCACAGTCAACATCGCTAATCTCGTTTCACTCTACCTGTGCTTATCTCATCAACTTCTTCACAATTTGACCTTTTATCTGCCAAAGCGTGCAGCAACAATTTGGTGAACATATCCCACCTCACACATGGGTCCACTAACATCTAACATATCACATCTTACATGTTTCTCATTGTTTAAAAATGCATTAAAATGAGGTGGAAAGTAAAGCAAATAAGCTGCTATACATTTACAGTATTGTGCACACTGGCATATCTATAATGGGTGCAGTGTGTGTGGTGCACACGGGTCCCTGAGTCCAGAGGGGCCCACACCGCACACACTGCACCCATTTCTTCTAAATATTTACCTTTGTGGTGTCCGGGTGTGGGTCCCCTACTCTCCCGGGGCCGGTAGCCAGCAGCCTCAGCAGCGCTGTTAGTGCTCTGTCTGAGCACTAGAGACTCTGGCACAGTGCCAGAGTCTACAGCGCATGTGCAGGTCTCCGAAAAAATGGCCGCCGCACCATTTTTTTGGAGACTTGCGCATGCGCTGTAGACTCTGGCACAAGGCCAGAGACTCTAGCGCTCAGACAGAGCGCTAACAGCGCTGCTGCCGACTATGGAACAGGGAGAGGAGGGGGCCTACACCCGGAGACTGCACACGGGTCCCCTCCTCTCTAGATACGCCCCTGATTGTGCATATTGCAAGTAGTGTTAATGTACTGCAAAATTAATTTAGTTTTTTTTCCTGGAGGAGGATGTTTTCAAGGGTCAGATGTCTTTATTATATTACACCATCAGGTCCTGTTTGTCTGGAGGTACCAATAATGATGTGGGCGGGAATAGAATAACCGGAAGCTATTCAGATTTTCAGAATAGTCACAGCAAGAGGTAACTGTCCTGATCTTACAGGAAGCAGTGACCTGTTCAGCTGTGATTATATTAGTGAGACATGGGTGCACATGTCAGGATCAGTGTCACGATGAGAGGAGGGGAATATGGGCAAAAAGCCACAGACAGAGAAAGGTACTCTATCTTGTCAGGAAAACTGTAGTGTATTGGTGTAGCGAGGGCGGCTCCGGTGGTGTGCGAGCTCCAGGCACCGAAAAAATTAGAGGGTGTACCGCCATCCAGTATCGGACTGGGGCATGAAGGGCCTTCCGGGGGAATGCAGTGGTAGGGGCCCATGTTTAGAGGTGTGGCCAGTCTCCAGAGGGGGTGTGGTCAGCTGCCAGAGGCTTGGGTAACCATTAGAGAGTGCATGGTCTTGGTCCCTTGATAAATTATATATATATCGTAAATACTGCTAGTGCATCATGATAATGTACCAGAGCAATGCACAGTAGTCCTGTACAGCATAAGGCATAATTGCCTACCCTCCCTCATTCTGCAGGAGACTCCCTGAAATAGCAGCAATCTCCCTGACTCCCTGAATAGACCAGCAATCTCCCTGATTGCACCTTATCCCCATTATGTAGCTGTTACATTCTTGGAGAAAGACGGAAAACAGAGATACATACATTCAAATGGAAACATCAGTGCCATTTCCCTGCATTGGTTATAAGGCACAATGATCCCTATGGCTATATGCATTTTAAATAAAGTTTCTCATGGCCACTTACAGTATATGTAACCTCTTGTAAAGCACAATACACTAACAAGTACTGCAAAATATCAGTGTCTTTTCTTCAACAAGTAGATCTTGCTAACTTTTGTGCACATTTACATTTGGATGTAAGTCATGTTTACGACACAGATGTAGTAACACATGTCTGCACTAATAGGTGTTACTGTCCCTGAAATGCTTTCCCAGGCAGTGGGGCCCACCAGCAGTTTCCCCTATACCCCTGTGGGCCAGTCAAACTCTGCTACAGCCCGATACCCCCCTTCCTCCAGGCCACTGTACAGGCAGCTTCAGAACAGGAAGAGGAGGAGCAGAGGGGGTGATTGTGAACACATATTAACCTTTTCCACCTACGTACCGTGTCCGATCCGGGATGTTTAACACGGCTACAACCCGTGTCGGCTCCCCCGTTTCCACTACACTTCGACACGGGTTATTCCCGTGTCTGATCTGTTTCCACTTAACCCGGGTAAGCTCTGTAAAAGCCTATTGCTGTCATTACAAATGGACTTTTTACTGTCTCATCAAGATGATGTCATCAAAAGGACCAAAAGGGAGGGGTGGGGCCTGCTCACAGCATTGCAGCAATGGACGCCGGTGCAGTAGCTGTGTCTAGCATGGAGTCGCAGACTGTTTGCAGTTTACTGCTGCTTTCTGCTACAGACAGCTTGATGCAGCTTTTCACCTTGTGCTACCTACTGCAGAGCTGGAGAAGGAGAGCTCAATTCTTTGCAGAGAGGGCTACCTATCGACGCAAATATTTGAAAAGGAGGAGAGCGCGTATATCATCCACTGTTGTTATTTCTTTAATAACAATGAACTGTACACCAAGCCGAAGAATGTGGATGAGAGATCGCAGACATGGGGAAGCATTCATGCAGACTATTCTAGCATATCAGGAGGAGCAGTGGATGTCAAACTTCAGGATGTCTCGCGCTACATTCGAATATGTTTTGGAACTACTGTCCCCCGCAATAACCATGCAGACCACCAGGTTCCGTAAGCCCATTGAGCCAGCCAGGAGGTTAGCGATTGCTCTCTGGTGGTATGCTACCCCTGGAGAGTATCGCACAGTTTCCAGTTTATTTGGAGTAGGGATTGGCACGGTCTGCAAGATTGTCTACCAGGTCACGCGGGCATTGCTGGATACCATGTACCATCGCTTTATTTCCTTGCCACAAGGACAGCGGCTAGATGAGACTATAAAAGGGTTTAAGAAGCGTGGCTACCCACAGTGTGCTGGTGCCATAGATGGGACCCACATCCCCATCATCGCCCCCCATGACAACCCAGCAGACTATTACAATCGTAAGGGTTGGCATTCCATTGTTCTGCAAGCTGTAGTGGACCACAAATACTGGTAAGCACTGTTTCACTAATGTGTTTGAAATAGGCTTGGCCTGTTTTATGATAATGCATAAACCTTTATTTTTAGTTTCACAGATGTCTTCATAGGGTGGCCCGGACGGTCACATGATGCAAGGGTTCTCGCCAACTCCGATCTTTACAGTATTGCTGAGGACAAGCTTGGTGGATGGCTTTTCCCTCGAGAGGTAAGATTATTTACTACTTAAACTAATGTTCGCCCATAAACCAATAGTCAAGTTTTACCCCTGTAATAATATTAATGTTTTATTAACAGAAATTGGTGATCGTACATGGTGTGGACATCCCGGTCCATCTCATTGGTGATGCAGCATACCCATTACAGCGCTGGCTAATGAAGGGCTACACCCAGCATGTTCACTTATCCCCCGAACAGACATCATATACCCATGCCCTAAGTTCGGCCCGTATGGCAGTGGAGAATGCGTTTGGGCGTTTAAAAGGACGCTGGCGCTGCCTCATGAAGAGGAATGATGTGGACTTGAAAATAATGCCAGATATAGTAGCGGCCTGCTGCATTCTCCATAACATATGTGAGATACAAAAGGAAAACTTTCTCCCCGAGTGGAATGTACATGATCATGGGGCGGGGGTCACTGTACATGATGCACCAGGCTTGGTGGGGGGGCATGACGCTGCCAGCGAGTGCATAAGGGCCACCATTGCAGCTAATCTTCAAACAATGTTGCAGTAGAGAAAACAGACAAGTTTTTGTGTGCAAACAATTTTTGTTTATTTCATTTTTTCAGTTATAAAAATTTGGTTCAAAAGTTGTTATTATATTTTTCCTTTTAAACAGTTGGCACACATTTTCTGAGGTAACAATATAAAATATTTAAGTGCAAACATGTCACTGTAAAATTCCACATAACGCAAGGGGTCTTCAACATGTGTCCCTCCAGCTGTTGTGGAACAACATGTACCAGCATGTGTTGCTATGTGTTTCCACAACAGCTAGAGGGCCACATGGTGAAGACACCTGCCCTGAGGTAAAAGAGTAAAGTGCAAACAGGGCACTCTGTATAAAAAAAAAACTAATGTTTGGTTTGGCAGATATCGGGTCACCCCCAATATTTGGATCGCACTGCCGCACATTTTCTGAGGTAACATTATAAAATATTTAAGTGCAAACATGTAAAATTCCACATAACGCAAGGGGTCTTCAACATGTGTCCCTCCAGCTGTTGTGGAACAACATGTACCAGCATGTGTTGCTATGTGTTTCCACAACAGCTAGAGGGCCACATGGTGAAGACACCTGCCCTGAGGTTAAAGAGTAAAGTGCAAACAGGGCACTCTGTATAAAAAAAAACCCTAATGTTTGGTTTGGCAGATATCGGGTCACCCCCAATATTTGGATCGCACTGCCGCACATTTTCTGAGGTAACAATATAAAAAGGTAGCCCAAATATCTGGATCCCACTGCCCATTTTCTGAGGTAACACTATAAAACTTTAAAGTGCCAACAGGGCACTCTGTAAAATCAAAATAATGTTTGCATTTGTAGGTATCAGGGTTGAGGATACAGTGCAAACATAACCTTAAAACACAAACATTGTTTTATAACCCGCTGCTCTAGGGCAGTTGTCTATATACCCGAAATTCTGAGGACTGCGGGATTTGTGTTGGGGGATTTGAGGGAGGCTCATAGTTGTATGGACCATATGGGTGCTGTGGGTAGGCTGTGTCTTGCTGTTGTGTTTGTGTGGTATTCCCTATGGTACGTGCAAACGTGCGTTCAAAAAATGTCATCTGCCTATCATGCATGGTCATTAACTGACTCATAAAAGTTTGATGCATTTCTTTTTCTGACGCAAGGAATCTCTCAAGCCGTGCATCTTCCTGGGCATTGAGCTCACTATCTGCCTCACGCAGGTGATCCAAGATAATGGACTTCATTGCTTTGACCGTTTGTTCTGTTTTGTTCAGTTTCTTTTTCCGCTGTGGAACGTTGTAGACTGTGAAGGAGATGAAACAGAATGTAAGCAACAATTTAAAAATAGCAGTGGTAGCATATACGTGTTTGTGGCCTTCTCCCACCTGCACACTAGCTATACTCTGCAACATTACCATGATTCTATTAAAAAATAGCAGTGGTATCATATACGTGTCTGTGGCCTTCTCCCACCTGCACACTAGCTATACTCTGCAACATTACCATGCCTTTACATATAGGGACTGCTGCAACTGTATTTGTAATGGTAATACTTACTATTTGAGCGCAAAGTCGTGGTCTTGGGGGGTTGCGACGTCTCCGCCTGAGACTGTGGTACGTCCTCAATAGTGGCACTGATGGAATCATCATTGACGGTTGAGTCTTCAAAACTGCTGTCCGATATAAGCAGCGGGGATGATGGGCTGCATTGTGAGCTGGGAAGGCTGTGCTGTGTTTCGTCACAGTCCTCGTCGACTGACATCTGGCGACTAGCAGAGCTGGATGACGATAGTGCTATGGGATTTGTTATCGCAGTTTTGCCGAAGACACTATAGCATAGGTCATAATATGCATAGGTGTGCGCAGGGGGGGTGCCTGGTGCGCACAGGCACCCCCTAATATCTGGCACCCCGATCTCACATGCCTGATGTAGCGATCGCCGAGCAGGCTGATTACTGT
The DNA here is from genome assembly GCF_028390025.1 of Pseudophryne corroboree. Lineage (NCBI taxonomy): Eukaryota > Metazoa > Chordata > Amphibia > Anura > Myobatrachidae > Pseudophryne > Pseudophryne corroboree. Next base: position 293,322,230 of record NC_086446.1, on the reverse strand, counting down.
CCCCTCTGCGCTGCACCCTGTCATGACTGCATTACTGACCGGACGCCTGGGTTAATCAAGGGTGCCACTGCCACCGGCTTTCAAACTCCCGGCTCCACCTCCATGTACAAAAACAGCATGATGTGATGTGATTACGTCATACTGCTCGCACGCCCACCCGCCACACCCGCCACATGCCCACCTCTCTCCTTCAATGCTATGCCAACGCCAGCCAATGGTGAGGATCAGCATGCAGCCAGCATTCCTCTTAGGAAGACAAATTCAATACTGGCAGGCGGCCGGCAGCAGCATTGACACGTCACTCATTTTTCCAGCAGCGGCAGTACTAGTCTGCGACTGTCAGTGTCAGTGAGTGAATGACTTGTAAGTAAGCTGCTGCAGCTTGCAGGGGAAAGAGAGAGGGAGCCAGACCAGGCTGAGGAGGAGCAGTGTAATTACAGTGAGTGCCATCAGGGGTGTTTGTTTAGTTCACATCTGACAATGTATCTGCTTTATTAGGATTGGTACAAGGGTGGATATTTTATATTGCGTTGACCGTCAATAGATGGTGGTAGACACGCCCAAAAGGCGGTGCTAGACACACCCCTCCGACGGTGCACCCCCTAATAAAATGTGCTGCGCACGCCAATGATAATATGGCCATTCCATACGCCCAGCACCACTTTTCTTGCGGTTATGGTCGTGTACTTTGGTGAATTGTCTGCGTAGTGCCTTCAATTTGTTAACGACTTGTTGCTGGGTTTTTTGGATGCCCCTTTCTGCCAGCATAAGGGATATGTTCTTGTAGACGATAGCATCCTTAACTGTTCCAGTCACCTGCCTTCTTATTTCTTCCTCTCCCCGAATATTAAGCAGCTCCTTGATCTCTGTGTCTGACCAGATATGGCTAGCCATGTTGCTGTGCTGGAGCTTCTGCTGCTGTATATTGTCTGGAAGCTGCTGCAATAAAAAGATCTGTATGTACCCAGCGCGACTTCAGAGTGTTTTGTTTGCTGCCTCAATGCCTGCATGTGCCCAGCGTGTCTCCCAGGGATGACATCATCTTCCAGTGCCCCAGAAGCACCAATCAGCGTCTCAGAGCGTTACTCGGGTCTGAAAACACGTGTAATGACCGTTTCCACTGCACCGCTATCCGTGTCATTACCGTGTTCTACCCAGGTAAATAGCCGGGTTGGATTCCCGGGTCACTCAACCCGTGTTGACCCGTTTCCACCTACTAAAAATCCGTGTTGATGCGCGCCCCCGTGCAAAAACACGGGTAAAAACAGCTAGTGGAAAAGGGGTATAACTCAGAGACTAGGCAGGGAACAGGGCAAGCCAGAGGAGACACTGACAGCCGGCACATGCCAGAGCTCTACCCGCCCTTTTTATATGTTTCACTGTCTGCTTGTAGCTGTGCAGCATGGTTACTTCTGTCCTGCAGCACCACTGTCTGCCCCCGCTGCTGCTGCTGCTGCTGCTGCAGCACCTCTCTTTGTCTAACCCAGCTGCTGCAGCATCTCTTTCTTTCCTGGAAGCTGGAGCACATGTCTCTACTTCAGATGCTGCAGTAGTTCTCTCTGCCCTAGCTGCTGCAGCACCTCTCTCTGCATCAGCAACTGCTGCAGCAACTCTTTCTGCCCTGGTTGTTGCAGAACCTCTTTCTGCCCCGGTTGCTGCAGTAGCTCTCTCTGCCCTAGCTGCTGCAGCACCTATCTCTCTGCAGCAGCTGCTACAGCAGCACCTCACTCAGCCCTAGCTGCTTGCTACAGCACCTCTCTCTGCCATGTTTGCTGCATCAGCTCTCTCTGCCCTGGCTGCTGCAGCACCTCTCACTGCTGCAGCACCTCTATCTGCCCCGGGCTGCTGCAGCACCTCTATCTGCCCCCGGCTACTGTAGCACCTCTCTCTGCCCCAACTGCTGCAGCACCTCTCTCTGCCCCCACTGCTGCAGCACCTCTCTCTGTCCCTACTGCTGCAGCACCTCTCTCTGTCCCTACTGCTGCAGCACCTCTCTCTGCCTCTTAGGCTGCAGACTGCTGCGTTGCAGCTCTCCCTGTCCTCAGGCTGCTGCGGCACAGCTCTCTCTGCCCTTAGGCTGCTGCAGCACAGCTCTTTTTGTCCCTCAAGCTTCTGCTGCACAGCTCTCTCTGCCCCAAAGGCTGCTATTGCACAGCTCTTTCTGCCCCTCAGGCAATTCTGGAACATTCTTTTCATTGAGACATAGTGAGATTATCAGATCTGGGATGGCAGTTCTAGGGTATTATTTTCATTGAGACATTGGGGGATTATCAAGTTGGGGGGTTCAGTTTGGTGCATTATTTTCAATGAGAGTTTGAGGGGGTTTCAGGTCTGTGGGGGGTCACATTTGGGGCATTATATTTGAGGCATTAGTGCATTATCAAGTCAGGGGGTTTAGTTTTGGGGCATTATTTTCATTTAGAGATTGGGGGTTTTCAGGTCTGTGGTGTTCACATTTGGGGCATTTTTTTCATTGAGGGATTGGGTTGTGAGGTCAGGTCAGTCAGGGCATACAAGTAAATAATACGGCTACTTATATAGCAGCTCTACTGTGGTGTAACATTTATAAGGGGCTTTACCATAGTGTAACGTGTATAAGGGGCTCTACTGTGTGGCATAATTTTATAAGGGGCTTTACTGCCTGGCATAACGTGTATAAGGGGTACTACTGTATGGTCTAATGTGAATAATGGACACTACTGTGTGGTGTAATGTGAATAACAGACACTACTGTGCCGTGTAATGTGAATAACGGACACTACTGTGTGCTATAATGTGAATTGGTACTATTCTGTGGCCTTCTGGTGCGCTTAACAAACATGGGGGACACCCAAGGGAAACTTTCACCCTGAGCTCCACAAGGTCTAGAACAGGCCCTGTCACCAATTTAGAATGTTTAAATATTGTTTATTTTCAAATGTAACATGCCACCACATGTTGGCTAGGCCCCCAATTCAGTATAGGGCAGGGGACACCAAAACATATCCTTGCTCCAGGCACCATGGCATCTAGCTACACTTCTGCTCTAGTGCTAAAATGCACCTCTGTATGACACAAAGGGCCTAATTCAGACCTGATCACAGTAGCACATTTGTTAGCTAATGGGCAATACCATGTGCACTGCGGGGGGGGGGGGGGCAAATATAACATGTGCAGAGAGAGTTAGATTTGGATGGGCTGTGTTCAAACTGAAATCTAAATTGCAGTATAAAAATAGTCCAGCCAGTATTTACCCTGCACAAAACAAAATAACAAATGTGTTCATACCATGTGTGTTTTTTTATTTATTCTTGCAGCGTACTTCCACCCCACTGTGTGCTATTCCTGTAATGTGTACTTTACCTCCTCTGATCGCACACCCTACCAGCAGCAACCTACGCAGTGCATCCCAGATAGGTGCCTCAGATGGTTCTTCTGCGGGCAGGATGTACATCACGTGGATCTTTCCATGCAGGGTATATCACACACGTGTAATTTTACCCATATATGCAATGGGCCCTTATATGGCTCACCTCCCACAGTGTAACCATCTTAGGTGTCTATTTACTAAGCCTTGGATGGAGATAAATCCGATGGAGATAAAGTCCCAGCCAATCGGCTCCTAACTGCCATGTCACAGGCTGGGTTTGAAAAATGTCAGTTAGGAGCTGATTGGCTGGTACTTTATCTCCATCCACTTTATCTCCGTTCAAGTCTTAGTAAATAGACCCCTTAGTCCGGTAAGTGCGCCCAACATGGTAGCCTCGTCTGATATGCATGTGGGTTGGATGAAAAATACATGGACCTGACTGTTTTGTTGGGACTCTATTCTGAGCGTTAGGATGCACTGCGCCTAAGATGGCTGCCTCACCTGGTACCTTGTGAGGGTGGAAAAGAAACCCATGGAAGTTATTAATCAAAATGCCTACACGAGTCCAGCATTATTTTTACTCTGTGCTCTAGATTTTCTTTTGTTAATGTCTGTGCGGCTTGACTATTGCTGTATTACTTAAATATTCTGTATTATGTGCATTGTTTTTGATGTCTGTAAAGCGCCTTGAGTCCTGTTGGAGAAAGAGCGCTGTATATATAAAAGTATTATTATTATTATTATTATTATTATTATTATTATTATTATATACCCAGGTACTTTAAGTCTTGTTGAGCACAGTTGGGGCCGTTAAATTAAGTATATAATCAACCACCTTTTAGTATATAACATGAAATGAGAGTTGTAAATCCTTCAGTCCCGAGGCTCCTCTCTAAGCGGTTTTAGTTCTGCTATTATTAGATTCTGTATCTTTTCCTCTCTGAGCCTTATTACTGCTCTATTATATACACTTGTGAATAATGCTCCTTAAGTGTCCCATAAATATCACTTTTGCAAAGTTTGTTTGTATATTAAGTAAAGGTTGCTGAGAAACAAAGTTACAATTCACACTTCCTAAATAAGGTTCTGCAATAAATGAGCTCAGGTTAGGACTGTAAACTGTTATTTCCACTAATAACTTATATTTTATGCTCAAAGGAAAGATTGTTTCTTTTTCTTCTTGCTATTCTAAATATGTGTCAACTTTCAGTTCATCATGTGATAGTCCCTCTGACTTAGTGGAATGTTTAAAGTAATATATGGGCTGATTCAGACCTGGACGCAGCCGCGTGGTCGCACGATGTGCAACCATACACATTGCGGCCGCATGCCACAGTGCGATTGACAGCGGTGGCCATTTGGGGGGAAGTGCATCACGCCGTTGGGGAGTGGGGCATCCCAAACGGGGGCAGGCTGGGACCATTTTCTGGGCGGCTGCGTGACGTCACACACAGCCACTCTGAAGAAAATGTCGGCATACCGTCTGACAGCACAACCAGGATGTGCTTCCAGGGGTTGACCTTAGTTCCGATGTGTTCGCACATCGGAAGGCGGCTTCACACATGCCGGACAGCCTTGCCCGGTGCTGGGCGGCCCCCAGCATGTGAGATGAATGCAGATCTGGCTGCGTATGCAGCAATCTGCATTCATCTCTGAATAAGGACCATAGTCTATCACATGAATTACTTTAGTAGTGATCCAGATATATATATAGATTTTTTTTTCATATTAATTTTTATTATTTTGCGCGTAAGCAAAGCAAAAGGGAGAGGGGTACAGAAAAGAAAGAAGGGTAAGGGTAAGGGGGGTACACATAACATTCGGCAAAAAAAACATAATTACATAGAGGATATTGAGAAGAACATTGTATAAGAAAACAGTGCAAGGCTAAATCCGACCAACAGTAAATACATGCTAAAATGATACCAGATATACCTAAGTGTCAGGATGGGACGTGGAGTCTGGTGAGCGATTATGCCAATATGTAGACCACGAATACCAGCGAAGCAATGGGCAAGATGGGGTAGAGGCATAGGCCACTCCCGCTGTCTCAAATTCGTAGTGCGACTGCACGGCCATCTCTATCGCTGATATATGGGGAGCCCCGGTGGAGCGCCATTGGCGAGCAATTAATAGTTTTGTTGAGATAAGAATATGGCCTAAGATGCAGCGATCACCTGGCGATAAGTCGCCATAATATAAATGAAGGAGAGCCAGCCGCGGGTGGGGGGTTATAGGATGGCCCAGCACTGATTCTAAGAGGTGGAAGACAGAGGTCCACAGCGGGTTAAGTACTGGGCAGTTCCAAAAGATATGCATTAAGGTACCGACCTTACCACAGTTACGCCAGCACATATTGGATGTGGAGGGTTGCATCGCATGTAGGCGGGATGGGGTGAAATATAAGCGGTGGAGGAGTTTATAGGAAAGCTCTATATGCGATACACATTTAGATACTGTATAACAGGATCGGAAAATCAGCTCCCATTCCTCCTCTGAGACTGAGCACCTAAGGTCCGCCTCCCATTTCATCTGGAAAGGGGCTTTCTGCAGTGGTTGGGGATTGATAATGTAGTTATACCATTTAGTGATGCCTCCCCTGCCCTCCCCGGTTTCCAGTAACTTCTGGACGAGTTTAGGCAAGGAGGCGAGGGTGTGGGGGGGTGTCGAGGCCCCATGGAGCCAATGTCTAAGTTGCAAATATTTATAGAATTCCCCATGTGGCAATAAAAACTTTTCCTGAATCTGGGCAAAAGAGAGAAGGGTATTATGCACCATGATATCATGTAGAGACAGGACTCCCTTCAATATCCAGGAATCGAATCTCAAGTCAGGGATCAAGGAGGCTAAGCCCGTCAGTGATAGAGCAGGGGTGGGGAGAGTTATATCATTTCCGTTTCGCACTACCTCCAACCAAGCCCTCTGAGCAGATTGAACAGATAGAGATCTATTGGTTAATGATGTGCCCTCAGATTTCGGGAGTAAGAAAACATCAGTCAGGGGTATCGGGGCAACAAGCCCTTGTTCGAGCTGGACCCACGATTTGTGCGTAGGGTGTAGATACCATGCCCCTATCTGCGCTAGACGGCAAGCCAATTGATAGATATGCAAATCAGGATATGCCAGACCCCCTTCTCGTTTGGATCGGGTCATTGTTTTCCTGGCTAACCTCGGTTTCTTACCCTTCCAAACATAAGAGTTAAAGACACCGTTAAATTTGGACAAAAGGTAGTTGGGTAGGAGGAAAGGGATGGCCCGAAATAGGTACATGAGCCTGGGAAGGACCGTCATTTTCAGTGCAGCAATGCGCCCTAGCCAGGAAACCTGATGCATCATCCAGTCCGAGACCAGAGCAGTAAATTTGCGCAATGGGGGGGGGGGGGGGGGGGGTAGTTAGCGGATATTAGATCGTCCAACTTCTGGGTGATATGGATCCTCAGATATTAGAGGCTTCTATCCTGCCAAGAGTACGAGTAGGAAGTCTTCAGCTCGGACAAGAGGGAGGACGGAAAGTTAATAGGGAGTGCCTCTGTCTTAGTATTATTAAGTTTATAGTAGGATACTGTTGAATATTCAGACAGGAGTGTGTGCAAAGCTCGCAGGGAGGTAGTAGGGGCAGTGAGTGTCAAAAGGACATCGTCCGCGAATAGACATATCTTATGTGACTGTCCCAGATATTCCACTCCTTGATCAATGACGAAGATCGTATTTTCTCAGCCAAAGGTTCTATTGCAAGAGCAAATACTAGCGGGGATAGGGGGCACCCTTGGCGTGTGCCATTCGTAATCTTAAAAGAAGAGGAGAGGAGTCCATTCACACACACTCTTGCTGAGGGAAGAGAATATAAAGCCAGAATGGATGAGAGAACCCTACCGGTAAGGCCAAACTTACAAAGAACCGCTTGCAAGTACCCCCAATGAAGGCGATCGAACGCCTTCTCCACGTCTAATGAAAGCAACAATAAAGGAGAATCCGATAAAGAAAAGGCGTCCAGTACGTTTATCACCCGCCTGGTGTTATCGGGGGACTGTCTACCGGGGACAAAGCCCACCTGATCACAATGGATGAGCGAGGGTAGCAAGGGGTTGAGTCTGTTGGCCACTAACTTTGCATAGATTTTCAAATCAGTATTTAATAAAGCTATGGGGCAATAGTTAGGCATCATGGCGGGATTTTTCCCCGGCTTAGGAAAGGCGGCTACACGTGCCTCCAGCATCTCTGCTGGGAAATACCCTACGGAGGAAGCGTGATTATAGACTCCGTCCAGAATAGGGGTAAGCGTGTCTTTGAAGCATTTATAGAATTTATTTATAAACCCATCAGGACCCGGAGCTTTGTCTAATGGGAGTGAGTCTATAGCTTGAGTAATTTCTTTATGTGACCAAGGTTGATTTAAAGTCTGCAAAGTAGTTGAGTCGATGGATGGGAGATTGATATCTTTCAAAAAAGCCGCTATATTAGCTGGCGTGGGCTGTGGGATAGAGACATCATCTTTCAAATTGTAGAGAGAGGAGTAATATGTGGCGAAGGAGTTGGCAATATCTGATGGGTCGGTTATCTTGATATTATTCAAATTGAAAATAAATTTCACCCTTTCCTTAGCAGTTTTCCCCCTCAGTTTGCGCGCAAGCATTCTACCTGCCCTGTCCCCCTGCGTATAGAACTTTTGCCGCAGTCGGAATAGATTTTTACGGACCTCTGTGAAAGCTAATTTATTCATCTCATCCCTCACCCGAGTCAGATCTCGATATATTCTCTTATTAGAGGGGTTCAGCTTGAATAAAGTATCTAAATCTTTAAGACGGGCTTGGAGTTCCAACTGTTTTTCCCGGGAGGTCCTGCGTATATAGGCAGCCACCTGAATTGCCGCTCCCCTAACTACCGCCTTAAGGGCACACCAATGTGTAAATATGGACGTGTCTGCTGGAGTATTGGTTTCGATATACAGGGAAAGGGCCTGTGCAATAGACCGGTGGGCATCCGCATTTAAAAGGAGATAGTCTCCAAGGCGCCATAAGGTAGGAGAGGACCTCACATGACGGGGGTTCCAACGGACATATAGGGCAGAATGATCGGACCACGATACTGGCAGGATAGAAGCCTTCGAAACCTGTTGGAGAGTCCACTTATCCGATATTGCTAAATCGATCCTAGAAAAAGAGCCGTGCACCGGGGAAAAGAACGAATAATCCCTACAGGTCGGGTTCTTAGCTCTCCAGACGTCATAGAGGTCATACTCGTGCAATATATTTCTAAAGGCATGGGAGCTATCTCGCTGCGAACTTGCAGTGGAAGAAGGGCGGGCTAAGGACTTGTCTACCGCTGGGTCAAGGACCATGTTAAAATCCCCCAGCAGTAACAAAGCACCCGATAGATGCATCTGAAGGATTTTAAAAAATTTCCTAAAGAAAGGTATTTGTTTGGTATTGGGAGCATACAGCGTGGCTATAGTGACCGGCCTGTCTTCCAGTTTACCTGTCAGAATAAGGTATCTGCCCTCTTGGTCTGTAATTTGATGGTCTAGAGAGAAATCACATGTACTAGAGAACAATAATGCTACCCCAGCCTTCTTCTTCGGGCCATTGGACATATAGCCAGTGGGGAATTTGTTATCCTTAAAAGAGGGGGGTGACAAAGACATGAAGTGGGTCTCCTGTAAGGCCACTATATGCGCTTTGCATTTTGCAAAATGGCGCAGGGCCAGTCGTCTTTTGTTTGGTGAATTCAGCCCCTTCACATTTAAGGAAAGAACATTAACCATTAGGTATGTCAGTGAACAATGCTAAAAACAATCTATACACATAAGCTATGTAACGGGTTCTACAAGAGTATATGTGTACTAAAACTTGGAAAGGCAGGAAAGACAGGGAAGGCAGAAGAAACAGTAAGAGAGGGAAATAGAGCGGGCACCACAGGGATGCCAAACAGGGTTGCCTAGCAAGGCAACACATGGGGTCAGGGCAAAGTGCGGGGAGATACCTCACCCCACTCCTAAAATAATCAACAGAAAAAATAAACATCATCAAAGAGACATAGGGCACACGCCTCCCCTCGGACAACTCGGAAATCCGCACATATAACATTAAAGTAAGCAAAGATATCTCGCTAAGGGAATGCAGGATGAACAATGGGTAACAAGGTTATAACGGAAACATTACAAAGTAATCATCCCAAGTTAAACTAGTACCTCACATAAGCATAAATCCTACTTCGTGACTAACCGAAGCATTGCCCGGGAGGACACAGTAAAGGCATACAGTAATTCAAAGAGGGACAGGAAGATCAAGCTCGGCTACGGCATACAACCTGGGCGAGGAAATTAGTCTCTAGAGTCATTTGCCGGCTATCGACCACTCCTGGGCCAGTTTAAGGGTTGTTGGTGCCTTTTCAGGTAAGTCCTCCCTCTTCCAAGAGTCCAACAATTTCAGACCCGCCTCCGGCATGATTATCGCATGCAGAACACCGTTACGCCTAACCAGCAATTTCGTCGGAAACCCCCATCGGTATAGAATATCAGCTCTCCTGAGCGCCGAGGTCACCGGATAGAACGAGCGTCTCATAGCCAGGGTAGCCGCTGAGAGGTCTCCATACACTTGTACATCTCCCAAGGTCGCAGCTGGCAGATCCGGGCGCATAGCTGCCCGCAGGATTTGTTCCTTGGCATGGAAATAATGCATCCGCATCAGTGTGTCTCTCGGAGCGTCTTTTGGGGCATTTCTAGCCTTCGGTAGGCGATGGATACGGTCGATGAGAAAGTCATCAATAGAACTAGTAGGGAGAAGCGTCATGAAGAGGTCTGTCGCGAATTGGGTGAGCTCTGAGTTGGTGACGGTTTCTGGAATGCCACGAAGTTTTATATTGTTACGGAGTGACCTGTCCTCAAGGTCGCATGTCTTCTGCCTAAGGTCAGCGACCTCGGCCTGTAGCTCTTCGAGTTGATTAATCACCTCATTGTGAGATTTCACCACCTCCTCACACTTATTTTCAAGGTGATCCGTACGTTGGCCTATGGCGTCGACCGTCTGCTGGCAGCTTTGGAGCGCTGTCTTAACTTCCATCGTAATATCATCTTTAAAGGAAGCCAGGAGTTGCCGCATAGAGCCGAGTGTGAGGGGTGCATCATCATCCAGTAGAGAGAGTTTTGTTTGATTCACACGGGTAGTCGCTGATACCTCATCACTACCCTGGAATTGCTTGGGCAGGGGATCCGGTACAGCAGGACATTGCCGGCACTGGGACGACGGAGATTGCTTGAAAAAAGCGACCGGGCGGACCGGGGTCGGGTCTTTTTGGCATTTAGGCGGCATTATCCCAGAGGGTAACTCCCACCACGGTAGTTGTTGAAATGAAAAATCGGAAGCAGAAGGAGAAATAAACCGTTGTCAGCTCGATATATGTGCCCAAGGCAGGATCCCAGCATCAGGAGTGGGGGAGAGATCCAGACATTATACCAATGGTTACATCAGTACGGCTCGGGTAGCGGCGAGTCTCCCCGCGGCACCCAAGTGCCGGGTATAGCGGTGGGGGAGTCAGCCACTTGAATATGAAGGGTTAATGGAAGCGCCTGAGGATTTCCAGCAGTGAAACAGGCACTTATTATCCGTGGAAACAGTAGCAGCCCCTACAGGGTGAGGTGGGGGGCGATGAGCTGGGAATAATCACAGTGACTGCCTGGCACCAGTTAGAGCTGCTTAGGATTATTGGGAAAATCACAGGTGCAGGGAAGAGTGCAAGGTAGTGTGGATAACACAGTGAGGTCATGTAGATCAGTTGTTCCTATCTGAGGGTGCACCACATGGAGGTACATAGCAGGTGAGTAGGTATGCTGACATTCAAGGGGGGAGGTAGGGTAAAGATGAGGACCCCCTCTTAGCGCACGGAGCCCCCTGCCTCCCGCTATAATATACGTGTGGCAGTGCAGGGAGGGAGGATGGCCGCCGCTGGAGACCACTCACCACCGGAGGGGATAGCGCTGCGTCTTCCGCTCTAGCCGCTCTCAGCCGCCAGACCGCACGGAGGATCGAGGTTGCAGGTCTCAGCTGGCGGTCCGGCAGGGGGGTGGGGACAATTCCCGACACCCGCGCGCTGCTCCGTCCTCGGCCCCGGAGACGATGTAAAATCGAGGCCCCGGCTTTACATGTGGGGGAGGGCTGCAATCCGCAGAGACAGCAGGAGCTGTCTCCCGACTCCGCAGCACGCTCCCCTCCAAGCAGGTACACTGGTAGCAAGGCTGAGGGGTGAGACCAGGGAAGAATAAGGCACTGGAGAGGTGTTTAGGGCTTTCTGTAATCTTGCAGGCTGGAGCCCATGTAAATCGCAGCTTCTCTCCCCGCCAGTCAGGCCACGCCCCCGATCCAGATATATTTAAGTCACTTATAACTCTCCTCATTAGGCAGCAAAGTAGAGTAGGAATAAGAGTCATTATCCTAATGGCTGCTGTTATCCTTTACATCAGGGGTGGGGAACATTTTTTTTACCAAGGGCCATTTGGATATTTATAAAATCCTTTGGGAGAGCCATACAAAAATTATCAACTTAAAAATTAGCCTGCCCCCCCCCCCCCAGTAGTTGTGCCCCTGAGAGGTACTGTGTGCGTGCACCAAAAAATGGGTGTGGCCAATTAAAATGGGACGTGATACACATATACCTCCAACAGTGCAGTGCCAGATACATATATGCCAGTGCAGTGCCAGATACACATGTCGCCACAGTGCCAGATACACAAATGCCCCCACAGTGCCAGATACACAAATGCCACCCCCCCATCCCACTGTGCTGCTCACCACTGCTGCTCCTGCTCCGTCCGGCGGCGGCGTGTCTCAGCTATCAGGGGATCAGGGCAGGGAGGAGAGCGCGGCTATGTCGGGCAGCAACGGCGTGTAGGATCTCAAACCAGCCGCCGGTTCGTGAGCCAATCAGAGCTCGCAGACCGGCAGCAGTGGCTCCTGATTGGCTGCAGGTCCGCGAGCTCTGATTGGCTCATGAACTGGCGGCTAGTTTGAGATCCTACCCGCCGCTGCCGCCAGACATAGCCGCGCTCTCCTCCCTGCCCTGACAGCTGAGACACGCCGCCACCGGACTGAGCGGCGGTGTGTCTCGCTGACACACAAGTGGGTGGGCCTCCCTACACATGATAAAAGTTATTTTTTTATAATACAAGAGTAACAGAGTGTTCCTAATGATGCAGTATGAGTGTATCCAAGTTGTACCCAGAAACAACAGTATAAAATAACAAGAATCTTCCCTTGGTAGTGTCCTCCTCCATAGAGTTTTCTTATTGAGTTTACTGTACATTATGCATCAACAAGTCTTGGACTGGATGACTCCTCCACAACAATATGTGAATGGTATAAGAGAAAGAAACGCATACGTACATCACAAATAATTAGATATTTATTGAAAATATTTCTCCAACGCTAGGAAAAATAAGAACAAAAGTTCCATTCAATAATAGGCTAACAGCCCATCAGGATATAAGGTAACAGAACCATACCAATAATTACAGCAGTAAATACAATTAAAATGGAATACATACCTTTTACCGACAGCAGGATCCCGGTCACCAGTATGCCGGCAGTGGGGCGAGCGCTAGAAAACCCCTTGCGTCTCGCTGCATTCGCCGCACTCCGGGCATGGTGGCTCGCTGTGCTGTGGACACCCACAGAGGGAGAAAAGCCTGTGGCGCCGATATTCCAGTGGCAAGATTTCACCACCTGTCGGGATTCCGGCGTTGGGATTCTGACTGCCAGGATCCCGACAGGCGGTCTCGTGATCGCCTCCCATTAAAATAATACAGTTTGACACATGAGGTGAATGATGAAACCTTACCGTGGCAACTCTTGAAGGGGAAGGTTAATATTGGTGTAGTTGGGAGGCTCCTTATCCTCCTTTAATCTTCCCAGCAAGTGCTGTCACAGGTAAAACTCCATGCAAAGTCTTACGTACAGACGTCAGGTAACTACAAATGCTGCCAATGCGTTGGCTATACTCTTAATCAGTGCTGTGTGCACAATACGTACCGACCCTGTTCTTGCTGTTTTGACTACCTTGTGTTGCTGCTGTTGATGTCTCAAGCAGGGCCGGCTCGAGGGTTTTGAGCGCCCCGGGCGGGCGATGGGGGCATGGCTTCATACAGGGGGCGTGGTCACAGTAGTAGCGCCGATGAAATGATGTGCGGTGCGCGATGACGTCATCGCGCACCGCACAGCAAAGGTCCTCTCCACGAAGGGAAACTAGACGCTTCGTGTCTAGTTCCCTTCGTGGAGAGGACGTTTGCTGTGCGGTGCGCGATGACGTCATCGCGCACCGCACAGTTAAGGTCCTCTCCACGAAGGGAAAAGTTCCCTTCATGGCGGGGGACAGCGGCAGCGGGGGGCACACAGCACAGCAGCAGCGGATCTTGCCATGGTTCGGCGCCCTCCGGATGGCGCCGGCGCCCTCCGGAAGGCGGCGCCCCAGGCAAAAGTCCTGCTTGCCCGTGGCAAGATCCGATACTGGTCTCAAGCTCAGTTGCTGTTTGTCCAAAAAAACAGGATCAGGCCTGTGGGCAACCTTCTTTCACTTTGTGATGTGAGTCTCTCCTCTCAGCTGGCTCCTTTCTATGGTTATGATATGCAAACATTCTAAATCTATGTGCAATTTGACCAATGTTAATAAAAATAACAATATTATTATTATTTCTTGTATAGTACAGCAAATTGAATCTATATGGAAATAGGCATTGATAAACAGGATAATTGCTCGGCTACGATCAGCCACCCTGACATGCGGGGGGACACCCAGCACAGGGCTAGTCCACCCCGCATGTCTGGCCCTCCCCCCTCTGCGCAGGTACAAAAGCATTGCATGCCGGCGATGCTTTTGTACCTGAAGAGTAGCTCCCTACCAGTGCAGCTCCTGCGCGCTGGCAGGGAGCTACCCGTCACTCTCCGTGTCGCAGCGGCTGCGTGTGACGTCACGCAGCCACCGCGGCCCACTCTGACAGTGGCTCTGATAAGAAAGTAAATAGTATAGCGATAGAGCAGAGGTTCCCAACCTCGGTCCTCAAGGACACTAGCAGTCCTGGTTTTTGAGAAATCCATGCTTGAGCACAGATGGTTAAATCAAAATAACTGATGTACTAATTAAGTCACCTGTGCTTAAGTATGGTTATCTTTAAAACCTGGACTTTTAGAGTGCCTTGAGGACACTGGTTGGGAAACAATGTGATATAGTATATGATATAATAAAGCACAGGTTCTCAAACTTGGCCCTCAGGACCCCACATAGTGCATGTCGCAGGCTCACAGATTCGCAAGTTAAATAATGAGCTCCACCTATGGACCTTTTAAAATGTGCCAGTGAGTAATTAATGCACCTGTGCACCTGCTGGGTGATCTGCAAAACATGCACTGTGTGGGGTGCTCAGGTCTGAGACATACTTGCCTACCTGGCCCTCTCCATGAGAGAGAAAATGCTCTGTTCCTGGACTTTCCTGGAAATATATGATTGCCATCACCTGTGGTGAGCTAGTTAATTGATAAGAAAGGCGTTTCATCACAGGTGATGGCAATCATACATTACCAGGAAAGTCCAGGAACAGAGCATTTTCTCCCTCATGGAGAGGGTCAGGTAGGCAAGTATGGTCTGAGAACCTGTGTAATAGAGCTATTCAAAATTCAAAACAGTTATTCACGTAATCAAGCTCAGTAATCATGGCATTTAGCACAGTATAATTTGGGATGTGCTTAGCTGTATCGGCTTACCAGCAATTTGTTTCTTTAAATTATTTTTAAATCTTGAATGTGTACATACCTCCCATCATAACCCTCTCCAGGAGGGACACAATGCTCTGCTCCTGGACTTCCCTCTTAATGTATGATTGCCATCACCTGTGGTGAAACACCTTTCTTATCCATTAACCTGTTCAGAACAGGTGCCGGCAATCACAAATTAAGAGAAAAGTCCAGAAGCAGAGCATTGTGTCCCTCCTGGAGAGGGTCATGTTGGGAGGTATGTGTGTAACACCTTTGTTTAGAGCTGCATCCATAACTTTATATTCACGGACAATGTATTTGGAGTGGTAGAGAAAACAAGTCTGTCCCACTTCACGTTTACACTCTTGCATTAACTGTGCAGAATAGATTTGTATTTTTTAACACAAAATTGAGATTGCAGAGACTTCAGTCCATTGTTTTTTTAGGTTTATTTCCCATTATATCATGGACAAAATACAACTGTGACAGAGACAGCCATACAATATGGAAAGTATTTCCTGAATGTTTAACTGCAGTGCATTTCTCTCTCTTGTAAGAACGTCAGGAATGCTGAGTAGCAGAAGGACACGGATCAATTATTCAAAGTGTCTCACTTTTATTATTTTCTATTAGGCCCTAATGAAGCTAGCTGGCAAAGGGCCTGTCCATAATAAATATTAATATTGCATTACTAATTGGATTAATTAAAATTAAAAGGGCTGTTTTGTTTATGTGTCTCACAGGGTATCCTGTCACATAAACATAACTGGGTGTCAGAGACAATCTGACAGATGATGGGTCTTTCTGTTGCTTCTTTCAAAAGCTGACAATAAGATGTCATGAACCAGATATGTCTACAAGACATACATATATGGTTCAAATAATAAAATATGCAACTTGAGTAGTGAAACTACCCAATCCAGAACCTAAGTGGTTCATTTATGAAGAAATCAGATGTTCACTCCAAATGCAGACCAATTTATCCAACTCACATTTGTCAAGCATAATTTATTAAATATGTTCTGGTTTTTATTTTGTGTGCATAGAAAAAACTCCTAATGATATGCAAATATAGTAGGGGATGCTCAGAGAATCTTGCAGCAGAACCCTAGTTTTAAAATGTCATCTTTAATAAGATACAGTTTGATAAAAGCGATGGGAGCGCAGAAACACATCAGGAGAAAGAACAGCCTGGATCATTTATCGTGTCCTTACAGCCGGCAGTTGAACTTGCTACACTACAAAGCCACAAGCGACACCATAAAGTTGTTGATACAGTATAGTGTCTACGTCTACATAGAACATAATTGCCTACTTTTGAAAAAGCATTTCAGGGAGACTGTGAAAGTGACACCTATAGGTGCGGGTGCGTACTGCTACATCTGAGAGGCGTGTAATGAAAATGACTTACATCCAAATGTAAATGAGCCCCAAAGTTAGTAAGATCTACTTGTTGAAAAAAAGACACTGATATTTTTCAGGATTTGTTTGTGTATTGTGTTTTACAAGCGGTTCCATAGGTGTCACTACGGAATGCCGGCGGTCGGGCTCCCGGCGACCAGCATACCGGCGCCGGGAGCCCAACCGCCGGCTTACCGACAGGGTGGCGAGCGCAAATGAGCCCCTTGCGGGCTCGCTGCGCTCGCCAAACTACGGGCACGGTGGCGCGCTACGCTATTTTATTATCCCTTCAGGGGGGTCGTGAACCCCCACGAGGGAGAATAAGTGTCGGTATGCCGGTTGTCGGGATCCCGGCGCCGGTATACTGTGCGCCGGGATCCCGTCAGTCGGCATACTGAATACCACCCGTTCCATATACTGTAAGTGGCCACGAGAAACATTATTCCCTAGCTATAGAGATCATTGTGCCTAATAACCAATACAGGGTAATGGCACTGATGATCCCATTTGAATGTATGTACAGTAGCTCTGATTTCTTTTTCTTTTTTCCCCAAGAATGTAAAAGCTACAGTATGGGAGTAAGGTGCAATCAGGGAGATTGCTGGTCTATTCAGGGAGTCAGGGAGATTGCTACTATTTCAGGGAGTCTCCTGCAGAATGAGGGAGGGTAGGCAACTATGACATAGAATCGCAAAGTGGACACTGGAAGCAACAAGCTGGATCACTGGAAGGACCCAGCCTAATTACAGCAGGCTCAATCAGAGTCATAAAGTTTCCGTAAGACTGCCTTAATCAAATACCACAACTTCCTCATTGCTTTCAACAGTTTACATTTTCTACCCATTATACAGTATGCTGTCTTAGCAGTGGGACTGTTTTAATACTAGGGAGGGACATTCCTATAATGAAACTGTTTCTTGGTGCAGTAATAGATGCCAACTTAGAACTCCATACAAGCATGCTTAAATCACATGTACACAGCTGGCAAATTGTTTTCTATTACTATCTGAGTCTGAGATATTTTAAGCTATTATACACTTGGCCTGCTTGCAATTGTGAAAAATGCAGTTGTTAAGAATGTGATTTAAGAATGGAGTTAGAACCGGAGTTTGAACTGGATTTGGACTACGCTAAAATCTCGAATAAAACAATTTCCCCAAACACTGCAACTCAGGACCATCATGTGGCCTCTCCTCACCTCTGCCTTGAGAACACCAGGACCAATGCCTACTACTTCTCTGTCCAAGAACATCATGACTGCCCCCAAGACTACCCCTCAAGCTGAGCAGGGAACTGAGGGGCGTGCGCATCAGGACCAGATTTTGCTGGGTCTGTTCCATTGGACATTAGTGTGCACTCCACATTCTTACACCCACCCGCACTGCTCCCCACACTCTCACACCCACCCGCACTGCTGTCATGAGACCAGGACATTTATCATTTCCACAAATTAATGATTTCCTGCAAATGTGTCTTTCTCTTCTTTCTTCTTACAGGGTACTTTCCCCCCACTGTGTGCTATTCCTGTAATGTGTACCTCCATTGGTTGCACACTCTGCCAGCAGTAACCTACACAGTGCGCCTCACATGGCTGCCTCGGATGGTTCCTCCATGGGCAGGGTGTGCTTCATTTGGATCTTTCCATGCAGGGTATAGCATACTCCTACACTCGTGTCAGTTTTCCCGTGAATGCATTTGGCCCTTGTATGGCTCATCTCCCACTGTGTAACCTTCGTAGTGCGCCAAACATGGCTGCCTTATCTGGTAAACTTGTGGATGGGATGAAAAATACATGGACCTGATGGTTTTATTGGAACCCTACATTGAACCTAAGGACTCTGCAATCTCCCCGTTTTGTGTTCTCTTCTAGGGGTGGACTATTCCACCCTGGGTAATCCTACGCAGAGCGCCTAAGATGGCTGCCGCACCTGGTACCTTGTGAGGGTGGAATACACAACCCCTGGAGGTTATTACCCAAAATGCTTACACCAACCCTGCATTATGCTTTCTGTCTTTACTGCCTGTGTGGTTTATCTTTTGATGTAATACTTAAATCTTCTGTATTATGTGCATTGTTTGAGTTCTAGTTGGCGCCGCGGATGGCTGCCTCGGTGCTGCTCTGCCAAGCAGCCTTTGTGTTTAGTCCTACATGTATAATATGTCTAATATGTTGAGTCTATTGTACAGTTGCAATGTGCAGTATCAACTCATACGTGTAATGTGTGTAATGTATGCTATGTTCTTCCCCCTTCGTATGCTATGTATTCCCCCTTCATGTTGCTGCTTGGCGATGCATTGTACCACAAAGAATTCCTAGTGTACGTGAGTACACCTGGCCAATAAAGCTGATTCTGATTCTGATTCTGATATAGAATAATCCTATTGGCAACAGACCAGTAAACTTGTCTATTTTATTGTGTGATATATTTATTTATTATTTATACACTGTAGATTAATATTTGAGAATACATTCTATTTATATGGCATATCTGAGTTATAATTTGATGAAGTGTTCACAGTGAAGGCTTATTTTTCTGTTTTCCACTGATTTGCTCTTATATTGATCGCAATTTAGACTGCAAACACACAGATGTTGTAAGCATAACTAATATTCAAGAGAATGCAGCCTTTCATTTCACTTGCAACCAATGACAGCCAGGTAGTAGACAGACAGTGTAGCGAGTGTGAGGTCCGAGTGCCGAAAAAGTTAGAGGGCCCACATCCCCCCTACCCCAAAGTACTGTAGGCTTACCTACTTTGCTGCCTCCTCCTCCGGGAGGAGGCAGCGTTGTAGGTGAATGGGGGGCGTGGCCGGCAGCAGGACAGGTGGTTCGGGGGCGTGGCCGGCAGCAGGATGGGCGGTCCGGGGGCGTTGCATCAGGGTCGCGTCATCGTGACTCCACCCCCCGCTGTGCTGTACCGAGAAACGAGGCGCTGCATGGCGGGGGGCGGAGCTACGATGACGTGATTCATCGCGAATCGTGTCATCGGACCCCCTCGGCCCGCCTACTTGTTCACTGCTGCGGGCGGCCGAGGGGGAAAGCGGGAGGCTTGCCCACCTTCCCGGGGGGCCGGGAGGGTCACCCAATTTTCGGGAGCCTCCCGGCCATTCCGGGAGGGTAGGCAAGTATGAAGTACTGTCAACCGCAGAGCAGGAGGAGGAGCAGAGGGGGCGCACACTGACTCAGACTCGGAGACTAGGTAGGGAACAGGGCAGGCCAGAGGCGACAGCAGGAGTCACTGACAGCTGACAAATGACAGAGCTCTACCCGCCCTCTTTATATGTCTCACTGTCTGCTTGTAGCTATGCAGCAGGGTTACTTCTGTCCTGCAGCACCACTCTCTCACCCTGCTGCTGCAGCACCTCTCTCTTTCCTGGAAGCTGCAGCACATGTTTCTACCTCAGATGCTGCAGCAGCTCTCTCTGCCCTAGCTGCTGCAGCACCTCTCTCCGCCCCGGCTTCTGCAGAACCTCTCTCTGCCCCGGCTGCTGTAGCACCTCTCTCTGTCCCGGCTGCTGCTGGACTTCTCTCTACATTGATGCTGCAGCATATTAAAATTATGACCATAAATGAAAAATATAAAATCTATTATATAGAATATTATCAATCAAAACCACACTATTGGAAATTGAGTATGATAATCACATTTAGACACATATATCCATTTCACATAAAAGTGTATTCATAGTCCATTTTAAGGCAAAGTATGTATCTTAAGTGCACAATATCAATTTTGTATAATGATTCCACTTTGTCATCGGTGAAGTAGTGCTTTTTTTATGTATAAGGGGGGTCATTCCGAGTTGATAGCTCGCTGCCGATTTTCGCAGCACAGCGATCAGGTAAAAAAAATGGCAAAACTGCGCATGCGTATGCCCCGCAATGCACACATGTGTCGTACGGGTACAAACAGCATCGTTGCTGTGCAATGCTTCTAGCGACTAATCCATTCACACAGCCGATCACAAGAAGATTGAAAGGAAGAAGGCGTTTATGGGTGTCAACTGACCGTTTTCTGGGAGTGGTAGGGAAATTGCAGGCGTGACCAGGCGTTTGCAGGGCGGGTATCTGACGTCAATTACGGGCCCTCCGACGCTAGAATCATCGCACAGGATAAGTAACTACAGGGCTGGGCTTGTTTTGCACAAAATGTTTTTCTACTGCTCGGCTGCACAGGTGATCGCACACTTGCAAAGAGAAAATACACTCCCCCGTGGGCGGCGACAATGCGTTTGCACGGCTGCTAAAAGTAGTTAGCGAGCGATCAACTCGGAATGAGGGCCAAGGTACGACCACACAAAGGGCCTAATTCAGACCTTATCGCTAGGGTGCGTTTTTTGCGTCCCTGCAATCAGGTAGTTGCCGCCTACAGGGGGAGGGGGAAATCGCTGTGCAGGGGTGCAATCGCATGTGCAGGAGAGCTGCACAAACAGAAGTTTGTGCAGTCTCTGCACAGCCCAGTAATTACTCTTCAAGTGCGATGATCGGGGCTGGAGCTGACCTCCTGCGTTTCTCTGGACACTCCTTAAAAACGGTCAGTTGCCACCCACAAATGGCCTCTTCCTGTCAGTCACCTTGCAATCGCCTGTGCGATTGCTTTCCTCGCACCATCCGTCGCTGCCCTGCGCTCCCCGTCACTGCGGACTGACGCGCCTGCGCATTGTGGTGCATGCGCAGTTCAGACTTGATCGTAGGCTGTACGAAAACACGGCCTAGCGAGCAGGTCTGAATTAGGCCCAAAGTCCTGTTAATTCACACAGTATAATTTTCAAAGGGTTCTTTGTTAAGACAACTGATTTGTCAGCGATTGAGGTAGCTTTGATACTCCAAAAGCATGCGTTTATGCTACTACCCCCCGCCGACGGGTATTAGCTCACCACTTGGTTGTGACTGTCCTGCAGTGTCCGACCTGGACGATACGGTGATGTAATGAGAGTCCTGGTGATGTAATGAGAGTGATCCTTTATCAGCTGTACTTACTACAGAGACGCTAATATTGCAGACCACCTAAACTACTAAGGGGGACATTTATTAAGCAGTGATAAGGACGGAGAAGTGAGCCAGTGGAGAAATTTCCCCATCAACCAATCAGCAGCTCTGTATCATTTTATAGTATGCAAATTATAGATGTTACTTCAGTGCTGATTGGTTGCCATGGGCAACTTCTCCACTGGCTCACTTCTCCGCTCTTATCACTGCTTAGTAAATGTACCCTTAAATCAGCTTTGACTGTGCTTACTGCAGAGACGCTAATATCACAGACCACCTACAATACATTGAGAGATCAGCTTCGAGCCGCGTGCTCCCTCCCCGGGACTCTCATTACATCACTGCCGCTCCCACTATTACCGCATCGTCCAGATCGGACACTGCAGGACAGTCACAACCAAGTGGTGAGCTAATACTAGGCGGCGGGGAAGTCGTAGCATAAACACGTGCTTTTGGAGTATTAAAGCTACCTCCATTGCTGACAAACAGAGGCGTCACTAGGGTTGGTGTCACCCGGTATGGTAACTCATGTTGTCACCCCCATGGACCTCCTTCCGTATCATACCACAAGGAGCCCTTAGTAATGTTTTTGTACTAGTTTAGGGCATTTGTGTACGATATTGTGAGTCCAGGACTGCCGGGGATCTTCTGGGGAGTTCAAGGGAAATCGCAAGCGATGATCACATGCAATTCATCTTTCTGATGTATGGCCACCTTCAGGTATGCACATGCATGCTTAGTCTGTTTCATTACAAAAAAAATACATTTGCAGACTCGCACTTACAGATGTGTCCTCTAACACGCATGGTTTTGCCCATTAGGGAAAGATTTTCCATTTGCGATCAGGTCTGAATTAGGCCCAAAATCCACTGATATGCTAATAGTCACAGGTGTGTGTATATGCATGCACTCGCTAGCGGCCTGAACATTGCTGCAATAACTACGGGTATCAGGAGCATTACTAACCCCCAAT
Organism: Pseudophryne corroboree; assembly: GCF_028390025.1. NCBI lineage: Eukaryota > Metazoa > Chordata > Amphibia > Anura > Myobatrachidae > Pseudophryne > Pseudophryne corroboree. The sequence goes on along the minus strand of NC_086446.1, from coordinate 293,299,781 downwards.
GGTGCAAGTAGAAAAAAATGTCTTAGTGGTACTATGCGTGCATGCCATAGGTGCGCGCCGAAAAAATGGGTGTGTCCATGTAGCATAAAGGTGCGTGGTCAGTGAAAATTGGGTTTGTCGACATGGCAAGCCCCCATTTCTCGTCACTCTGGGAACATTAATTTACACTCCATATTCACCTTACCTTTATGGTGGTTTCTCTGAAGAATGGGGAACCTCTAAAGAAATGTATTCTCCCTGGTCAGACAGTGTCTTTAGTCGGTATTCACTATTCATGTAGGAAATCAGATGGTCCATAAGATGCCTGTTTGTGTAGGAATATAACTAAAGTCATAGTCATACAACAGAGGCTCAACCAGATTCATGCCAGCTGTGTTACTTCTACCCCCAGTGTCTCTCAGCTACACCATCATCTCCCCCCTGCATCTCTCAGCCACAACGTCTTCTCCCCCCCTGATACTCTCAGCCACACCATCATCTCCCCCCAGCGTCTCTCAGCCTTCGTTCCCCCACTCCTTCATTCTGTGTCTCTCAGCCTTTGTTCCCCCACTCCTTCATTCTGTGTCTCTAAACCTGCGTTCCCCCTCCTACATTCTGTGTCTCTCAGCATGCATTCCCCCCTCCTTCACTCTGTCTCTCGGCCTGCGTCGTCCCCCCTCATTCTGTCTCTCGCAGCCTGCATTTCCCCCCTCATTCTGTCTCTCTCAGCATGCATTCCCCCTCTCATTCTGTCTCTCTCAGCCTGCATTACCCCCCTCATTCTGTCCCTCTCAGCCTGCATTACCCCCCCAATCATTCTGTCTCTCTCAGCCTGCATTACCCCCCTCATTCTGTCCCTCTCAGCCTGCATTACCCCCCTCATTCTGTCTCTCTCAGCCTGCATTCCTCCCTCCTTCATTCTGTCTCTCGGCCTGCGTCGTCCCCCCTCATTCTGTCTCTCGCAGCCTGCATTCCCCCCCCCCCTCATTCTGTCTCTCGCAGCCTGCATTCCCCCCTCATTCTGTCTCAGCATGCATTCCCCCTCTCATTCTGTCTCTCTCAGCCTGCATTACCCCCCTAATTCTGTCCCTCTCAGCCTGCATTACCCCCCCCCCCCCCCCTCATTCTGTCCCTCTCAGCCTGCATTCCCCCCTCCTTCATTCTGTCTCTCGGCCTGCGTCGTCCCCCCTCATTCTGTCTCTCGCAGCCTGCACCCCCCCCCTCATTCTGTCTCTCGCAGCCTGCATTCCCCCCCCCTCATTCTGTCTCAGCATGCATTCCCCCTCTCATTCTGTCTCTCTCAGCCTGCATTACCCCCCCTCATTCTGTCCCTCTCAGCCTGCATTACACTCCTCATTCTGTCCCTCTCAGCCTGCATTACCCCCCCTCATTCTGTCTCTCTCAGCCTGCATTACCCCCCCTCATTCTGTCTCTCTCAGCCCGTGTTACCTCCCCCCTCATTCTGTCTCAGCCTGCCTTAGCCCCCTCATTCTGTCTCTCTCGGCCTGCGTTATCCCCCTGTCGAACTCAAAAATATTACCAAAAACATACAAACTCCACACGGATGAGTCACTGTGCGTGCGAATACACGCAGCGTGCACAGCGATATATGGTAGCATACGCATTCACACAGACAAGCCACAAAGATATATTCAATACATATTTCATACCACACATAAATTAAACATATCAAGCACTAGACATTATAATGTTTTAAATGATATAATGGAGTATAACATCATGTATATGTTTAATGAAACGGAACAAGATAAACATGTCATGCTTGGTGTCAAAATAATCAGAGGAATGTTTGGACTAATTTGATACCTGTGGTTAGATTGTAGCACATTGCAATGAGTAGTTATGATTGAATGTATGAATATGAAGCCACAATTTATATGGGAACAAAAGACATTCCTGCATCTTCAAGGCTGGACGTTGCTTGCATATGAACTGACCAATAACACATCATGAATGAGAAAGTTAAAGTTCCCTCCCCTGGACCCAGGGGCAAACGCAGGATTTGTAAGGGGGGGTCCAAATATGCCATATGATTACTGTATGTATATATATATGTATATATATATATATATATATATATAGTAGAAGAAACGACTGCGGCACTCAGGGTCTTGTGACAGGGCAAAGTGTATTATGTAGTCACAGCATAAAGCTTTATGCTGTGACTACATAATACACTTTGCCCTGTCACAAGACCCTGAGTGCCGCAGTCGTTTATTCTACTACCAATTACCTTCACTGGAGGCACCTGGGGACATTTGAGGAGTGCCGGGCTATTTGCATTTTATATATATAGTACACTATAGATAGATACATAGATAGACTCAGGGGTGCATCTAGGGGTCTGAGCGCCCCTGGCAAAGTAAGGAACTGGCACCCCCACCCAGGGACACAGAGGGGGGAGTTACAGATAGGCTGATGTCAGGGACACTAAGGGAGAATTACAGGAAGGGTGCGGGTAGGGACAATGAGGAGGAGGGTTTACAAGGAGGCTGAGATCAGGGACACTTAGGGGCAATTACAGGGAGGTTGTGGACAGGGACACTGAGGGGGAATTACAGGAGTGGGCGGGCAGGGACACTGAGGGGGAATTACAGGAGTGGGCGGGCAGGGACACTGAGGAGGAATTACAGCAGTGGGCGGGCAGGGACACTGAGGGGGAATTACAGGAGTGTGCGGGCAGGGACACTGTGGGGCAATTATGGGGAGGGTACGGGCAGGGACACAGAAGTGGAATTACAGGAGGTTGTGGGCAGGGACACTGAGGGGGGAGTCACAGGGAGGCTGAGGTCAGGGACACTAATGGGGAATTACAGGGAGGGTTCGGGTAGGGTAAATGAGAGGCAGGGCCTACAGGAAGGTTGAGGTCAAGGACACTGAGGGGCAGTTACAGGGAGGGTGCAAGAAGGGACACTGTGAGGGACTTACAGGAGTGTGCGGGCAGGGACACTGAGGGGGGAGTCACAGGGAGGCTGAGGTCAGAAACACTGAGGGAGAATTACAGGGAGGGTGCAGACAGGGACACTGAGGAGGAATTACGAGGAGAGTGCGGGCAGAGACACTGAGAGGGAATTACGGGGAGGGTGCAGGCAGGGACACTGAGGGAGAATTACGAGGAGTGTGCAGGCAGGGACACTGAGGGGGAATTACAGTTAGGGTGCGGGTAGAGAAACTGAGAGGGAATTACAGGAGTGTATGGCCAGGGTTACTGAGGGGGCAGTTACAGGAATGGTGCGGGCAGGGACACCGAGGGGGAATTACAAGGAGGGTGCGGACAGGGACACCGAGTGGATATATGCACACATACATACAGTTAAAAACCCATCTCTAGGTGTGATGGCACTACATGTCCCAGCAAATCCAGTTGACAAGGTATGCTGGGTATCAACACAGCTGGACAGGCAGTCACTGGTCTAGATACCTCTCCATACAGAGCTTTTTGTAAGCTGTGATCCAGACTGCCAGGATAGACCATGCAGTGCAGCTACAGTACCACAGAAAATGTACAGGTATGCTCATGCTGCACTGCTGACTGGTGCTGATTGTAGTGGCTGGTGACAGATCGTGTGGGACCAATGAGAAGGGGAGCGGATGAGGAAGAGGAGGTGCCTCACCCCTCCCCATACCTGGAAGTGCCCCGCTCCCTGGCTATATTCACCATCATTGTGACTGTAGTCACAGAGAGTGTCAGAGTGCAATACGCTTCTGAGAGTCCGGCAGTGGATAAGCACTGCTAAGGTATGTACTCAGTGAGAACTACCAAGTCATTCTACCCCCTGGCGTGGGTGGCACTGCTGGGCACTCAGAAACCCCCCCTGCATGTGCTACTGCCTGGACCAATAACAGAAGACTCAGTCCCAGACATGTACTCCCCCAAAAATACACAGGATATAGGTGATTTTCAGTCACACAAAACACTCTGTTTTGCTGTTATTTTGCTGCTGGTAGTTGCTGTTTGTTGGTGTTGGGGCAGACCCAAAGGTGGAGCGGAATGTGCATTGAGCAAATAGGGTGAAGTATTGCTGGCTTGGCTGTAATGGATTCTTTTGTATCTATCTTCTTGTGTAACTGTAACCATGTAACCATATATATATACTGTACATGTGATATATTGTATACATATCCTTTTAATATCAAATATATACATCTATGAGCATTGGAACTCAGACAATGTGTGCTTGTACTTGTTTTTTCTTAAGGGATGTAGTGTTTGCGACAAACAGTGCACTTTTATCGTATATGGTAATAAGATGCGCCTTGCGTCCGCAGCATATAGTAACGCTGGCATTTTAAATATTTATTAGAAATTATATTTAACTTCTCAGTTGGGGGCTGCGTCAGGGATATCACGCACTTAATTATGCACTGTACAGACGCCGCTGTGGTCTACCAGCTAACGATGGACGCATTGACATGCTGCTGAACAACATGCCATTTGTTTTTTGTGTTATCAGTAAGGCGCTGATATGAAATTCAAGGGACAATATATATTTCTTTGTTGTGTGAGTATGACAAAGAAATGCACTATTTGAAAATGCTACAGCGTATTTTTATTGTTGCAAAACAAAGTTCAAATAAGTCATATGGTGTTTGATTCAGATTGGATTGTTTATCTGTTAAGTAAATTTAAAAGTTGGTGCATAGGTATGATATAGCTGTGTTAGCATGCTGAGGCCAATTTGCGTACTTTTAAGCCCAGGCCTAAAGTAACAAACGTCCGGTGCTTGTATAATTTGTGATTTATTTGTGACAAAAGAGCTAGCCATATAGTCTGTCCTCCATTTTGTTCAAGCACATGGCTTGTGAAGGGGAAGGAGCAGTGGCCATTTTAGGAAGGTCACCCTATCCACCTAGCAAACAGCTGACTTTCAGTGTGTTTAAAACAATCAGTTTCCTTTGTCACAAATAAACAATAAATATGTACAAATCCAACACCATTTAAAAGCTACCAATGATTTTAACAAACCCATGCCATAGTCAATTATAAACAGTTTCAATTGGGCCTAGTGAGAGTTAATATTTAATGTAAGAAAATACACATAGATGAGAGGTTTTTTTTTCCAGGATTTGTTTTAGACTTGGAAAAATACTGAGTGTGTAAAATGAACTCTCTGTTTGCTACAAGCTATGCATTGAAATGTTAATGAACCTGGTCAACCATTTTGGTAAAATAAGCATATGAACCTCTATTGATATGCAAATTAGAAGCACTGAAGGGGTGAGGGGTTTCATAGAAGTGCAGTATATAGTGTGTGTGTGTGTGTGTGTGTGTGTGTGTGTGTGTGTGTGTGTGTGTGTGTGTGTGTGTGTGTGTATAATATTACTATTATTTTTTATTATTATTATTATTACTGTTATTATTATTATTATTATTATTATTATGTGTATATTTATATCAGCGTATGTTCTGCAAGATAGCTATCCAATCTGAATCATAGCATTTAAATTATAGTCAATAGTCATTATAGATCTGCAAAGAATCGGATACGTTTATTTGTTATACATTTTGTGTATTTGTTTAAGTGGGTAAATTTTAAAACACACACAAAATGCAGTTCCGGCCTAAAAGTTTAGGTAAGCACTCAAAGGAGGATTACCTGTGTGGGCGACTTCCAGCGGGTGTGAGGAACAAAAGTGTATTGTGTAGTGAGCAGTAGCATTTTGCTCACATTGATTGTGATAAGTGAGGTATATTAAATTGCGAACGCACGGTGTACACGTGGTACACGTGAGGTAAGCGTGCAGGAACGTGCACGTGGCGCAGGGACGTGCATGGTTGCGTGCTTACGCAAGGTTGCGTGTAGTAGCGAGCGCAAGTTTAAACCACACAATAGGAATACATTCAAAGGCGGGATAGAAGATATAGTTATACAATAGCAAGTAACTATCCGATTTTAAAAGCAGATTACTATAATATTTTGTTTAAAGTGTACTACCTCTGGGGCAAGCTATCAATCAAAGGGAGTGATATTTTTCTGTACAGAAAACCTTGTGTGTTAGCGTGAGTTGAAAGTAGGTGTGGATGTATTGAACCCCGGAGAAACCGGGATCCCGTGAGAGACGCTGAGTTGGCAGAGGCTTGGCGGCGTGACAGGGTCGCAACCTTACGTATTAACGAAGTAGGCATGTACTACAACGTGTAGAGGAGTGTAATAGATCGTGAAGTAGGCACGTACTACAACGTGTAGAGTATTGAAGAAGTAGGCACGTACTACAACGTGTAGAAGTATTATAGTGTTACGCTCCGGCTGTAGAGCGCAGCTTGTGAATTCGACTCCTGTGATCGTAGGGCATATAGATAACAAGTATCTACAGGCCGTGCGATTGGACCGCACGTCTATGTGCGTGATATGTGGTGCAACGTGATACCATTTGCGTAATTTCGCGCAATTGTGTCATCATACGCTCTGTGTAGAGCATACGCAGACGTAATTTGTGTAAAAGAAAAAAAAAAGGGAATTTTTCACTGACTCTCAGGAAAACATTCCAACAGGCTTTTAACCTCCACTGGAAGAGGTATTGTATTGATTCTGTTAATGCTTCAATAATTCCAGTGCTGAGGCTGGTAGGAGCCTAGTCTGGGTATGCGGGGGTCATTAATGGAGTGAGTCGTGGTACTGGCCAGTGGAGGCAGGAGCGGGTGAAAAGTGCTCGGTAAGGACTTTCACCGTTTGCTCGTATTGTGCATTTGGGGATTGTGTCAAAAGTCCGCGATGGGAACCAAGTGCACAAGCGAGAAACGTTTGGCAGCCAGGGTTCAGGCTGAGGAGCAGAGACCAAGAGGGTGCGCTCGAGATATTATGAGTAGGAAGTACGGTCCCTTCACAGAGGCTTTTTGTGACGCATGGATACGTATGACTGTTGAGGATAGGGCATCATTTCCTAGAGTTGGTGGTTTTGATCCTGAGGTATTGCAGGTAGTATGTTTAACCAAAGTCATATAAAACAAAAACTGTTTGAACTTGTAGCAGCAATAAATAAGTAGAAAAAAGAGAAAGCAGGTACACCGCCATATGTGGATGTGGAAGCAGTTACAGCCAGCATACAAACTATAGAAAATAATAAAAATAAAAATATAGAAAATGTGAATATAACCTATATTTGTACTAATGAATGTCGTAAAACTTTGACATTCATTAGTACAAATATAGGTTACATTCACATTTTCTGTATTTAGGAGAAGGCGACCTGACTGGTTTGAGCCATTTCTCGTGCACTCAGAGAAGTATCCAACCAGTAAAAGAGGAGCAGTAGACTGCGGGGGAAGTGGCTGAAACAGTGGAACTGGCAAGTATGGAGTCATTCAAGTACATATATAGTAAAACCCAAAAATAAAATAAAAATCAAGAAAGTAACGTCAGAAATGGAGAATATCCTGTCCGCACATTACTATTTCCCAGCAGGAAAGTGGACAGATATAGGGTAACCCCCGGGTATTTCTTTTAGTTACCACATAAGAAGTATCCATTTCTAGTAATGCCCCTAGTCAAGATAAGCTCGGAAATGTTTGTTGGACCATGTACAGACCCTTAATACGGGATGAGAAGGATTGAATGAATACTTCACATGACCTAGAAGCTTGTTGTTTTTTTTTGCAGTACTAGAAAATTCTTTGTCAGGATAAGATCACTGGTAAACACTAATTCGGCAAATGGGAGGAACGAGAGAAGTGCAACATTAACCTTTGACAAAACCTGCTGAAGTTACGATTGGGCCTCTATGATGCTAAACCCTTTCTTTTTTTTTTCCTAGCAGCAGTGGCCCCTGACTAACTTAATCGACAGAGATTTTGTTATGTAAATTGAAATGTGAAATACATATATTGTACTACCACTCGGTATGTTAGATACCCTCAAAGACTAATGTTGCATTCCACTGTTCTAGAATCATGTCCATCACAGGTAGAGGAAATTATCTCACAGATACCGGGTTCCCTATGAACTTAGGATGGACAGGACACTGGATTGAGGGCTGAGGTAGTCCCAGTAGTGACACAGCAAGCACAAGCTTTAAGGGGGGGTAGACCAAGTAGTTAATCAATTCCCCGTAGTGCCCAATCCAGTTGTCATTTTAATAAAATCCTCTCCACCTCTACAAACTTATCTGTCACCAACCTCTATTCTGTTTTTCTTCACAGTTTCCTCTTCATCGTTGCGTTCACAAGGGGGGTACAATACATGGACCCGATTCTCCCAAGGTTTCGAGTGACAGCCTGAGTATTTTCTCCCAAGCCCTACATGACTGTTTACAGTCCTTTCAGCCTGAGAATGGGTCAGTGCTGATACAATGAGTGGATGACTTGTTGTTGTGCGCTGATTCATTTGAGTCGTCCCTGGCAGATACAAAGCAGTTTCTGTTTTGTCTATTCCAAACAGGACACCAGGTCTCAAGGGATAAACCGCAGTTGTGTAGGACAAGGGTCAAATACCTGGGACATAGTACTGGTAAATGATTTGACAGTTCATACACCACATGCCATATTGGTCCTTCAAAGTTCTGCCCAAACCCGCTATGTCTCATCAGCACGATGGCACCAGTATTACTGCAGTGTGCCTTGTCATGCACAAAGGGTGGAGGATAAGAATACTGGTGAAGGTTTTATAGACACTGATATGCATGATGGTATGAAATATCCGAATCAGACCTTTACTATGAGACCAGACATAAGTGACAACCCGTTAGTGAATGCAGACCTGATATTGTCTTCTTCTTTTTCTCCTCTAGAGATGTTTTTTTCTTTTTTTTTTAGTTATGCTCATGGTATTCCACACTGCAAACACACTACAGTTATATTAAGATGCAAATTTGTGTTCATGATCTGACTCACCTAGGGTAAGGAAGGTATGTGCAAATTGGTAAGAGCTTACTAGCATGCACTAGGGTTCTCTTCTCAGGCAAGCAGGAAAGCAATGACCTGTCTTACTTGCATGAGGAAGAACATTTGGTAAGGGAGTACTAACAGAGCCATCCCATACTCCTCCTGCAGACGGACCTTTTTCAGGTAACACAAATCGACTTTGTACAGTTAACACCCTGTAGGAATTTGAATTATGTATTGGTGTGCACTGATCTCAAACTGGGTAGAGGCATTTCCTTCTGCCACAAATACTGCTGTGTTTACCGCAAAGAAAATTGTGCAGAAATTTGTGTGTAGATATGGTATCCTTAGGCGTAGGAGCAAAGTGATAGCTTGTAACTGGACTATTGTGGTCATAGACACTGCCACTAGTGTTACGTAGCATCGGAACCACTCCCAGATCCCCACTTAACGAATCACCCTCTTTGAAATTTTTAATTTTTTTTGGAAGACAACCTCATGTCATAATTGATCCACACAATGATCAGAAATACACCAATGAGGTGACAGTACAGTACCTTATCGAGATGAGCCAGCATTTGAGAACTTGACAAAAGAACTTGAAACTGTTGATTCCTGATATGCCAACTACTAACTGTCTTGATTGTGAACCAAGAGACTGTGTGATTGTTCTTAAGCTCAGGTTGCCTAATAGACAGGTGGGAAGGACTGTACCAAGTTTTGTTGACAGCACGATCCCAGTGAAAGTAGCCGAGAGAGAGACTTGGGTCCACGATTCCCATCGCAGGAAAGTCGGTAGTCCGGAAGGAACTCGTAAATGGAGTGAGATCGCAGAAGTATCACCAGAGAGTCTGTTCCGTGATGACCGAGAGGCGGCACTGTTGAACACTACCTGAGCGTACTAAAGGAGTACAGAACGACCAGTCGTTGTAATTGATTTGCTATGGACAAGATTTGTTTTGTTCTATCTTTTTTTTTTTCCTGTTGACAAACATTTTTTTCCCGGACATTCTATTTTTGTGAGGTTTTTCATGAGGAGTTGAGTGTGGGACTGGAACTGGTTCTGGAGAAAGGAGCGATGTCTTTATAGGATCCAGGATTAGCCTATCACTTTGTTAAAGCCAGAGAAAATCAAAGGTCTAGCAGTTACGGAGTTCGGAGGTAACGTGATAGGCTATTGTCTGAGGAATACTGTATTTTGTAGTTATTGTGACCCCATAATTGAAGATGAGTGCATCCAGAGATGTCAGTCTAGCAATAAGGCAGCGTTTGACAGACATCCCTTGAGTGATTACCACTCATTAGTGGGTAAGGTCTTAAACCAAACAGAATGTTGGATGTGCTCACAGGTTCCTCTAAGACCAAATAATGCAGGATTAGTGCCATATTCTTTAAAGTTAGCTGAGGTACTTGGATTACACGGAGGGGGGGGGGGGGGCGATGGACAAGGAATATAATATAACTAGACCCCCTAGTCTTAACATCCACCAGTATCATAGATAAATCCCTGGTATGTTTAAATCTCACGATTTCAGGAAATCAGGTAATCATGAACAATCAGACAATGGCTATTCACACATAGCAGATAAAGAGCTCATTAATATATGTGGAAGAAAGGTTTATGAATGGCTCTCCCCGAACTCCGAAGGTTTATGTTATCTAGGAAGGACACTACTAATAATCCTTGTTCACTGATGAAACAGACCTAGCATACGATCCAGAAATGGAAACAATGTTCAGGAAATGATAGGAATATATATCATGAAAATTGTATATGTCTTTTCACGATTTGTTTGTGTTTTCTCCCTCTACCCAGCAAAACCTCTATCGAATCCGAACATCAGTGTGCAAATGCGTACCTCCCTTTGCACATCAGGCTGCTGTAGCACAGCTCTCTCTGCCCCTCAGGTAATTCTGGGACATTATTTTCATTGAAGCATAGTGGGATTATAAAGTCTGTGATGGCAGTTCTAGGGTATTAATTTCATTGAGGCATTGGGGATTATCAAGTAAGGGGTGGGGCCATATTGGTGCATTATTTTAATTGAAAGTTTGGGGGGCTCAAGTCTGTGGGGGGGAGTCACATTTGGGGCATTATTTTCATTGAGGCATTGGGAGATTATCATATCTGGGGGGCAGGGACGGATCTAGACATTTCTTTTAGGGGGGGCGGTTTAAGAATCTATGCGGACTCCTCCCCTCTCTACTCATTACTCCTCCCACTTCTAGTCCAGCCCCTCCCAAACACAAAATATTAAACTTTCAAAGCAATGGGGAATTTAGCTGTTTTTGTGTGTGAGATAAGAGTAGTATTTTATTTTTTATTAAATTGTATTGTGATGCTAACTAATAAATGAGCAGCAGTGGGGGTCAGGGTGAAAGTCTGTGGCTGCACCTAAGAAAGGTGTACAGAACTGCCCATAGTCTGTCTGAGAGGAGACATGTCTCATGTTACAAGCAGGCTGCACAGACCTCTCTCTTCACCCAGTGCTGCTGCTATCACACAGAATGCATGTCTCTCTTCACTGATTGCTGAAGTCTGACCTGTAAGCAGACATCAGCTAAGTTGCCCAGTGCACACATACGGGACACTGACCTCCGTTACAAGCTGCAGACAAGGAGATTGGAATTTCTGGGGGGAGAAGGAAGGTGAGGAGGGGGGCTCCTCTTGCAGCTCAGTCAGGAGACATGATGCAGGGCAGACACTGGTGAGACGCGAGAGACTCCCAATCCCAGTAATGCTTTGCAACAGGCTGACCAGGCTCACACACAGGGAGACCAGGGGAGAGAGGAGGAGCAGGGGAGGAAGGCCAGCTCTGATTGGCTTGGACTCGGGAGAGCTCTCTCCTCCCTCTGCACAAGTGCTCAGCTCAATCCCGTCTATCTGTCTCACCCAGCTGTGACTCGCTCTGCTGTGGGAGGGGCTAATGCAGATCTCCGGTACACTGTGTGCACAGCAGCACATGGAATGGAGCTGTATGTTAGGGGGGGCGGTCGCCCCGTTCGCCCCCCCCTAAATCCGGCCCTGCTGGGGGGGCAGTTTTGAGGCATTATTTTCGTTTAGAGATTGGTGGGTTATCTGGTTATCTGGTCTGTGGGGGGGGGGGGTCACATTTGGGGCTTTATTTTCATTGAGGAATTGGGGGTTGTGAGCAGGGCTACCATCAGAGATTGTGGGGCCCGGGACTGACAAAATAGACAAACAGGGCTGCTCCCCCCCAAAAAAAAATATTCTGCCGCACTGCTCCACTCATATGTAATGTCATACATTGTGATGTTACATAAAGGTGGAGTGTTGCGGACCTACAGGAATGATTTACAGAGTGCTGATGTGCAGATAAGGCTTGTTTTAAGAAGTCCTCCTTGCCCATTAGACTGCTGTTGACCGACTGGTGCAGCTCTACAGGTATTGGTGGTAGGAGCCCGCAGTCCTCCCCTGATGGCTGCCCTGGTTGTGAGGTCAGGTCAGTTGGGGCATACATAGTGTTTTCAAATGATTTGAATTAAACAAGCAAATAGTTAAATACAGCTAGTTCCACTGCGGCTCAACCATGGTGTAATGTGTATAAGGGGCACAATCATAGTGTGCGTGTATTAGGGGCTCTACTGTATGGCGTAACATGTATAATGGGCTCTACTGCATGGCATAACGTGTATAAGGGGTACTACTGTGTGGTGTAATGCAGTGGCTTGCGGTGAGGTCAGTGGCTGGTGAGGCACTGCAGCCATAATGTCCGCTACCGCTGCTGTCCCTGCATGCGCTGAAGGTATTGGAGATTTGGAGATTACAGTGGCTTGGCAAAAAGTTACCCAACATGTGATGTTATGGAACTACAAACCCCAGCGTGACGTGGCAAGACATGCTGGGAATTGTAGTTCTATCAACCTGTGGAGAGCCACAGGTTGGCCAGGCCAGCTACAGGGACTCATCGTGTGCCTATCTATATAAACAATAATGCAACTTCCTGGCTGCACGGTGCCCGCCTCACCTTGTAGGTGTTCTCGGTGATCGTGGCCATGGCTTCAGGGTCCCGGGACATGACATCGGCTGTCTCCTGGTCACCACACGCAGTCACACGGGCAGATTACAGGGGCAAATGCAGGATTTCTGTAGGGGGGTTTCCAAATATTTGATTTTAGTGCTGTTGTTGCCAGGCCAAGAAAGATGCATAATTGGCATATAACAAGCTATAGTCTGCCCCAAACACATTGCCGTGAGTCCCACCCCCTTCCAGACAGGTCAGGCACCAAGAACACACACACACACACACACCCACCAGCAGCACCCCCACCCCTCCATAGAAAGCAAAGATATCAAGATCACCCCCACCCACCCACCCCCTCCAGACAGTTTAGGCACTAAGATCACTGTCACCAGCAGCACCCCCCACCCCCCTTCCAGACAGTGCAGGCATCGGGATCATACCCCACCCCCCCACAGTGCAGGCACCAAGATCATAACCCCCCCCACAGTGCAGGCACCAAGATCATTTCACACACACACACACACACACACACACACACACACACACACACACACACACACACACAGTGCAGGCACCAAGATCATACCCCCTTCCCCCACACAGTGTAGGCACCAAGCACCAAGATCATGCCCACCCCACCCCCACCCCTCATAGGCAGACTGCACAGTTCCACCACGGCACTCGCAGCCTGTCCCATTCCCTGACATATACAGAGAGTGACAGCGCCTCCTACTTGCCCCCTCCTGCGTGCGCGTGTGACTCCCCAGGCATCCCTAGAAGATAGGATCCCGGCAGCAGCTCTCCCTCCTCTCAGCACACCTGGCTCTGCCCTGCGCCCCGCACCATGCCCCCGCCTCAGCTCAGCCTTTCGGGTCCTTACTGTCACAACTTGCGGGGACCGGCGGCAGCAGAGAGGTGAGCCGGCAGCAGGGCCGGTGAGGTCAGCGGGTCCTTACCGTCAGTACTTGCGGGGACCGGCGGCAGCGGAGAGGTGAGCCGGCAGCAGGGCCGGTGAGGTCAGCGGCATCAGCTGGGGAGGTGCGCACCTGCGCGGGGAGAGGGGTGGAGCTGACACCGGTAGAGAAGTAGATGAAAGGGGGTGACCTGGCTGCTGGAGCTTGTAGGCAGGGACTCGGGAGCAGTGTATTAGTGACAGGGGCGTGCTCTCATATGGGCTGAAAGCACGCCCCTGTCAAAGCGGCACTTCCAGTAAGTGCCGCTTTTGCTTCTTTTTTTAATGGGCTTTCACCGCCCAATGCTTGGCCCCACCCCCCGCTTCCGGTCCTTTCTCACAGATAGCGGGAGGCACCGAGAGCGGTGCCTCTGACATACCTTAAAAGCATTTTTAAATAAGATAAACATTATAAAAATACAGTAAAGGCTAAAGAAGATACTTATGACACATAATATGTGTCATAAGTATCTTCTTTGTATTATTTAATCATTAATGATGACAGGGGAGGCACTGCCTCCCCTGCCTCCCCTGACTGCACGTCCCTGGTTTAATGTGAATAACGGTCACTACTGTGTGATGTAATATGAATTGGTACTATTCTGTGGCCATGCACTTTTCCAATGAAGCCATGCCCCTATATTGTTGTTGCAAGCCTTCGGCACGCACTGATTCTATTTTAGACATGGGGGACACCCAAAGGAAACTTTCGCCCTGAGCTCCACCAGCTCTAGATCTGTCCCTGTCACCATCAGTACAAGGGGGGTACAAAAACATACCCTTGTTCCAGGCACCATGATGCCTAGCTACACCTCTGATGACAGCAATGATAATGCAGCTTACCAGTTCTGTATATTACACAAATTTGCTCTGTGCATTCACACAAAGAGAACACACTGAGAACAGCACGGGCACTTATATACTTCTGTCAGGAAGAGTATGTTTTCTGGCTGCTATAGGCAAGTGGCAAAAACACACACTGATAAAAATGTTGACAGGCAGTAGTAACTACTGATTTATGATTGGATGATTGCGGCATCACCTCTCCAGCTGATTTCCTTCATTGCTCAAGCCTACAGTATGTTACAGAATTGCGCAAATGCTTGTGGCACATTCTATAGAGTTGTGTACATTTATTTTATTACCATGAATAGTAAGTGTGTGTCTCGCTGGCAAAGCGAATCTCAGCAAAACTTTATGGTAAGAAAATACAGTACAAATACATTTTGCGATTGTGTATATTTAGCAGGAGAGAACAAAGTGGAGAGAGATAAAGTACTAACAAATTAGCTTCTGTCATTTTACAGGCTGTATTTGAAAAATTACAGGTAGGAGTTGACTTATCTCTCTCCACTATGGGCCAAATTAAATTACAAATAATAATTTACCGTTTCGGGGAAAAGGGTGTTAGTAACTCGCGGTAATTAACACCAGCTAATTAAATCTGCCCTTTTATCTCTCTTCAAGCTTTGATACACCTCCCCTTTAGTGTGAAGATATTGATACTTTCTTTTTGGTCCAATGTCAGATATTTTGTGCTTTTTGAAAATAACATGCATTAATATTGTGACAATCTGCGGTATTTAGTTAGGTCAGGCATGTCCAAACTGCGGCCCTCCAGCTGTTGTGAAACTACACATCCCAGCATGCCCTGACACAGCTTGAGCATTCTCTGACGGCAAAACTGTGTCAAGGCATGCTTGGATATGTAGTTTCACAACAGCTGGAGGGCCACAGTTTGGACATGCCTGAGTTAGGTAGAGTTTTTAGTGGTGCTGTGTTTAGGTTCTCAAATCAAGGTCAATACGCAGCTTTTCAGGAACAATAAATAAAACAGAGCTTTACTGACGTCAGCAGAATACATAAACCAAGAAACAAAAACAAACCTAGCCCCATGCAGGGCATTGCCCACTTCTTGGCCCCTCTCTACCATGAGCAGCTAATCTGCATGAAAATTCTCAGTCTTTTGAGTTCTGTCTCTGCACTGATGGCAGCCTCACTTGACTTCCAGTTTCTCCTGGACTGTCTGCACATGGCAGCAGTCTCACTTGACTGCCACAGCCCCACCTGGACTGTTTCCAATCAGCAGCCCTTAAGCCGCATACACACGGTGCAAAATAACTACCGATATGGACTATGTAGTCTATATTGCTAGAAAACATAGTGCATATAGCACAGTGTGTATACACCTTGCAATGCCGATGCGCAGCCCCACGGGGTCGGCATCACAAGAAAAACAGAATGTGCAGGCAGGCCAATATTGACTATATTGGAGGTTCATGCCTCCGGCCACAATATAGTCAATATCGGCCGTTAGCCTGCATCGCACCATGGGGGTCATTCCAAGTTGATCTCTCGCTAGCAGTTTTTAGCAGCCTCGCAAACGCTATGCCGCCGCCCACTGGGAGTGTATTTTAGCTTAGCAGATTTGCGAACGCCTGTATCGCAGAGCGGCGACAGATTCTATTGTGTAGTTCAGAGTAGCTCAAAACCTACTCAGCGCTTGCGATGACTTCAGACTATTCAGTTCCTGATTTGACGTCACAGAACCGCCCAGCGTTCACCCAGCCACACCTGCGTTTTCCCTGGCACGCCTGCGTTTTTCCGAACACTCCCTGAAAGCGGTCAGTTGACACCCCGAAACGCCCACTTCATGTCAATCACTCTGCGGCTACCAGTGCGACTGAAATGCATCGCTAGACCCTGTGTGAAACGATATCGTTCATTGTGCCCGTACGTCGCGCGCGCACATTGCGCCTCATCGCTGCGCTGCGAACAAATGCAGCTAGCGTTCAATTCGGAATGACCCCTCATGTGTATGCGGCTTTAGATATGGTCACATATCCTTTATGATTCGCTGTGTGGGCACATCCCCCCAGCCCCACACAGAATCCATGGTTCGCTATAGACTTCCATCCTTTTCAATCAATTAAATATATTTTCTGAGAACCTAAATACTTATTTTGTTTTTAATGTTGAAGCTAACGTAACTAATATAATCAGATTCATGTATGTATAGGACAGTGCTTAGAGTGGTCATAGAGACGCAGTGGAATTCTCTCACGCAGCTCTTCCCCCTGACACAGTTCTTCCCTCACACAGATTTCTCTACATTCACATAGGGGTCATTCCGACCTGATCGCACGCTGCGAAAAACGCTGCGGTCACTACTGCGCATGCATCGCAATGCGCAGGCACGTTGTACGGGTACAAAGCGGATCGTTGCTGTGTGATGGGTTTTACAAAGAATCCATTCGCACAGCCGATCGCAAGGTGACCATTTTCTGGGAGTGTTTGGAAAAACTCAGGCGTGTCCAAGCGTTTGCAGGGCGGGTGTCTGACGTCAATTCCGGGACCGGACATGCTAAAGTGATCACAAGGGCTGAGTAAGTTCTGAGCTACTCAGAAACTGCACAAACTATTTTTGTACCACTCGGCTACACATGCGATCACAACCTTGCACATCAAATATACACTACCCAGTGGGCGGCGACTATGCGTTCGCACGGCTGCAAAAAGTAGCTAGGGAGCGATCAACTCGGAATGACCCCCATATTTCTTTCACCTCTGATTTCTCCCCTCTAGTAGAGCTCTCTCCCCCCTTACACATCTTATCTCCAGTCATACAGCTCCACACACCCCACCCATGCATGCAGCTTATCTCACCTCATGTGGCTCTCCCATGCAGCTTATATTCCCTCGTGTGGCTCTCCAGTGCAGCTTATCTCCCCTCGTGTGGCTCTCCAGTGCAGGTTATCTCCCCTCGTGTGGCTCTCCAGTGCAGCTTATCTCCCCTCGTGTGGCTCTCCAGTGCAGGTTATCTCCCCTCGTGTGGCTCTCCAGTGCAGGTTATCTCCCCTCGTGTGGCTCTCCCTTTAGCTTATCTCCCCCTTGTGTGGCTTCTCCTGCAGCTTATTGCCCTTCATGTGGCTTCCCCTACAGTTTATAGACACTCATGTGGCTGCCCCTCAGCTTATCGCCCCTCGTGTGGCTCTCCCTGCAGCTTATCTTCCCTCATGTGGCTTTACCTGCAGCTTATCTCCCCTCATGCGGCTCTCCCATGCAGCTGATCTCCCCTCATGTGGTTCCTCCTGCAGCTTATTTCCCCTCATTTGGCTCCCCTGCACCTTTTCACCACTCATATGGCTCCGCCTGCAGTTTATGTCCCCTCATGTGGCTCACCGATGCAGCTTATCTCCCCTTATGTGGCTCCCCATGCAGTTCATTTCCCCATTTGGTTCTCCCCCATCATGTAGCTTATCTGCCCTATGGATTTGGCACCCCCCAGCAGCTCTTTCTTACCTTTCTCTTATGCTCCTCCACTTGTGAGCTGTCACAGAGGGGATCATTCGGATCTGATCGCTGCTGTGCGTTTTCGCACAGCGGGCGATCAGATCCGAACTGCGTATGCATCTGAGCCGCAATGCGCAGGTGCGTCGGATGGCTACAACGGGCATCGGCGAAGGATGCATTCGCACGGGCATTTGCAAGGTGATTGACAGGAAAAGGCTGTTTGTGGGTGGCAACTGACTATTTCCAGGGAGTGTCCGGAAAAACGCAGGCGGGCTCGAGCGTTTTCAGGGCGGGTGTCTGATGTCCGCTCCAGCCCCAATCAGCAGGATTCAATCGCACTGGAAGAGTAAGTTCTGTGATGCGCAGAGACTGCACAAACTAATTTGGAGCAGCTCTGCTACACATAGGAACACACACTTGCTCAGCGAAAATACACTCCCCCTGTAGGCGGCGACTGTCTGATCGGAGGACAGCAAATAACGCAGCCCATCTATCAGATCTGAATTAGGCCCAGATTTTGGCGTCAGCGAGGGTCCTGTAATGTCTCACATCAGGGTACTGCCTGGTGGCTCCTCTTCCCCTGGCAGAACAGTCAAAAGCTGACGATGACATCACTGCATCATCTCATTAGCAAGGCCTAGAGGGGGACTGTGGGAGGTGGGGCTATGAGAAGCGCTCACTACTCTAGAACTACTTAATGTTGTAGGTGCGGCAGCGGGTGGCTCAGCGCACAATCACTGTACTCACTGCCTGTTCACAAGTGCTTTGGCCTGGTAAGGTGGACCAGCAGAGGTGGAACGCAGGTCTGTCCCGTTCCAGCCCACTTTAACCCCTGGTATAGGTTAAGTACAGTATGTTGCTGTTAAAAAAAACATACTACTGTAAACAACTAAAAACCTGATGATTTACATGCATATTCGATGGGCCCTGTGTGAGCACTCACAGTCCTTCCTTAGCCACAGCATAATTGACATGCTGTGGCTATAGGGGAGAGAAGCAGGGACCATTCTACAAAATGGAGGTGCGTCTCCCCATTTTGTACATGTGCCAAGCCCAGGCTCTGCGCCATGAGATGCAGACTTCATGGAACCGGCAGAGAGGTTCCAATGGCCTGTCTAAATAAGTGAGATGCGCAGTGAGATGCAATGGCAGGCGCATTGACATAGGGCATGAGGCTACGACGGGTCTGAATTAGGCCCATAGAGCAGTGTCCTTCATAAATTGTAGTGTTTGTATGAGACAGGAGTGGTCTGCTGTATCAAATGCCGCAGAGAGAGATCCAGGAGTGTTTGAAGTTAATCACCTTTAGATTTAGCAGCAATCAAATAATTCACCACCTTATTCTGTGCAGTCTCTCCGGAGTGTTGAGAATGAAAGACTGGCTGGGGATCAAGTAAGTTAGGTGAGGAAAGGAAGCAGGTGAGGTGAGTGAAGGTGAGTGAAGGCAAGCATTTCAGGTAGAATGGAGGGTCAAGACTACTGAGAGATGGGACATTAATTTGAGAGAGAATTTTGATCAGAATTTAGTTTTTGGAGACTTGAATAAAGATGGAAAGATAAAAGTAGACAGAGAAATTAGAGCTTTTAGTGAAGGATGGAAGAAGCACAGGAGACAGGGATCAACTGATTTGTGAGGGTATACAGTATGATCAAGAGGGGAGGTGGCATAGTGGGCCTGAGACTTTCAGTCTGTCCATGTGGTTTGAGGGGAATCCGGTCAGGATCCAGGCAGTCGGGATCCTGGCATTCAGAATACCAATGCTGTAAACCCAACACTTTGAACTGCCGACACCAGGTTCTCCAGCCCAGCGCCATAATCCGACAGCCAGGATCCCGAATGCTCCTCCACCGCCACGCCGGAGCGGGGGGGGGGGGGGGTATTAGGTTTAGGTTATGGGGGGATGGTTAGGGCTAGGTTGCTCCCCCGGGGGTGGGGGGTTAGGTTTAGGCGCCCCCAGGGATGGTTAGGGTTAGGCTGGGGGGGAAGTCAGGCTACGGAAAGGGGAGGTTAGGGTTAGGGGGCCAGTGAGGAAAGGTACCTTGTCGGGATTCTAACTATCGGGATGCCGCGCAGGGCTGGCTCTACCATTAGGCAGCTTTAGGCGGCTGCTTAGTGGCACAGGCTCCTGGAGGGTGCCACTAAATTCATCTAGAAAAAACTGTAGGATGACTCTGTGTGCGGCCTTCTCCTTACACTGCGCTGGCTGCTGTTGCAGGTCTAATCAAGTGCAGCCGTCGCTTTCAGCTGTACCACAGAGTGCCTCAGCGCTTCCTCCGTGCTAACAAGTGTAACATCATGTCATATGAAGGCACATAGGAGGCAGATGTAACTATGGCTCCCCAAAGGGCGCCGCCACAGCCGCTCCTCATAGTCCTGATGGAGGCCCCTGGATCCCGACTTTCCAGCAGCAAGCAGCACCTGACTACATGTCTGCACCTGCAGTGTCGCTGTAATGCTGCTGCCTCCTGTAAGAGGAGCCATACTAATTATGAGGGAAAACAAGGAAACAACTATTAGGTAAGTAACCCATGGGGGTTTCTGCAGGACCATAGACAGTACAAATCTTACAGCCTGGTGGGTGGTTTGCACTTGTAAACAGCATAATAGGGAAACACAGGCACTGGGGTACAATACATACTTGCCTACTCTCCCGGAATGGCCGAGAGGCTCACGAAAATCGGGTGACCCTCTCGGTACCCCCGGAGGAGCAGGCAAGTCTCACGATTTCTGGGGTCCCCCAGTGAGTAAAGTGGGCGGTCTGGGCAGTTGATGACGCAATTCTTGTTGAATCGCGTCATCATAGCCATGCCCCATGCAGCATAATGCCGGTAATAGCAGCATTACACCATGGGGGCGTGGCTTAAATTACGCGTTACACCAGCCCCCGCCCCACCTTTGCCCCACCTCTTTCTGCCTCTGGCCCACCCCTTCTGCTCGTCATGTCACTGCCCCGCCCCCTGCTGAGCTGACCTGGCTGCTCTCTCCCGGAGAGAGCAGCCATAAAATCGGTACATATGGTACAATACAGTACATATGGAGGAGGGGGGGTCAGTAATTAACTTACAGATGGGGGGATGGAACACAATAAGGAGCATACAAATATATGTATATATGTATATAATACTGTATGTATGTATGTATACACATACAAGTAAATATCCCACCAGACCCCATAGACAGATGCAGTGTATACAGGATAGATAGATAGATAGATAGATAGATAGATAGATAGATAGATAGATAGATAGATAGATAGATAGTTATCCCAGCACTTGAAAATTGGCCTCAGTGTCCTATACAATTGCCAACATGCCAGCTAGCATGTATACATAGGCAGAAAGAATGGTCATCACTCAAGGATTTGAAAGTAAAAGTGCTGTATATTGTGAATAAAGACATGAAAAAGTCCATGAGTGTTGTTTCTTCTTTCTGTATATGTATAATAATGCAATATACCCTAGTCCACATACTGGCCACATGCGTCTCCCCTCCGAAAGGTGGAGGTGTTTGCAGGTTAGGGGGCGCTAGGCTGAAGATTTGCCTAGGGTGTGTTAGGTGCCGCGGTCCGCGGCGCCGCTCGGTCTGCTTCCGAGCGACGCTCACGGCCGCCGCACCTCCCTTCCTGCCTAGCAACGCCAGGACGCCGTGCGCGCTGAACCGCCGGGTCCCTGGCAATGCTGGGACGCCGTGCGCGCGTAGCCGCCGGACCCTTAGCAACGGGGACGCCACAGACGAACCACGTTCCCCGTTGCTTTCTATCAATCAATACACCTGTTAGCTCTGGTCGTGCAGCAGGGCAGCTGCACGACATTACTAATTAAGCTTCGCTGCAGCTATTGGAGGGCTCCCTGTTATATTCTCCCTCACTACCTGGCACAGACGCCGGTGATAGCTTCCTGTCTGCTGTTCCTGCCTTGTAACGTCTGTTCCTGGTCAGCTGTATCTGGTCGATCCTGCTCCCTGTGCTCCTGAGTCCTGGAGTTCTGAAGCCGGTCCTGGGAATCCTTCCTGTTCAAGTGAACCTGTTGCAGTCATCTGGGGGGTCTCGTTTGTTGGGGTTCTCTCCCGGTTTCGTGAGTAGCGGCTTCTGCCGCGTGTTGCGGCCTAGGCCGCTTAGTCCTTTTGGTACTTTTTGTATTGGTGGTTTTTGCGGAGGTTTCCGCTTTTCACTGTCCTCCCCGGAACTCGGCGGTGCCGTGTGGGGGAGTGGACAGTGATATCTTTTGTTGTTCTTTTCCTTTGGCGGCGTGCCGCACATATATTTAGTTTTAGGGTAGTTAGTAGCCCCTAGCTTCTGTTTGCTTTAGTTAGAGGTCCCCTTGTTATTATCCTGTCTCGGTTCACGCTTTGTCTCACTCTAAGACCTGGGGGCATCGGAGTTGGGCAGACCTAATCCGCACTTCAAACGCGGCTGCCGTGAGCCCAAGAAACCATAGTCACTCAGGCGTGAGCTGACCACACGGGTAAAACAACGGAGGTAGGGTGCTAGGGGCTATTCCCGTTCCCTCCCTATTTCAGCGTCACGTCCTGGTGCTCTGGACTCACTTCGCAACATCTTTCTAGTTCTGAGCATCAGGAACGTAACATTATCACCGGCCAAAAAACACACACTAAAAAAAAAACGTTATTTGTATTTGGTGGGCTTTGAAATTCGGCCTCATGAATCCGGCAGTATTAGGACCGAATCCCAGCCAGCTTTTGGCCAACCAGATTCAGGAACTAACTCAGATGGTTCAGGATCTTACTCTTCGGTTGAGATCGCAGGAAGATCTTTTGCGAGCCTCCCCGAGTATGATTCCAGAACCAAAGATGCATCTACCTGACCGTTTTTTCGGGTAACCGAAAGGATTTTTTTAATTTCAAGGAAGCTTGTAAGCTTTATTTTCGTTTAAGGCCCCGATCCTCTGGTACTGAGTCTCAACGGGTCGGGATTGTGATGTCATTACTACAAGGCGATCCACAAACCTGGGCTTTTGGGCTAAAAGCCGATGATGTTGCCTTGCTATCTGTAGATGCCTTTTTTAAGTCCTTAGGCCTTTTGTATGATGACCCTGATAGAGAAGCGTCGGCTGAGAGCCACCTGCGTGCACTTAAGCAAGGGAAAAATCCAGCAGAGGCGTATTGTACCGAGTTTCGCCGTTGGTCGAACAACTGTGGCTGGAATGACCCGGCCCTGCGCAGTCAGTTTCGCCTCGGTTTGTCTGAAGTTATTAAAGACAGTCTCCTTCAGTACCCCGCTCCTGAGACTCTAGACAAACTCATGGAGCTTGCTATTAAAATTGATCGTCGTCTCCGGGAGCGGAGGGCTGAAAGAGGAGCTAGTTTCAGGCCTAGTCCATGTGTGTATACTTTCCCTGAGGACGTCGAGGAGCCCATGCAAATGGGTCTCTCCCGGCTGTCCCCAGAGGAAAGAACCAGAAGGCTAAATTCTGGTCTTTGCTTGTATTGTGGTGGCAAGGGACATATCGCACGTAATTGCCCGAATAAGCAGGGAAACGCTCTGAAAATCGAATTTTACCTTACCCATTGTCCGGCTGTCCCCGTAGTTCTGGGTCACCCCTGGCTTGCCTTTCATAATCCCACCATAGATTGGCAGTCTGGGGAGATTTCCCGATGGGGTCCCTTTTGTGTTAAGGAATGTATTTCCCGTCCAGTCCGGGTTGCGGCAGTCACCCCAGAACTTATTCCTTTGGAATATCAGGACTTTGCCGACGTTTTCTCCAAGGGTAATGCGGATATTCTGCCTCCTCATCGGTCCTATGACTGCGCTATTGACTTAGTTCCCAGTGCCTCTTTACCTAAGCGGAGACTATATGCCCTGTCTGGGCCGGAAACTATGGCAATGAATGATTATGTACAGGAGAGCCTAAAAAAAGGCTTCATTAGGCCCTCGAAATCTCCATTGAGTGCAGGGTTCTTTTTTGTTGAGAAAAAAGATGGGTCGCTCAGACCATGTATTGATTTTCGGGCTTTGAATAAAATCTCTGTTAAAAACACCTACCCCTTGCCACTGATTTCAGTACTATTTGATCAGCTCCGGACTGCCGTTATCTTTTCCAAGATCGATCTTAGAGGGGCTTACAATCTCATCCGAATTAAATCTGGGGATGAGTGGAAGACAGCTTTCAGCACACAGTCGGGACATTATGAATACCTGGTGATGCCGTTTGGGCTGTCAAATGCTCCTGCTGTATTTCAAGATCTCATTAACGACGTCCTTCGCGACTTTCTAGGAAAGTTCGTGGTCGTTTATTTAGACGACATTTTGATTTACTCCGAGTCTTTAGAACAACACATTACCCATGTGCGACTGGTCCTTCAGAAGTTACGGGAAAATCATTTATACGCCAAACTGGAGAAATGTGATTTCCACATCACAGAAGTGTTCTTCCTGGGGTATATTATTTCTCCTAGGGGTTTTTCATGGAACCAAAAAAACTCCAGGCCATCCTAAATTGGGCACAACCCACGAACTTAAAAGCAATTCAGCGCTTTTTAGGGTTTGCAAATTACTATAGGCGCTTTATTCATACCTTCTCTGATTTGGTTGCTCCTATAGTAGCATTGACTAAAAAAGGAGCGGACCCTTCCAATTGGTCGCCTGAAGCCAAGTCTGCCTTTCTGGCCTTAAAGCAGGCCTTTGTCTCAGCTCCAGTGCTCAGACACCCTAACCCGGAGCTCCCCTTTATTGTTGAGGTAGATGCCTCAGAGGTTGGAGTGGGGGCTATCCTTTCTCAAGAAGACCCGGATTCTCAGGAATTACACCCATGTGCCTTCATGTCCAGGAAATTCTCCTCCGCAGAATCCAACTATGATGTTGGTAATCGAGAATTGTTGGCAGTTAAATGGGCTTTCGAGGAGTGGAGGCATTGGCTGGAAGGAGCTAGGCATACCATTACGGTGTTTACTGACCACAAGAACCTGCAGTATATTGAGTCAGCTAAACGGCTTAATGCTCGACAGGCACGTTGGGTGTTGTTTTTTACTCGTTTCAGGTTTATTATCACCTTCAGGCCCGGTTCCAAGAATACAAAAGCCGATGCCCTGTCACGTTGTTTTCTCCCGGTTCACAACAACCACCCGGCTACTACCCCCATAGTTCCATCGTCTGTCATCCGGGCTGGCCTCACACAGGATTTATTTACACAGCTAGTCCAGCTTCAGCAGCAGGCTCCCAAAGTCACTCCTGCAGATCGTCTCTTCGTCCCTGAATTTCTGAGAGGCACTGTTCTAGCTGAGTTTCATGATAATAAGGTTTCTGGTCATCCGGGTATCACTAAGACCTTGGAGTTAATCTCTCGCTCAGTGTGGTGGCCTAATCTTTCTAAAGATGTAAGGGAATTTGTCCGTTTCTGTCAGGTTTGTGCCAAGTACAAGGTATCTCGATCGTTGCCGGTCGGGCAACTCATACCTTTAGCCATTCCTCTCAGGCCATGGTCACATATATCCATGGATTTTGTGGTGGACCTTCCTCTTTCAGCTGGATTTCGAGTCATTTGGGTGGTAGTAGACCGTTTTAGTAAGATGGCCCACTTCATTGCTCTCCCCCGATTACCCTCTGCTCAAGGGTTGGCAGTTTTATTTCTCCGCCATGTGTTCAGGCTCCATGGTTTACCCAGGGATATTGTCTCTGATCGGGGACCGCAATTCATCGCCCGTTTCTGGAAACGTTTTTGTGCCTCATTAAATATGAAACTCTCTTTAACATCTGGGTACCACCCACAGTCTAACGGACAAACTGAACGTGTTAATCAGTCGTTAAAACAGTATTTACGGCTATATTCTGCCAAACTTCAGAATGATTGGTCTGAATTTCTTCCTTTGGCCGAGTTTGCCTATAATAACTCTTGTCATTCTTCCACCAAGGAGTCCCCATTCTTTTCGGTCTTGGGCTTTCATCCTAGAGCCAATTCTTTTTACCCTCATTTTCCAGTCTCCTCATTGACCTTAACTTCCCATCTCAGAATGATTTGGAAAAAGGTGCACCTTGCCCTTAAGAATGCTGCCTTCCGAGAAAAAAAAATTTCTGATAGGTTCCGACGCCCATGCACTTTTAAGGTGGGAGATAAGGTGTGGTTGTCAACCCGCAACGTCAAGCTCCGACAACCCTCGGCTAGATTGGGACCCAAATTTATTGGACCGTTCCTTATCATTAAGAAGGTCAACCCAGTTGCTTTTCGGCTACGCTTGCCTAAATCACTCAAAATTGGCAATACTTTTCACTGTTCCCTTCTGAAGCAGTATTTTTCTTCCAGGAGATTCCCTCGGAAGACTTCCCAGGGTAGACCTCCGGTGGATGTTCAGGGGCAACAAGAGTTCTTGGTGGAGAAGGTTTTAGATTCCAAAGTTTCTCAGGGCCGGCTTTATTTTTTGGTTCACTGGAAAGGCTATGGCCCGGAAGAAAGGTCTTGGGTCCTGGATAAGGATCTACATGCCCCTAAATTTAAGAGATTATTCTTTCAGGAATTTCCTCAGAAACCCGGCTTTAGGGGTTCTTTAACCCCTCCTCAAGGGGGGGGGGGGTACTGTTAGGTGCCGCGGTCCACGGCGCCGCTCAGTCTGCTTCCGAGCGACGCCCACGGCCGCCGCACCTCCCTTCCTGCCCGCCCGACGCCTAGCAACGCCAGGACGCCGTGCGCGCTGAGCCGCCGGGTCCCTGGCAACGCTGGGACGCCGTGCGCGCATAGCCGCCGGACCCTTAGCAACGGGGACGCCACAGACGAACCGCGTTCCCCGTTGCTTTCTATCAATCAATACACCTGTTAGCTCTGGTCGTGCAGCAGGGTAGCTACACGACATTACTAATTAAGCTTCGCTGCAGCTATTGGAGGGCTCCCTGTTATATTCTCCCTCACTACCTGGCACAGACGCCGGTGATAGCTTCCTGTATGCTGTTCCTGCCTTGTAACGTCTGTTCCTGGTCAGCTGTATCTTGTCGATCCTGCTCCCTGTGCTCCTGAGTCCTGGAGTTTTGAAGCCGGTCCTGGGAATCCTTCCTGTTCAAGTGAACCTGTTGCAGTCATCTGGGGGTTCTCGTTTGTTGGGGTTCTCTCCCGGTTTCGTGAGTAGCGGCTTTTGCCGCGTGTTGCGGCCTAGGCCGCTTAGTCCTTTTGGTACTTTTTGTATTGGTGGTTTTTGAAGAGGTTTCCGCTTTTCACTGTCCTCCCCGGAACTCGGCGGTGCCGTGTGGGGGAGTGGACAGTGATATCTTTTGTTGTTCTTTTCCTTTGGCGGCATGCCGCACATATATTTAGTTTTAGGGTAGTTAGTAGCCCCTAGCTTCTGTTTGCTTTAGTTAGAGGTCCCCTTGTTATTATCCTGTCTCGGTTCACGCTTTGTCTCACTCTAAGATCTGGGGGCATCCGAGTTGGGCAGACCTAATCCGCCCTTCAAACGCGGCTACCGTGGGCCCAAGAAACCATAGTCACTCAGGCGTGAGCTGACCACACGGGTAAAACAACGGAGGTAGGGTGCTAGGGGCTATTCCCGTTCCCTCCCTATTTCAGCGTCACGTCCTGGTGCTCTGGACTCACTTCGCAACATCTTTCTAGTTCTGAGCATCAGGAACGTAACAGGGTGCATGGAGACCTTGCACCGGCCCTGATGCACACGTCCAGCAAATCAATCCCAACCCAGTTTGAGGATGGTATTTCAGTTTTAATTCCAATATGCACTCATTGGGCACATCAACTAGATATGAACTGACTGCTGCAGTTGGAGATGATTTCCAAAGTGCATCCATGTAGAATATTGCGTTGCCTTCAAACTGTGGCTGTGGGTCATTTTCTATGGCCTTAATTTTTTTAGGATCCATTTGTAGACCAGTGCCAAAAAAGAAAATATCCTAGCTAAGGAACACAGATCACTCAAGCATACATTTTTGATGCTAACAATTTAGGTGATTTTCTCAGAGTCAAGAAAGCTTGATATAAAAGATAAAAAATATAATCCTGATAGCTGACCACAAATGCTCTACTCCCATTTTTTTTCCAAAGCTTTTTGTGTATTTTTATTTACTTGTGGGGCATAACATTTTGTAAACTTTTGGGACACTAGTGTGTATTTCTGAGAAAGAACTTCATTTGTTAAGTCAAGCGCTTGGTGTCTTTTTGTAGTATCTTTATTGTATTAGATCCATAGCACAATTCTATTTCTTGTGGGAAGCTCAATACATCAATAAAGGCAGCATACTAAGTTGATATGACTTCCAGTGGTTCAGCCACATGGGCCAATAGAGTTTTCCCAGGAAGAACCTGCATAAGACAACTGCTATGTTGAGCAGCACCTCCCTCATAAATTTTGCCTGTCCGCCAGTTTTAAATATATACATGCAACGGTAACCAAGTGGGCTAATGGTTTTGGGAACTATATGGAAGGAGACTATTTCAGAATGAAGGACAAGTTGCATAATGGTTGTAGGCCTGGTTTAAACAAGCTAAAGCCGTTAGTAATCTTGTATAAAAATGCTTGGCTAGATAAAAGAGAAATAATAAACACCACTATGGCTATTCCGTATTGGAAGTTCCCCAGAAGTAACTCATATTCCATAGAACATTAGTTAAGAAATCCTTGGCAAACTTTAGGGTTTCCATCATACAGTACTTAGAGTTATGTAACTGGGATGCTACTGCTGCTGTGGGTGGTTGCTCCAGTGGGGGAATGGCTTGTGCTTTGTTGCCTCATGTGGGTTGGAAAGTGTTTATATGTAGTGTGAGAGCTTGAAGACAATGAATGAGTTGCTGTTAATTCTCCTCTTTTTTTCCCACTTGAGTTACTGGATGCTGTAGGAAATATTTAGGCTTCAATCCATACCTGGGTCAGAGTAGTGTAGAATACAGGTGGGGGTTTGGATTCTTGGATTCTTTAGTCAGATAAAGGTTACCACTGACTAAAACTAATATGAAAATCCTTGTCAAACTTAGGGCCTAATTCAGACGTTATCGCAGCAGCAAATTTGTTAGCAGATGGGCAAAACCATGTGCACTGCGGGGGGGGGGGGGGGGGGGGGGGGCAGATATAACAAGTGCAGAGAGAGTTAGCTTTGGGTGTAGTGTGTTCAAACTGAAATCTAAATTGTAATGTAAAAATAAAGCAGCCAGTATTTAACCTGCACAGAAACAATATAAGCCACCCAAATCTAACTCTCTTTGCACATGATATATCTGCCCCCCCTGCAGTGTACATGGTTTTGCCCATGTGCTAACAAATTTGCTGCTACGATCAGGTCTGAATTAGGCCCTTAGTCACTTACTTAGAATTGTATTTGGTTTAAAGTAACATTTTAGTCTTTTTTCTTTTGCTTCATTTAGTCAAGATTTAGGGTGACGTACTAAGCACTGATAAAAGTGGAGAAGTGAGCCAGTGGAGAAGTTGCCCATGGCAACCAATCAGCTGCTCTGTATGCTTTTATAGTATGCAAATTATAAATGTTACATCAATGCTGATTGGTTGCCATGGGCAACTTCTCCACTGGCTCACTTCTCCACTTTTATCACTGCTTAGTACATCTCCCCCTTAGCCAGTGAAACTTCGTTTTCATTTTAGTCTAATTTTGGTCAATGTTTTAGGCACAACTTTTGCAAACAGTTTAATGATAATGATAATGTAATGGATTTTGATGAAGAGCATTTTTCCAAAATTCCTTTGAGAAGTTTAATTACCTTCAACTATATGTTTAGTAGGCCCAATCTAGGCTCAGTAGGCTGTGAATGTGTTACATACTGAGTCCGACTACTGTAGTACTCCCAAATTTAATATAAAAATTAATGCATTGTGTTTCTTAGAACAAACACAAATCCTATTTCCTTCACAGCAGGTCATGTTTATTTTCTGCAAATATCTAGAACACATACAGTAATTGTTCTTTAAAAATGTGAAATCCTACTTGTAGTGTTAATTTTGACAATGATTTTAAATTTAATTTTTAGTCATTTTTTTTTTGCTTTGCATTAACTAAGATTTAGTCAGTGCATCTCAGTTTTCATTTTAGTCTAATTTAGTCTGAAATAATATGAATACTTTTAGTAAACTTTTTTAGTTTTAGTAAACTTTTAGTAACACTGCTGCCCCGTCCCTTTTTGTGTACATTTGTTTGGTCACCTTGCATGTGATCCGTCCCTAGGCTGAGACTGGACTCCAGAGTGGGGACTTGGGAGCAGTGGCGCAAGTATGCGGGTACGTAGTACCCTTAAGAATTTGGAAACGGGTATGCAGTACCTGCTGCCACACACTTTGCCATTATTACAATTATAATGTGCCACAAAGCAACAAGACCATGGTTTGTCAGGGTTACTGGGAGTGCTTTGTCAGGGTTACTGGGAGTGCTTTGTCAGGGTTACTGGGAGTGCTATAGTGGCTGTATTTTCCTGTTATAATGGAGGCATTACTATATATTGTTATTAAATTGGGGGCATTACTATATATTTCTATTATACTGGAGGTATCACTATATATTTCATTATACTGGAGGCATTACTATATATTTTTAGCATTGCCTCCAGATTCCCCAAAAAAAGGGGCTGTGTCGCCTGGCCATGCCACTAATGTAATGTAGCCACTCCCACTAGCAGCATGTGGCCACCCCCCCTCACACATGGCCACACCCATTTTTCGGCACTCAGTACCACTAAGAAAATATTTCTACTTGCACCACTGCTTTGGAGAGAGGGGAACGCTATACATGCCCCTGGGCTCCATGCTTATTTCAGCTTTTGGGCGCACAAAGCAATACCTGGAGTAATGGAGAAGGTCAGGGTAAACCCTTCAGGGCTGGCGGCAAGTGGTGACCACCTTGATTGTCTCTGGTACTTCTACCTCTGGAGATGTTTGAAACAATAGTTAAGAGTTGAAAGAATGCTCAGTATGCATACGGCTCCCTAAGGAGGCTGAGGACTACATCATGCAGGAAACAGTTGTTTTAGCTTGAATATAGCAAGTACATAAAGACAAATGTTCTTGTTTTGTATATAAATATACCTTATATTACCAATGTTTCTGTGTGTACTGGAGAATTATGGAACTACGCTGGAATAACTTGCTTAATTGTGTCATCTGTCCCTGAAGTCATCTCATTAGCTGCTGAAGATGAAGTGTTCTGGACATATGGATTAATCCCGCAGACAGCCGCTGCCTCCTCAGAACCTGGATCCATGTTCCACGAGATTTGCCAATTGATAAAATTAGCAGAGAAGCAGAATGCAGGAAAGCAGATTGATTCACCCAACGGAGTTGTATTTCTTTTGTCAGCTCTCAGATTAATACTGACCTGCTGCTGAGAGTGATTTTATTCTGCTTTATTAGTGTGAATTTTGCGACATCTTTTGCCGACAGCTTCCCACACTCGGATGGTTGTCCAATTCTCACTATGGACAAATATAACAGACTCGATCTGCTCTCCACTGGCTCCAGGTCATGGGAAGCTCTGGCAGGAGATGAATGTGAATAGTCACAGTCATCAGCAGCTCAGTTGCAGCTTGTTCAATGTTTTCAGCACCTGGAGGGGGTTTGTGCTGGATACACACTTACACCACACTGAGAAAGTGCCTCAAAATGAGATATAAACACATGGCAGAGCATCCAGTGAGTTTGCTGGTGACATTGTTTTCATGTGTAAAAATAGCCAAGGAGAACTTACAGTATACAGTCACGTTAGTGACATGCTATTGTATAAGTCCACCTACCGAATATATAGCCTGTGGTTGTTACTAGGCAGGAAACCATGCATTCACATTACAAAAGCATAATTCCCAACATTACCTTCTCCAGGAGGGACAAAATGCTCTGTTCCTGGACTTCCTTCCCAATACAAGGCTATACCAGGCTGGGTTGGTCACACCATAAAAGGGAGACCGGTAGGTGGATTCACCCCCCCCCCCCCCCCCTTCTTATGTAATGTGCAGCCAGTCCCAGTTTGCTCATCATGGGACATGGCAAAATACATGTTCTTGGGAATACGGCAAAATACATGTTCATCCAAAAAGCAAATTAGCTGAATCGCACTGGATCAAGCTCATCCTGGCACCCCTGGGGCAGTAAGTGCCAGGTTATTATTGAAAGTCATAAAATCATTACGCTCTTGCAATCATTGACGAGGTGAACTAAAAGCTGCAGCATGTGTTTGCACACTAGTCAGGGCACTCTAGAGAATGTACTTTTATGAAAGTAGCATACTCACAAACGCAGCAAATATTGTGTTATTCCATTTACTACCTCTATAGTAGTCACCTAAAGCCAAAGACAGTATGCAGTTAATTTCCCAACTGTGGGATCCTGGCGGTTGAAATACAGACGCTGGAGTCCTGACAGCGGAAACAATGCCGCCGGTCAAAATCCCAACAGCTACCCAGTATTCCCTCTAGGGTGGTGGTCCACGCCATCACCCGAGGGGGAATAGAATAGTGTGGCGAGCAAAGCTCATCACCGAACCCAAAGTGTGGGGAGCGCAGCAAGCCCGAAGCGTGGGGAGCGCAGCAAGCCCGAAGTGTGGGGAGCGCAGCGAGCCCACAAGGGAACATGCTGCTCTTGATGTCAGGATATCGACTGTCGGGATTCCAGGGGCAGTCTCCTGACCACTGGGATCCCGACAGTCGGGAATTCATACTGAATCCCCATAGACTAATATTCTTACTTTCTGAATTAACAGTACAAAAAAATAAAAATCCTGAGAGACCAATGAAGACTTAAGGGTCTGTTGATGAAGCAGTGAAAAGAGTGGAGACGTGAGCCAGTGGAGATGTTGCCCATGGCAACCAATCAGCTTTTAAGTAACATTATCAACTGCATTCTATAACATTATACGTAGCAGCTGATTTGTTGCCATGAGCAACTTCTCCACTGGCTCAGTTCTCTACTCTTTTCACTGATCATGAATAGACCCCTTAGGGGTCTATTTACTAAGCCTTGGATAGAGATAAAGTGGACGGAGATAAAGTCCCAGCCAAACAGCTCCTAACTGTCATGTCACAGGCTGCGTTTGAAAAATTACGGGAGCTGGTTGGTTGTTACTTTTTCTCCATCCAAGGCTTAGTAAATAGCCTCCTTAATCCTAGTGGGGCATTGAAGTCAATGAGTACCACATACTGCAGGTCTGGCACTGTTTATGACTATTGTATAGACAGCACCCAACTGCCTATTATATACATAGCTCCCCAACTGCCCATCGCTGTTTGCACAAGATGGTTTCCCAACTGATGCCCTATGCATGCCCACATAGAGAAAATCATATATATTTTAAAAAGTGTGACCCCCGACCCCATCATCCAAAAAAATAATCACACCTGAAGTTGGGCATCACAAATCTCTTCATAGAATTTGAGCTTCTCTTGGAGTGGTGAATGATTAACTTAACAACATTGTAAAAGGACCCCTCTAGCATCAAATATGCCATTGATCCCAGCTATTGTTGATTTACATAAACCAGCAAGCCTTGTCAGTCATTGGTTGTTAGTTAAACTACCAACCAATCAGCTTCTGTTATAACAGAAACTGATTAGTTACTATTAGCAGCTTCTTCACTATGGGATCTATTCATGAAGCAGTGAAAAGTGAGCCAGTGGAGAAGTTGCTCATAACAACCAATCAGCATTACAGTAACATTTAAAATTTGCATACTGTAAAATCATACAAAGCAGCTGATTGGTTGCCATGGGCAACCTCTACAATGGCTCACTTCTCCACACTTTTCACTGCTTCATGAATAAACCTCTTTATCTCCAACATTTTACAAATCTTCCCCTTCATCATATAACATGTGACTGTGGTTGCCATGGTAGTGCCATGACACTGAAAACTAAATTATTATATCAGCTTGGAGAAAAAAGTAAGAAAACCAGAGCATCACTGATAAGAAAAAGCAATATTTGGCACAAACGCGCAGTTACCCATAGCAATATGTAATGCAATTACCCAGGTGTAGTCAATTATGCCACTCAAACCAGGTATAAAAGGGCTTTACACCAGCCACTATACACTTGCTCCTGAGGAAGCTAGATCAAACACACCAGCAAAACGCGTTGAGCTTCTTGCCTGCTCTGATATCCACCACCACTACTGCCGGCATCTATTTGACACTCTTGCGCAAAAGATTGGACACTCCTACTGCAGCATCCACCCATCTGGACTTTCTTCATATCCGCCAAGGAGAAATATACCTTCCAGCTATTCAAGAGGTGGACATTACCTGCATCTAGGATCACTGGTAACTACCTCATATTTGCAAAGTATC
This sequence comes from Pseudophryne corroboree, assembly GCF_028390025.1. NCBI lineage: Eukaryota > Metazoa > Chordata > Amphibia > Anura > Myobatrachidae > Pseudophryne > Pseudophryne corroboree. Next base: position 293,265,509 of record NC_086446.1, on the reverse strand, counting down.
GGTTTTATGATAAATAACCGATTATTGATGGACATATCCAGTGACATTAGTCCTCTCTGAGTGTCTTCTAGCCAATACTGTGGAAACTACAATAACGATATCCTATCCAGGCAAATGTGGCATATTTTCTTTTCTTTATTTAACCCTATGTGTGTATTTTAATATGTGCTAGTAATAAATGTGTTTAGTATTTACAAGCCTTTCGGATTTTTTAGAACCTGTTCTCACATTTTATATATGATCAGCCAGCGCTGGTAATTTCTCTTTTTGTTGTCTACGACCCATAGCAACATGTTGGGTTCTCAATCACTCACAGCGAAAACTGAAATGCTATATATGTGTGGGGTTGAAGGCTTTTATTTCAGTACCTGGCATATAAAATCTGTCCTTTGGCTTATTTTTAGTAATATACACTTATAAGACACTGAAAAGAAACCATAGCAGATGTATAATATAAGCTAATGAGTGAGGTATAGTGCAGAATGAGGTAGGGATGGCCATCGACCATTGAGGATTTGAAATCATTGATGGTCTATGACCGATGTCGCATACTTTTATAATTGATGTGGGAGAACCAGATGCTTTCCCTCCATCGATGGCTAGGCCTAAACAAATATTTTTTGTTCATATTTTTTTCTTTACAAGATGCCGGGACACAGAACACAGCTCCATCCCCGACACTCATGAATCCCCGCCCCCAGGCTGTGATTGGCCTGCGGACCTTTCACAGAAATAACATGGATGGCCATCGATGAGAAAAAACCATCAGTGGTCTCCTATAGCATAGTTAGTGACCATCAATAGCCACTCTCAGTTTCGCTATCGATGGCGAACACACCGATGGCCATCCCTAGAATGAGGCAGTTTGCCTACTATTACTGTAGCTCATTTCCTGTCTGTTCTGTGCTAGCGTGCAGGGCCGTCTTTTCATATGGGCTCAATGGGCTCTTGCCCAAGGGCCCCAGATGTAAAAGGGCCCTAGGCTGATAGCTGAGGGTCCCCTCTTCCAGGGGTACCAGATTTTTGAAAATCGGCCCTGAGGAACCAGAGATATCTGACTTCAAAGCAGTGGTCCCAATCCAAGCCTGTTAATTGCTCTTCCCAGCCAGATATCTCGAGTTCTGTCTGACTTAGAGTTTTTCTGAGTGTATACTCCAAAAGCTGGGACTCTCCTCTGTTGGTGAACACTGGCAGCTTGTCTCTATTATGCTCAGAACCATAGATAAAAGCTTTAAAGCAGCTGGTCCCTGCTCCAGCTCCACATGCCTAATATCCAGTTTTATATTTTCGTTGGTGGATTGCTCTGGCTCCTGAACTCTGATCCCCAAGTCCACAGTACCTTCTCAAAGGTGTGACTCTCTTGTTTTTTTATCCCATTAAAGCTAGGAAATCTATTTCCAGGAACTGGAGATATCTGCAGTAAAGCAAGCTGCCCTCCCACCAGAAAATTATGAATATTAAGCCAACTCCACTATCCACCCCTCCCCTGTGTATTAAACACCCCATACCACCCTGGAAGTCACGTACCCTGGCCCCTTCATTCATCCCAATGCCCCTTCTACAGTTTAGTGTTCTCCTTCCTGCCCCATCTGTGCAGTAAAGGAGTAATTAGCAGAAATTATTTCTCCAGGTCCTACATGCTGAGCGAAAGATAGAACCCCCCTTCTGCACGTGGGACATCAAAGCTGCCGCTGATAGAACCCCCCACCCCTACCGCTGATGGGTGGGTAGGGGGCCCAGTCCATTGCTGTGCCCATGGCCTACACTGCTGTTAAGACGGCTCTGCTAGTGTGACAATGGGGGTAATTCCAAGTTGATCGCAGCAAGAATTTTGTTAGCAGTTGGGCAAAACCATGTGCACTGCAGGGGAGGCAAATATAACATGTGCAGAAAGAGTTAGATTTGGGTGGGTTATTTTATTTCTGTGCAGGGTAAATACTGGCTGCTTTATTTTTACACTGCAAATTAGATTGCAGATTGAACACACCCCACCCAAATCTAACTCTCTCTGCACATGTTATATCTGCCTCCCCTGCAGTGCACATGGTTTTGCCCAATTGCTAACAAAGTTCCTGCTGCGATCAACTTGGAATTACCCCCATTGTACAGAAAATTAATGTTTACGTCAGACAGTGACATGAAAATAGACGTCAGAGCTGAGAGAAATAGGTGTATTCCAGTATTCTCACGTGGATGTGCTGCATCATATGGTTTAAAATAACCCAATTGCAGAGAACCGCGTAACTCTGTTCTACTCCAGTTATATAAATAGAATCCATTATGTTCTGTGAATAACAGAGCTGCCAATCATCTACTCAGAGGTTCTACTTTCATTTGAAATAGTTTTCGTGACTCCCACGTCCCCCAGCAGAGACTCATTGCTGCTTTCTCACAGTGGCAGGACAGGAATTACATTGATTGCAACCAACATCATTTACAATAGAAACGGATGGATCACTACCAAGCACTTGTTAAAATGCTGGCTTAGTTTTTGTTGCATAAAAATAGCACATGTAAATGTAGGATGACGTGTCCAAGGCTGGAACGTGGCTCTTTTAGTTCAGTTAGTCATATTTTTAGATTCCACCAGGATGTGGTGACCATGAGCCTGATTCAGAAATGGACACAACCCCAATTTTTTTTCTGTAGTTGAGTAATTATTGGCAGTCAGAGTATGTGTCTATGTCGCATTGTGCATGTGGCACGATGGTCTTTAACGGTTGCAGAGGATTTCTTCACAAAGTGATTGACAGTCAGGGACCATTTGGGAGAGGTAATACTGAGTGGCAGCAAACGCGCAGGCGGAGTGTTTTAGGCTGTGACTGCGTTTTCACGTACATAGCTGCAATGCCTACTTCCTGCAGCCATGTTGCGCCTCCATACTGCTACTCAGAATTGCTACCCACGGATGCTGCCTCTTCTTACACAGCTATTGGTAATTATTTGCATAGCGTCAGGTGGGCATCTCATTACAAATCCAGGCTGCTGTGGCATTTGCATCTTTTCACAGTCGTTGCTTATACATTGCAGCTGCCAGTGCATTTGTGTACATCAGACCCCACGTCCACAAGTCCTTTGTCTGATGTAGTGAATGAGATGTATATACAATAGAAGCAGTGGCATATCTTAGCATATCTATAATGGGTACAGTGTGTGCAGTGCACAGGGGCCCCCAGGGTACAGGGTGGCCCAAACCGCACACCCTGCACCCATTTTTTAAATACTCGCCTTTCCGGAGTCCCCCGCCGGCAGTAGCATCTCTCCTCAAATCTCCAGTAAATGGTGCTGGGGCTATTTTTCAGGAGATTTGCGCTTACGCAGTAAGAAAATCTCTGGGAAAATGGCAGCCGTGTCATTTCCCCAGAGATTTGCGCATGCGCAATAGAGTCCGTGCACAGAGCCGGCCCTAACCAATATGATGCTTTAGGCAAGATTTTGGCTGGTGCCCCCTAGCACAACCCCTGGTTTCGCCTCTGACTTTGCACCTCTTTCCCAGCACCATCACCCCTCACCCATAGCAGTCCTTATTTTGGGGTTTGTACCCCCTATATTTTAAATTGGAACAGTTCGGGGTGTGTTTTTGCTGGCTAGGGGCATGGCCCCACAATGGTAACCCCAATTCCAATTACGCCACACAGTACTGCAACTTTATTCACATTTGATCTTGCGATAGTGTCCATAGGGGGTCATTCCGAGTTGTTCGCTCGGTAAATTTCATCGCATCGCAGCGATTTTCCGCTTAGTGCGCATGCGCAATGTTCGCACTGCGACTGCGCCAAGTAAATTTGCTATGAAGTTAGGAATTTTACTCACAGCTTTTTCTTCGTTCAGGCGATCGTAATGTGATTGACAGGAAGTGGGTGTTTCTGGGCGGAAACAGGCCGCTTTATGGGCGTGTGGGAAAAAACGCTACCGTTTCTGGGAAAAACGCGGGAGTGGCTGGAGAAACGGAGGAGTGGCTGGGCGAACGCTGGGTGTGTTTGTGACGTCAAACCAGGAACGACAAGCTCTGAACTGATCGCAGATGCCGAGTAAGTCTGGAGCTACTCAGAAACTGCACAGAGATGTCTTATCGCAATATTGCGAATATTTCGTTCGCAATTTTACTATGCTAAGATTCACTCCCAGTAGGCGTAGGCTTAGCGTGTGCAAAGCTGCTAAAAACGGCTTGCGAGCGAACAACTCGGAATGACCCCCATAATTCATATTACATCCCACAGTAGTATCACTTTACCTTAAACGTTACTCCTCACAGTAGAGCCCCTTATTCACATTACATTACACTGAATTGCTCCTTATACACAATACACCACACACTATTGCTCTTTATTCACATTAGACAACACAGTAGTGCCCTTTCTATATGTAACGCCACATAGTAGAGCACCTTATACACATAATGCCACACATTAGTAATGCATTTATACACATAATTCCACTAGAGATGAGCGGGTTCGGTTCCTCGGAATCCGAACCCCCCCGAACTTCAGCCTTTTTACACGGGTCCGAGGCAGACTCGGATCTTCCCGCCTTGCTCGGTTAACCCGAGCGCGCCCGAACGTCATCATCCCGCTGTCGGATTCTCGCGAGGCTCGGATTCTATCGCGAGACTCGGATTCTATATAAGGAGCCGCGCGTCGCCGCCATTTTCACACGTGCATTGAGATTGATAGGGAGCGGACGTGGCTGGCGTCCTCTCCGTGTAGAATAGATTAGAGAGACACTTGATTTACTACTTGGGGAGCATTAGGAGTACTCAGTACAGTGCAGAGTTTTGCTGATAGTGACCAGTGACCACCAGTTTTATTTATAATCCGTTCTCTGCCTGAAAAAAAACGATACACAGTCACATACCATATCTGTGCTCAGCCTCAGTGTGCTGCATGATAATGTCATCTATGTATATCTGACTGTGCTGAGTGCTCACTGCTCACACAGCTGAATTGTGGGGGAGACTGGGGTGCAGTTAATAGCAGGAGTACAGTGCACACTTTTGCTGCCAGTGTGACTGACCAGTGACCACCAGTATATTGTCTGCCTGAAAAAGTTAAACAAACACTCCTGTGGTGTTTTTTTTATTTTTATTCTATAAACGCATTCTGCTGACAGTGTCCAGCAGGTCCGTCATTCATTATATTATATAAATATTTACCTGCAGTAGTGTTATATTTTTTTTGTTCATCTCTATCATCTTTATCATCTCTATATTAGCAGACGCAGTACGGTAGTCCACGGCTGTGGCTACCTCTGTGTCGTCAGTGCTCGTCCATAATTGTATACCTACCTGTGGTGGGGTTTTTTTTTCTATCTACTTCATACTAGTAGTTTAGGAGTCTGCTGACAGTGTCCAGCAGGTCCGTCATTATATTATATATACCTGCAGTGCAGTAGTGATATATATATATTTTTTATATCATTATCATCTCTATACTAGCAGACGCAGTACGGTAGTCCACGGCTGTAGCTACCTCTGTGTCGTCAGTGCTCGTCCATAATTGTATACCTACCTGTGGTGGGGTTTTTTTTTCTATCTTCTTCATACTAGTAGTTTAGGAGTCTGCTGACAGTGTCCAGCAGGTCCGTCATTATATTATATATACCTGCAGTAGTGATATATATATATTTTTTATATCATTATCATCTCTATACTAGCAGACGCAGTACGGTAGTCCACGGCTGTAGCTACCTCTGTGTCGTCAGTGCTCGTCCATAATTGTATACCTACCTGTGGTGGGGGTTTTTTTTCTATCTTCTTCATACTAGTAGTTTAGGAGTCTGCTGACAGTGTCCAGCAGGTCCGTCATTATATTATATATACCTGCAGTAGTGATATATATATATTTTTTATATCATTATCATCTCTATACTAGCAGACGCAGTACGGTAGTCCACGGCTGTAGCTACCTCTGTGTCGTCAGTGCTCGTCCATAATTGTATACCTACCTGTGGTGGGGGGTTTTTTTCTATCTTCTTCATACTAGTAGTTTAGGAGTCTGCTGACAGTGTCCAGCAGGTCCGTCATTATATTATATATACCTGCAGTAGTGATATATATATATTTTTTATATCATTATCATCTCTATACTAGCAGACGCAGTACGGTAGTCCACGGCTGTAGCTACCTCTGTGTCGTCAGTCACTCGTCATCCATAAGTATACTAGTATCCATCCATCTCCATTGTTTACCTGAGGTGCCTTTTAGTTGTGCCTATTAAAATATGGAGAACAAAAATGTTGAGGTTCCAAAAATAGGGAAAGATCAAGATCCACTTCCACCTCGTGCTGAAGCTGCTGCCACTAGTCATGGCCGAGACGATGAAATTCCATCAACGTCGTCTGCCAAGGCCGATGCCCAATGTCATAGTACAGAGCATGTAAAATCCAAAACACAAAATATCAGTAAAAAAAGGACTCAAAAATCTAAAATAAAATCGTCGGAGGAGAAGCGTAAACTTGCCAATATGCCATTTACCACACGGAGTGGCAAGGAATGGCTGAGGCCCTGGACTATGTTCATGGCTAGTGGTTCAGCTTCACATGAGGATGGAAGCACTCAGCCTCTCGCTAGAAAAATGAAAAGACTTAAGCTGGCAAAAGCACAGCAAAGAACTGTGCGTTCTTCGAAATCACAAATCCACAAGGAGAGTCCAATTGTGTCGGTTGCGATGCCTGACCTTCCCAACACTGGACGTGAAGAGCATGCGCCTTCCACCATTTGCACGCCCCCTGCAAGTGCTGGAAGGAGCACTCGCAGTCCAGTTCCTGATAGTCAGATTGAAGATGTCAGTGTTGAAGTACACCAGGATGAGGAGGATATGGGTGTTGCTGGCGCTGGGGAGGAAATTGACAAGGAGGATTCTGATGGTGAGGTGGTTTGTTTAAGTCAGGCACCCGGGGAGACACCTGTTGTCCGTGGGAGGAATATGGCCATTGACATGCCTGGTGAAAATACCAAAAAAATCAGCTCTTCGGTGTGGAAGTATTTCAACAGAAATGCGGACAACATTTGTCAAGCCGTGTGTTGCCCTTGTCAAGCTGTAATAAGTAGGGGTAAGGACGTTAACCACCTCGGAACATCCTCCCTTATACGTCACCTGCAGCGCATTCATCATAAGTCAGTGACAAGTTCAAAAACTTTGGGCGACAGCGGAAGCAGTCCACTGACCAGTAAATACCTTCCTCTTGTTACGAAGCTCACGCAAACCACCCCACCAACTCCCTCAGTGTCAATTTCCTCCTTCCCCAGGAATGCCAATAGTCCTGCAGGCCATGTCACTGGCAATTCTGACGAGTCCTCTCCTGCCTGGGATTCCTCCGATGCATCCTTGCGTGTAACGCCTACTGCTGCTGGCGCTGCTGTTGTTGCTGCTGGGAGTCGATGGTCATCCCAGAGGGGAAGTCGTAAGACGACTTTTACTACTTCCACCAAGCAATTGACTGTCCAACAGTCCTTTGCGAGGAAGATGAAATATCACAGCAGTCATCCTGCTGCAAAGCGGATAACTGAGGCCTTGGCATCCTGGGCGGTGAGAAACGTGGTTCCGGTATCCATCATTACTGCAGAGCCAACTATAGACTTGATTGAGGTACTGTGTCCCCGGTACCAAATACCATCTAGGTTCCATTTCTCAAGGCAGGCGATACCGAAAATGTACACAGACCTCAGAAAAAGACTCACCAGTGTCCTAAAAAATGCAGTTGTACCCAATGTCCACTTAACCACGGACATGTGGACAAGTGGAGCAGGGCAGACTCAGGACTATATGACTGTGACAGCCCACTGGGTAGATGTATTGACTCCCGCCGCAAGAACAGCAGCGGCGGCACCAGTAGCAGCATCTCGCAAACGCCAACTCTTTCCTAGGCAGGCTACGCTTTGTATCACCGCTTTCCAGAATACGCACACAGCTGAAAACCTCTTACGGCAACTGAGGAAGATCATCGCAGAATGGCTTACCCCAATTGGACTCTCCTGTGGATTTGTGGCATCGGACAACGCCAGCAATATTGTGTGTGCATTAAATATGGGCAAATTCCAGCACGTCCCATGTTTTGCACATACCTTGAATTTGGTGGTGCAGAATTATTTAAAAAACGACAGGGGCGTGCAAGAGATGCTGTCGGTGGCCAGAAGAATTGCGGGACACTTTCGGCATACAGGCACCACGTACAGAAGACTGGAGCAACACCAAAAACGCCTGAACCTGCCCTGCCATCATCTGAAGCAAGAAGTGGTAACGAGGTGGAATTCAACTCTCTATATGCTTCAGAGGTTGGAGGAGCAGCAAAAGGCCATTCAAGCCTATACAACTGACCACGATATAGGAGGTGGAATGCACCTGTCTCAAGCGCAGTGGAGAATGATTTCAACGTTGTGCAAGGTTCTGCAACCTTTTGAACTTGCCACACGTGAAGTTAGTTCAGACACTGCCAGCCTGAGTCAGGTCATTCCCCTCATCAGGCTTTTGCAGAAGAAGCTGGAGACATTGAAGGAGGAGCTAACACTGAGCGATTCCGCTAGGCATGTGGGACTTGTGGATGGAGCCCTTAATTCGCTTAACAAGGATTCACGGGTGGTCAATCTGTTGAAATCAGAGCACTACATTTTGGCCACCGTGCTCGATCCTAGATTTAAAACCTACCTTGGATCTCTCTTTCCGGCAGACACAAGTCTGCAGGGGTTCAAAGAACTGCTGGTGAGAAAATTGTCAAGTCAAGCGGAACGCGACCTGTCAACATCTCCTCCTTCACATTCTCCCGCAACTGGGGGTGCGAGGAAAAGGCTCAGAATTCCGAGCCCACCCGCTGGCGGTGATGCAGGGCAGTCTGGAGCGACTGCTGATGCTGACATCTGGTCCGGACTGAAGGACCTGCCAACGATTACGGACATGTCGTCTACTGTCACTGCATATGATTCTCTCACCATTGAAAGAATGGTGGAGGATTATATGAGTGACCGCATCCAAGTAGGCACGTCAGACAGTCCGTACGTATACTGGCAGGATAAAGAGGCAATTTGGAGGCCCTTGCACAAACTGGCTTTATTCTACCTAAGTTGCCCTCCCACAAGTGTGTACTCCGAAAGAGTGTTTAGTGCCGCCGCTCACCTTGTCGGCAATCGGCGTACGAGGTTACTTCCAGAAAATGTGGAGAAGATGATGTTCATTAAAATGAATTATAATCAATTCCTCCATGGAGACATTCACCAGCAGCAACTGCCTCCACAAAGTACACAGGGAGCTGTGATGGTGGATTCCAGTGGGGACGAATTGATAATCTGTGAGGAGGGGGATGTACACGGTGATGAATCGGAGGATGATGATGAGGTGGACATCTTGCCTCTGTAGAGCCAGTTTGTGCAAGGAGAGATTAATTGCTTCTTTTTTGGTGGGGGTCCAAACCAACCCGTCATTTCAGTCACAGTCGTGTGGCAGACCCTGTCACTGAAATGATGGGTTGGTTAAAGTGTGCATGTCCTGTTTATACAACATAAGGGTGGGTGGGAGGGCCCAAGGACAATTCCATCTTGCACCTCTTTTTTCTTTCATTTTTCTTTGGTCATGTGCTGTTTGGGGAGTGTTTTTTGGAAGGGCCATCCTGCGTGACACTGCAGTGCCACTCCTAGATGGGCCAGGTGTTTGTGTCGGCCACTAGGGTCGCTTATCTTAGTCACACAGCTACCTTATTGCGCCTATTTTTTTTCTTCTTTGCGTCATGTGCTGTTTGGGGAGTATTTTTTGGAAGGGCCATCCTGCGTGACACTGCAGTGCCACTCCTAGATGGGCCAGGTGTTTGTGTCGGCCACTAGGGTCACTTATCTTAGTCACACAGCTACCTCATTGCGCCTCTTTTTTTTCTTCTTTGCGTCATGTGCTGTTTGGGGAGTATTTTTTGGAAGGGCCATCCTGCGTGACACTGCAGTGCCACTCCTAGATGGGCCAGGTATTTGTGTCGGCCACTAGGGTCACTTATCTTAGTCACACAGCTACCTCATTGCGCCTCTCTTTTTTTCTTCTTTGCGTCATGTGCTGTTTGGGGAGTATTTTTTGGAAGGGCCATCCGGCCTGACACTGCAATGCCACTCCTAGATGGGCCAGGTGTTTGTGTCGGCCACTAGGGTCGCTTAGCTTACTCACACAGCTACCTCATTGCGCCTCTTTTTTTCTTTGCGTCATGTGCTGTTTGGGGAGTGTTTTTTGGAAGGGCCATCCTGCGTGACACTGCAGTGCCACTCCTAGATGGGCCAGGTGTTTGTGTCGGCCACTAGGGTCACTTATCTCAGTCACACAGCTACCTCATTGCGCCTCTTTTTTTTCTTCTTTGCGTCATGTGCTGTTTGGGGAGTATTTTTTGGAAGGGCCATCCGGCCTGACACTGCAGTGCCACTCCTAGATGGGCCAGGTGTTTGTGTCGGCCACTAGGGTCGCTTAGCTTACTCACGCAGCTACCTCATTGCGCCTCTTTTTTTCTTTGCGTCATGTGCTGTTTGGGGAGTGTTTTTTGGAAGGGCCATCCTGCGTGACACTGCAGTGCCACTCCTAGATGGGCCAGGTGTTTGTGTCGGCCACTTGGGTCGCTGAGCTTAGTCATCCAGCGACCTCGGTGCAAATTTTAGGACTAAAAATAATATTGTGAGGTGTGAGGTGTTCAGAATAGACTGAAAATGAGTGGAAATTATGGTTATTGAGGTTAATAATACTTTGGGATCAAAATGACCCCCAAATTCTATGATTTAAGCTGTTTTTTAGGTTTTTTTGAAAAAAACACCCGAATCCAAAACACACCCGAATCCGACAAAAAAAATTTGGTGAGGTTTTGCCAAAACGCGTTCGAACCCAAAACACGGCCACGGAACCGAACCCAAAACCAAAACACAAAACCCGAAAAATTTCCGGTGCACATCTCTAAATTCCACACAGTAATGCCCCTTACACATGTGAGACACATTATTAATGTCCTTATAAACATAATGTGCCTTACACATTATGACAACCTTTATTAATGCCCTTTTACACATAATGTCCCTTACACATATGCCACACATTATTAATGCCCTTATACCCATAATAACACACATAGTGCCCCCTACACATTTGCTGCACATTACTAGTGCCCCTATACACATAATGACACACATACAGTAGTACCCTGTTACACATATGCTGCACATTATTAATGCCCTTATACACATAATGACACACATAGTGCCCCTTACACATATGTTGCACATTATTAATGCATTTTTACATTACACACATAATGCTGCTTATGCATATTCCGACCTCTAATGCACAACCAACCCACTCACATGCACACAGCAATCACACTGCTACTAACACTGTGACCTCTGCCTCTGCTTGGATACAGATGTGTCCTCATAAATCTTGCCTCAATGCTAACGTCGGGCACCTTTTTTATGAAAATGCATCTTATTTTCATTGCTATGTGGCTAGGATGCACAAGCTGCTTCTGCTGATTAAAATGATATGCAGCATGCCTATATACTGTGTGAGACTGTGGCTGTATCTGCATATGAAATGCTACACACAGAATATAGGCATGCTGCATATCATTTTAAACAGCAGAAGCTGCTGATGCCCCTAGGCATATCAAATGCCCTAGGCAATTGCCTAGTTTGCCTATGCCTATGGCCGGCTCTGTCTGTGCACCCTCTAGTGCTTATACTCTATTCAAACTCTATTACGCTGACGGGTGATGGCTGCAGAGGAGGAGGCCCCGACGGAGAAGTTTGGACACGGGCCTCCTCCTCTGTTAAGACACCCATGAATAGAAGTCATTTACACAGGGCAAAACAGCTGCCTATCTAGACCTCTGATGGGATGCATTGTTTGGAACAGCAAATCGGAATAGCTGTAGAAGAATAGACATCGGCACAAAGGACAGAAGTGAGGTTGTTAACACTGAATTGCATTAGAGGCATACTCTGTGACCTCATTTTGCAAAACACTGAAGAACCTTTAGCAGAACAAGATTATTATAATAAAATAGTGCTTGAAAGTATTGTATTTTTTATTTACTTTTTTTGTCATTCATGGGCATTTCCGCATACGCAAGAAGACTTGAATTCTGCACCAGCTTACTACTGGCAGAGTTTGGGTACCATTATACTTATGCTGCAGACACTTTGGAGGGTGGGGCCGGACTACCACATCACTAGACCCGCCACCATCACGGCAAAATGTAGTGATTTGTGGTTCCACATGGAGGGGGTAAATTATGCTAATTTGTGCCCCTCCCCTCCATACAGAACCATGAATTCAAGGTATAATCTCCTCCACATTATGCACACATCACTAGCAGTGCCAGATTAAGGTCCACATGGGCCTGGAGCTGACATTCACGAAGGGCTTATTTTGTGCCTTGGCAGGGTGTGTGACAAGCACTGTGGCGGTATAACTAATGATGTAGAGTTGTGACCAGTATGGTGTGGGTGTGGTCTACATAAGGTGTGTGGCCATCTCTATGACAACCATAGCTAGTGCCTGCCTTCAACCACTTAATAGTGCAGCTATAAAAAGATGTTTGTGACCAACATATAATACAGAGAATCAGTGACAGTCAAAAGACACAAAGAGCATCGCAGTGACCACCATATAATACAAAGCACATCACAGTGACTGCCAAGTGACACAGAAAGCATTGTAGTGAATGTCATATAATAGAGATCATCACAGTGACTGCCACATAAAGAACAGAGTTACAGTGACTAATTTATAATACAGAGAGCATCACAGTGACTGCTATCGAAAGAAGAGAGCGTTACAGTGACCAAATTATAATACAGAGAGCATTGCAGTGACTACCATATACTGTAATATACCAATCATTACAGTGACCTCCATTGCAATGAATGCCATATGATATATAGAACTCCCACAACCACCATAAAATACAGAGGACATCACAGCCAGGGGGTGTGACACAGGTCAGTTTGGAGTAAGACTGAGACATAGGCAGTCTAGGAGATTGCTAGACTGTGTGCTACTATGGGTGTGAGCAGGTCTCTGGATGAAGGGACACTCTGTAGGGTTGAGGACCTCTGGATGAAAGATCAGCATGTAGGGATGATGGTACCTGGATGCATGGACAGGGTGTAAGGGTGAGGGTGCTTGAATGGAGGAACAGGGTGCAGAGGTAAGGGTATCTGGATGCAAAAAATAAATACATTAGTCTGTAACATGTGTGTCTCATTTGTACATTGCGGTGACCTTATCAACATACAAAGAAGGTAGAAATGCGAGCAACAACTGGGCAAACAAAGCAGATGTGGAAAGATCAGAAAAGATGGTGATACAGATCAGATGAGGACAGGAGAGCAGAGTTGTGTAGCAAAACCGAGCAGACAGGGAGCTGAGGGCTCCTGGTACACACTTAAAGTACTGACACAGATTACACTTACTGACACAAACACTTACTGACAGATTCCACTTATTGGCACATAGATACTTACTGACATATACCCCTTACTGACACAGATACCTCTTACTGACACAAACACACTTATGGGGGTATTCAATTAGCTATGATTGTTTTGGAGGTATTGAATTCCCCCCCCCTCCCCACGTATTGAATTGCAGGCCGTTTTCACCCATTTTTAAAACATTTTCGCCAAAATGCCTTTTCACTTTTTTTTTTCTTTTTTTTTCCGAAATGTCAATGGCAAAAAAATGCCTCAAAATCGGCAAAAACAGCCTATGTTTTCGCCGGGGCAGGTGGGAATACGTGTGGATTTGCAGATCCATATGTTTTTTCCTCCTGCTGAATTTGACGCCTAGATGAAAACATGGCCCTGCTATTGAATAGGGCAAATCCTCATTTGCCCTAAAAAAATAGTGAAAAGTGACTGTTTTTCGCCTAGGTGAAAAAAACAGACCTAACTGAATACAAGGCTGGGTGCACACCTGAAAGATTCATTTACAGATCAACTGATCTGCAGATTTATCTGCAGATGGTGGTTCATATACACTGACTAACCATCATTGCCATCAAAAGATATATCTGTTGTGAGGACATTGGGCAATTAATCCTTTACTCTGTACACACTGGCAGATCGCCGTTGTGAAAAATGGGTATGGGTCGTTGGATAGACACAATTTAGGTCGACCATGGAAGGTCACATGCATTAGGTCGACAGGGACAATAGGTCGACATGTACTAGGTCGACAGATCAAGAGGTCGACATGTTTTCTTTTTTACTGTTTTTGGCATCGTTTTCTTCGTAAAGTGACGGGGAACCCCAATTAGTGCACCTAGTCCCCTCACTGCGCTCGCTTCGCACGCCATGCTTTGGGCAAGGTGCCTCGCTTTGCATGGCGCAGGTTACCGTTCCAATCATAGTCCACGTGGATGAAAATATCCCAAAAATTTTAAAAATGTGAAAAACTCATATCGACCTTTTGACCTGTCAACTTAGTACATGTCGACCTAATGACCATGTCGACCTATTGGCCATGTCGACTTAATGCATGTCGACCTTCAGTGGTCGACCTAATGACTGTCGACCTGAGCTGTGTCGACCTAACGACCGTATCCCGTGAAAAATCTATCAGCAATTTACATAATGGGCTGGCCTTCTAAAGCTGAATACACACTAGGCCACGGATCAGCCATTTGGCCGATTTGCCAACCTATCTGGCGATCTGTAAGTGCATACATACTTAAAATTCGTCGCCCCAATGTGTTGTGCCTGACGTCACAACTCGGCGGGCATTTACATATGCCCACCAATTTGTGATGTCAGTCACGCCCAGCCTCTGCAGAAAGTGTAGGGGAGGTCAGCTGACTGTACTCATAGCATGATGCTTTGATATATATCTGCAGATATGTGCTGCACAGTTGACGTGCTATGTCTGTGAACTACGTCGTTCACAGACATATCGCTGGTACACACCTGCCAATGCACCCACGAACGGCCAATATATCAGCCAGTGTGTACCCAGCATTAGGTAGGCAACAGCTGCTATCACCAGCTTTCTTACTAAAATAATATTACTACAAATATATATAACGTACTAACCAACCTGCGTTTAATGGACATAACGGAACTGAGACCTCTGATAAATACGTTTTATGCTCACCCTTATTAAGGATCACCTATCGCTGGGAAATTACTGTAGAAAGCTTTAATTCTCTGCGTATATTTTAACAAAGGACAAACTGGTTATCCAAACTGCATGTGGAGAGATCTCATGTAATAGTTAGATCCAACTCAATGGGCAGAATTCAATAGTTTTTTAGGTGCAGTAATTAATGGGCGCCTATTCTTGCTATTCAATTTATTTGGCTGATTGGGTGCGATGGTAAGAACTGTTTGGGCACCCAAACAGCAGACATGTCTCAAATTTCAGCTGAAATGCCGGTGCCGGCAGCTGTTTATGCCCATACAGAGCAACGATTGAATTGCTCCGTCAGTCTCCTGACACTGACAAATGCCGCTCAACAATTAAATTCCACCCTATGTGTTAGTTTTAGGCATATACAACTGCTTAATAGTGATTTTGTGTATTTTTATGAAAGTATGTGGAACAGTTTCTAAATACAATTTGTATATACATTTTAACCTGTGTTTTTGATTCATTAAATAATTAACAATAAGAAACTGTATATTTTGTGTAAGGCAAAACCTTGCACATATAGAGAGAGTATACACCGGTAGCGATGGTCATAGCATCAGCACCACACCCAAATGGTTACAGCACTCGCACCTCTCCACCCTTCCTTCCTAGCTAATTGTCAAAGCCTTTGCAAAATCCCCTCCCTATTGAAATCCCAGATGGTCACAGAATCCACAACAGCAGTGATGGTCAAAGCACTCGCATGCATTTCCCCCCTTCCCCCTCTGGAAATCCTCACGCTATCTGCACGCATCCCCTCCACCCTGCAACCACAGCTGGTCACAGCATCTGCAACAGCACTGCCCCTCCCACCCCAAAAGGTCACAGCACCCACACTCTGTAACCCCCCTCTGGTGGTCACAGTACACACACCAACCACCCAACCAACCAACCAACCCCCCGTGTTCCAGACTGCCAACTCAACTGCCAAAGTTGCTGTGAACTCTCTGATGGCTGTGCTATGTGGCAGCGGGATCTAGTCTTGCAGGACTCCAGGACATCATTAGCATAACCCGGCCCATCCTGGTGATGCACTGAACTGCCAACCTATTGTGTGATCGGCATGTCTACCATACAAACAGCACAATGCACCATTATATCTGAAGATATATTGGTCATCCTCTGTGCCACAGGGCCGATGTGATATGTCTGATCACAGACATATTGCTGGTACACACGCGCCGATCAGTAAACGTTATATCGGCAGTTCAACTGAACGGCCAATATATAACATCCAGTGTGTACCCAGTACTTCTGACACGGACACCCTTTACTGACAGATACCACTTACTGACACACATTCCACTAATGGTGCCCATACACTTGTGGGATGCCCCGCGACTCGACATCGCGGGGCATCACAATCGCCCCTAAACTGCCAAAGTGATTACCATGCGATCATGCGATAGATCGCATGGTAATCACGTGATGGGCACATCACCACCGAGTGGGAGCGGCCTCTAACCATCGCGCATCGCAGTGCAATATATTGCATGTGTTTTTAAAAACACATGCGATCACACTGCGATGCGATAAATATTAAGTGCAGCACATACTATCATGAGGCGCAATATTCGAGCGGCATGCCCGCACATCGCGTCGCATGGTACCTTAAATGTGCATACAATCCTTCAATTTCTCTCACAGATGCGGTCGAAATCGAAGGATTGTATGCCATATCTCACAAGTGTATGGGCTACATAACACAAATACTTATTGACAGATCATCACTAAACACAGATTCCACTAACTGATATACACTGACACACTTACTAACACACACATCACTCACTGACAAATACACATTACCAGTGCTGTAACTAGACATTTTAGCGCTGTGTGCAAGAAACAGCATCTGCACCCCCCTCCATATTTAAAACAGGGCCTGTGCACAATGTGGGCGCATGTCAAAAATATAGGGGCATGGCTTCATGGGGAATGGGTGTGACCACAAAATAATACCAATTCATATTACACTGCACAGTAGTCTCTATTAATCAAATTACGCCACACAGAGCCGGATTAAGGGGGGGTCCCAGGGGATACGTTACCCCGGGCCCCCCATTTCTCAGGGGCCCCCGTGTCCCTGTAATTGATCGCACCAGTCACCAGCCTGTCGCTGCACTGTGGCACAGGTAGGCTACAAAAACATTGTCAATTACGCGGCGCACATCACTACGGTAACACCCGCCCGCCCCCTCCCCACCCACGGTCACCTGTCCAGTTCTCATACTGTGCTGGCTAAGAATGACATCATTTCCTGATGCCCGGCGCACTGCACCCGCACTACGCTGCGCCAACTCTCCCTGCCTCACCTGCTATATCCCAGACGTGACAGGAGCCACAGCAGATGTGACAGGAGCTGCAGCGTGACAATGATAGCGGCAGGAGGATGCACAATCTGCAGCACTGCCGGCTCCACAAAAGAGGAAACTGACACTGAAACAGTGTGGTAAGTGTCAGCGTACATTTGCTACTTTATTTCCACTCTCATTAAATCTCTCATCCCCCCTCCCGCTTAGCTCCCCCCCCCCTTGTGTCGTGGCTCCTCCCCCTTATGGAAAAGGTCCCTTAGGCCACTTGGATCTAGCCTCAACCCTCCCTCTCTCTCTCCTTCTCTCTCACCCCTCTCTCTACCTCTCTCCTTCTCTCTCTCCCTCCCTCTTTCTCCCTCTCCCTCCTTCTCTCTTCCTCTCCCTCTCTCTTTCTTTCTCCCTCTCCCTCCTTTTCTCTTCCTCTCCCTCCCCTCTCTATCTCTTTCTTTCTGCCTTTCCCTCCTCCTCTTCCTCTTTATCCCTCTCTCTCTCTCTCTCTCTCTCTCTCTCTCTCTCTCAGCTCCCCCTCTGTCCATCTCCCTCTCTCTCTCTTTTTCTCTCTTAGTCCCCCTCTTTCTCACTCCCTCTCTCTTTCTCTCTCCCTCTCTCTTTCTCTCTCCCTCTCTCTCTGTCTCTCTCCTTTCATTCCCCCCTCTCTCCTTCTCCCTCTCTCTTGGTGGTCGAGGTGGTGTGTGGGTGGCAGTTAAGCTGGTGCCCCGTAGGTCCCCAGAAATGTCAGTGTGTCAGATTGTGTTCGGTCTGTGTCCCCGGAGGGGGCGCTAGTGGGTCAGTGGAGGTGGAAGGAAGGAAACGAGGAGGTTGAATAACGTTCCTGCGCATGAGCGCAAAGGTATTTTTATTAGGCAGATGTATAACAGTTATTGCAGCAGAAATAATAATAACAGGTGAAAAAAGTCAATCACTCAGTAATGAATCTGAAAGTCTATGGCAAATGAATGATAAATGAATTTGAGAAATAATATCCAGAATATAAATCAGAAGAGCAGAATGTCTTATGGAATGGTTCTGGCTTGGAAACCAGTGCAGGGTTAAAACGGGAAACTAGGCAGTAGATGATATGGCAAACCTGAGCATAAGCAGGAGACCGACTCACAGTGCAGGTGATGGGCACTGGCAGCAGCAAGCTGTGTCACAGGTGGAGGAAATGAACGCACCTGGAGTTTGTCTTCAACTGCAGGCTGAAGCACACAAGGTGGTGATGAGTGTGAAGCCTTATGCAGGTTGCAGGTATTGCTGAGCCTTGAAGTTCCACGGGAGAATGCAGAGTAACCAGGAGTATAATGTTCTTAGCAGAGAACCAGGAACTCAGGAGAGACAGGAACCGATCCTTTCATGTAGGTCGCAGATAGACACAAAGTCCAGGATGCCTGTGAGCTGTACCTGTAGCCTCCTATATACCCCATGGTACGCAGGGATTGGATGAGTGCAGGAAAGGTGGGTGCGGCCACGCACCGGATTGGCCGCAGCATACTGGCTATTGCAGACTGTCATGGCGGCGCCCACGCCGCGGCCCAGCGGGGACGCGGCGCGCTACACGCCTGCTGTCTCAGCAGTGCCCCCAGGATCCAGATGATGACCCATGGCAGGGGCATAGGCGACCGGTGACCGCAGGGAGCCAGGACGGAGTCCGCAGCGGCGGACGGATGTCAGCCTGGTAAGTCGATTCCTGACAGTACCCCCTCCTTTAGGGGTGGACACCGAACACCCACGTGGTTTGGAGGGATGAGTGCTGTGGAAAACACGGACCAACCTAGGAGCATGGACATCAGATGAATTCACCCAGCTTCTCTCCTCTGGGCCATAACCGCACCAATCGACCAGGTACTGGAGACGTCCATACCGGCAACGGGAGTCCAGAATCTTGTTGATCTCAAATTCCACGCCCCGCTGAGTTCGGATCTTGGGACCTGCTGGAAGAGTATTCTGAAAGCGGTTTAGAACTAAAGGTCTGAGGAGAGAAATGTGAAAGGCATTAGGTATACGAAGTGAAGATGGTAATTTCAACTTGTAAGCCACTGGGTTGATGACACTCTCAATAGGGTAAGGACCAATGAAGCGTGGTGCAAACTTCATGGAAGGAACCCTGAGACGAAGGTTGCGGGTTGATAACCAAACTCGATCCCCAGGTTTCAAATAGGGAACCGCACGTCTCTTGCGGTCGGCAAAGATCTTATATCGACTGGAGGCTTTTTTGAGGGAAACGTGAATCTTTTTCCAAATGGTTGAAAACTGAGTTAGTGCAGAAGTGGCAGCTGGAACATCCATATGAGGAAGCTCTTGGAATTCAGGTACACGGGGATGTTGCCCATAAACTGCAAAGAATGGTGTCGTATCAGTGGCAGTATGATATCGAAAGTTATGGGCAAACTCGGCCCACGGGAGCAGATTGAACCAATCATCCTGGGAAGATGACACATATAACCTTAAAAAAGTCTCAAGTTCTTGATTGACTCTCTCTGTCTGCCCATTCGTCTGAGGATGGTATGATGACGAGAATTTCAATTTTACCTGCATGGCAGAACAGAGGGCCCTCCAAAACCTCGCTACAAACTGTACCCCCCGATCAGATATTATTTCAGAGGGTAAACCATGTAAGCGGAAAATCTCCTGTATGAAGATTTGGGCAAGTTTCGGGGCAGAAGGGAGACCCTGGAGGGGAACGAAATGAGCCATCTTGGTGAATCTGTCCACTACAACCCAAATGGTATTATGTCCCTGAGAAGATGGAAGGTCAGTGATAAAATCCATGGACAGATGAGACCAAGGACGACTAGGGACAGACAAGGGTTGTAACTGACCTGCTGGTGACTGACGAGGAGTCTTGTGCTGCACACATTTAGGACAGGATGCCACGAAATCCTGGATGTCCATTTTCATCTTTGGCCACCAATATGATGCGGAAAGGAACTTGAATGTCTTCAGGACACCAGGATGACCAGTGAACTTGGACTGATGGGCCCAAGATAGCAACTTGGGACGGAGCTCTGAGGAAACAAAAGTCTTACCAGGAGGAGGAGCTGGGGAGACTTGAGAGGCAGCGAAAACCACGGGACTCAGGATGGAATGTGGCACAGAGTCAGATGTTCCTTCTTCAGATTCCATGGATCGGGATAATGCATCGGCTTTCACATTCTGTGAACCTGGGCGGAAATGAAGCTTAAAATTAAAACGTGAGAAAAACATAGCCCACCTGGACTGGCGAGGGTTAAGGCACTGGGCTGCTTTTAAATAAAGCAAGTTCTTATGATCCGTGAAGATGTTAAACGGATGTTTGGCCCCTTCTAGGAGATATCTCCATTCCTCGAGAGCCAGCTTGATTGCCAGTAACTCTTGATCTCCCACGGAGTAGTTAGCTTCTGCAGGAAGAAACTTGCGAGAATAAAATCCACACGGGTGGACTTTCCCATCAGATCCCTTCTGGGAGAGAACAGCACCTACCCCAACTGTAGAGGCGTCTACCTCCAACTCGAATGGTCTGTCGACATCTGGCTGTGACAGCACTGGAGCAGACATAAAGGCTAGCTTGATTTTCCGGAAGGCTGCCAAGGCTTCTTCTGACCAGTTGGAATGATCTGCCCCTTTCCGAGTCAGGTTGGTAATAGGAGCGATGAGAGTGGAGAATCCTCGAATAAATTTTCTATAGTAGTTGGCGAAACCCAGGAACCGCTGGATAGCTTTGAGGGAAGTTGGAATGGACCAGTTGGCAATGGCTTCCAATTTCGTCGGGTCCATCTGAAGATCCGATCCGGAGATTATATAACCCAGAAAGGGTATAGAGGGAACTTCAAAGGTGCATTTAGATAGTTTCCCGTAGAGACGATTCTCACGAAGACGTCGGAGAACTTCACAGACTTGTAGGCGATGAGATGGAAGGTCTTGAGAAAAGATAAGAATATCATCTAGGTAGACAACGAGGTATTTATACAGCACATCTCGAAAAATTTCATTCACAAAGTGTTGGAATACCGCTGGAGCATTACTCAACCCAAATGGCATTACCAGGTATTCATAATGGCCATCTCGAGTGTTGAAAGCTGTTTTCCACTCGTCACCACTCCGGATTCTGATGAGATTATAGGCACCGCGGAGATCTAACTTGGTGAAAATGCGGGCCCCCTTAACTCTATCAAAAAGTTCGGTAATGAGTGGTAAAGGATAACTATTCTTGATGGTAATGTCATTGAGACCCCGATAGTCAATGCATGGACGCAGTCCTCCATCCTTCTTTTTGACAAAGAAGAAACCTGCACCAGCGGGTGATGATGACGGACGGATGAATCCTTTCTGGAGATTCTCTCTGATGTAATTACTCATCGCCTCTGTTTCAGGAACAGATAAAGGGTAGGTGCGCCCCCTAGGTGGCTTCTTGCCAGGAAGGAGATCGATGGGACAATCCCATTCCCTATGGGGCGGCAGAATATCAGCAGCCTTTTCACAGAAGACGTCTGCGAAGTCTTGATAAACTGCTGGAAGACTTAGCTGTGACTTTACTTCGGTTGATTTAATGGGACACACTTGGGCTAAGCAGGATTGGTGACAATGTGAACCCCATGAGGTAAGCTGCAACGTTGTCCAGTTGAACTGTGGGTTATGTAGCTGGAGCCAAGGCATGCCCAAGACAATCTCCTGGGTGGCCTGAGGGATGACCAGGAACTTGATCAGTTCTGAATGAAGAAATCCAACTCCCAGAACCACTGGGGTAGTTTGATGTGAAATGTTCCCCTTAGAGATTCTACTACCATCCACAGCAGTAATGTATACAGGACAAGAAAGTTCACAGGTAGACAGACGAAATTTATTTACGGCAGCTTGGGTGATAAAATTTCCTGCAGCACCGCAGTCCACTAATGCTGACGCAGACTGGAGCCCAACGGAGGTTTCTAGCGTCACTGGAAGAATGAGGTCTTGTTGGGAAGGAGCTTGACTGAGAGATCCTAACTTGACTCCTCCCTTACAAGTCAGGATCTGGCGTTTCCCGAACGCATCGTGCAGGAGTTAATTTGATGACCCGCAGCAGCACAGTACAGGCAGAGCCTCTCCCGTATTCTTCTTGCCCGCTCTTCAGGAGATAGGCGGGACCTATTAATCTGCATAGGCTCGTCAGAAGAGGGAGACTGGAACTGTACAGGAGGTATGTACCTTGGTCTGCGAGACTCACTCCGAGCGCGTTCATTATTGCGTTCGCGGATGCGAGAGTCCAGCTTAATACATAGGGAGATCAAATCAGGCAGTTGAACAGGAATGTCACGGGTTGTCAATTCGTCCTTGATCCGATCCGAAAGTCCGTGCCAGAAGGCTGCTACCAGAGCTTGGTTGTTCCACTGGATCTCTGCAGCCAACGTCTGGAACTGGATGACATATTGTCCCATGCTTTGGTTACCTTGACGAAGTTGGATCAGGTCTGCCGAAGCTGATGTTGCTCGACCAGGTTCGTCAAAGATCCGTCTAAAGGTTGACACGAAGTCTGAGTAGTTGTTGATCAGAGGGTCAGCACGTTCCCACAGAGGAGACACCCAACTCAGAGCAGAACCAGAGAGTAAGGAAATGATGTAGGCAACCTTGGACCTTGGTGTGGGAAAGTTATGTGGCAATAACTCAAACTGTATTTCACACTGATTGAGAAAGCCGCGACATAGTTTAGGACTGCCATCATATTTGCTCGGCACGGGCAGGTGCAGGCGTGATACTGGAACTGATGCAGCCGACGTAGAAGAATTTACAGCACTGGCAGGTGCTGGAGTAACTGGAACAGTAGGTGAAAGTACACTGGGCAGGGATTGCTGCAGTGTATCCAATCGGGAGGACATCCCTTGTAGAAAGTGAAGCATCTGCTGCTGCGCAACCTCTTGACCATCCAGACGGGAGACCAGATCTTGCAAGGCCTCTGACCCCACACTCCGTCCACCATCCGAGTCCATCGATCCTGGACTTACTGTCAGATTGTGTTCGGTCTGTGTCCCCGGAGGGGGCGCTAGTGGGTCAGTGGAGGTGGAAGGAAGGAAACGAGGAGGTTGAATAACGTTCCTGCGCATGAGCGCAAAGGTATTTTTATTAGGCAGATGTATAACAGTTATTGCAGCAGAAATAATAATAACAGGTGAAAAAAGTCAATCACTCAGTAATGAATCTGAAAGTCTATGGCAAATGAATGATAAATGAATTTGAGAAATAATATCCAGAATATAAATCAGAAGAGCAGAATGTCTTATGGAATGGTTCTGGCTTGGAAACCAGTGCAGGGTTAAAACGGGAAACTAGGCAGTAGATGATATGGCAAACCTGAGCATAAGCAGGAGACCGACTCACAGTGCAGGTGAT
Organism: Pseudophryne corroboree; assembly: GCF_028390025.1. NCBI lineage: Eukaryota > Metazoa > Chordata > Amphibia > Anura > Myobatrachidae > Pseudophryne > Pseudophryne corroboree. Next base: position 293,241,721 of record NC_086446.1, on the reverse strand, counting down.
GGGCACTGGCAGCAGCAAGCTGTGTCACAGGTGGAGGAAATGAACGCACCTGGAGTTTGTCTTCAACTGCAGGCTGAAGCACACAAGGTGGTGATGAGTGTGAAGCCTTATGCAGGTTGCAGGTATTGCTGAGCCTTGAAGTTCCACGGGAGAATGCAGAGTAACCAGGAGTATAATGTTCTTAGCAGAGAACCAGGAACTCAGGAGAGACAGGAACCGATCCTTTCATGTAGGTCGCAGATAGACACAAAGTCCAGGATGCCTGTGAGCTGTACCTGTAGCCTCCTATATACCCCATGGTACGCAGGGATTGGATGAGTGCAGGAAAGGTGGGTGCGGCCACGCACCGGATTGGCCGCAGCATACTGGCTATTGCAGACTGTCATGGCGGCGCCCACGCCGCGGCCCAGCGGGGACGCGGCGCGCTACACGCCTGCTGTCTCAGCAGTGCCCCCAGGATCCAGATGATGACCCATGGCAGGGGCATAGGCGACCGGTGACCGCAGGGAGCCAGGACGGAGTCCGCAGCGGCGGACGGATGTCAGCCTGGTAAGTCGATTCCTGACACAGTGTATATATATATATATATATATAACAAATAGAAATGGATTCTCGTGGGAGCCAATATGCCTTTTGTATGACAATAATTAAAAGTTTTTATTGTACAGAAACAAACGATATTTATCCTAAGCGTTCGTTATTGACACAACCTTCTAAAAATTCATATAAAACAATATTACAATCTTATACATAAATTACAGTTGGATGTGAGGATTTTACAGCCAGGTGATCACAGTCAGAACTCGAAATGGATGTATCTCCAACCAGATGTTTGTGATAAGGACTTTGTTAACCAGACGTTGCAAAACCCAACGCGTTTCGTCCGTTAGGACTTCATCAGGGGTTTGGAATCAGTTCTTATAGTAGGAGTGATTACCATTGATTAGAAAGGTTTAGAATATCCAATGATTACATCCAATCACATATTCAATTCGATAAATATAATATCTATTTTCAATCAAGAATGGTGGAACCTTATAGTCTACCTCTGTTTATACATGTCACCAAACAGAGAACTTAGGAAAATTTCAAATCCTGAACGAAACTATTCCTTTTTACAGGAACAAGTGCAACCTCACTGAATACCAACTACAGCTAAACTTTTAATTATTGTCATACAAAAGGCATATTGGCTCCCACGAGAATCCATTTCTATTTGTAATCTACTTTTAATACCTTATCTGACAGAGGGTATTTCTTGTTGGTTTGAGACTAGAGGTATAGCGCAAGATATTAGGGTTGATTTTTTGTTTTATATATATATATATATATATATATATACACACTACATATATCTCTGTGTGTGTGTATATAATATAATCAGCAGTGCGGGTGGCATGCACGGGACTGACATTCAATTCAGATAACTGAACAAAAACAGTCTCTTTCATGATCAACATTTCAGAATTATTAACCTTTGCCAGGATCCTAACGAAGATTAATAATGCCAAAATGTTTATTGTGAAGGAGAATCTTGTGTCCAGTTATTTCAATTGAATCCAGTCCCGCGCGTGCCACCCGCACTGCTGATATATTCCTAGGTTGAGAGATACTGTGTGTGTATGTATATATATATATATATATATATATATATATTAGTTTTTAGGGGGCCCCCATGTCTTCAGTACCCCAGGCCCCCGAATCCTTAATCCGGCTCTGACGCCACACAGTAGTGCCACTTACACACATTACACTAGGTAGAGCCCCTTTTACACATTACGCCAGGTAGAGCCCCTATTACACATTATGCCAGGTAGAGCCCCATATTACACATTACTTCAGGTAGAGCCTGTATCACACATTACGCCAGGCAGAGCCACCTTTTACACATTACGGCAGCAGAATCCCCTCTTTACATATTACAGCATGCAGAGTCTCCCTTTTATACACATTATGACAGCAGAGTCCCCTTTTTACACATTACAGCAGCAGAGTCCCCTTTTTACACATTACGACAGTGGAGACCCCCTTTTACACATTATAGCAGCAGAGTCCCCTTTTTGCACATTACGGCAGCAGAGTCCCCTTTTTTACACATTACAGCAGCAGAGGTCCCCTTTTTACACATTACGGCAGCAGAGCCCCTTTTTTACATATTACGGCAGCATAGTCCCCTTTTTACACATAACGGCAGCAGAGTCCCCTTTTGCACATTACGGCAGCAGAGCCCCCTTTTTACACATTACAGTAGCAGAGTCCCCCTTTTTACACATTACGGCAGCAGAGTCCCCTTTTACACATTATGTCAGCAGAGCCCCCCTCTTTACACATTACGGCAACAGAGCCTTCTTTTTACACATAACAGCAGCAGAGTCCCCTTTTACAGATTACGGCAGCAGAGTCCCCATTTTTACAGATTACGGCAGCAGAGCCCCCTTTTTACACATTACAGCAGCAGAGTCCCCTTTTACACATTACGGCAGCAGAGCCTTCTTTTTACACATTACAGCAGCAGAGCCTTCTTTTTACGCATTATGACAGCAGAACCTTTGTTTTACACATTACAGCAGCAGAGTTCCCTTTCTACACATTACGGCAGCAGAGTCCCCTTTTACACATTACAGCAGCAGAGTCCCCTTTTTTACACATTACGGCAGCAGAGTCCCCTTTTATACATTACGTCAGCAGAGTCCCCTTTTACACGTTATGGCAGCAGAATCCCCTTTTTACACATTATGGAAGCAGAGTCCCCTTTTTTACACATTACTGTAGCAGAGTCCCCCTTTTTACACATTATGGCAGCAGAGTCCCCTTTTTTACACATTACAGCAGCAGAGGTCCCCTTTTTACACATTACGGCAGCAGAGCCCCTTTTTTACATATTACGGCAGCATAGTCCCCTTTTTACACATAACGGCAGCAGAGTCCCCTTTTGCACATTACGGCAGCAGAGCCCCCTTTTTACACATTACAGTAGCAGAGTCCCCCTTTTTACACATTACGGCAGCAGAGTCCCCTTTTACACATTATGGCAGCAGAGCCCCCCTTTTTACACATTACGGCAACAGAGCCTTCTTTTTACACATAACAGCAGCAGAGTCCCCTTTTACAGATTACGGCAGCAGAGTCCCCATTTTTACAGATTACGGCAGCAGAGCCCCCTTTTTACACATTACAGCAGCAGAGTCCCTTTTACACATTACGGCAGCAGAGCCTTCTTTTTACACATTACAGCAGCAGAGCCTTCTTTTTACGCATTATGACAGCAGAACCTTTGTTTTACACATTACAGCAGCAGAGTTCCCTTTCTACACATTACGGCAGCAGAGTCCCCTTTTACACATTACAGCAGCAGAGTCCCCTTTTTTACACATTACGGCAGCAGAGTCCCCTTTTATACATTACGTCAGCAGAGTCCCCTTTTACACGTTATGGCAGCAGAATCCCCTTTTTACACATTATGGAAGCAGAGTCCCCTTTTTTACACATTACTGTAGCAGAGTCCCCCTTTTTACACATTATGGCAGCAGAGTCCCGGAGCTTTGCTTGGTATAAGGAAAAAGCTTCAGACTGGTCTGGGAGCGGAGCTTCAGTGGGGGCGGGGCTTCAGCTGGTATGTGGATGAAGCTTCTGACTGGATTGGGGATGGAGCTTTGTCGGGTCTGGGGGCGGAACTTAATTTGGTATGTGGATGAAGGTTCTGACTGGCCTGGGGGCAGAGCTTCGGGAGGTCTGGGCTGAGTTTGGGTGGGCCTGGGGCAGCAGAGTTTCAGACAGGCAATGGGATATTCAGCACATAGGCCGGAGCTACCTTTGGCAGCTGGAAGATGAGTGGGCTGTTGCTGCTGGTGGTGACCGGAATTTTTTCTCCTGTCAACACTGGCTGCACTGCATTGGATCCTGTGGACCTATTTTCAATGGGGGGCCTGGAGCTGCAGCTCCATCTGCCCCATTGTTAATCCGGCACTGATCACTATGAAGCTTGTGGGATATCGAGCCACTTTTCCCTGGGTGCAGGGACTACCCGAAAAAAATGTGAGTCTCCCACAATTTGCAGGAGAGTAGGCAAGTATGGGTACTATCTTATACTCTAATAAAATACACTTTATTTACATGCTTAAACATGAATGTACTATGGTGCAGGGAATATAACTGTATGAGTCTTGATGCTTGCCAAGTATTCAGGGTAATTATCAGTGATCTCACTGGATCTCATTTATGAAGCACAACTGATGCACACAACATAAATAGAGATGTGCCTGGATCATTTTGATGGATTTGGATCTTATTCATGGTCTGGCTTTGGATTTGCCAAACTGCCAACCACCATGAATGGTTTGGGATTTGGATTTCCTTTTTTGTTCTTAGAGTATTATTAACCCAAATAACATTAATCCCCAGTAATTTCCAGTCAATTTTGACCGCCTCACAGCTCACAATATTGTGTTACCCCAATATTGGCCAATAGCTACAGCAAGCTGGCTGGTTACTAAGTGACACAAACACACGGCAGACTATAGCACATCTATGGAACACTGCCACACAGCAGTGGCAGAAATGAAAGGTATTGCAAAATGGAATTGTCCTTGGGCCCCCCTACTGCCCCTATTTTAGATATTTAAAGAGACATGCACACTTTAACATACCAAGTACTTCAGCGACAGGGACTGCCACTTTTGGGGCTAAAGTGCTTGGTTTGTTTGGGCCCCCACAAAACAGGCTACCAATCAGCTTAAGTCAACATCTCTACAGTGGCAAGATGTCGTCATCATTGACATACTCATTCTCACCCTCATCATTGTGTACATCATCCTCACTATTAATTCATCCCCGCTGGAATCCACAATTACAGAAGTCTGTGTACTTTAATGTAATTGCCAGGAAAGGTCTTCCTCGTGTTATTTCCAGTTCATTTTGATAAACATTGTCTTTTCCACATTTTGAGGAAGAACCTCCTACGCTTTTCACTTGCAAGATTTGTGGCTGTGCTGAAAACATTCCATGTACACGCTGCTGCAGAAGAATCTAAAGGAGGAGACATTGTAGTGGCATATGTCACTTGAGCAGCCAACTTGCTCACCAGGAGCTCTTTGCATCTCTTAAGACTTAAACATGGGATCAAGCATGGTAGCCAGAATGTAGTGATCAGATCTAAAGATATTGGCAACCCTTGGATCCCCGCGATAAGAATAAAAGACTTGATCTACAAGTCCGGCATACTTTGCAGATTCACTTTGTTTCATCTCCTCATTCAGTTTCTCAAGCTGATTTGCTAAAAGCATAATTAGGGAAATCATCTGACTCAAATAGTGTCAGAACTCACATGTGGCTACTTGCACAAGATAAAAAGTAGGCTCCATGGCACTGGACTTAGGTACACTGCCTTTCCTCTTCCAATGTCATGGCGTGTTGTATAGCTATGGATGACTTTTTGCTGTTCCTCCATCCGCTGAATCTTATAAAGGGTGGAGTTCCACCTTGTTACCACCTCTTGCTTCAGTTGGTGGCAGGGCAAATTGAACTTTTCTTGCAGGTGCTGCAATCTCCTGCAGGCTGTTGCTGAATACCGAAAATGTCCTGAAATTTTTCGGGCCACAAACAGCATCTCCTGTACACCCCTGTCATTTAAAAAAAAATAAACATGTACCACTAAGTTGATTGTGTGAGCAAAACAGGGGAAGTGTTGTAATTCACTCTGCTATAAAGCTTTCACAATATCTGTGCCATTACCAGAAGTCACAAATCCTGAGGAGAGTCCCAGCATGTTGGGAGTTGCAGACTGTGAGACATCCAGGAGGCACAACGATGAGAGAGCTGGCACGAAAAGCAGCTTTGGTCTGGTGGGAAGACTGACAGCCCGGGACATCTTGGACCTCAGAGGAGAGGCTGGAGGAGAAGTAGTGGCCAGGCCAGTCAGTGTATGTGGTTCTACCTCAGCAGCTCCATAAGCTGGGACTGTGTGCTGTGTGTGTAGGCTGGCACTGACGTGTGTGTGTGTGTGTGTGTGTGTGTGTGTGTGTGTGTGTGTGTGTGTGTGTGTGTGTGTGTGTGTGTGTGTGTGTGTGTGTGTGTGTGTGTGTAGGCTGGTACAGACTCCTTTGTGCTCAAACAGTGAAAGTTATAAACACACGAGTGGGCTCATGTTGAGAGGAGTCAATCAGTGTCAGTGATCACATAAACTAGCAATATTTTGCGACTGCACATGCCACCCATACACAATCCCCCTCTGGCAGCATGCTGCACTTAGTAATTTAGGGGTAGATATATCATCCGGTGATATAGTATTTGACGGCATATAAGAACCACTTAGCCCATCTAGTCTGAACTGATACCGCTCCCCCCCCCATGTTTAACTTGCGGTGTGGAAAGTGACTTGGGCGCTAAGTGCCCCTGTCATGATTGGTGCGGCGATATGCAGGGCAATGTATGAACGGTCAGTAGCATTGACCGCTCCGACACCTACAGCTATAGATTTCGACAGCTTCCAGTTGTTGATGCCCACACACCCTGGCTGCAGCGGCTGTCAGCTCTGGGCTGCATGTGAGATCTCGTGAGAGTAGCGAGATCTCGCACATGTGCACTGGAGCCGGCCAGGGGAGAGACACAGTGCATCAGCAGTAGGCTGATGCACTGTGTGCTCAGGGAGGAATCACCGGATGGGTGAGTTTTCACTCTCCCGCTTTGGCAGACAAGGTGTTCGTACATCTTGTCAATGTAGTATCCTCCTACACCTCGTTAATGAGGCAAGGCAGGAAGTGCTATAGTGGCACGATACGTGCCGCTATAATACATCTCCCCTTAGTTTTCACCTGCCACTGCATAATAGTGGTCATTCTGAGTTGATCGCTAGCTGCATTCGTTCATTGTGCAGTGATAAGGCAAAAAAAGGCACTTCTGCGCATGCGACGCAATGCGCACGCGCGACGTACTATTACAACGAACAATGTAGTTTCACACAGGGTCTAGCGAAGCTTTTCAGTCGCACTGCTGACCGCAGAGTGATTGACATGAAGTGGGCATTTGTGAGTGTCAACTGACCGTTTTCAGGGAGTGTTCGGAAAAACTCAGGCGTGCCATGAAAAACACAGGCGTGGCTGGGCGAATGCAGGGCGTGTTTGTGACGTCAAAACAGGAACTGAACAGCCTGAAGTGATCGCAACTGCTGAGTAGGTTTAGAGCTACTCTGAAACAGCGCAAAAAAACTTTGTAGCCGCTCTGCGATCCTTTCGTTCGCACTTCTGATAAGCTAAAATACACTCCCAGTGGGCGGCAGCATAGCGTTTGCACGGCTGCTAAAAACTGCTAGCGAGCGATCAACTTGGAATGACCACCAATATCACCCTGAGCTGCAACTGATGTGCCCATAGGTGGAGCTAGACACACCCTTTAGGTGGAGCATGACATGCCAGCTCAGCAGTGCATTGTACAAACTCTCATACCATCTAGAATCTCCCTGAAACTAGTTTCCAATCGTAGTCAAGTATGAATAGGACATACAGATGAAGGGAGGGTTAGGGGATAACAAAAGCATAGGTCTATTCATGAAGCAGTGAAAAGTGTGGAGAAGTGGGCCAGCTGAGAAGTTGCACATGGCAACCAATCAGCATTGAAGCAACATTTATAATTTGCAAACGATAAAATTACACAGAGCAGCTGATTGGTTACCATGTGCAACTTCTCCACTGGCTCACTTCTCCACACTTTTCACTGCTTCATGAAGAGACCCCTTACTGTTTTGTTGGGAGGGGGGAGTGATAAGGAATATGATACAGATCAAACAGGAGCACATTACAGGGTATTCAGATGGGGATCACAATACAGATGGGGGCACAATACTGGAGATACAAATAAGGGTGGTAAAAGCTATCTATGCCACAGACTCTGTATGATGCTGATTTGGCGTTGATAGTATGATAGTATAATGAGCATAATTTGCTAAATATCAATTGCAAATGCAACATATTTTTTGGACATACGGAAAGCAAAGCATATCTCAGAATAGGCCACAACCTGCGTATTAGGAGCCCTTAAAAATATGGATTTTTGTGTGCATACCCTAATGAAATGCGTTATGGCCATGTTAGGTGTTTATATAATTCCAACTCTCTGATGAAAATATTTTCTTAATATAAATATTCTCCCTGTTTGTGTTTAGTTTACTTACAATAAAAGAAGGTCTACTTGTGGCTATAGTTTCATCTTTATTTCAGTAGTCATACAATGTAACATTTCATTTTATTTATTTATGTATGTATTTAGTAGCTCTGGAGTTCTTCCTCCCGAAGGGCCTGTCTTCCATCCGTCCATACAAGATGGCTTAGACAGTCAAGTAATTTGCAATTTGGGTTATTTATGAGAACAGCAAATTAATTTCTCTTTGTATGTTTAATGCAAAGCAAAGGAGATTAATTATCGTCTGAATTTAGAGAGAAGCGCTCCACGTGTTTTCTGTCTCCTGTTGCTAATTATTTGTCGTTAATAATAATAATGAGGGAATTAAGCCAGAAAAGGGAAAGAAAGCAGGTGAATGGCTTATATCACCATAAATACTTTTGATAAGTTGGTTAGTAATACATTTGTATATAATAAATAATGAAGCATGCAGGTAATTGTGCTGAATGATGCCTATTCCGGCTGATTGTGCAGAGCCTATTCAGTAACTATATAATGAGAATTTGTAGACAATAGTTGCAATTAGATCATTCCAATGAGGTCTCTCTCTGATAATAAACTTACACATGTACCTGATTAGTGGTATAAAAATACAATGGTAGTAATAGCGCCATCTCTAGACTAGTCTTTGAAGAATGTACAGCTGGAAAATTACTTAAGCCTTAATTAAATATACCAAAGGGTTACCCAGGGCTCGAAATGGTCTAAAACTACTTTTGTGTTTAACATAATAAATAAATAAATAAATAATGTGAATTTACTTTACACAACATTGACTTACCAACAATACATAAACCTAATCCACAACAAATCCCAAATACGCAATTTACAAATATGAGACACCACCACAATAGAGGATACATCAGAGGAAACCCAATCAGACTTCAGCACATTCTTCTATGTCTACGACATTGACGAAGATTTTGAATACAACTTCCATCGAAAATATCACTTGGTCCAAGGGGGGCAAACACATTCAGAGAACACACAAACGAGAATACAATCCATCGCTTAGACAAAACTTTGTTACATGCGCTCTACAAAGGCAAAATGCAGCTGGCAAAACAGACTTGTGTGGATGGATGAGCCATATATTGCCAATCCTAAAACCAGCTGACTCAGTTCATCCTGATCCAAATTCTAAAAGCTTCAAATTGCTTTTTAAAAATCCATAAGCAGGGGATCTGCGTGCAGCCTCCGTGGCGGGCCCCCTCCTCTCCGGCAGTAAGTGACTCTAGCATAATGCCAGAGTCTACTGCGCATGCGCAGGTCTCCAGGAACATGGCACCCGTGCCTTGTTCCCGGGGGACATCTCCTCTTTACAGAAATTCTCAGATTTCAAAGGTCACTGATTGAGGCACAGTACAACTGGCGAGATACCATACACCTACACCTCCGTATGTTCACATACAACATAACAGCAATGCCATTACAATAACAGAAAGGGTTGCACTTATTCCATTATTCCGTACAATGAGGCTTTTGAGATTTGGCACCAGGAAATTCAGAAAGATATTAGAATACAGAATTATATACCAAGGAAGATGAACAAGATGGCACAATCCCTTTCAAGGCAACAATTAGCCAGAGACAGGGAGACATTAAAGAGAAATTATTTTGGAGCATAGTAATGTAGGGGTGATTCAGACCTGATAGCTGGGCTGCTAAATTTGTTGTGCTGCGTTCGGATAGTCACTGCCCAAGGGGAGTGTATATTCGCCGTGCAAGTGTGCGATCGCATGTGTACGCCGAGCTGCAAAAAATCCCTCAGTCAGCGAACAGCTGCAAATCCATTCACACCTCACTCACCACTGAATGATTTTCCAGTGTGTGCAGTCTGTGCGCAGCCCAGGACTTACTCCTACAGTGCAATGAGAACAGGCTGATCGGGGCCGAACTCTTGGGAACGCCTACGTTTTCCCTGACACTCCCAGAAAATGGCCAGTAACCACCCACAAACAGCCTCTTCCTGTTAATCACCTTGTGAACACCTGTGCGATATAAATTTTTGCACCATCCTGTTGCTTTCCCGCGATGCCTGTTGTTTGGCGACGCGCTTGCGCATTGCTGTGCATACGCATGAACAGTCTATTGCTGATCACCTGCTGTGAAAAAAGGCACAGCAGCGATCAGGTCTGAATTACCCCCTGTGTACTACTAACATTCAGTACTCTAAAGCCCCGTACACACTGGACAATACACTATACAATGTGAACGATAACAATCTCCTATTGCTCTACACACAGTGTGTATCTGTTTGTCAACATGGCACTCAGGCCTGTTTCTAGCCAATCTGGCTCCCAGTGCGAGATTTAAAAATGCGCCCCCCCCCCCCCCCAACATAAAAAAGATGCCCCCCACCCACAGATATAAAAATAAAGAATTTGCACACATCGTGGGCATGTGCGCTCCCGACAAGGGGGCGTGGCCTCATTAAAATGGGCGTGTTCTTGTTATGATGGGTGTGGCCTCAGCTGAAAAGACTACCTTACACCCCAGTTTTTTACCCTGCACCAACAGATCACGGCCACCACAGGAAAAACAAAAAAAATTCTACAATATTAATCCCCACACAGTAATGCCCTCTGCACCATATTATGCCACACACTGCAATGCCCTTGATAAATTAAATCCCCATTTTACATATTACGGCAGGCAAAAGTCCCCATTTTACACATTACGGCAGGCAAGAGTCCCCATTTTGCACATTACGGCTGGCAAAGAGTCCCCATTTTGCACATTACGGCTGGCAAGAGTCCCCATTTTGCACTTACGGCAGGCAAGAGTCCCCATTTTACACATTACGGCAGGCAAGAGTCCCCATTTTGCACATTACGGCAGGCAAGAGTCCCCATTTTGCACATTACGGCAGGCAAGAGTCCCCATTTTGCACATTACGGCAGACAAGAGTGCCCATTTTACACATTACGGCAGGCAAGAGTCCCCATTTTACACATTACGGCAGGCAAGAGTCCCCATTTTGCACATTATGGCAGGCAAGAGTCCCCATTTTACACATTATAGCAGGCAGCGTCCCCTTCTACAAAGAGAGAGAGAGAGAAAAGAGAAAGAGTGTGTTATACTCAGTGGCGTAAGTTCGTCACAGTTGCCCGGAGGCAAGATAAATATTGGTGCCCCTCTATTTCCTATATTAATATATGTGTGTGTGTGTGCGTGTGTGTGTGTGTGTGTGTGTGTGTGTGTGTGTGTGTGTGTGTGTGTGTGTGTGTGTGTGTGGTGTTCTGGAAAAAAATGATATACTGTATTTATACATTTAATTGTCTTTTATTTTAAATCACACATTTTCTTAGCAGTCATACCCAGAATTAGAATCCATGACCTGTTACACTAACAGCAGACACTTTACTGAGGGAGCTATTTGCTCTTGTAGAGGAAGCATGAGAATTCTAACTATATGAAGTTATGTGCAATTGTCAGAGAAGTATCTTCATATAGTTAAAATTCTCATATTTCCTATACAGGAGCAAATAACTTCACCAGTAAGGTGGCTGCTTCCAGTGTAATAGGTTGTGGTTTCTAATCCTGGGTGTGATACTTGTAAAATGTGTATATACAGCATAATAAATAGGGTGTGATTTGTAAGGTGCAGGGACAGGTGAGGAAGTCAGCCACTGAAAAGACAGCGACAGCTATCAGTTAACTTAATTCAATGGTGACACAGAATGGGAGGAGAGGTGCCCCCCTCCAGAGCAGGAGCCCGGCGGCAGATGACTCCGTTGCCTCCCAGAGTTCTGCCTCTGGTTATACTCACGTTTGCATCAGCATCCGCCAGCCAGAGGTCCTCTTCCATCCCGCTCTTCGGCCTGCGCCTGCCCGCCTCTCCCTCCTCCAGGCTTGCCCACCGTGTCCTGGCTCCCCCTCCTCCCCATCATCAGTACTCCGCTCGGGGGTGGAGTTTCATTTCATGATGCGTTTACGTCATAACGTCACGACGCAAACGCCTCCTTACATGAAACTCCGCTCCCTAAGCAGAGTAGTAATAGCGGGGAGGAGGGGGAGCACAAACTGAGCCAGCAAGAGCCGCGGCGGGCGCCCCGCGCGAATGCATGCCTCGCCCGCCCCAAGAAACGGCTTTGATGGCACCCAGTCAGCTGATCAGATCCATTCCATATTCATATCCATAAAAAGTGTGGTAGCAAATAATAGTTGCAAAAGAACAGCTTTTCTGGTTATGTCTATAGTAATGCATTGGAAATGTTCTAAATGCACTAGGGGTAATATAGGAGTGCTGTGTGTTCTGGGTGGGAAATATGAAGTGCTGTATGGCCTGAGAGGTAATATGGGGGGCACTGTGTGTACTGGGGGGTAATAATGGGTGTGCTGTGTAAACTAGAGGTTATATGGGGGTGCTGTGCATACTGGGGGTCACCACAGATTGACACCTCCTAACCCACTAGTCCTGTTCCCCAATAGTAACGCTGTGGCCAATATAACCTCACTGCCACTGTATCAATTGGAATACTCTCTGGCTGTGGATTCTCTGCTGTTGTGAATGGATTTGGGGGAGATGTGAATGTTAATGTTGGTGGAGGTGTGAGTGGAGTTGAGGGAGGTGTTAGGACTAATGGTGGTGAAGGTGGTGGAAGAGGAAAACAAGTCATAAATACAGAGTTTTATTATCCCAAAATATTGGGGGGGGGGGGGGCAGTGCCTTACTTTGCCAGGGGAGCTCGGACCCCTACATACACCCCAGAGTGAGAGTACTGTGATTGCAGTGCATGGCTGTAGTGAGGGTGCAGTGATTGCAGTGTGTGGTTGTAGTGAGAGTACTGTGATTGTAGTGTATGGTTGTAGCGAGGGTGCAGTGACTGCAGTGTGTGGCTGTAGTGAAAGTACTGTGATCGCAGTGTGTGGCTGTAGTGAAAGTACTGTGATTGCAGTGTGTGGCTGTAGTGAGAGTGCAGTGATTGCAGTGTGTGGCTGTAGTGAGGATGCTGTGATTGCAGTGTGTGGCTGTAGTGAGAGTACTGTGATTGCAGTGTGCGGCTGTAGTGAGGATGCTGTGATTGCAGTGTGTGGCTGTAGTGAGAGTACTGTGATTGCAGTGTGTGGCTGTAGTGAGAGTACTGTGATTGCAGTGTGTGGCTGTAGTGAGAGTACTGTGATTGCAGTGCATACCTCCCAACTGTCCCGATTTTCGCGGGACAGTCCCATTTTTTGGGGACTGTCCCGCTGTCCCACCCGCGGGCGACAGTGTCCCGCAGTGGGGGGTTCAGTTGGGAGGCTCTGTCAATCGCTGCTCTAGCAGCGGTGAATAGACGCTGTGCGCATGCGCACAGCGTCTATTCAGTGGAGTCAGAGGGAGAGGGAGCATGCCAGCTGCTCACAGAGCGCTGGGCATGCCCCCTCAGTGACGAAAACGAGGGCGTGGCTCGCGATCGCGGGTCCTCCCGCGACGCCACGCCCCCTTTTCATAGGCCGCGCCCCTTTTCGGGAGCGAGTGTCCCGCTCCACAAGTAAAGAAAGTTGGGAGGTATGCAGTGTGTGGCTGTAGGGAGAGTACTGTGATTGCAGTGTGTGGCTGTGTGAGAGTGCAGTGATTGCAGTGTGTGGCTGTAGTGAGAGTACTGTGATTGTAGTGGTAGGCTGTAGTCAGGGTGTAATGATGGGAGCTGAAGTTATTCAGTGTCTTCTCTCCATCCATACTCTGCATTGCTGACCATGCTCAGCTGCCCCCGGCCCCCACTTCTGCTCTCTGCCTTGTGTTGGGTACTGTTTATGTAGCAGACACCAGTAAAAGGTGAGAGGCCTGAGAAGAGATAGTATTAAGATGGGTTAGCATGGGGAAGGACAGAGCAACAGCAGCTGAAAAGAAAAAGGGGTGAAAGATCACAGACAGATCGAGAGAGACAACAGGGAAAAAGCCAGGAGAAGGAAAATAAGAATTTACTCACCGGTAATTCTATTTCTCGTAGTCCGTAGTGGATGCTGGGAACTCCGAAAGGACCATGGGGAATAGCGGGCTCCGAAGGAGGCTGGGCACTCTAGAAAGATTTAGGACTACCTGGTGTGCACTGGCTCCTCCCACTATGACCCTCCTCCAAGCCTCAGTTAGGACACTGTGCCCGGACGAGCGTACACAATAAGGAAGGATTTTGAATCCCGGGTAAGACTCATACCAGCCACACCAATCACACCGTACAACTCGTGATATGAATCCCAGTTAACAGTATGAAACAACTGAGCCTCTCAACAGATGGCTCAACAATAACCCGATTTAGTTAACAATAACTATGTACAAGTATTGCAGATAAACCGCACTTGGGATGGGCGCCCAGCATCCACTACGGACTACGAGAAATAGAATTACCGGTGAGTAAATTCTTATTTTCTCTAACGTCCTAGTGGATGCTGGGAACTCCGAAAGAACCATGGGGATTATACCAAAGCTCCCAAACGGGCGGGAGAGTGCGGATGACTCTGCAGCACCGAATGAGAGAACTCCAGGTCCTCCTCAGCCAGGGTATCAAATTTGTAGAATTTTGCAAACGTGTTTGCCCCTGACCAAGTAGCTGCTCGGCAAAGTTGTAAAGCCGAGACCCCTCGGGCAGCCGCCCAAGATGAGCCCACCTTCCTAGTGGAATGGGCATTTACAGATTTTGGCTGTGGCAGGCCTGCCACAGAATGAGCAAGCTGAATTGTACTACAAATCCAGCGAGCAATAGTCTGCTTAGAAGCAGGAGCACCCAGCTTGTTGGGTGCATACAGGATAAACAGCGAGTCAGATTTTCTGACTCCAGCCGTCCTGGAAACATATATTTTCAGGGCCCTGACAACATCTAGCAACATGGAGTCCTCCAAGTCCCTAGTAGCCGCAGGCACCACAGTAGGCTGGTTCAGGTGAAACGCTGACACCACCTTTGGGAGAAATTGGGGACGAGTCCTCAATTCTGCCCTATCCATATGGAAAATCAGATAAGGGCTTTTACATGATAAAGCCGCCAATTCTGACACACGCCTGGCTGAAGCCAAAGCCAATAACATGACCACTTTCCACGTGAGATATTTCAGATCCACGGTTTTTAGTGGCTCAAACCAATGTGATTTTAAGAAACTCAACATCACGTTGAGATCCCAAGGTGCCACTGGAGACACAAATGGGGGCTGAATATGCAGCACTCCTTTCACAAATGTCTGAACTTCAGGTACTGAAGCTAGTTCTTTCTGAAAGAAAATCGACAGAGCCGAGATCTGTACTTTAATGGAGCCTAGTTTTAGGCCCATATTAACTCCTGCTTGCAGGAAATGCAGAAATCGACCTAGTTGAAATTCCTCTGTTGGGGCCTTTTCGGCCTCACACCATGCAACATACTTCCGCCATATGCGGTGATAATGATTTGCTGTAACCTCTTTTCTAGCTTTAATAAGCGTAGGAATGACTTCCTCCGGAATGCCCTTTTCCTTCAGGATCCGGCGTTCAACCGCCATGCCGTCAAACGCAGCCGCGGTAAGTCTTGGAACAGACAGGGCCCCTGCTGTAGCAGGTCTTGTCTGAGCGGCAGAGACCACGGGTCCTCTGAGATCATCTCTTGAAGTTCCGGGTACCACGCTCTTCTTGGCCAATCCGGAACCACGAGAATTGTGTTTACACCTCGCTTTCTTATTATTCTCAATACCTTTGGTATGAGAGGTAGAGGAGGGAACACATAAACTGACTGGTACACCCACGGTGTCACTAGAGCGTCCACAGCTATCGCCTGAGGGTCTCTTGACCTGGCGCAATACCTCTCTAGTTTTTTGTTTAGGCGGGACGCCATCATGTCCACCTGTGGACGACCCCACTGATTTACAATCATTTGGAAGACTTCTGGATGAAGTCCCCACTCTCCCGGGTGGAGGTCGTGCCTGCTGAGAAAGTCTGCTTCCCAGTTGTCCACTCCCGGGATGAACACTGCTGACAGTGCTAGTACATGATTTTCCGCCCATCGGAGAATCCTTGTGGCTTCTGCCATTGCCATCCTGCTTCTTGTGCCGCCCTGTCGATTCACATGGGCGACTGCCGTGATGTTGTCTGACTGGATCAGCACCGGCTGGTGTAGGAGCAGGGATTTTACTTGACTTAGGGCATTGTAAATGGCCCTTAGTTCCAGAATATTTATGTGAAGGGAAGTCTCCTGACTTGACCATAGTCCTTGGAAGTTTCTTCCCTTTGTGACTGCCCCCCAGCCTCGTAGGCTGGCATCCGTGGTCACCAGGACCCAGTCCTGTATGCCGAATCTGCGGCCCTCCAAAAGATGAGCACTCTGCAGCCACCACAGAAGAGACACCCTGGTTCTTGGGGACAGGGTTATCAAGCGATGCATCTGAAGATGCGATCCGGACCACTTGTCCAACAGGTCCCACTGAAAAATCCTGGCATGGAACCTGCCGAATGGAATTGCTTCGTAAGAAGCTACCATCTTTCCCAGGACCCGCGTGCAGTGATGCACCGATACTTGTTTTGGTTTTAGGAGGTCTCTGACTAGAGAAGACAACTCCCTGGCTTTCTCCTCCGGGAGAAACACTTTTTTCTGGACTGTGTCCAGAATCATTCCCAGGAACATTAGACGTGTCGTCGGGACCAGCTGTGACTTTGGGATATTCAGAATCCAGCCGTGCTGGCGCAGCACTTCCTGAGATAGTGCTACTCCCACTAACAACTGTTCCTTGGATCGTGCCTTTATTAGGAGATCGTCCAAGTATGGGATAATTAAAACTCCCTTTTTTCGAAGGAGTATCATCATTTCCGCCATAACCTTGGTAAATACCCTCGGTGCCGTGGAGAGTCCAAACGGCAGCGTCTGGAATTGGTAATGGCAATCCTGTACCACAAATCTGAGGTACTCCTGGTGAGGATGGTAAATGGGGACATGCAGGTAAGCATCCTTGATGTCCAGGGATACCATGTAATCCCCCACCTCCAGGCTTGCAAAAACCGCCCTGAGCGATTCCATCTTGAACTTGAATTTTTTTATGTATGTGTTCAAGGATTTCAAATTTAAAATGGGTCTCACCGAACCGTCCGGTTTCGGCACCACAAATGGTGTGCAATAGTAACCCCGGCCTTGTTGAAGTAGGGGTACCTTGATTATCACCTGCTGGGAATACAGCTTGTGAATCGCTGCTAGCACCGCCTCCCTGTCTGAGGGAGCAATCGGCAAGGCAGATTTTAGGAACCGGTGGGGTGGAGCCGCCTCGAATTCCAGCTTGTACCCCTGAGATACTATTTGAAGGATCCAGGGATCCACCTGTGAGCGAGCCCACTGATCGCTGAATTTCATGAGGTGGGCCCCCACCGTACCTGGCTCCGCCTGTGGAGCCCCACCGTCATGCGGCGGACTTGGAAGAGGAAGCGGGGGAGGACTTTTGCTCCTGGGAACCTGCTGTTTGTTGCAGCCTTTTTCCCCTACCTCTGCCTCTAGAGAGAAAAGACCCTCCTTTTCCCTGCTTGTTTTTCTGGGTCCGAAAGGACTGAACCTGATAAAATGGCTCCTTCTTAGGCTGTGAGGGGACATGGGGTAAAAATGCTGACTTCCCAGACGTTGCTGTGGAAACTAGGTCGGAGAGACCATCCCCAAATAATTCCTCCCCCTTATAAGGCAAAACTTCCATGTGCCTTTTGGAATCTGCATCTCCAGTCCACTGGCGAGTCCATAAGCATCTCCTAGCAGAGATGGACAATGCACTTATTTTAGATGCCAGCCGGCAGACTTCCCTCTGTGCATCTCTCATATATAAGACTGAGTCTTTGATATGGTCAATTGTTAGCAGAATCGTGTCTCTGTCTAGTGTGTCAATATTTTCTGACAGTTTATCCGACCACGCAGCGGCAGCACTGCACATCCATGCTGACGCAATAGCTGGTCTAAGTATAATGCCTGAGTGTGTATATACAGACTTCAGGATCGCCTCCTGCTTTCTATCAGCAGGTTCCTTAAGGGCGGCCGTATCCTGAGACGGTAGTGCCACCTTTTTAGACAAACGTGTGAGCGCTTTATCCACTCTAGGAGGTGTTTCCCAACGTAACCTATCCTCTGGCGGGAAAGGGAACGCCATTAGTACCTTCTTAGGAATTACCAATTTCTTATCAGGGGAAGCCCACGCTTCTTCACACACTTCATTTAATTCATCTGACGGGGGAAAAACTACAGGTAGTTTTTTCTCCCCAAACATAATACCCTTTTTTGTGGTACCTGGATGTAAATCAGAGATATTTAACACCTCTTTCAGTGCCTCAATCATGCAGTGAATGGCCTTCATGGGCATTAAATTTGACTCCTCGTCGTCGACACTGGTGTCAGTATCCGTGTCGACATCTACTTGTGCCATCTGAGATAGCGGGCGTTTCAGAGCCCCTGATGACTTTTGAGACACCTGGACAGGCACGAGCTGAGAACTCGGCTGTCCCGCAGTCGGCATGTCGTCAAATTTCTTATGTAATGAGTCTATACGTGCACTCATTTCTTTCCATAAGCACATCCACTCAGGTGTCTGCCCCCCAGGGGGTGACATCCCTTCTAAAGGCATCTGCTCCGCCTCCACCTCATTATCCTCATCAAACATGTCGACACAGCCGTACCGACACACTCCACACACACAGGGAATGCTCAATATAGAGGACAGGACCCACAAAAGCCCTTTGGGGGGACAGAGTGAGAGTATGCCAGCACACACCAGAGCGCTATATAAGGCAGGGACTAACTGAGTTATGTCCCTTATAGCTGCTTTTTAATATAAACTATATACTGCGCCAAATTAAATGCCCCCCCTCTCTCTTTTTTACCCTTTTCTGTAGAGTAGTCTGCAGGGGAGAGCCAGGGAGCTTCCTTCCAGCGGAACTGTGAGGGAAAAATGGCGCCCAGTGTGCTGAGGGAGATAGCTCTGCCCCTTTTCCGCGGCCTATTCTCCCGCTTTTTTCTGGATTCTGGCAGGGGTATTTACCTCATATATAGCCCCTGGGGCTATATATTGAGGTATTTTTGCCAGCCAAGGTGTTTTTATTGCTGCCTCAGGGCGCCCCCCCCAGCGCCCTGCACCCTCAGTGACCGGAGTGTGAAGTGTGAGAGGAGCAATGGCGCACAGCTGCAGTGCTGTGCGCTACCTTGGTGAAGACTGATGTCTTCATGCCGCCGATTTTCCGGACCATCTTCTTGCTTCTGGCTCTGTAAGGGGGACGGCGGCGCGGCTCCGGGACCGAACATCAAGGCTGGGCCTGCGGTCGATCCCTCTGGAGCTAATGGTGTCCAGTAGCCTAAGAAGCCCAATCCGGCTGCAAGCAGGTGAGTTCGCTTCTTCTCCCCTTAGTCCCTCGCTGCAGTGAGCCTGTTGCCAGCAGGTCTCACTGAAAATAATAAACCTAAGACTATCTTTCTTCTAAGAGCTCATGAGAGCCCCTAGTGTGCATCCAACCTCGGCCGGGCACAAAATCTAACTGAGGCTTGGAGGAGGGTCATAGTGGGAGGAGCCAGTGCACACCAGGTAGTCCAAAATCTTTCTAGAGTGCCCAGCCTCCTTCGGAGCCCGCTATTCCCCATGGTCCTTTCGGAGTTCCCAGCATCCACTAGGACGTTAGAGAAATAAGGACTGAATGGGATTTTTGGAATTTGGTGGCTTTTCCAAATGTACCAAACTCTGGAATGCAATACATTCTGGAGCTTGGACGTGGTGGGTAACACCACATTCATGTGGCGTTACCCTATAGAAGCTTCATTTCGCATTGACCGCATGAGGGATCAAATCAGATCCCTTCCAGCACCCACTGCGGCTTCACACGTTACTCTGCACATGTGCAGAAGGACCCCCGAGTACTAACTTGGGAGTCCTTCTAGTGTAAAGGACAGCTCTTATCAAATTTTTAAGTGCACACCTGAATTATGAACACCGATATGTACCCAATAAATGGTGGGATGTATCGCATCAATGATGTGATTCTTAGTACCGCCCCCCTAAAGAACCCTTGCCTAAACCAAAATTATAGACTAAACTGCACCCATAAGCAGGTACGAAGAGGAGGGGATACTGGAGTGGCATCTTCCAGGTAAGCAGGAAGGGGAGTGGTACCCATGGGCGAGTGGGGTTCAGTATTACCACCTCCCTAGAACCACTGTAAGCACTGAAGGTGCCCATGTGCACCATACACCCTGCACTCATTTCAGATAAACCCCTGAAAAAATGATAATCTGCTAATAAGCATTTAAGAAAATAGATAAAGAAAGTGATATCATGATGAAACAGGGAGAAGCTTGTCATCTTCAAATTCTTCCAGACCAGGCATGATTAGCAGTGTATCTACAGAATTCTTGAAATCATATGAATATATCTATGTTGCTGAAGATATGACATAGAAAAGTTCAATTATTCAAACTTAACATAGTCATACTTAAACATGTAAGTAAATTTTCCTCCTGGAGATACAGCCTAAAATCACAGTTGGATGCATGTTTATATATATTCTTGTTGAAGCCGGAGAGCGCTACTGTGCATATTCCATATTGTCTGTCTATGTGAAATCTAATTCCATTACTTTAATATTGACCTCACCACTGTTCTAATACTGCCTTTTATGCCACTGTGTTTTGCTTTTCTGTGATATTTTCTTCCTGTGACCCCACTGTATGTTATACCTCTACTATCTGCACACCCTGTCAGCAGCAACCTAAGCAGTGCGCCTCAGATGGTCACCTTGGATAGTTCCTCCATGGGCAGGATGTACTACATGTTGATTTATTCATATAGAGTATATGATATTACACACGTCAGTATTCCCATATGTGACTTGGTCCTTGTATGGCTTATCTCCTACAGTATAAAATGTGTAGTGCGCCCACATGGCTGCCTCACCTGGTACACTCATGGATGGGATAAGAAATACATAAACCTGACTGTTATGTTAGGACCCTACGATGAACGTGAGGATTAATCTACTCTAGGGCAACCTATTCCACCCAGGAATCTTACGATTTTGAAGGGAAGTAAGCATGATGTGTCTTTTATCTGATGCACTAAGTTTCCTTGGCCGACCACTGCATCTACGGTTCTCAGCATTGCTCATTTCTCTAACGTCCTAGTGGATGCTGGGGACTCCGTAAGGACCATGGGGAATAGACGGGCTCCGCAGGAGACAGGGCACTCTAAGAAAGAATTAGGACTACTGGTGTGCACTGGCTCCTCCCTCTATGTCCCTCCTCCAGACCTCATTTAGAATCTGTGCCCGGACAGAGCTGGGTGCATTTTAGTGAGCTCTCCTGAGCTTGCTAATAAGAAAGTATTTTGTTAGGATTTTTTATTTTCAGAGAGATCTGCTGGCAACAGACTCTCTGCTACGTGGGACTGAGGGGAGAGAAGCAAACCTACTAACTGCGGATAGGTCGTGGTTCTTAGGCTACTGGACACCATTAGCTCCAGAGGGATCGAACACAGGAACTCACCCTTGGTCGTCCGATCCCGGAGCCGCGCCGCCGTCCCCCTCGCAGAGCCAGAAGACAGAAGACGGCGAGAGAAGCAATAAGACTTCAAAATCGGCGGCAGAAGACTCCTGTCTTCATATGAGGTAGCGCACAGCACTGCAGCTGTGCGCCATTGCTCCCACATTAAACCCGCACACTCCGGTCACTGTAGGGTGCAAGGCGCAGGGGGGGGGGGGGGGGGGGGGGGCGCCCTGGGCAGCAATTGAGTACCTCCTGGCAAAATAGAGCATATATACAGCTGGGCACAGTATATATGCATGAGCCCCCGCCATTATTTTACACAAAATCACGGGACAGAAGCCCGCCGCTGAGGGGGCGGGGCTTCTTCCTCAGCACTCACCAGCGCCATTTTCTCTCCACAGCTCCGCTGAGAGGAAGCTCCCCAGGCTCTCCCCTGCAGAATCACGGTAGAAAGAGGGTAAAAAGAGAGGGGGGGCACATAAATTTAGCGCAAAAATCACTAATACAGCAGCTACTGGGTAAACACTAAGTTACTGTGTAATTCCAGGGTTATATAGCGCTGGGGTGTGTGCTGGCATACTCTCTCTCTGTCTCTCCAAAAGGCCTTGTGGGGGTTCTGTCCTCAAATAGAGCATCCCCTGTGTGTGTGGTGTGTCGGTACGATTGTGTCGACATGTTTGACGAGGAAGGCTATGTGGAAGCAGAGCAGGTGCAGATGAATGTGGTGTCTCCGCCGACGGCGCCGACACCTGATTGGATGGATATGTGGAAGGTGTTAAATGATAATGTAAACTCCTTGCATAAAAGGTTGGATAAAGCTGAAGCCTTGGGACAGTCAGGGTCTCATCCAGTGGCGTAACTACTGCCCCCGCAGCCCTTGCGGTGGCTTGGGGGCGAGGGGCTGCGGGGGCGCCACTGATTTACAGCAGACTGACATGCGGACGAGCGTCCGCATGTCAGTCTGCGGTCTCCTTCCCTCCGCCGCTTGTTGGAGGGACACGGAGGGCACAGCGCCTCCCTGTGTCCCTCCTGCATCATCTCTGGCGGCCGCGGGTCTAATAGGGGGAAGTGCCGTCCGTGAGCTCTAATTGGCTCACGAACCGGCACTTCCCCCTATTAGACTCGCGGCCGCCGGAGATGATGCAGCAGGAGGGACACAGGAGAGGCGAGCTGTGCCCTCCGTGTCCCTCCAAAAAGCAGCAGCGGCGCGCGGGGGGGGGGGGGGGGGGGATATCTGGCACTGGGGCATATATGGCACTGGGGGGGGAATATCTGGCACTGGGGGCATATATGGCACTGGGGGGGAATATATGGCACTGGGGGGGAATATCTGGCACTGGGGGAATATCTGGCACTGGGGGGGAATATATGGCACTGGGGGCATATGTGGCACTGGGGAGGTATATGTGTACCTGGCACATGGGGGGGGGCTATATTTGGCACTGGGGCATGTGAGTACCTGGCACCGTGGGGGAATATCTGGCACTGGGGACATATGTGGCACTGGGAGCACAGCCCTAGCAACAAGGACTACCTCCTAGCAATGAGCATGACCAGGGGCGGAAGTCCCGGAGGCAGCGGAGTCGGCTGCCGCCGGGCTCCTAACCTGAAGAGGGCGCCTCGCAGCGCCCACTGACTTTACACAGATTGACATGCGGACGAGCGTCCGCATGTCAATCTGCGGTCTCCCTCCCTGCTGTGTTGGAGGGACACGGAGCGCATAGAGCGTCTCTCCTGTGTCCCTCCCTGGCTCTCTCCCCCGGCGGTCTAATACAGGAAGTGCCGTTCGTGAGCTCTGATTGGCTCACGAACCGGCACTTCCTGTATTAGACCAGCCGGGGGAGAGAGCCAGGGAGGGACACAGGAGAGACGCTCTATGCGCTCCGTGTCCCTCCAACACAAGGGGGGTGGGGGGCAGGCACTGGGGGCATATACCTGGCACTGGGGGGCATATACCTGGCACGAGGGGGGGGGAGACCTGGCACTGGGGGGCATATACCTGGCACTGGGGGGCATATACCTGGCACTGGGGGGCATATACCTGGCACTGGGGGGCATATACATGGCACTGTGGGGGAAGACCTGGCACTGGGGGGCATATACCTGGCACTGGGGGTGAAGACCTGGCACTGGGGGGCATACACCTGGCACTGGGGGGCATATACCTGGCACTGTGGGGGAAGACCTGGCACTGGGGGGCATATACCTGGCACTGGGGGGAAAGACCTGGCACTGGGGGGCATATACCTGGCACTGGGGGGCATATACATGGCACTGTGGGGGAAGACCTGGCACTGGGGGGCATATACCTGGCACTGGGGGTGAAGACCTGGCACTGGGGGGCATACACCTGGCACTGGGGGGCATATACCTGGCACTGTGGGGGAAGACCTGGCACTGGGGGGCATATACCTGGCACTGGGGGGCATATACCTGGCACTGGGGCGGGGGGCATATGTGGCACTGGGGAGAGGGATATATTTGGCACTGGGGGCATATACCTGGCACTGTGGGGGAAGATCTGGCACTGGGGGCATATACCTGGCCCTGTGGGGGAATATCTGGCACTGGGGGCATATACCTGGCACTGGGTGCATATACCTGGCCCTGTGGGGGAATATCTGGCACTGGGGGCATATACCTGGCACTGTGGGGGGAAGATCTGGCACTGGGGGCATATACCTGGCCCTGTGGGGGAATATCTGGCACTGGGGGCATACACCTGGCACTGTGGGGGAAGATCTGGCACTGGGGGCATATACCTGGCCCTGTGGGGGGAATATCTGGCACTGGGGGCATATGCCTGGCACTGTGGAGGAATATCAGGCACTGGGGGCATATAGCTGGCACTGTGGGGGAGTAGGCACTGAGGGGGCATATGTGGCACTGTGGTGGAATATTTGGCACTGGGGGGAGCAGGCACTGAGGGGGCATATGTGGCACTGGGGGGGGTATATTTGGCACTGGGGGCATGTACCTGGCACTGGAGGCATATACCTGACACTGTGGGGGAATATCTGGCACTGGGGGCATATGTGGCACTGGGAGCACGGCCCTAGCAACAAGCACTACCCCCTAGCAACGAGCATGACACCCAGTGCATGAACCCCCTGGCAACGAGCATGACACCCTGAGCATGAAATCCCCTGGCACCGTGCATGGAACCGCTGGCAACGAGCATGACACCCAGTGCATGAAACCCCTGGCAACGAGCATGACACCCTGAGCATGAAAACCCCTGGCACCGTGCATGGAACCAAGAGCATGAAACCCCTGGCAACGAGCAGGTAATTTAAAAGTAATTAGAAGCCTTACTGTAGAACTTAATGTGTAATGGGCATTACGGTGTGTGGCATAATGTATCACGGACATTGCGGTGTGTGTCATAATGTGTCGGGCATTACGGTGTATGGTATACTATATCGCGGGCATTGTGATATGTGGTATAATGTCTCAGGCTCATTGTGGTGTGTGTTATACTGTGTCAAAGACATTGTATGTGCTATAATGTATCAAGGGCATTGCAGTGTGTAGCATAATGTATAATGGGCATTGTGATTCCTGTCATAATGTGTCACAGGCATTACGGTGTGTGGTATAATGTATCAGGGGCATTGCAGTGTGTAGCATAATGTATAACGGGCATTGCGATTCCTGTCATAATGTGTCGGGGGCATTACGGTGTGTGGCATAATGTGTCGTGGGCATTACGGTGTGTGCATATTATGTCATGTGCATTATTGTGTGTGGCATAATGTCTAAGGGCCACTGCAGTATGTGGCATAATGTATACTGGGCATTACTATAAGGAGGAAAAATTACAAATAATGTAAGGGGCATGAATCAGGATTATTTTTCTTTCCCGTCTGGGCGTGCAGGTTGGAAAACTGGGGTATAACGCAGTCTTTTCCTGCAATGTCACGCCCCTTTATGGTAAGCCATCCCAACGAAGCCACACACTCTATACTGCCAATTATGGAGGGGGGGGGGCAAATAATTTTTTGGCTTGGGGGAGAAAAATTTCTAGTTACGTCACTGAACTGACTCATTCCTGTAAGCCGCCACCACAGCGCAAACCCCAGGAGAGTACGCTGGTGAGCGCCTGCTGTGGGAGGTAGGAGAGGAGCTGCTGCTACCGTTTCCCCGCTGCTGTGGGGAAGGGGGGGACGGGATGGATGGACACACGTGCGAGGCGGAGTTTAAGAGCTGGTACCACGCTTGCCTTGTATTCCACTTCCTAATTGCGCTCTGCCTCCGGTAATTGGGGAGGAGAGTAGAGCCTTCTTTCACTACACAAGGTATCCATCTATGCTCCCTTTCTCCCTGTATAAGTGCACTGCCAGTATACTGTATGTATGCTTGTGTATATATAGATAGAGGTAGGGGTCTGGCACAGCCACATAATAGACTAATACATTGGGTGCCCTCACAGCAAAGTAGTTTAGCAAAATAGAGGTGGTGCGGCACTCCAATGATTTGCACACTGACACCAATTGAAGTAGTGCAACGTTTCAATGCCCGTTTAATGAATCTGCATTTTTGTCATATATACAATGACCCCCATTCTGCTTCATCCCGCCTCATATATACAATGACCCCTCATTCTGCCTATATATATATAGCCTGCAGGATCAATATTGGTGTGGTGTGGTGTGTGTGTATGTGTATATATATATATATATATAATTTTATTTTTTTGCCTCTATATAGGGGGGCACCTGTATTTATATTGCCTCCGGGCGTCTAGGACGAACTTACGCCACTGAGCATGACACCCAGTGCATGAAACACCTGGCAACGAGCATGACACCCAGTGCATGAAACACCTGGCAACGAGCATGACACCCAGTGCATGAAACCCCTGGCAACGAGCATGACACCCTGAGCATGAAAACCCCTGGCACCGTACATGGAACCAAGAGCATGAAACCCCTGGCAACGAGCATGACACCCAGTGCATGAAACCCCTGACAACGAGCAGGTAATTGAAAAGTAATTAGAAGCCTTACTGTAGGACTTAATGTGTAATGGGCATTACGGTGTGTGGCATAATGTATCACGGACATTGCGGTGTGTGTCATAATGTGTCACAGGCATTACGGTGTATGGTATACTATATCGCGGGCATTGTGATATGTGGTATAATGTCTCAGGGTCATTGCAGTGTGTGGCATAATGTATCACGGACATTGCGGTGTGTGTCATAATGTGTCAGGCATTACGGTGTGTGGTATACTATATCACGGGCATTGTGGTATGTGGTATAATGTCTCAGGGTCATTGCAGTGTGGCATAATACATAACTGGCATTGCGGTGTGTGGCATAGGGTATAACGGGCAGGGCATTGCGGTATGTGTCACAGGCATTACGGTGTATGGTATACTATATCACGGGCATTGTGGTATAATGTCTCAAGGTCATTGCAGTGTGTGGCATAATGTGTCACAGGCATTGTATGTGCTATAATGTATCGGGCATTGCAGTGTGTGGCATAATGTATCACGGACATTGCGGTGTGTGTCATAATGTGTCACAGACATTGTATGTGCTATAATGTATCAGGGGCATTGCAGTGTGTAGCATAATGTATAACGGGCATTGCGATTCCTGTCATAATGTGTCACAGGCATTACGGTGTGTGGCATAATGTGTCACAGGCATTACGGTGTGTTAGTATAATGTGTCGGGGGCATTACAGTGTGTGCATATTGTGTCATGTGCATTATTGTGTGCGGCATAATGTCTAAGGGCCATTGCAGTATGTGGCATAATGTATACTGGGCATTACTATAAGGAGGAAAAATGACAAATAATGTAAGGGGCATGAATCAGGATTATTATTCTTTCCTGTGGTGGCCAACGTATGGGCGTGCAGGTTGCAAAACTGGGGTCTAAGGTAGTCTTTCCCTACAATGCCACGCCCCTTTATGCGAAACCACGCCCATTCCAACAAAACCACACCCCTTTTTTGCCGCGCGCATATTTATCCCTTTCTTGCTCCCAATTATGGAGCATGAGGGGGGGGGGGGGGCGCCGAAGAATTTTTTGGCTTGGGGGAGAAAAATTTCTAGTTACGCCACTGGTCTCATCCCATGCCTGATCCTACAGCGCAGAGGCCGTCAGGGTCTCAGAAGCGCCCACTATCCCAGATTGTTGACACAGATATCGACACGGATTCTGACTCCAGTGTCGATGGCGATGATGCAAAGTTGCAGCTTAAAATGGCTAAAGCCATCCGCTACATGATTATAGCAATGAAGGATGTATTGCACATTTCAGAGGTAAACCCTGTCCCTGACAAGAGGATATATGTTTGGGGAAAAAAGGCAAGAAGTGACTTTTCCCCCTTCACATGAGTTAAATGAGTTATGTGAAAAAGCTTGGGATTCTCCTGATAGGAAAATGCAGATTTCCAAACGGTTACTTATGGCGTATCCTTTCCCGCCAACGGACAGGTTACGCTGGGAATCCTCCCCTAGGGTAGACAAAGCTTTGACACGCTTATCTAAGAAGGTGGCCCTGCCGTCACAGGATACGGCCTCCCTAAAGGATCCTGCGGATAGGAAGCAGGAAGGTATCCTGAAGTCCGTTTATACACATTCAGGTACCCTACTGAGGCCGGCAATTGCGTCGGCCTGGATGTGTAGTGCTGTAGCAGCATGGACAGATACTCTGTCTGAGGAACTTGATACCTTGGACAAGGATACTATATTACTGACCCTGGGGCATATAAAAGACGCTGTCCTATATATGAGGGATGCCCAGAGAGACATTTGCCTACTGGGCTCTAGAATAAATGCAATGTCAATTTCTGCCAGAAGGGTCCTGTGGACTCGGCAATGGACAGGTGATGCCGACTCAAAAAAGCACATGGAGGTTTTACCTTATAAGGGTGAGGAATTGTTTGGGGACGGTCTCTCGGACCTAGTTTCCACAGCTACGGCTGGGAAGTCAAATTTTTTGCCATATATTCCCTCACAGCCTAAGAAAGCACCGTATTACCAAATGCAGTCCTTTCGATCACAAAGAGGCAAGAAAGTCAGAGGTGCGTCCTTTCTTGCCAGAGGCAGGGGTAGAGGAAAGAAGCTGCACAATACAGCTAGTTCCCAGGAACAGAAGTCCTCCCCGGCTTCCACTAAATCCACCGCATGACGCTGGGGCTCCACAGGTGGAGCCAGGAGCGGTGTGGGCGCGTCTCCGAAATTTCAGCCACCAGTGGGTTCGCTCACAGGTGGATCCCTGGGCTATACAGATTGTGTCTCAGGGATACAAGCTGGAATTCGAAGTGATGCCCCCTCACCGTTACCTCAAATCGGCCCTGCCAGCTTCCCCCATAGAAAGGGAAGTAGTGTTAGCGGCAATTCACAAATTATAATTCCAGAAGGTGGTGGTACAGGTTCCCCTCCCTCAACAGGGAAGAGGTTACTATTCCACAATGTTTGTGGTTCCGAAACCGGACGGTTCGGTCAGACCCATATTGAATTTAAAATCCCTGAACATTTACCTAAAAAGGTTCAAGTTCAAGATGGAATCGCTCAGGGCGGTTATTGCGAGCCTGGAAGAGGGGGATTTTATGGTGTCTCTGGACATAAAGGATGCTTACTTGCATGTCCCCATTTATCCACCTCATCAGGAGTACCTCAGATTTGTGGTACAGGACTGTCATTACCAATTCCAGACGTTGCCGTTTGGTCTGTCCACGGTACCGAGAATATTTACCAAGGAAATGGCGGAAATGATGGTGCTCCTACGAAAGCAAGGAGTCACAATTATCCCATACTTGGACGATCTCCTCATAAAGGCGAGGTCCAGAGAGCAGTTGCTGATCAGCGTAGCACACTCTCGGGAGGTGTTACAACAGCACGGCTGGATTCTGAATATTCCAAAGTCCTAGCTGATTCCTACGACGAGACTGCCCTTCCTGGGCATGATTCTGGACACAGACCAGAAGAAGGTGTTTCTCCCGGAGGAGAAGGCCCAGGAGCTCGTGACTATGGTCAGAGACCTCTTAAACCAAAACAGGTGTCGGTGCATCAATGCACGCGAGTCCTGGGAAAGATGGTGGCGTCATACGAAGCCATTCCCTTCGGCAGATTCCATGCAAGGAATTTTCAGTGGGATCTGTTGGACAAGTGGTCCGGATCGCATCTTCAGATGCATCGGCTGATCACCCTATCCCCCAGGGCCAGGGTGTCTCTTCTGTGGTGGCTGCAGAGTGCTCACCTTCTCGAGGGCCGCAGGTTCGGCATACAGGACTGGGTCCTGGTGACCACGGATGCAAGCCTCCGAGGATGGGGGGCAGTCACTCAGGGAAGAAACTTCCAAGGGCTGTGGTCAAGTCAGGAGGCTTGTCTGCACATCAATATCCTGGAACTAAGGGCCATATACAATGCCCTGAGTCAAGCGGAGCCTCTGCTTCGCAACCTACCGGTGCTGATTCAGTCAGACAACATCACCGCAGTGGCTCATGTAAACCGCCAGGGCTGCACAAGAAGCAGGGTGGCGATGGCGGAAGCCACCAGAATTCTTCGTTGGGCGGAGAATCACGTGCAAGCACTGTCAGCAGTGTTCATTCCGGGAGTGGACAACTGGGAAGCAGACTTCCTCAGCAGGCACGACCTCCACCCGGGAGAGTGGGGACTTCATCAAGAAGTCTTCACACAGATTACAAATCGATGGGAACTGCCACAGGTGGACATGATGGCATCCCGCCTCAACAAAAAGCTACAAAAGTATTGCGTCAGGTCAAGAGACCCTCAGGCGATAGCTGTGGACGCACTAGTAACACCGTGGGTGTTCCAGTCGGTCTATGTGTTTCCTCCTCTTCCTCTCATACCCAAGGTGCTGAGAATCGTAAGAAAAAGAGGAGTGAGAACAATACTCATTGTTCCGGATTGGCCAAGAAGGACTTGGTACCCGGAACTACAAGAAATGCTCACAGAGGACCCATGGCCTCTGCCTCTCAGACAGGATCTGTTGCAACAGGGGCCCTGTCTGTTCCAAGACTTACCGCGGCTGCGTTTGACGGCATGGCGGTTGAACGCCGGATACTAGCGGAAAAAGGCATTCCGGATGAAGTTATTCCTACGCTGATAAAGGCTAGGAAGGACGTGACAGCAAAACATTATCACCGTATATGGCGAAAATATGTTGCTTGGTGTGAGGCCAGGTAGGCCCCTACAGAGGAATTCCAGCTGGGCCGGTTCCTTCACTTCCTACAGTCGGGAGTGACTATGGGCTTAAAATTAGGGTCCATAAAGGTCCAGATTTCGGCCCTATCCATTTTCTTTCAAAAGGAACTGGCTTCTCTGCCTGAGGTTCAGACGTTTGTAAAGGGAGTGCTGCATATTCAGCCCCCTTTTGTGCCACCAGTGGTACCTTGGGATCTTAACGTGGTGTTGAGTTTCCTGAAATCTCACTGGTTTGAGCCACTTAAGACCGTGGAGTTAAAGTATCTCACGTGGAAAGTGGTCATGCTATTGGCCTTAGCTTCGGCTAGGCGTGTGTCAGAATTGGCGGCTTTGTCATGTAAAAGCCCCTATCTGGTTTTCCATATGGACAGGGCAGAATTACGGACTCGTCCGCAATTTCTGCCGAAGGTGGTGTCATCTTTTCATTTGAACCAACCTATTGTGGTGCCTGCGGCTACTCGTGACTTGGAGGATTCCAAGTTACTAGATGTAGTCAGGGCTTTGAAGATTTATGTAGCCAGAATGGCTGGAGTCAGGAAAACTGACTCGCTGTTTATCCTGTATGCATCCAACAAGCTGGGTGCTCCTGCTTCAAAGCAAACTATTGCTCGCTGGATCTGTAACACGATTCAGCAGGCTCATTCTGCGGCTGGATTGCCGCATCCAAAATCTGTAAAAGCCCATTCCACAAGGAAGGTGGGCTCTTCTTGGGCGGCTGCCCGAGGGGTCTCGGCATTACAGCTTTGCCGAGCAGCTACTTGGTCAGGTTCAAACACGTTTGCAAAATTCTACAAGTTTGATACCCTGGCTGAGGAGGACCTTGTGTTTGCTCATTTGGTGCTGCAGAGTCATCCGCACTCTCCCGCCCGTTTGGGAGCTTTGGTATAATCCCCATGGTCCTTACGGAGTCCCCAGCATCCACTAGGACGTTAGAGAAAATAAGATTTTACTCACCGGTAAATCTATTTCTCGTAGTCCGTAGTGGATGCTGGGCGCCCGTCCCAAGTGCGGACTTCTTCTGCAATACTTGTATATAGTTATTGCTTAACTAATGGTTATGTTATGTTTGCATCAGGTTGTCTGATGCTCTGTTGTTGTTCATACTGTTAACTGGGTAAGTTATCACAAGTTATACGGTGTGATTGGTGTGGCTGGTATGAGTCTTACCCTGGATTCCAAAATCCTTTCCTTGTACTGTCAGCTCTTCCGGGCACAGTTTCCTTAACTGAGGTCTGGAGGAGGGACATAGAGGGAGGAGCCAGTGCACACCAGTAGTCCTAATTCTTTCTTAGAGTGCCCTGTCTCCTGCGGAGCCCGTCTATTCCGCATGGTCCTTACGGAGTCCCCAGCATCCACTACGGACTACGAGAAATAGATTTACCGGTGAGTAAAATCTTATTTTCTTTGTGCCTCAATGTTGAGAAAGACAGGCAGGTACTTATTCATAATTCAGTACCATCAAAGAGACATCTTATTGGCTCCAAATTTATTCTGCAGCAGGACAATGACTTCACACACACACACACACACACACACACACACACACACACACAAACAGAAATACACCGCACTCACCATTCCCAGGAATGGGGAGCACACCTGAACTCCCCACACACAGGCAGGAGGTGCAGTGGCCTGTGACCACATTGCTTAAATAATATATAACAATGCTATTCACCCCCGGCCACCTAGTGGCCAACTGAATCTCCCCTCTGAGAGGTGGTGGTGGTGGGGTTTGCAAGTTAGGGGGCGCTAGACTGAAGCTTTGCCTAGGGTGCAGAGAGACCTTGCACCGGCCCTGTTTTTCATGTCTCCTCAGTGAATTGCAAGTGAAATAATTATAGCTCCACCTGTGGATCTTTTAAAATATGTCCTTGAGTAATGAATATACCTGTGCACCTGTTAGGTGACCTGGAAAACATGAACTGTTTGGGGTCCTGAGGGCCGAGTTTAAGAACCACTATTTATATAATGTTACTGTCAAAAATATATGTTCAGCTTTGTTAAAACAACTAGTTAACAAACCAAGGGGTAAATGTATTATCCAGCATTATGGAGGAGAAGTGGTATCAGCGCACGTTATGTGCACTTATACCACTTCTCTCCCATGTATTACAGCAGTGGTGTGGGCTATACGCCCCTATCCATATTGGTGCTGCTATCTAAAAGATATCAGGCCGATATGAGGGGGCAATGTATGAAAGGTCAGCTGCAGGTGATGATGCCCAAACACCACAGCAGGGACAGAGCTGTCCATGGCTGTGGTGGGTGCTGGCTTCGGACTGCGCAGGGGATCTTGATTGAGTGGCGAGATCCCGCACATGCGCAGTTTAGCCGGTCGGTCAGGGAGACAGCGCATCAGCACTAAGCTGATGCACTGTTTGCTCAGGGGGTCAGTTTTCACTTCCCCTTCAATATATCTTGCCGCTGTCCCTTCCTGCTTCACATTGGTAATGAGGCGAAGCAGTAAGTGTCATAACGGCACTTAATACATTTACCCCCAAATGGAAATATAAATTATAGAATTAATTTTATAGTCACAATACCCTTTAACAGGGGTGTATCTACCTGTTGGCCAGGATGGCACTCGCCAGGGGCGCCAGGCAAGGAGGGGGCGCCGCCTGGCGGTGCCACCCGCGGCCAAAGGGTAGAATAGTAGTACTGTCAGATTGTACCTGGTGAGAGTCTGTTACTGCCGGCACGGCGTCGGTGTCCATCAGCACCGCACTGCACTAGTGATCACACTAGTATCCAGCAGCACCGCACTTGCAATCAGACTCAAAATAAACTACAGCTCCCAGCAGCCCTTGTTGCTGGGAGCTCCCCGACAGCAAGGGCTGCTGGGAGCTGTAGTTTATTTTGAGTCTGATTACAAGAGCGGTGCTGCCAGACACTGGTCTGATCACTAGTGCAGTGCGGTGCTGACGAACACCGGCAGTAACACACTCTCACTCTCACCAATAGGCATTATAGGCAAATGTCTAGGGCATCTGGAATGCCAGGGGCATCCGTTCCCAAGCCTAGGGCCAGCTCTGTTATCGCAGCCAGCCAGGAGGAGAGAGGAGAGTTAAGGGCCCCATACACTTATAGGACATGACGGTCCATCATTTCGTCTAGGATTTCCCTTCAACCTCCCGGCAGCCTCCCGGGCGGCAGGATAGTAAAAGATACATCGTATGCGGTTCTTTTGCATACGATGTATCTTTTACTATCCCAACCATTCCTGCGGGATCTGACATATCAAGAGTGCAGCACTCGTGATATGTCGGATCTAGGGTGATCCAATCCGATGCTCACAGAAACGAGCATCATTTCAGATCGGGTGTAAAGTACAACGAAAATGCCCAATTTCACCCAATATATCGGCACGAATGCCCGAATTGGGGTGAAATAGGGCATTATCGTTCTAGTGTATGGGGCCCTTTAGGACGGAGGCTGCAGCAGCACGGAGCCATATCTCTGCTCACACAGGTAGGAAGTGACTTTACTTTCACTTTCTGCCTGCCCTGTGGCTGAGCACAGATGGCAGCTGCAGAGGAAGCCGGGCACTGAACCTGCGGAGCCAGGACCCTGCCCCAGCACTGCAGCATCACAGCACAAAGGTAAGATATGGATGGGGTAACAGGGGACTTATGGGGAGATGAAGGTGGCTAATAACTCAGTAATGGGGGGGGGGGGTGAGACCTATGAGGAGTGGGGGAAGGGGGGTAATGACACTGCTATGTGGGAGTGGGAGACCTATGGGGAGTGGGAGAAGGGGGTACTAATGACACTGCTATGGGGGGGGGGAGTCCTATGGGGAGTGGGGGAAGGGGGGTAATGACACTGCTATGAAGGGGAGAACTATGGAAAGTGGGGGCGCAGGGGAATATGACACTGGTGGGAGACATGGGGGTGTAGGAGCAGCTGATAGCACTGCTATTAGGGGGTAGGGCATGAGGCAGAGACACATGGGGAGTGGGGGCCCGGGGGGCTAATTGCTCTGCTATGGGGGAGGGGGCATAGGCATGCACACGGTGGGTGGCATGTGTGCACAGGCACACCCTGATGTTGGGCACCCCCCACATGCCTAGTCAGACACTACACAAATATATATAATATAGAACCAGCCCTGGCCAGCACTTGCTGACTAATTACACATAATACACACTATGCAGTCACAATGTGCGGGTACCATCTCTTACCAGCTCCCATTGTGTCACTGTCCGCCGTGATTCCTAACCTGCCAATGGAGTGGACACCGCATACCAGAAGAAGGTTCTGTGTGTGAGCTGTACTGGCTGATAGGGGGAGATCTGTCTCAGGGGGCTGGGGGAATCTTCTATATTGGGAGGAGGGGGCTATTCTGTGCTGCGGGCGATAATGTGTCTGAGAGGAAGGGGGGTCCCTGTACTAGGAGGAAATAATCTGTCTGAGGGAGCGAGGTGCAGTTGTGGGAGATGGAAGGTGGGAGCGAGGTGCAGTGGAGACGGAAGGTGGGAGTGAAGAAGAGGTGTGAGAGATGTAAGGTGGAAGCAAGGTGCAGGGGAGATGGAAGGTGGGAGCGAGGTGCAGGGGAGATGGAAGGTGGGAGCGAGGTGCAGGCGAGATGGAAGGTGGGAGCGAGGTGCAGGGGATGTGGAAGGTGGGAGCGAAGTGCAGGGGAGACGGAAGGTGGGAGTTAAGACGAGGTTTGAGAAATGGAAGGTGGGAGTGAAGACGAGGTTTGAGAAATGGAAGGTGGGAACGAGGTGCACGGGAGATGGAAGGTGGGAGCGAGGTGCAGGGGAGACGGAAGGTGGGAGCGAGTTGCAGGGGAGATGGAAGTTGGGAGTGAGTTACAGGTGTGATGTGAGAGATGGAAGGAGGGAGTGAGGTACATGGGTGATGGAGGGAGTGAGAGGTGCAGGGGTGAGACTGAGAGATTGAATGAGGGACTGAAAAGTGAAAACTACAGGGCTAAAGAGGAACAGGGGGCATGAGAGGTACAAGGGGGTAAGTAAGGGAAGGAGGAAGTTCAGGCAGGGGTGACATATGAGACATTAAGGCATTTGGCATCCTGGCGTTCAGAAAGCTGACGCCAGCATCGCGAAACTGCTTGGAATGCTGATGCTGGCATCCCAACATAGATAGCGATGCAGAATGCCAAAATCCGGATTGAGTTGGTGCCAAAGTCTCCACTGGCAAGCCGTGTGGGAGGGTTAGGGTTAGACTGTGAGGGTGGGAGGGTTAGGCTGCAGGGAGGGAGATTAGGAAGGGTGGGTTAGGGTTAGGCACCACTGAAGAGGCTGGGGGGGGTTAGGGTCAGGTTGTGGGAAAGGTGGGTTAGGGCTAGGGTGAGGGATGGTGTAACGTGAATACGAGACACTACTGTGCGGTGTAATATGAATAAGGGACACTACTGTGTGGCATAATTTGAATTGGAAGTACTATTGTGTACGTGCCCTTCCCCCACAAGACCATGCCCCATTTCCAGTACTCACACCTTATTTCAAATGTGTGTAGGGGGTGGGGTTGGGGTGCCTGCCCCTTACTTTGCCAGGGGCACTTGGACCCCTAGATACACCCCTGCTCTTTAATGCAGTTCATTTGGCCATGCCCACTCTTATTGTGTAAAAATCAACAATAACTTTCAATTGCTAATTTATTCATTAGTTGTTTGCAAAATGAACCTTAAGAAGAAAGTACCAACATATTTTTTAAAAGCAAAACTTTATGTGAATTCCACTGTTTTGCTAATTGGAGCTTTATTACTAAGAACAGTTGTGCTCATGTAATCATGCAGCATTTGTGGAAACCAAGACAATTCTGTATAAATATCTTGCATCAGAGGTTGTCAAACGCGGTCCTCAGTGGTCTAGGCTTTAGGTATATCCATGGCTCAGCACAGATGGTTAAATCAAATTGACGGAGGTGCTAATTATGTCACCTGTGGCCAAGCATATAAAACTTAAAACCTGTACCGTAGGCAGAGCCGGCCCTAGCCAATATGATGCCCTAGGCAAGATTTTGGCTGGTGCCCCCAGCACCACCGCTGGTTCCGCCTCTGACCTTGCACCTCTTTCCCAGCACCATCACCCCTCATCCATAGCAGTCCTTATTTTGGGTTTGTACCCCCTATATTTTAAATAGGAACAGTTCGCACATTTGGCGCACAACCCAAAAAGGGGTGTGTTTTTGCTGGCAAGGGGCATGGCCACACAATAGTAACACCCATTGCAATTACGCCACACAGTACTGCAACTTTATTCACATTTGATCATGCGATAGTGTTCATAATTCATATTACATCCCACAGTAGTATCACTTTACCTTATAAACGTTACTCCTCACAGTAGAGCCCCTTATTCACATTACATCACACTGAATTGCTCCTTATTCACATTACACCACACCTTATTGCTCTTTATTCACATTAGACGACACAGTAGTGCCCTTTCTATATGCAACGCCACATAGTAGAGCACCTTATACACATAATGCCACACAGTAATGCCCCTTACACATATGAGGCATATTATTAATGTCCTTATAAACATAATGCGCCTTACACATTATGACACCTTTATTAATGCCCTTTTACACGTAATGTCCCTTACACATATGCCGCACATTATTAATGCTCTTATACACATAATGACACACATATTGCCCCCTACACATTTGCTGCACATTATTAGTGCCCCTAAACACATAATGACACACATACAGTAGTACCCTGTTACACATATGCCGTACATTATTAATGCCCTTATACACATAATGACACACACAGTTCCCCTTACACATATGTTGCACATTATTAATGCATTTTTACATGACACACATAATGCTCCTTACACATATTCCGAACACTACTGCACAACCAACCTACTCACATGCACACAACACTCACACTGCCACTAACACTGTGACCTCTGCCTCTGCTTGAATACAGATGTGTCCTCATGAATCTTGCCTCAATGCTAACGTCGGGCACATTTTTTTAATGAAAATGCATCTTATTTGCATTGCAATGTGGCTAGGATGCACAAGCAGCTTCTGTTGATTAAAATGATATGCAGCATGCCTATATACTGTGTGAGACTGTGGCTGTATCTGCATATGAACTGCTACACACAGAATATAGGCATGCTGCATATCATTTTAATCAGCAGAAGCTGCTGATGCCCCTAGGCATATCAAATGCCCTAGGCAATTGCCTAGTTTGCCTATGCCTATGGCCGGCTCTGACCGTAGGGGTGCCTTGAGGACCGTGTTTGAGAACCTCTGTCTTACATTTTAAAAATAGAATTCCAATAAGTCATTATCTTCAGTATAAAGGGGGTCATTCTGACCCGTTCGCTCGCTGCTTTTTAACGCAGCAGAGTGAACGGGTCCCTACTGCGCATGCACCGGCGCCGTAGTGCGCCGGCGCATGCCAGACGGCCGAAGGCCGTAGCAGGGATGTGATCGCCTTTTCCTGATTGACAGGCAGAGGCAATTGCTGGGTGGGAGGGGGCGGAACGGCGGCATTTAGCCGCCGTTTCGTGGCCAGACCGAATAGGGGGCGGGCCGCAGCGGCTGCGTGAAGTCACACGCAGCCGCTGCAGGCCGGGGAGCGATGAGTAGCTCCCGGCCAGCACGCTAAAGCTGCGCTGGCCGGGAGCCACTCTTGAAGTGCAAAGGCATCGCCGCTGTGTGATGCCTTTGCACTTCTGCAGGGGAAGCCAGACTGACATGCGGGGCGGACTAGCCCTGTGCTGGGCGTCCCCC
The DNA here is from genome assembly GCF_028390025.1 of Pseudophryne corroboree. Taxonomy (NCBI): domain Eukaryota; kingdom Metazoa; phylum Chordata; class Amphibia; order Anura; family Myobatrachidae; genus Pseudophryne; species Pseudophryne corroboree. The sequence continues at coordinate 293,203,196 of NC_086446.1, read as the reverse complement.
TGCATGTCAGGGAAGATGATCGTAGCTGTGCTAAATTTAGCACAGCTACAATGAACTCGGAATGACCCCCAAAAGTCCACAGACTGGGAAAGCGGCCAGTACCATTCCCTGTGGTACATGTATATACAGAAACAATCACTAAAGAATGTAAGCTCTCATGAGCAGGGCCCTCTTCCCTCATGTGATTATCCTTTTCTTACTTTAATAATCCTCAGCTGCCCAAATCCCGCAGTTTTTTTGACCACCTTGGAACTTCTATGTCGTTTACTGGTGTAGTTATACTTAGTTCCCCTGTACTTGTCCTATATTGTCTTCAACTGTAAGTCACTGTTTCTCTGTTTTGCTTATGTGCATATGTACTCTGTAATTGGGCGCTGCGGAACCCTTGTGGCGCCATATAGATAAAGGATAATAATAATATCTATATTTGTATTGCAAAACACATACATAAGCATGTGAGCTGTATTACATGGGTGTGGCATAGAAGATCTACAATGACCAGGTCGACCCCATATGGTTAACATGCATTAGGTTGGTACTGACAAAAGGTCGACATGTATTAGGTCGACACTGACAAACGATTGACACAGGAAAAGGTTGACAGGTACAAATGGTCAACATGGGAAATGATAAATACAAAAAAGGTCAACACAACATTTTAACATTTTGTGGTTGTCGTTTTCACCTTCAAAGCACAGAAAACCCCAATTGGTGTATAGCATCCCCTTGCATGGTGAGTGAAGAAAAGTGCTTCGCTCTGCTGCCGCTGCGCTTGGCACTGATTACTATTCCCAATCGTAGTCCGCATGGATGGTAAAGTATGAAAAAAGTGTAAAACATGCAAAAAAAAACTTTAAAAGTTGTGTCGACACGTGTTGACCATTTGTACCTCTCGACCTTTTATAGTGTTGACCTTTTGTCTCTGTCGACCTAATGCATGTCGACCTTTTGTCAGTATCGACTCAATGCAAGTCAAATATGTGGGGTTGACCTAATCACTGTTGACCTAGACATTGTCTATCCATATTACACTTATAAAGAGTTATATAGGAGGCACACCTGTTTTATATTAGAGGCTAGAGCCGCCAAAAGTGTGACAAGTTCCTTTTAACAACTTTCAATTTTCTCTAAAGAAGAGTGGTTCAGACTCTGAGAAAACCTACACAACCGAGTTTAGGGGAACCAAGTAGTACCAAGTCATGAATCGGAACGTGTCAGGAGGCAAAATACCATTCTCCCGGAAATATGTTGTTTTTTCAATTGCACAATCCAATCCCGTGGTGAAGCAGGTTGAGCATAATTATCACAAACTGATTTGTCTGTTGATCCAGAATCAGGTTATGGACTGAACTGGGGTCTGTGTAATATATATGAAAGCTGACTGGCTTAATATATGTTCTGTGCATGTGCAGGACTCACAGTAATCAAAGTCTAAATACAAAGTTAGTGTTACTGTAATTGTTGCTGGCAGGTAGGGTGCACTGGAGATCCTGGAGTGAAGTCTCTGATACACATAGGAGGGATGGCTGATGAGTTTGACAGTAAACTGTGACTAAGGGGGTCATTCCGACCCGATCGCTTGCTGCAGTTTGTTGCAGCGCAGCGATCGGGTCGGAACTGTGCATGCACCGGTGCCGCAGTGCGCCGGCGCATGGCAGCTTTCGTTACCTAGCGATCGCCTCTGAGACAGAGGCGGTCACTAGGTGGGAGGGGGCTGAACGGCGGCGTTAAGCCGCCGTTTAGGGGGAGTGGTCCGGCCAACGCAGGCGTGGCCGGACCATTGGGGGGGCGGGCCGTGGCGGCTGCGTGACATGTCACGCAGCCGCTGCGGCCAGCAGGAGCTATGAGCAACTCCCGGCCATCCGCAGGAGCTGCGCTGGCCGGGAGTTACTCCTCAAATACAAAGGCATCGCCGCTGTGCGGTGCTTTTGTATTTGTGCAGGGGGGCCGGCACTGACATGCGGGGCGGACTAGCCCTGTGCTGGGCGTCCCCCCGTGTGAGTTAACGATCATAGCTGTGCTAAATTTAGCACAGCTACAATCAACTCGGAATGACCCCCAAAGCTGGAAACCAGAATAGTACTCCGAGCTGGGACCGGCAAATGTGCTTGAGAGCTGGGCTGGGACAGGCTGATGTACTGTGGGTTAGGAACTGGAATTGCCTTGTAGAATCTAGGACCAGATTACAAACAGAGACTGGACCTAATGGAACTGTACTGGGCTGGAACCAGGAAGGAAGGACTGGACTGAAACCTGCTGTACAGCTACAGGGAAGGTTTGCACAAGAGTCTGAATCAAATTGGAATTGGTAGTGCAGTTACTGTCAAAATTACATCTTGCTGGAAACGATGCTGTTTGAACAAACAGGTCAGGAGCTCAAGATGGCTTGACTCAGTGGTAACTGAACAGAATGCTGGTGATAGACAGTGCTGTTGGTTACTGATACCTGGGATTATATTTACAAAAGTGTTGGTTTTTAAAAATTGAGATGTTGCCCATAGCAACCAATCAGTTTCTACTTAACATTTATCTAGCACCTTCTAGAACAGGCATTCCTTGCTGAATCCATAATGAATAAGGCCCCCAGTCTGGTATTCCGTACTCCTGGGCCCCATCCAGAATCCAGTTCTACAGACTACAATCCTGTTCCCAGTACCACAGACTTTGGTCATATTAAGTCTCAACATACCCTAGCCTTGTGTTCTGCCAGTCTCATACCAACCCCAGAGTAAAGACTTGCCAGTCCTAACTGGATTCTACATCAAGCTGCCCGGCTCACTTGTTCCATGATCTTCAGCATTTGCTGATGGAGATACCCCTACATTTCATTTGATCCTCCAGCATATCACCAGATTTTCAGTCCATGTGTAGGAACTTAATTAAACCACGTCCTGCACACAACCTATGCTCCTACTCTAAACCTAGACACTAGTCCGGAAACACAAACTCACCCAGACCTAACAGTCTGCACTAGCCCTATGGACTCAACAAGTGGACAGGGCCTTCAAGCAGACTCTATGCTAAATATTGTGAGTCATTTGGAGAATCAAAGAGGCCTAGCAGAGGCAGCTGCCACAGTTCTTTCAACAATGCCTGGACAGTATACAAATAACCCCCTCAGGAGCAGGTCCGTCTCCATCTCCGGATCAAGTTCCTGTAGTACCTCCTCCTCCATCTATGCCTATGCTAATATCCCATCTTCAGTTATCTTTGCCCGGCAAATTTGATGGGAATCTAAAGAAGAGTCCAAGGATGTCCATGAGCGGTATGTGTGTGTCAGACAGAACACATTTTTAAACTATGGTAAGTTCTGGGCAGCATCCTCCAACAATTTCTAAATCATCTGTGAGGATAAGTAATACATAGGAAGAATAAGAAATAGAAGATGGAAATGTATATGTTGTTAATCTGTAACAAGCAGATTGCAATAATTGTGTATCTGACAATGAGGATGATGATGATGACTGTTTTGTATGTGAAAAAGAGGATGATGGTGATGAATGTCTCCAAGTAAGGCAGCCACCTCATGCCAATAATAAGCACTTTGTTGTTATACCTGGCCAAAGAGATTAATCTCTCAGGTGTTTAGCTGTTTCTACCCCAACCCAGACAATGGGGCAGATGTATTAAGCCTGGAGATGGCATAAGGAAGTGATAAACCAGTGATAAGTGCAAGGTGATAAACGCACCAGCCAATCAGCTCCTAACTGTTAATTTACATATTGGATCTGATTGGCTGGTGCGTTTATCACCTTGCACTTATCACTGGTTTATCACTTCCTTATGCCTTCTCCAGGTTAATACATCTGCCCCAAAGTTTGTCAAACCATCTGTAGTAGTTGTGACACCAAAATAAGTCTAGGTGGGAATGTTAACCATCTAGGCACCTCCTCACTAACACGTCATTTGCAGCGTAGTCATGCAGGTGCTTCATCCCCAAAAGTGAAATAAGCAGTACAGTAACAGCTACCATAAGTAAGTTTCAATTTCCCATGCAATCTTCACTGCCAACACCCTAATCATTGGCCACTTCAGGAACAGTATTAAATAGATCTGTATCATTGGGTCAAATGTAATCTGACTCCTGTAATGCAATTTATAATTCCCTTCCCAATGAAGAATCTCTGTGTGCTAGGACAGCTGCTGTTGGGAGTAGATTTCCTGGATAACCAGGGTAAGCCTACTTTCCACAAATTGAGGGAAGAAAGTATGACAGCCATCATCATGTTGCACAGCAGATTACCAAAGCCATGACCGCCATGTTGGCACTTGACCTGCAGCCTTCATCTGCAATAAACGCATCAGGTTCAGTCAATTAGTAGAGGTCATGTGCCCGCACTACCAAATTCCATTACAAATCTATTTGTCTCGAACAGTAATCCCACAGCTATACAGGGAGGTCAAAGCCAAAGTCATTGTTTCCCTTGAAAAGAATATTGTACCCACTATTCATCTAACTACAGATATGTGGACAAGCGGCACTGGTCAAACAAAAGACTAAATAACCATGACAGAAAAGTGGATAGGTGTATCGTCCTCAGCAGCAGTACCACCAGCAATAGCAGCATCATTATCCTCATTCCGTCGGCACAGCAGTGCTAGCACACAACACCTACTCATGGAGAAGCTACTGTAACATGAGTCTCGCTAGAATGTGCTCTGCTACAAAAATTCCACCAGCGACCGACTCCAGGCTTGTGCAAAAACAACAAATACCTTTTATTCAGGTAGCTCAAAACAAAGATATACATAAAACAAAGATCACTGTCTTTAGTATAAACTACCAGGGAGGTTAGGCCCTGCCTCACTCCCTCTTACTTAGTAAGGAACCGTTCAGGTCCCGACATCCTGACACTAGTGGCCCAGCTTTTCGGATACCACTGTCCCTAGCAGGCCTATCACCTGGACACTAACTGCCTTCAGGAGCCCTGACTCATGGGAGAGACCCAGCACCCAGGTGCTGGCTGATGAAGCAGCTTCTTGGGCTAAGAAGCCTTTAAGACCCGGTCTGGGCCAAATGGATGGAAACGTGGTCCATCCACACTTCCCATCTACCCCCAGGACCCTGTGTATAGCTTACAGGTGGCAAAGTACCTCTCCTGCCACACTACTTTATGTATTACTGGCTTCACAAAGACACATACAGTTGTAACCTTGTTCCATATACTTCATAATGTTATAGTCAAATAGCTCACCCCACTAAAACTTTCCTCTTGATTTCTCATATCTGAGCCAAGAATGTGCATGGAATTTGAATAGGTAATTTTAAAACATGTTTCATGCTTTGCCCACATAAACTTTTGTGGTTTGGAATTTGCTCAAAACAGAGTGGTCTGTGCCGGAGAAGTTATCCATGGCCCATAAAGTATCTGGGCATTTTCAGCATTCCGCAACAGCCTGTAGAAGTTTGCATTATCTGTCAGAAAATATGATCTGTCATATCATTGGCACAAAGCAAGTATTAATGAGGAGGAACAGCAGCAAGCCATCAAGAGCTGCAAATCTAACCATGATATAGAGAACTGGGGATGTGTAACTTTACTGTAGCACAGTGGTTCTCAACCTCAGTCCTCAAGTACCCCCAACAGTTCATGTTCTCCAGGTCACCCACCAGCATACCTCCCAACTTTACTGTTCTGTGGAGCGGGACACTTGCGCGGCGAAGCCGCGCGCGTTCCCGAAAAAAGGGGTGTGGCATATGAAAAGGGGCGTGGCTTCGCGGGAGGAACCGCGATCGCGAGTCACGCCCCCGTTTTCGTCACTGAGGGGGCATGCCCAGCGCTCTGTGAGCCGCTGGCATGCTCCCTCTCCCTCTGACTCCACTGAATAGACGCTGTGCGCATGCGCACAGCGTCTATTCACCGCTGCTCTGCTAAGCAGAGCAGCGATTGACAGAGCCTCCCAACTGACCCCCCCACCGCGGGACACTGCGGCCCGCGGGTGGGACAGCGGGATAGTCCCCAAAAAATGGGACTGTCCCGCGAAAATCGGGACAGTTGGGAGGTATGCCCACCAGTAGAACAGGTGTATTCATTACTCACTGTCACATTTTAAAAGACCCACAGGTGGAGCAAATTGTTTCACGTGCAATCCTGTGAGGAGACCTGGAAAACATGAACTATGGAGGGTACTTGAGGACCGAGGCTGAGAACGACTGCTGTGGCACACTGGAAAAGGGTGTGCTCATACCAGGAACCCAGACGCACAATAGTTGTTGGTGTTCCGCTCCACTTACATTTACCACCCCTAACCAGCAGCACTCATACACAGACTCCACCTACCCCACATTCACTACCAACATTCCAGCAACACCCAGATATATTGGTAGGCCCTGTATAATTACTTATATATTTTAATTGCCACACCGGATTTATGCGTTACACCTATTACTGGCACGTACACATCTCTATTCTAATTATTTCTCTGTTACTTATATTTTTCTTCCAGATATCTTTGGATTGGCTACTGATATTTTTTCCTTCCCAATAATTTCCTAAAATTATTACTGTCTAAATTACATTTTTAAATAAATGTATAGTTTCACATTCTCTATTGGTTTGCTATTATATTGTTGTTGTTTTTATTCTTTATCAAAGGACAGAATGTAGTGTAATATTCAGTAGGAGTATATGATGGTTCCCCTGTTTTGTGTTTAGGGCCCTACTCACTGGCCGACCCGCCGCCGAGCTGCCCGACGGCGGATACGGCCGACGAGCAACCCGGCGGCGGGGGGGCAGTGACGGGGGGAGTGAAGTTTCTTCACTCCCCCCGTCACGCGGCTGCATTGAAGTGCAGGCAAATATGGACGAGATCGTCCATATTGGCCTGCATGCACAGCTGACGGGAGACCAGCGATGAACGAGCGCGGGGCCGCGCATCGTTCATCGCAGGAGTCTCCACACTGAAAGATATGAACGAGTTCTCGTTCATTTATGAACGAGATCGTTCATATCTTTCAAAAAATCGGCCAGTGTGTAGGGCCCTTTATCTGTTTAACAAAAAAACATCCTCACAGTCACATACTGTCTAACCTGACAGCCATCTCATAATATACTGATTCTTTCATGTGCAGTATGCTAAATATTATCTAGCATTTTGTTTGAGCAATACATTTTAATTGGGGTTTATTTTATGGCTTTTAGTCCTAGGAGATAGCAGCATTTATCTAAAGGCTGTTGCTGTTACTGCTGGAATACTGACAGCTGAAGGCCAGCTCCTGAAATCAATAAAAGATGATAGTACCAATAAAGAAATGCAAGACAGCTGTAAGGAATATAGGCCCTCATTCCGAGTTGTTCGCTCGCAAGCTGCTTTTAGCAGCATTGCACACGCTAAGCCGCCGCCTACTGAGGAGTGAATCTTAGCTTATCAAAATTGCGAACGAAAGATTCGCAAAATTGCGAATAGACACTTCTTAGCAGTTTCTGAGTAGCTCCACACTTACTCTGCAACTGCGATCAGTTCAGTCAGTTTCGTTCCTGGTTTGACGTCACAAACACTCCCAGTGTTCGGCCAGACACTACTCCGTTTCTCCAGCCACTCCCGCGTTTTTCCCAGAAACGGTAGCGTTTTTTCGCACACACCCATAAAACGGCCAGTTTCCGCCCAGAAACACCCACTTCCTGTCAATCACATTACGATCACCAGAACGAAGAAAAAACCTCGTAATGCCGTGAGTAAAATACCTAACTGCATAGCAAATTTACTTGGCGCAGTCGCACTGCGGACATTGCGCATGCGCATTAGCGACTAATCGCTCCGTTGCGAGAAAAATATAACGAACGAACAACTCGGAATGACCCCCATAGTAAACAGAGCTGATGAAGTATTTACAAGAGTCACAGTTTCTATGAACACAAAGGTAGTTTAAATGGGTATCCGGACTCTAGGTCGACAGCACTTAGGTCAACACCCATTAGGTCGACACCTATTGTGGGACAGTGACTAAGTCGACACTAGAAATAGATCGACACTGCCATTAGGTCGACATGAACAATGTCGACATGGAAAAGGGTCGACATGAGTTTTTCATATATATATTTTTTTTTACTTTTTCATACTTTATGATCCACGTGGACTACGAATGGGAATGGTAACCTGTGCTGAGCGCAGCGGTAGCGGAGTGAGCAATGCGAGGGGACATGGGGCACTACTTTGGGTTCCCGCTCACTTTACAATGAAAACGACACCAAAAAAACATAAAGAACTCATGTCGACCTTTTTCCTATGTTGACCTAATGGCTGTGTCAACCTAATTCTGGTGTTGACCTAGTCACTGTCGACCAATAGGCGTCGACCTAATGTCTGTCGACCTAGACAATGTTGACCCTAAGTCCCATACCCATTTAAATGGACACTAAATACACTGCTTAAAAAAAATAAAGGGAACACTAAAATAACACATCCTAGATCTGAATGAATGAAATATTCTTATTAAATACTTTGTTCTTTACATAGTTGAATGTGCTGACAACAAAATCACACAAAAATTATCAATGGAAATCAAATTTATTAACCCATGGAGGTCTGGATTTGGAGTCACACTCAAAATTAAAGTGGAAAAACACACTACAGGCTGATCCAACTTTGATGTAATGTCCTTAAAACAAGTCAAAATGAGGCTCAGTAGTGTGTGTGGCCTCCACGTGCCTGTATGACCTCCCTACAACCCACACAAGTGGCTCAGGTAGTGCAGCTCATTCAGGATGCCACATCAATGCGAGCTGTGGCAAGAAGGTTTGCTGTGTCTGTCAGCGTAGTGTCCAGAGCATGGAGGCGCTACCAGGAGACAGGCCAGTACATCAGGAGACGTGGAGGAGGCCGTAGGAGGGCAACAACTTAGCAGGACCGCTACCTCCGCCTTTGTGCAAGGAGGAACATGAGGAGCACTGCCAGAGCCCTGCAAAATGACCTCCAGCAAGCCACAAATGTGCATGTGTCTACTCCAACGATCAGAAACAGACTCCATGAGGGTGGTATGAGGGCCCGACGTCCACAGGTGGGGGTTGTGCTTACAGCTCAACACCGTGCAGGACGTTTGGCATTTGCCAGAGAACACCAAGATTGGCAAATTCGCCACTGGTGCCCTGTGCTCTCCACAGATGAAAGCAGGTTCTCACTGAGCACATGTGACAGACGTGACAGAGTCTGGAGACGCCAAGGAGAACGTTCTGCTGCCTGCAACATCCTCCAGCATGACTGGTTTGGCAGTGGGTCAGTAATGGTGTGGGGTGGCATTTCTTTGGGGGGCCGCACAGCCCTCCATGGGCTCGCCAGAGGTAGCCTGACTGCCATTAGGTACCGAGATGAGATCCTCAGACCCCTTGTGAGACCATATGCTGGTGCGGTTGGCCCTGGGTTCCTCCTAATGCAAGACAATGCTAGACCTCATGTGGCTGGAGTGTGTCAGCAGTTCCTGCAAGACGAAGGCATTGATGCTATGGACTGGCCCGCCCGTTCCCCAGACCTGAATCCAATTGAGCACATCTGGGACATCATGTCTCGCTCCATCCACCACAGACTGTCTAGGAGTTGGCGGATGCTTTAGTCCAGGTCTGGGAGGAGATCCCTCAGGAGACCATCCGCTACCTCATCAGGAGCATGCCCAGGCATTGTAGGGAGGTCATACAGGCACGTGGAGGCCACACACACTACTGAGCCTCATTTTGACTTGTTTTAAGGACATTACATCAAAGCTGGATCAGCCTGTAGTGTGTTTTTCCACTTTCATTTTGAGTGTGACTCCAAATCCAGACCTCCATGGGTTAATAAATTTGATTTCCATTGATAATTTTTGTGTGATTTTGTTGTCAGCACATTCAACTATGTAAAGAACAAAGTATTTAATAATAATATTTCATTCATTCAGATCTAGGATGTGTTATTTTAGTGTTCCCTTTATTTTTTTGAGCAGCGTACTATACATGTGACTAGATTTGTTTTAACCTACACATGTTTGCTTGTTTATACTTTTCCCATTTACCTATTTATTTATTTATTTATTTATTAAGATTTATGTTTTTATTAGTAGCCTTTATATCGTATCACAAACCTTTAGTTACAATTCACCAATGCATACCACATTCACAATTGACTGAGTGAACTTAATATTTTTTATTGTTTCAAATATGTTTTCTTAAGCTAAAGATACACCCATCCATTGTCCTCTTATAAACAAAATGTGTGCAGCTCCTTAAGACATAAGTTAATTTGTATAATACTAAAGATTCATAAATCGACTGTTTTCTAACAGACATAGTGGAAACCTGGACAAACGCCAATGCAACAATATGTTCTTCCTGGCATATAACAATTCCAGTCACAGAAGAATTATTTCATACTATTCATTTGAGTTAAGTGTTTTAATACCACTACCAAGCAGAGTTCTGTAGAAAAACCTTATTGTACACTAGTAATATTTGCTGCCAGTAGTTTTGTATAGAATAACAGTACTGTATGAATAAAGGAAACTGGGAATACAGACTGTGAACATAGGTGGTCATTCCGAGTTGTTCGCTCGGTAATTATCTTTGCATCGCAGCGATTTTCCGCTAACTGCGCATGCGCAATGTTCGCACTGCGACTGCGCCAAGTAAATTTGCTATGCAGTTAGGTATTTTACTCACGGCATTACGAGGTTTTTTCTTCGTTCTGGTGATCGTAATGTGATTGACAGGAAGTGGGTGTTTCTGGGCGGAAACTGGCCGTTTTATGGGAGTGTGCGAAAAAACGCTACCGTTTCTGGGAAAAACGCGGGAGTGGCTGGAGAAACGGAGGAGTGTCTGGGCGAACGCTGGGTGTGTTTGTGACGTCAAACCAGGAACGACAAGCACTGAACTGATCGCACTGGCAGAGTAAGTCTCGAGCTACTCAGAAACTGCACAGAGAAGTATTTTCGCAATATTGCGAATCTTTCGTTCGCAATTTTGATAAGCTAAGATGCACTCCCAGTAGGCGGCGGCTTAGCGTGTGCAATGCTGCTAAAAGCAGCTTGCGAGCGAACAACTCGGAATGAGGGCCAATATTCTAAAAAAGTCATGTGACTTGTATCAGGTAGTCCCTAGCACTAATTATAATACGTAGACCAGAAGTTATTATATTGGGATATATATTCTTCTGTTTAATAAGTACTAACAGGGAGAATAGTTTTTGTCAGTGGCAGCTCCAGAGGTGGGGCTGCAGCACAGTCCAAAATTCAAATAGCCTTTCTGTACAAATTGGATCCCAGTGCAATTAAATTTCAAGATAACACTAGTTGTAGAATAAAAGCGTCCCTAAGCTGTAAGTAGCAGAAAAACACACAAAAAAACATACAAACAGAAAACATATTTCAATGGCTTAAGGGAAAAAAATCCCCATTTCCAATGTACAGTAGTATGTTAGGTAGATTAGACTTAGGTCGACAGTGTCTAGGTTGACCACTATTGGTCGACAGTAAGTAGGTTGACATGGTTTCTAGGTCGACAGGGACTCTAGGTCGACATGTACTAGGTCAACATGAGAAAAGGTCGACATGAGTTTTTTTACTTTTTCTGGTGTCATTTTCTCCGTACAGTGACCGGGAACCCCAATTAGTGCACCGTATCCCCTCGCATGGCTCGCTTCGCTTGCTACCGCTGCGCTCGGCACAGGTTACCGTTCCCAATTGCAGTCCACATGGATCGTAAAGTAGGAAAAAGTTCAAAAAATAAAATAAAAAATGTAAAAACGCATGTCAACCTTTTGTCATGTCGACCTAAAACATGTCGACCTAGAGTCCCTGTCGACCTAGAACCATGTCGATCTACTTACTGTCGACCTAAAGACCCGCTCCCATTCCCTATAACCCTATAACCAGCTGGGGACAGGACTGCATGCTAAGTAGATTACACAGTTAACTGAAGTTAAGAAACTAATAAACTATGACCATGGTTACAATTGTATACCTGAGTGTTTTTTTGACTGCGAGTGTTAACGCTATACAGTAGATATTTAATAGATTTGCAGATGTGGGATAGCCAAGCCTCCCTTTGGCCCAGGAGAACCAGAAAATCAATAAAGTCATATCTAGATTGTAAAGGCTGTTTTAAAAGATCTTTAAAAGTGTAGTAATTTTGGCATAAATACACACATTTGACTACATTTATACATCTAATTAAAGATAGTAGCACTTGGCAGGGGTACTAAGGATTGGAGAGTTTGAGTTAACTTGTTAACAATCATGTATATAGGGGGATAAACTGATTGCAGTCTGTGGATGGTTATAACTAATGGTGCCCACACGGTGCGATTATCGCGTGTGATGTGACCTTTTTAGTTCAAATCGCATTCCGAGTTGTTCGCTCGCTAGCTGCTTTTAGCAGAATTGCACACACTAGGCCGCCGCCCTCTGGGAGTGTATCTTAGTTTAGCAGAATTGCGAATGAAAGATTAGCAGAACTGCTACTAAATATTTTCTTGCAGTTTCTGAGTAGCTCCAGACCTACTCACAGATTGCAATCAGCTCAGTCCGTTTAGTTCCTGGTTTGACGTCACAAACACGCCCTGCGTTCGGCCAGCCACTCCCCCATTTCTCCAGACACTCCCGCGTTTTTCCCTGACACGCCTGCGTTTTTTAGCACACTCCCGGAAAACGCTCAGCTACCACCCAGAAACGCCCCTTTCCTGTCAATCATTCACTGATCAGCAGTGCGACTGAAAAGCGCCGCAGGATCCACAGCAAAACTGCTAAGTTTTTAGTTAAATATCTAAGCGCATGCGCCCTGCGTGCCTTGCGCATGCGCATTTTGCAACAAATCGCAGCATAGCGAAAATCGGCAACGAGCGAACAACTCGGAATGACCCCCCTAGTTCAAATTTATTAAAAGTTTATTTTCCTCTGCGATGCACGCTGCAGCGTAGTCAATATCGCAAGGAAAAATAGTATGTGCCGTCAGGTATTTTTGTACTACATCGCATACATTACATATTGTAGTGTAGACAAAATCGGGTGCAGTTCAAATCGCATACCACTTAGTACACCTAGCACAGATGTGTGGTCACCTAAGTTTAGGGGGGTATTTATCAAAGCATGGACAGAAAGTAAATTAAGACAGCACTAACCAATCAGCTTATAAACCTTATATAATTAATAATAAGAGCTGACGTAGAAAAAGAAAAGATTTATTATGTTAATAACATTAATTAAGACATTCGGAGTCTACATATAAAATGCAATAAAAAACACATGAAAATAAAATTAAATATGTCAACACCTAGATCATGAGATGTATGAGCTGTAAATTCTCAATCTGCTTATTGAGAATGGGAACCACAGAGTCCAGAATTGATGTGATTGGAATGTCCACAGTTCCAGATAAACAGCCGATCAGTGTGTGGCTGATGATAGATGTCTTGAGAGATTTTCACAGGCAGGTGGGCAAATGAATAATTAAATTATGGTTACCTTCTCCTAGGGCTGGTCCGTACCGAGCATCCTCGGTATTGCGGTCCTGCAATGCCCAGTGTCCGTCTGCGCGGCGAGGAGATGACTGTGCGGTAACCAGGCAACCAGCGGTAAAGAATGTAGTTTCAGCCGCGTTATAAGAGAAGATGTCAGCAGCCGTGCACAGGGCCGATGCGCAGAGCCGGATTAAGGCTATGGGGGGCCCGGGGTGCTTCAAACAAGGGGGCCCCTAACAGAGAGACAGGGAGATAAATATATATATATATATATATATATATATGATATATGGGATGTATTTATGTGACCGGCGATCGGGGGACCGCCGGTTACAAAACCAACGGCTACATTTCGCTCCCTTCACAATTCCTAGAGTCGGTATGTCGACTAGAAGGGACTATTCCCACTCATATTCCCATAGAGTGGGAATAGAACCTGTGACGAGCTTGCCACTTAGCCCGCCGGGCATTTAAATGCTGAGATCCCACCTTCGGTATGGTGACCGGCGGTCACACAATACCAACATATATATATATATATATATATATATATACATATATATACACATATAAAATAAATATATATATATATATATATATATATATATATCAAAGGCATGATGTCTGGCTTTCCCCGTGCATGAACAATGCTGCAGCGGTTGCCCACCGGGTGTTGCGCTTGGTGGCCGCACAAATAAATCCACAATTGTCCCAATGGTGCAGCACTCCTGGCGTCTAAGTAATACCACTGTTTTAGGCATAAGTTTGGCAACGTTTCAATGACCTTTATTAGTGTGGCACTTTCATCAATAGTGGTATTACTTAGACACCAGGAGTGCTGCACCATTGGGACACTATGTACATACATACACCTGCATATACAGTATATGTTTACACATGCGCACACACACATATATATATATATATATATATATATATAAAAACACACACACACACACACACACACACACACACACATATATATATATATATATATATATATATATACACACACACACACACATACACCTATATATAGACACAGACACCTATATATAGACACAGACACATATATATATATATATATATATATATATATATATATATATACATACACACTTTACCCATACACACATAATTACACACACACACACACACACACACACACACACACACACACACACACAACACAAAGCAAAAAATTTCAATTTAACACAGCAGCAGGTAAATAAAAAAACAACAACACACAATATACACCCAGCTTACTTTTTGATCTGCTGCTGCCAGGATCTACAGCTCGCTCCCCCACGCAACCCCTCTGGCTCCACACATCTTCCGTGCAGCCTGCGCGCCCAGCCAGTGACTGAGCCGCAGGCTGCTACTACTTCTCACCCATTGGACAGCTGAGCCGTCGCTCAGCTGTCCCTTACTTCAGGAAGCGCCGGCGCCAGCGCTGTTAGGTTGCCACGGCAACCGACGGGGAGACGCGCGGGGTCCGGGAGGTCAGTGCTGCGGGTCGGATCGCTAACAGAGATCCGATCTGTGGCTGGCGGCGGGGGGGCCCTTTCAGAAAGGGGGGCCCGGGGTACATACCCCCTGGGCTTCCCCCTTAATCCGGCTCTGCCGATGCGTGGGGCTGAAAAACCGGATGGCTTACGGGCAATTCACTGCCTGACACATGGTGGTCTCTCCAATATAATGAAAGGAGTAGCTGACGGCCGTATAATGAGCCGGGATGTGCAGCTAGTGTGGAGCCGGGATATCTGTGGTTCAATGAGCAGTTTGAGCCAAGATGTAGGGCCGGTGTAGAACCAGGATTTCTGTGGCTCAGTGCGCTGCTGTGTCCGGTCTCCGGCGCTAGCCAATCAGAGCTTGCGGACCGGCTCCTGATTGGCTGCCGGTCCGCGAGCTCTGATTGGCTAGCGAACCGGCGCCAGACAGCCGCCGGAGACCTGGAGCGGTGAGGGGAAGGAGAGGCGCTGCGCTGCGCTCTCCTCCCCTCACAGAGAGCAATCGGTGAGTGACGGGGGGCGGGGGGGCGGCGGGCTTGGCGGCACAGTGGGGCATGTATCTGGCACCAAATGGGGCATATGTAACTGGCACTGAGTGGGGCCTGGCACTGTGGGGCATGTAACTGGCACTGTGGGGCAATGTAACTGGCATTGTGGGGCAATGTAACTGGCACTGTGGGGCAATGTAACTGGCACTGTGGGGCAATGTAACTGGCATTGTGGGGCATGTATCTGGCACTGTGGGGCAATGTATCCGGCACTGTGTGGCATGTATCTGGCACTGTGGGGCAATGTATGTGGCACTGTGGCGCATGTAACTGGCACTGTGGGGCATGTAACTGGCACTGTGGGGCATTGTATCTGGCACTGTGGGGCAATGTAACTGGCACTGTGGGCATGTATCCGGCACTGTGGGGCATTGTATCTGGCACTGGGGGGCAATGTAACTGGCACTGTGGGGCATGTATCCGGCACTGTGGGGCATTGTATCTGGCACTGGGGGGCAATGCAATTGGCACTGTGCGGCATGTATCCGGCACTGTGGGGCATTGTATCTGGCACTGGGGGGCAATGTAACTGGCACTGTGGGGCATTGTATCTGGCACTGTGTGGCAATGTAACTGGCACTGTGGGGCATTGTATCTGGCACTGTGGGGCATTGTATCTGGCACTGTGGGGCATGTATCTGGCACTGTGGGGCATGTATCTGGCACTGTGGGGCAATGTAACTGGCACTGTGGGGCATGTATCCGGCACTGTGGGGCATTGTATCTGGCACTGGGGGGCAATGTAACTGGCACTGTGGGGCATTGTATCTGGCACTGTGGGGCAATGTAACTGGCACTGTGGGGCATTGTATCTGGCACTGTGGGGCAATGTAACTGGCACTGTGGGGCATTGTATCTGGCACTGTGGGGCAATGTAACTGGCACTGTGGGCCATTTTCAGTGGCCACACCCCTTCTGGAGCGTGGCCACACCCCTTCTGGAGTGTGGCCACGCCCAGTTTTTCAACGCGCGCGTCTTTGGCGCGCGCACATACTTCTTTTGCTATGCTTTTTTTTTGGGGGGGGGGGGGGGGGCATTTTACATCTTGCCCTGGGCTCCAAAAACCCTATTTACGCCTCTGTCTTTTGAACAAATATATCATGGGATTCGGTATGAAATCCCGACTGTTGGGATCCCAGCTGTCGAAATACAGATGCCGGAATCTCGACAGTTGTAATCCCGACCTTTAACACAGCGTGACCCCTCGCGGGCTCGCTGCGCTCACCAAACTTTGGGCTAATCTAGTCCCCCTCGGGTGGTGGTGTGGACCACCACCCAAGCGGGAAATCCCAACCGCCGGCATTTCAACGGAGGTCGGGATTCCGGCGTTGGTATTTTGACCTCTGGGATCCCGACAGTCGGGAAATTAAGTCCCATATCATGTATTCTCTTTCTTAAATTTTGTGTAAATATAATGTAAGGAATGAAATCTTTAGATGCAAAATCCATATTCTTAAGACCGTATGTTTCAATCTCCATAATGCAATCAGATCCAAGAATCCATTCCAGTGGCTTAATCTGCATTATCTCCATTATGCATTATGGAGAGTCTTAACTGGCCACTAGGTGGTTCAAATACTGCATTCAAATTTCTTGTGATCAGGAACATGACCTAAAGTAGAAGAAATACTTTGGAGATCATTCAGCTAATCAATTCCAACTCATACCGCTTTTATACTAAAATGACGGGTCACATCCGAGAACCGTACACGGGTGCTTCCCAGGTGCGACCCGTCAAGAGACCCCTTTCAGACAGTTGCCCGACCCAGCATATTGCCAGATGAAATGATCTCCAAGTGTTGCCTCTTCTCTATGCAGTGAATGGATCCCGGGTCGCATCGTCCCGGCTAACACGTTTACACTAGAGATGTGCACTTGAAATTTTTCGGGTTTTGTGTTTTGGTTTTGGGTTCGGTTCCGCGGCCGTGTTTTGGGTTCGACCGCGTTTTGGCAAAACCTCACCGAATTTTTTTTGTCGGATTCGGGTGTGTTTTGGATTCGGGTGTTTTTTTCAAAAAACACTAAAAAACAGCTTAAATCATAGAATTTGGGGGTCATTTTGATCCCAAAGTATTATTAACCTCAAAAACCATAATTTCCACTCATTTTCAGTCTATTCTGAATACCTCACACCTCACAATATTATTTTTAGTCCTAAAATTTGCACCGAGGTCGCTGGATGACTAAGCTAAGCGACCCTAGTGGCCGACACAAACACCTGGCCCATCTAGGAGTGGCACTGCAGTGTCACGCAGGATGGCCCTTTCAAAAAACACTCCCCAAACAGCACATGACGCAAAGAAAAAAAGAGGCGCAATGAGGTAGCTGTGTGAGTAAGATAAGCGACCCTAGTGGCCGACACAAACACCTGGCCCATCTAGGAGTGGCACTGCAGTGTCACGCAGGATGGCCCTTTCAAAAAACACTCCCCAAACAGCACATGACGCAAAGAAAAAAAGAGGCGCAATGAGGTAGCTGTGTGACTAAGCTAAGCGACCCTAGTGGCCGACACAAACACCTGGCCCATCTAGGAGTGGCACTGCAGTGTCACGCAGGATGGCCCTTTCAAAAAACACTCCCCAAACAGCACATGACGCAAAGAAAAAAAGAGGCGCAATGAGGTAGCTGTGTGAGTAAGATAAGCGACCCTAGTGGCCGACACAAACACCGGGCCCATCTAGGAGTGGCACTGCAGTGTCACGCAGGATGGCCCTTCCAAAAAACACTCCCCAAACAGCACATGACGCAAAGAAGAAAAGAGGCGCAATGAGGTAGCTGTGTGAGTAAGATAAGCGACCCTAGTGGCCGACACAAACACCTGGCCCATCTAGGAGTGGCACTGCAGTGTCACGCAGGATGTCCCTTCCAAAAAACCCTCCCCAAACAGCACATGACACAAAGAAAAAAAGAGGCGCAATGAGGTAGCTGTGTGAGTAAGATAAGCGACCCTAGTGGCCGACACAAACACCTGGCCCATCTAGGAGTGGCACTGCAGTGTCACGCAGGATGGCCCTTCCAAAAAACACTCCCCAAACAGCACATGACGCAAAGAAAAAAAGAGGCGCAATGAGGTAGCTGTGTGAGTAAGATAAGCGACCCTAGTGGCCGACACAAACACCTGGCCCATCTAGGAGTGGCACTGCAGTGTCACGCAGGATGGCCCTTCCAAAAAACACTCCCCAAACAGCACATGACGCAAAGAAAAAAAGAGGCGCAATGAGGTAGCTGTGTGAGTAAGATAAGCGACCCTAGTGGCCGACACAAACACCGGGCCCATCTAGGAGTGGCACTGCAGTGTCACGCAGGATGGCCCTTCCAAAAAACACTCCCCAAACAGCACATGACGCAAAGAAGAAAAGAGGCGCAATGAGGTAGCTGTGTGAGTAAGATAAGCGACCCTAGTGGCCGACACAAACACCTGGCCCATCTAGGAGTGGCACTGCAGTGTCACGCAGGATGTCCCTTCCAAAAAACCCTCCCCAAACAGCACATGACGCAAAGAAAAAAAGAGGCGCAATGAGGTAGCTGTGTGAGTAAGATAAGCGACCCTAGTGGCCGACACAAACACCTGGCCCATCTAGGAGTGGCACTGCAGTGTCACGCAGGATGGCCCTTCCAAAAAACACTCCCCAAACAGCACATGACGCAAAGAAAAAAAGAGGCGCAATGAGGTAGCTGTGTGAGTAAGATAAGCGACCCTAGTGGCCGACACAAACACCTGGCCCATCTAGGAGTGGCACTGCAGTGTCACGCAGGATGGCCCTTCCAAAAAACACTCCCCAAACAGCACATGACGCAAAGAAGAAAAAAAGAGGCGCAATGAGGTAGCTGTGTGAGTAAGCTAAGCGACCCTAGTGGCCGACACAAACACCTGGCCCATCTAGGAGTGGCACTGCAGTGTCACGCAGGATGGCCCTTCCAAAAAACACTCCCCAAACAGCACATGACGCAAATAAAAATTAAAGAAAAAAGAGGTGCAAGATGGAATTGTCCTTGGGCCCTCCCACCCACCCTTATGTTGTATAAACAGGACATGCACACTTTAACCAACCCATCATTTCAGTGACAGGGTCTGCCACACGACTGTGACTGAAATGACGGGTCGGTTTGGACCCCCACCGAAAAAGAAGCAATTAATCTCTCCTTGCACAAACTGGCTCTACAGAGGCAAGATGTCCACCTCATCATCATCCTCCGATATATCACCGTGTACATCCCGCTCCTCACAGATTATCAATTCGTCCCCACTGGAATCCACCATCTCAGCTCCCTGTGTACTTTGTGGAGGCAATTGCTGCTGGTCAATGTCTCCACGGAGGAATTGATTATAATTCATTTTAATGAACATCATCTTCTCCACATTTTCTGGAAGTAACCTCGTACGCCGATTGCTGACAAGGTGAGCGGCGGCACTAAACACTCTTTCGGAGTACACACTTGTGGGAGGGCAACTTAGGTAGAATAAAGCCAGTTTGTGCAAGGGCCTCCAAATTGCCTCTTTTTCCTGCCAGTATAAGTACGGACTGTCTGACGTGCCTACTTGGATGCGGTCACTCATATAATCCTCCACCATTCTTTCAATGGGGAAAGAATCATATGCAGTGACAGTAGACGACATGTCCGTAATCGTTGTCAGGTCCTTCAGTCCGGACCAGATGTCAGCATCAGCAGTCGCTCCAGACTGCCCTGCATCACCGCCAGCGGGTGGGCTCGGAATTCTGAGCCTTTTCCTCGCACCCCCAGTTGCGGGAGAATGTGAAGGAGGAGATGTTGACAGGTCGCGTTCCGCTTGACTTGACAATTTTGTCACCAGCAGGTCTTTGAACCCCAGCAGACTTGTGTCTGCCGGAAAGAGAGATCCAAGGTAGGTTTTAAATCTAGGATCGAGCACGGTGGCCAAAATGTAGTGCTCTGATTTCAACAGATTGACCACCCGTGAATCCTTGTTAAGCGAATTAAGGGCTCCATCCACAAGTCCCACATGCCTAGCGGAATCGCTCCCGTTTAGCTCCTCCTTCAATGCCTCCAGCTTCTTCTGCAAAAGCCTGATGAGGGGAATGACCTGACTCAGGCTGGCAGTGTCTGAACTGACTTCACGTGTGGCAAGTTCAAAAGGTTGCAGAACCTTGCACAACGTTGAAATCATTCTCCACTGCGCTTGAGACAGGTACATTCCACCTCCTATATCGTGCTCAGTTGTATAGGCTTGAATGGCCTTTTGCTGCTCCTCCAACCTCTGAAGCATATATAGGGTTGAATTCCACCTCGTTACCACTTCTTGCTTCAGATGATGGCAGGGCAGGTTCAGGCGTTTTTGGTGGTGCTCCAGTCTTCTGTACGTGGTGCCTGTACGCCGAAAGTGTCCCGCAATTCTTATGGCCACCGACAGCATCTCTTGCACGCCCCTGTCGTTTTTTTAAAAATTCTGCACCACCAAATTCAAGGTATGTGCAAAACATGGGACGTGCTGGAACTTGCCCATATTTAATGCACACACAATATTGCTGGCGTTGTCCGATGCCACAAATCCACAGGAGAGTCCAATTGGGGTAAGCCATTCCGCGATGATCTTCCTCAGTTGCCGTAAGAGGTTTTCAGCTGTGTGCGTATTCTGGAAACCGGTGATACAAAGCGTAGCCTGCCTAGGAAAGAGTTGGCGTTTGCGAGATGCTGCTACTGGTGCCGCCGCTGCTGTTCTTGCGGCGGGAGTCCATACATCTACCCAGTGGGCTGTCACAGTCATATAGTCCTGACCCTGCCCTGCTCCACTTGTCCACATGTCCGTGGTTAAGTGGACATTGGGTACAACTGCATTTTTTAGGACACTGGTGAGTCTTTTTCTGACGTCCGTGTACATTCTCGGTATCGCCTGCCTAGAGAAGTGGAACCTAGATGGTATTTGGTAACGGGGGCACACTACCTCAAGAAATTGTCTAGTTCCCTGTGAACTAACGGCGGATACCGGACGCACGTCTAACACCAACATAGTTGTCAAGGCCTCAGTTATCCGCTTTGCAACAGGATGACTGCTGTGATATTTCATCTTCCTCGCAAAGGACTGTTGGACAGTCAATTGCTTGGTGGAAGTAGTAAAAGTGGGCTTACGACTTCCCCTCTGGGATGACCATCGACTCCCAGCAGCAACAACAGCAGCGCCAGCAGCAGTAGGCGTTACACGCAAGGATGCATCGGAGGAATCCCAGGCAGGAGAGGACTCGTCAGAATTGCCAGTGACATGACCTGCAGGACTATTGGCATTCCTGGGGAAGGAGGAAATTGACACTGAGGGAGTTGGTGGGGTGGTTTGCGTGAGCTTGGTTACAAGAGGAAGGGATTTACTGGTCAGTGGACTGCTTCCGCTGTCGCCCAAAGTTTTTGAACTTGTCACTGACTTATTATGAATGCGCTGCAGGTGACGTATAAGGGAGGATGTTCCGAGGTGGTTAACGTCCTTACCCCTACTTATTACAGCTTGACAAAGGCAACACACGGCTTGACAAATGTTGTCCGCATTTCTGGTGAAATACTTCCACACCGAAGAGCTGATTTTTTTGGTATTTTCACCAGGCATGTCAACGGCCCTATTCCTCCCACGGACAACAGGTGTCTCCCCGGGTGCCTGACTTAAACAAACCACCTCACCATCAGAATCCTCCTTGTCAATTTCCTCCCCAGCGCCAGCAACACCCATATCCTCCTCATCCTGGTGTACTTCAACACTGACATCTTCAATCTGACTATCAGGAACTGGACTGCGGGTGCTCCTTCCAGCACTTGCAGGGGGCGTGCAAATGGTGGAAGGCGCATGCTCTTCACGTCCAGTGTTGGGAAGGTCAGGCATCGCAACCGACACAATTGGACTCTCCTTGTGGATTTGGGATTTCGAAGAACGCACAGTTCTTTGCGGTGCTTTTGCCAGCTTGAGTCTTTTCATTTTTCTAGCGAGAGGCTGAGTGCTTCCATCCTCATGTGAAGCTGAACCACTAGCCATGAACATAGGCCAGGGCCTCAGCCGTTCCTTGCCACTCCGTGTGGTAAATGGCATATTGGCAAGTTTACGCTTCTCCTCCGACAATTTTATTTTAGATTTTGGAGTCCTTTTTTTACTGATATTTGGTGTTTTGGATTTTACATGCTCTGTACTATGACATTGGGCATCGGCCTTGGCAGACGACGTTGCTGGCATTTCATCGTCTCGGCCATGACTAGTGGCAGCAGCTTCAGCACGAGGTGGAAGTGGATCTTGATCTTTCCCTAATTTTGGAACCTCAACATTTTTGTTCTCCATATTTTAATAGGCACAACTAAAAGGCACCTCAGGTAAACAATGGAGATGGATGGATACTAGTATACTTATGGATGGACCAGCGACTGCCGACACAGAGGTAGCTACAGCCGTGGACTACCGTACTGTGTCTGCTGCTAATATAGACTGGATGATAATGAGATGAAATTAATATATATATATAATATCACTAGTACTGCAGCCGGACAGGTATATATATTTATTATGTAATGACTGATGACGGACCTGCTGGACACTGTCAACTCAGCAGCACCGCAGACTGCTACAGTAAGCTACTATAGTAGTATGTATCAAGAAGAAAGAAAAAAAAAAAAAACACGGGTAGGTGGTATACAATTATGGATGGACCAGCGACTGCCGACACAGAGGTAGCTACAGCCGTGGACTACCGTACTGTGTCTGCTGCTAATATAGACTGGATGATAATGAGATGAAATTAATATATATATATATAATATCACTAGTACTGCAGCCGGACAGGTATATATATTTATTATGTAATGACTGATGACGGACCTGCTGGACACTGTCAGCTCAGCAGCACCGCAGACTGCTACAGTAAGCTACTATAGTAGTATGTATCAAGAAGAAAGAAAAAAAAACCACGGGTAGGTGGTATACAATTATGGATGGACCAGCGACTGCCGACACAGAGGTAGCTACAGCCGTGGACTACCGTACTGTGTCTGCTGCTAATATAGACTGGATGATAATGAGATGAAATTTATATATATATATATATATATATATATATATATATAATATCACTAGTACTGCAGCCGGACAGGTATATATATTTATTATGTAATGACTGATGACGGACCTGCTGGACACTGTCAGCTCAGCAGCACCGCAGACTGCTACAGTAAGCTACTATAGTAGTATGTATCAAGAAGAAAGAAAAAAAAAACCACGGGTAGGTGGTATACAATTATGGATGGACCAGCGACTGCCGACACAGAGGTAGCTACAGCCGTGGACTACCGTACTGTGTCTGCTGCTAATATAGACTGGATGATAATGAGATGAAATTAATATATATATATATAATATCACTAGTACTGCAGCCGGACAGGTATATATATTTATTATGTAATGACTGATGACGGACCTGCTGGACACTGCCAGCTCAGCAGCACCGCAGACTGCTACAGTAAGCTACTATAGTAGTATGTATCAAGAAGAAAAAAAAAAAAAACACGGGTAGGTGGTATACAATTATGGATGGACCAGCGACTGCCGACACAGAGGTAGCTACAGCCGTGGACTACCGTACTGTGTCTGCTGCTAATATAGACTGGATGATAATGAGATGAAATTAATATATATATATATAATATCACTAGTACTGCAGCCGGACAGGTATATATATTTATTATGTAATGACTGATGACGGACCTGCTGGACACTGTCAGCTCAGCAGCACCGCAGACTGCTACAGTAAGCTACTATAGTAGTATGTATCAAGAAGAAAGAAAGAAAAAAAAACACGGGTAGGTGGTATACAATTATGGATGGACCAGCGACTGCCGACACAGAGATAGCTACAGCCGTGGACTACCGTACTTTGTCTGCTGCTAATATAGACTGGATGATAATGAGATGAAATTAATATATATATATAATATCACTAGTACTGCAGCCGGACAGGTATATATATTTATTATGTAATGACTGATGACGGACCTGCTGGACACTGTCAGCTCAGCAGCACCGCAGACTGCTACAGTAAGCTACTATAGTAGTATGTATCAAGAAGAAAGAAAGAAAAAAAAACACGGGTAGGTGGTATACAATTATGGATGGACCAGCGACTGCCGACACAGAGGTAGCTACAGCCGTGGACTACCGTACTGTGTCTGCTGCTAATATAGACTGGATGATAATGAGATGAAATTAATATATATATATATAATATCACTAGTACTGCAGCCGGACAGGTATATATATTTATTATGTAATGACTGATGACGGACCTGCTGGACACTGTCAGCTCAGCAGCACCGCAGACTGCTACAGTAAGCTACTATAGTAGTATGTATCAAGAAGAAAGAAAAAAAAAAAAACACGGGTAGGTGGTATACAATTATATATATATTATATACAATTATATATATATATATATATATATATATATATATTAAACTGGTGGTGATTAATTAAACTGGTGGTCAGGTCACTGGTCACACTATCAGCAACTTGCAAGTAGTACTCCTAAGCAGACAATCACAATATATATACTGGTGGTCAGTGTGGTCACAATGGCAGTGTGGCACTCTGGCAGCAAAAGTGTGCACTGTACGTTAAAATATGTACTCCTGCTCTCAGACTCTAACTGCTCCCCACTGTCTCCCCCACAAGTCAGATATACAGTCACACTATCACTTCAGCAAGTAGTAGTACTCCTCCTAATGCTCCCCAAAATTACTAAAGTAAATACTGTGTCTCTCTCTACTCTAGTCTCACTCTCTTCTCTATAAACGGAGAGGACGCCAGCCACGTCCTCTCCCTATCAATCTCAATGCACGTGTGAAAATGGCGGCGACGCGCGGCTCCTTATATAGAATCCGAGTCTCGCGATAGAATCCGAGCCTCGCGAGAATCCGACAGCGGGATGATGACGTTCGGGCGCGCTCGGGTTAACCGAGCAAGGCGGGAAGATCCGAGTCGCTCGGACCCGTGTAAAAAAACATGAAGTTCGGGCGGGTTCGGATTCCGAGGAACCGAACCCGCTCATCTCTAGTTTACACTGCACCGCGACCTGGGTCCTTTGCGGGACCAACCCTGCAAGCAAGCCGGTAACTGGACCTGGGTTAACTTTTTTACACAGAACCACTCCCAGGTTATCACGGCAATAACCCAGGTTTTTAGTGGCGGAGTAAAAGGGGTATAAGTGGTAAGTGAAACATAAAGCTCTACAGTGTCGGACTGGGGCATGAAGGGCCTACCAGGGGAATGCAGTGGTAGGGACCCATGCATAGGGGTGTGGCCAGCCACCACATTGGTTTACCTAACCATTAGAGACTGCATGGGCTGGGGCCCTTGATATATATACAGTCAATATTGCCAGTGCATGCATGATAATGTAGCAGATTTATAACAGCAATGCATGATAGAAAATACACCATAGTCCTGTGCATTATAATGGAACATATCCATAATGTATAATTCAAGTGCACAGTCTGGAACCTCTTCCCTAGAGGAGGAGGTGGGGCCACACCAGGCAGTAGGGCCCACTGGGGGTTTCCCCTGTACCCCTGTGGGTCAGTCTGACCCTGAAGCTCTACAATAATTGGGTTCACGACTTTACTAGAGTTCTACTTACATAAGGTATTTTCAGTATGAAGAGTTATAAACAGAGTAAGGGTATTTTCTTTTCAAAATGTATTTATTGTAAAGATCACACAGTGCATTAATAATAAGACAAAACATGGTGAGTGCATCTCATGTAGTATATAAAAGTAAAGGAAACCAATATATACAGTATATTAATGTTCCAACTAACAATGTATTAAATCAGCAAATTAGGAGAACACCATTAGGAGTAGCTACATACAAAAGGAGATGTAGTCAGGATACCGGCAGCCGGAATCCTGCAGCGTGGCGAGCGCAGCGCATTCTGGCAGTTGGGATCCCAGCGTCAGTATTCTGACTGCCGGGATCCTGAGCGCTGAGATGCCATACCTAACCCGTACAAAGGGCCCAATTCAGCATCAGACACATCTGAGATTCATTCACTTTCTCCCCAAAACTGCTGTAGTGAGCATGCACACGACCGGCATCTCAGTTATGCCGATGCCGCTGCCGGACTGACAAGCAGAAGCTTCACGGGGCGATTATGGGGCAGCGACGCTGCATTGTGGAGGCTGTGTGGGGAAAACAGGGCTGGGTCGGCACCGTTTTTGTTGCAGACACGTGATGTCACACACGACCGCTGCGAGTGAATACATGGCCGCACTGCGCCTGCCTTCGCAGCCTGGCTGCAGAGGCAGGGTGCTTCCACAATTCAGCAAAGCAGTCACAATTGCATTGCGATCGCATCGCTGCTGGCCATTAGCATGCTGGACGGCCTTGCCCTGTGCTGGGCAGCCCACAGCATGCGATCACAGCCAGTTTTATAAAAACTGCAACTGAAGCTGAATAAGGTCCAAAGTCACTAGGAAAACCCAAATATAGTCAGCCATCCTTCAGTAGTTAATGGTATTTTC
This sequence comes from Pseudophryne corroboree, assembly GCF_028390025.1. Lineage (NCBI taxonomy): Eukaryota > Metazoa > Chordata > Amphibia > Anura > Myobatrachidae > Pseudophryne > Pseudophryne corroboree. The sequence goes on along the minus strand of NC_086446.1, from coordinate 293,176,204 downwards.
TTAAAAGTCATAGTCTACTTGAAAAAATAATAATGTGTGGGTATTGCATAAAAAAAATAGCTGATACTGATGTTGGAGTGTGACCATCACAAATAGGCTTAGCACAGGGTGAGAATAGCCTCTAAAAACAGGGTTGGAGATATTAATAGGCAAACCTACATGGTTGCCTTAGGCTCCGAGATTTTGGGGTGACTAAATCACTGAATGTTAGTGATATGTCACTTATTCTGTGTTATTATTTTCCCTGCAGTTCTCCCACACTGAGTATTAGCCCCAGGCATGTAGAGGCAGGAGCCAGTAGCTGAGAAGCTGCTGACTGCGGCTTTCCCATGTTAGGGATGTGCTGGGAGTGTGGTGCTGGGCTATACTGTCATAACTAATTACCACACTCCAATCCAACAGAAAGTAAATGCCATGCCCTCCACACTGATTCTGAGTTGCATGCCAAGTGGCTGTAGTTGTAGACGGCTGTGGAAGCCTGATTTACTACTTTATGCTAATGAGAGTAATGTGGGGTAATTTCAACTAATGTGGGGTTTTGTGCTCGTACAAGCAAAAACCCATGCCGTCCATTGATTTTAGCTCTGCCTCTGCAACCATCATCATTACTACCTGCAACAGCCACATATTAGGCGCTAGAGATATGTCTTAAAAATTGACTTCCATTTTCCAAAAACATGACTTACAACCACATACACGCTCATGACACTCTTATAAAGCATGGTGGTTATATGTGATCGCTTTACCACCATCCAGTTCTCACCCTGAAATGACCTAATTCACAGAAAGACAGATCCAGATAAATTCCATCTGTCTCTGAATATGATGGACATATGCAAGCATATGTAAATTTGCTCCTCTGTGTGCGCTGTATGCAAAAACTCTGTAATGACACTTAGGGAGGCGTGATCACATGTGAAGTAGGTCAAATGAGGAGGTAGAGTGGGCAAAGGGGGCAGAGTCTAGGGCACATGCTTTGGTACTCCCTACTACCAGTATAGCAAAGTCTAGGCCATAGCTTCTCAACTTAGGACCCCAAACAATGCATGTTTTCCATGTCTCCTCACAGGATCACAAGTGTAATAATTATTTCCACCTGTGGGTCTTTTAAAATGTGTCCGTGACTAATCACTACACTTGTGCACCTGCTGGGTGAACTGGAAAACGTGAACTGTTTGAGGACCGAGTTTGAGTACCACCGGTCTAGGCTTAGCTTCAAATGTACAGGGAAGTGATCTCATCTTTAGAACTGAATGACAGAAATTCACAGGGTACAAACCTCTATTACTTGTTGCCAAATACTGTACACCAAAATATTGTGCTTTCCTGTCACTCAGCAATACTATTGTCTTCCATGACATGAAAAGCTGTCCCATAGACTATCTTAATGTCACTGTCCATAAATATTTACACGTTGGTGTCTCTAAAATGTAGGAATTTGTCACATTATGATTTTGCTGTACTTCACCTATACCACAAATAGAGAAATAGTGTAGAGTTAAGTAAAAGGTGTATGATCAAATTGCCCAGTAACCAGCAGGAAACTGTGAAAGGACTGTAGCTCTTTAAGAAAATTTGCCATGACAGGTATTGGACTGGCTAACAGGAACTAATGCACTAGAATAAATTGATTACAGCAGTTTTTATTCTTTGGACAATTTCTGGGAAAATTTTAGAAGGAAATTTTACGGATACTCTTACTACACTTCATTGAGGAAAATGGGCAAATTGAATCATGAAGTTCACAATAATTTGACATGTACATTGACAACAGAGACAAAATGGGATGGGAGGGGAGCGGAGGGGAGGGGGGGTAATATGGGGTACAGCCAGAACTTTGTGGGCCCCATAGCAACATTTTGAAGGGGCCCCCGTCCAAATGCATCTAATGAAACACTTCTCTGCAATAGCTGTTTATTTTATGCCCTATAATAGTGCCCTAGTTCATTTTCTGAACCATAGTAGAGCCTTATTTAATGTTATGCCCCATAGTAGTGCCCTAGTTTCTTTTATGAATCGCAGTAATGCTAAAGTTCACCCTTCAGAGCTGCCAGTACACAATATGCCACACAGTACCCTCAATTCACATTATTATTATTATTATTATTATTATTATCCTTTACCTTTATTTATATGGCGCCACAAGGGATCCGCAGCACCCAATTACAGTACATACACAGTACATACAGTGCATAAACAAATAATCAAAACAGGAAAACAGCAACTTACAGCATACTTGCCTACCTGACCCTCTCCATGAGGGAGAAAATGCTCTGTTCCTGGACTTTCCTGGTACTGTATGATTGCCATCACCTGTGGTGAGCCAGTTAATTGATAAGAAAGGTGTTTCACCACAGGTGATGGCAATCCTACATTACCAGGAAAGTCCAGGAACAGAGCATTTTCTCCCTCATGGAGAGGGTCAGGTAGGCAAGTATGACTTACAGTTGAAGACAATATAGGACAAGTACAGGGTAAATAAACATAGCTACATCAGCAGATGACACTGGAATAAGTATCAGGTGGCAGAAGACTGCTGGATTTGGTGCAGTTGAAGATTATTAAATAAGAAAAAAGATAAGCACTTAAGGGAAGAGGACCCTACTCGTGAGAGCTTACATTCTAAAGGGGAGGGGTAGACAGACAGGGGTGACACAGACGGGGTACATAGAGAGCGTGGAACAGAGGGTTAGGATGAGATTTGGCTGAGTTTGGTGAAGAAGTGGGTCTTGAGAGAATTTCAGAGAAAGGGAGCAGCACGTGAAAAATCTTGGAGGTAGGAGTGGCAGGAAGTAATCAGTAGGCAGGAGATGCGGCGTGCATTAGCAGAGTGAAGAGGATGGGTGGAAGTGTAAAGGGAGATAAGGTCAGATATGTAGATGGGAGAGGAGTGGAAGAGGGCTTTGTAAGTGAGTGTGAGAAGCTTGAAATGGATTCTGAAAGGGAAGGGGAGCCAGTGAAGGTCTTGTAAGAGAGGAGAGGTGGACGTACAGTAGTGTGTTTGGTGAGGAAAATGAGCCGGGCAGCAGTATTGATAGGAGATTATAGTAGTCCAGTCTGGAGATGACCAGTGAGTGGATAAGGGTCTTAGTAGCATCCTGGGTCAGAAAGGGTCTGATCCTGAAAACATTTTTTTAGATGAAAATGGCAGGTTTGTGAGAGGTGCTGAATGTGTGGTTTGAAGGAGAGGGATGATATATAGTGCTCCCCGTTCATATTGTGCCTCATTACAGTGCCCCGGTTTATATTTTATAACATTAAAATGACCTCCAGTTCATTTTATACCACACTGCAATAACATACCTCCCAACTGTCCCGATTTTCACGGGACAGTCCCATTTTTTGGGGATTATACCGCTGTCCCATCCACGGGCAACAGTGTCCCTTTTCTATAGGCCATGCCCCAGGGCCGAAACTAGGGTTTCTGTCACCCGGGGCAAGACAGTCATTTGGCGCCCCCACACACACACACACACACACACACACACACACACACACACACCCTCTCCCCCCACCTCCCCGTTATACAGAAATACATCCTCCCATACATGTATGTACACACCATCAATAATACACAGTACCATACATATCTACACAGCCCCTGAATATACACATACTACCAAAGTAATCATATATACGTGCCCCTGTATATACACATACCCCAATATAATGTGATTAAATACACCCCTTCTATACATACAAATAAAGTACCCACCCCGGGTACTCCAGCATACACACACAACACCGGGTTACGCTGCACTGCTCCAGTACTCACACACACACAGGGTTACACTGCACAGCTCCAACACATGCACACAAACACAGGGTTACACTGCACTACTTCAACACACATACACACAGGGTTACAGTGCACTGCTCCAGTACACACACAGGGTTACACTGCACTGCTCCAGCAGACACATGCTGGGTAACACTGAACTGCTCCAGCAAATGCACACACACACACACACGGTTACACTGCACTGCTCCAACACATGCACACACACACACACACAGGGTTACACTGCACTACTCCAACACACATACACACAGGGTTACACTGAAATGCTCCAGCACACGCACACACACACAGGGTTACACTTCACTGCTCCAACACACATACACACAGGGTAACACTGCACTGCTTCAACATATACACACAGGGTTACACTGCACTGCTCCAACACATGCACACACACACACACACACACACACGGTTACACTGCACTGCTCCAACACACATACACACAGGGTTACACTGCACCAACACACATACACACAGGGTTACACTGAACTGCTCCAGCACACACGCACACACACAGGGTTACACTTCACTGCTCCAACACACATACACACAGGGTTACACTGCACTGCTTCAACATACACACACAGGGTTACACTGCACTGCTCCAACACATGTGCACATACACACAGGGTTACACTGCACTGCTCCAACACACATACACACACACACACACAGGGTTACACTGCACTGCTCCAACACACAGGTTTACACTGAACTGCTCCAGCACACATGCACACACACAGGGTTACACTTCACTGTTCCAACACACATACACACAGGGTTACACTGAACTGCTCCAGCACACATACCCAAAGGGTTACACTGAACTGCTCCAACACACATACACACAGGGTTACACTGCACTGCTTCAACATACACACACAGGGTTACACTGCACTGCTCCAACACATACACACACACACACACACACACACACACACACACACACACACAGGATTACACTGCACTGCTCCAACACACATACACACTCACAGGGTTACACTGCACTGCTCCAACACACATACACACAGGGTTACACTGAACTGTTCAAGCACACATACACACTGCACTGCTTCAACACACACACACACACACACACACACACACACACTCAGGGTTACACTGCACTGCTCACACACGCTAGGTTAAAGTACACTGCATACACACATATTGTACATATATAGCTGCCCGCCTCTCCCTACCTACTTTTAGTGCTGATCTGCTGTGTCAGTCAGGGCCCCCTCCTCTCCATTTCTGAAGTGCGCTGTCACAGTGACAGTCACACACACTGCGCTGGCAGAAGCGACGGCTGTGTTTCCGGGAAGCAGCTTTAGCCTCTACAGAAGTGTCCTGGCGCAGCAGAGCGGGACGGCGCCTCTTCAACCCTGTGCCGTCCTGCACTGGTCGTTCCCGCTTACTGCCTCGCGCCGGCGCCTTCTCCTTTTCCGCGCCCAGGTCACGTGCCCCCCTAGCCCCCCCCTAGTTGTGGCCCTGCATGCCCCTTTTTCCTTGCTCTTCTCCCAATGTTGGGAGGAATGCAATAAGCAGGTCCAGGGGCATACCTACATATATTGCAGGCCCCAAGAAAAAAGTTTGAAAGGACCCCTACGTACCACCGAATGACGAAAAAAAATATATAATACACATGTAACTTTGACAGGGAAGGTGGGCCCTACTCAGCTCTGGGCCCCATAGCAGCTGCACTGCCTGCACCTCTGGTAGCTACGCCCTTGGGAACAGTGAACTCTACTATTAGATGAATAGACTCCACTGAGTATTAATGTAGGATGCTCACTGACTGTTTATTACAAGACAGTGTTTCAGCAATGTTTGATATTTCAGGTTTGCAATAGATCAGCAAGTAGAGGGAGAGAATGACAGGCTGCATAATGGTTACTATCCTATACAAAAAAAGGCTAATGCTCACCTCTGTGGGGGGGAATTCAAGTCATTTGCACGCTGGCGGACATTAGATGGTGCCCGATGGAGCAATTCAAGTGTTGCTCCTTTCAGGCGCGCACTGCTGCGGGCACTGACATTACTGTTATGTTGTTCCGTCATTTTGATGGCTGGTAACTAGTTCTTGTATACATAAACAGGATGTCAATGTTATGGCATCACCAACCATTATAAAGATGATATCACATTAATACAGATATTACTTACATGAATTAATACATATTTTAATAGTCACTGTGAGTTGCTGTCATTTCTAATATAGAGAAAAAGTCATTCAACCTATGCTTGCTTTTCCAAATAAATAGTTTAGACTTGTCTATTCATTCTAAGGCTGCAAATAAAACACTGAAATTAAGGGACATTTCTGTTAGCTCAGAAGATATTTCACTTTGAAGAATGTTGCAGGGCTTCACTATATTTTTTACAGTTGATACAATTTATCAGACTGGTAAAAACAGTATCAGTGATTTCTGTGGAAAAGCTGATGCGCATTTCTCTGAATTTCATACAGTTTTTGGAATGTCCATCAAATCCTACCAGAACTAATTAAAAACATTTTCTCCTTCCCCCAAACATTGTTGAAGACCTGAAGTGTCAACCTGTATAACAACATGGCTGTAGAGTTAAACACTTCAAATAGTGGGGGTCATTCCGAGTTGTTCGCTCGCAAGTGGATTTTAGCAGATTTGCTCATGCTAAGCCGCCGCCTACTGGGAGTGAATCTTAGCATCTTAAAATTGCGAACGATGTATTCGCAATATTGCGATTACACACCTCGTAGCAGTTTCTGAGTAGCTCCAGACTTACTCGGCATCTGCGATCATTTCACTGCTTGTCGTTCCTGGTTTGACGTCACAAACACACCCAGCGTTCTCCCAGACACTCCCCCGTTTCTCCGGCCACTCCTGCGTTTTTTCCGGAAACGGTAGCGTTTTTTCCCACACGCCTATAAAACGGCCTGTTTCCGCCCAGTAACACCCATTTCCTGTCAATCACATTACGATCGCCAGAACGATGAAAATGCCGTGAGTAAAATTCCTAAGTGCATAGCAAATTTACTTGGCGCAGTCGCAGTGCGGACATTGCGCATGCGCATTAAGCGGAAATTCGCTGCGATGCGAAGATTTTTACCGAGCGAACAACTCGGAATGACCCCCAGTGTTCTCAGCACAGTGTTCCCGAACAAGCATAAAACATGTTATCACATGATGCTGGTCTATCATCTATGGCCCATAGGTCACTGTGCACAAAATAAATGGCAGAAGCACAGTCAGCATACCCAGTGTCGGATTGGGGCATGAAGGGCCCACCGGGGGGATGCAATGGTAGGGGCCCATATTTTGGGGTGTGGCCAGTCTCCAGAGGGGGTGTGGCCAGCTGCCACAGAGGCTTGGCTAACCATTAGAGAGTGCATGGTCTGGGCCCCTTGATAAATAGATATAGTAAATGCTGATAGTGCATGCATGATAATCTACCACATTAATAACTGCAATGCACTATAGAAATTACATATGGCCCTGGTTCCTAATGAGCTGCATTCTCAGAATGGCTGCCTCCATAGGTGTATCTATAGTATAGTGCATCCAGAAAGTATTCACAGTGCTTCACTTGTTTCACATTTTGTTATGTTACAGCCTTATTCCAAAATGAAATAAATTAATTTTTGTCCTCAAAATTCTACACACAATACCCCATAATGACAACGTGAAAAAAGTTTTTTTGAGATTTTTTAAAATTTATTAAAAATAAAAATCTAAGAAATCACATGTACATAAGTATTCACAGCCTTTGCTCAATACTTTGTTGATGCACCTTTGGCAGCAATTACAGCCTCAAGTCTTTGTGAATAGATATTATTCCCAAGAATGTGTTCGGGAGAACTGACTTTGGACAATTGATAGCACAATGGGGTCGATTCAATTCGACAACTTATGAATAGTGCCGGGAATTAGCTCCCGACGCTATTCAATTCAGCTGCTAGTTACCCACAATTGTCGGGAATTCTTCTCTCATCCCCGGGGGATGAGAGAAGAAACCCGACAAAAGTGCTGCCTCGCGGCCGGCGCGAGGCTGATTCTGTCGGGAATCAGCCTCGCGCCGGGGAGTCAAGTCGGAGAATGCCCGTTCTCCCGACAATTCAACCTGTTTAGTCGGCGAGAACGGGCCATCGCCGACTTAACTGAGCTGAATTGAATAGCGTCGGGAGCTAATTCCCGGCGCTATTCATAAGTTGCCGAATTGAATCGACCCCATTGTGTGCCTGACATTTCTAAGTCTATTGAAATATGTGACTCATCTAGTTTGTGATGATGCTAAACCTTGCAATGGTGTTACTCTGTGTACAGTATCTGTAATGCTATGTGGTACTACTGGATATTGCACAGAAGTGACTCTGGGTAAAAACGTAGTGCCCCGTGAACATTTTGCATTTTCTACTGTGACAGAGACTTGTGATAGTTCCTGTGATATGAACTGTATTGCTGCAGGAACTAACCCTTCTTCTCCTCAGGGGATACCTGCTGATTGGCATCTGGTTACAAATGTATGTGATTTTAAGGGTGATGCAAATTTGTGTGTTCTGGAAGATAACTCTTTGTCGTTACACAGGGCTGAATCTATTCTGTCAGAAAGTGCATGTTCTGATATAGAGTTGTGTGGGGTGCAGTTAGCAGATTATGTTCCACCTGTATCAGTAGTTGGGGTGAAGGCTGTATGCAACAATATGTCCCGTGCCACCCCGATTAATGTGATAGGATGTAACCCTGTCTGTCCACAGGCATCTTACCACGAGGTGGGGATAGGGGACCCTGTTCCCATACAGTGCAGTTTCTTGTGGCGGGCGAGCCGTGCAACGTGCACGGGGTGTCCGCTGTTGCACTTTGCGGGTCCTTGTTTCCCCCTCCTCCCTCTTCCCGAATACTCCTGCTCGGGGGGCGGAGTTTCATGGAATGAAGTGGTTGCGTTGTGACGTAACGACGCAATCGTGACATTCCGTGAAACTCCACCCCCCGGGCAGGAGTACTGATGATAAGAGGAGGGGGAGACAAGCTAGAAGGAGGAGGCGGATGGCACGAGGAAGGGGAGGCGGCCCGAAGAGCGGGAAGATCCTCTTCAAATGTAAGTAGTCTGTCTCTCCCGCCCCCCTCTCTCTTCCGTCCCCCCCCCACTAGACACTTGCCTGCCGTACTGTATAAAATGGGGACTCTTGCCTGCCGTACTGTGTAAAATGGGGACCCTTGCCTGCCGTACTGTATAAAATGGGGACAATTGCCTGCCGTACTGTATAAAATGGGGATACTTGCCTGCCGTTCTGTATAAAATGGGGACTCTTGCCTGCATAATGTGTAAAATGGGGACACTTACCTGCCATACTGTATAAAATGAGGACTCTTGCCTGCCGTACTGTGTAAAATGGGGACTCTTGCCTGTGTACTGTATAAAATGGGGACACTTGCCTGCCGTACTGTGTAAAATGGGGACACGTGCCTGCTGTAATGTGTGAAATGGGGACTCTTGCCTGCTGTACTGTGTAAAATGGGGACTCTTGCCTGCCATACTGTATAAAATGGGGACACTTGCCTGCCGTACTGTGTAAAATGGGGACTCTTGCCTGCCGTAATGTGTAAAATGGGGACTCTTGCCTGCCGTACTCTATAAAATGGGGACTCTTGCCTGCCGTACTGTGTAAAATGGGGACTCTTGCCTGCCGTAATGTGTAAAATGGGGACTCTTGCCTGCGTAATGTGTGAAATGGGGACACTTGCCTGCCACAGTGTGTAAAATGGGGACACGTGCCTGCTGTAAAGTGTACAATGGGGACTTTTGCCTGCCGTACTGTGTAAAATGGGGACTTTTTTTCCCCCTGTGGTGGCCGTGATGATATCTGATGAGGCCATGCCCATTTTAATGAGACCACGCCCATTTTAATGAGGCCATTTACCTTGCCGGGAGCGTGCATGCTTTTTCTTTTTATATCTATGGGGGGTGGGGGGCGCTTTTTTTTTAATGTCAATGGGATGGGGCGCATTTTGAAATCTCGCACTGGGAGCCAAATTGGCTAGAAACAGCCCTGTTCCCATATGTGTTTTACCTAACTTGCCTAAGAGTGGGGTACTTGAAACTGGTTTGGGGCAAACGCACTCCACCTACATGAATGATGGTGATGTCGTTACTGATGCAACGATATGTGATAACCCTAGCATCTGTGATAATAATGAGCTGTCTGGTGTCAGTTTGATAAATAATCAAGGGTCAGAGATTGGTTGGAGCACTATGTGCCTCAATGTGGCGACCAGCAGAAAAAAGGTGGATCGTTATGTCCACTCAGCGTGAAGTTTCTGTGGGGAAACATACTCCTGATGATAATACTGTGTTGAATACTGGTATCAATAATAGTTATGAAAATGTCTGTGGTATTAGAGATGATGAGCTCACCTGATTCCCTGCAGGTCGAGAAGGTGGCTCCCAGCAAACCAAGTTTGCCTTCAGATATAGGGGGTCATTCCGAGTTGTTCGCTCATTGCCGATTTTCGCAACGGAGCGATTAAGGCAAAAATGCGCATGCGCATGGTACGCAGTGCGCATGCGCTAAGTAATTTAGCACAAAACTTTTTTTTTTACTCACGTCCGAACGAAGAATTTTCATCGTTGAAGTGATCGGAGTGTGATTGACAGGAAATGTCTGTTTCTGGGCGGAAACTGACCGTTTTCTGGGAGTGTGCAGAAAAACGCAGGCGTGCCAGGATAAAACGCAGGAGTGTCTGGAGAAACGGGGGAGTGGCTGGCCGAACGCAGGGCGCATTTGTGACGTCAAACCAGGAACGAAACGGGCTGAGCTGATCGCAGTGTAGGAGTAAGTCTTGAGCTACTCAGAAACTGCTAAGAATTATTTATTCGCAATTCTGCTACTCTTTCGTTCGCGATACTGCTAAGCGAAGATACACTCCCAGAGGGCGGCGGCCTAGCGTGTGCAATGCTGCTAAAAGCAGCTAGCGAGCGAACAACTTGGAATGAGGGCTCTAGTACTGTTCCTTCGGCTGGTGGCATTGTACCGTGTTTGATCAATCCCGTGTGTCAAAAGTGACCCCCACGTCGCATGTGGCAATTCTCAAATTGGCGTATTTGTGAGTTGGCCGGCAGCGTCGTGACAGAATATGATGACACAAGCTTGGCACACCTATCTTTGGGCAATTTCGCCCATTCCTCTTTGCAGCACTTCTCAAGCTCCATCAGGTTGGATGGGAAGCGTCGGTGCACAGCCATTTTCAGATCTCTCCAGAGATGTTCAATCGTCTGGGCTCTGGCTGGGCCACTCAATGACATTCACAGAGTTGTCCTGAAGCCACTCATTTGATATCTTAGTGTGCTTAGGGTCGTTTTCCTGCTTAAAGATGAACTGTCACCCCAGTCTGAGGCTCCTTTTGCTCTGCACTACTACTACTCCCAGCCTGACTCCATGGGCCCCACAACTACTACTCCCAGCCTGCACCCTGATCAGCAATGCTACTTCTATCCTGACCCCTTCTTCCTACTACTACTACTACTACTACTACTACTCGCATCCTGATGCCAGGATGTGGGTGATGTGTGGTTTTTTTTTTCTTGTTGAGGGTCAGTGTGTTTGGATTTTTCCTGTCTGGCATCAACTTTTTTTCCCTATGGGGGGCATTGTGTTTTGTTTTATTTATTTTTTCTTGTGGAGGTCAATGTGTTTTTTTTCTACTATCCTGTCGGGGGTCAATTTGCTTTTTTCCCTGTGGGAGCCAGTGTGTGTGGGGTTTTTTTTTTCTTTTTTATTGAGGCAGATGTGTTTGTTTTTCTGTGGGGCCATACAGTATGTGTTTACTTTTGTGTGTGTATGGAAGAAATAAAAGGAGATAGTACAGTATGTGTGTAAAAGAGAGTGAGAATGAGAAACAGAGAAAATAGAGAGAGATGTGTGTGTATGCACTTGCCGATGCCGGCCCTGCCGCTGGGTCCCGTCGCTGACGATTTTGAATCATCACGTGTGTACCCACCTCTCAGGTGGTTACACACGGATAGATTTGGCAAACGATCCAATATCATTAACAATTTCCAGGACAAACGATTTGGTGTCAAATAGTGGACGACTGGACAAATGATCAATCTTTAACGATTATCGCTTACACAAAAATACACAAGAATGATCTTGTCTTGGGTAAAATTTAAATAAAGTGTGTGGCTGAAGTAAGGTTTATAAGGTTGCAAGGTTTATAAATACATTGGTCGCCAGCAGCCTTTCAGCAACATGTACTTACAGGATGCGGTCAAGATCCCGCCGGACGGGATCCCAGCGGTCGGAATACCGACACCGGGATCCCGACCGGCACAATCCCGATATGTTCTCCCTCTGTGGGTGTCCACAAAACCCATAGAGGTAGAATAAATTAGTGTGCCGAGCATAAAGAGGCACCGTGCCCGCAGCGTGGCGAGCCTGCAAGGGGCTGCATTGCGCTCCCCCCTCTGTCGGGATTGTGCCGGTCGGGATCCCGGTGTCGGTATTCCAACCTCCGGGATCCTGTCCGGCGGTATCTTGTGCTGATCCCGTACTTACATGCTGCTTGTATAAACTGTGAAAACAAAACAGATGAACGGCTGGCTGTGTCTCTTCTCCAACCAGCCTGGCACAGAATGAGGAAATGGTGGTGGGGAGTGGTTAGCCAGTTGTTCAGCTTTCACCAAATCGTTCATCGTGCATACACACAAAACAATTTGAACACAATGTAAAAGATTGTTCTAGGATGTTTCTGCATGCATGAAAGATCATAGACCGATATAAACGATCGGCAGGTATGCGCATTGGCAGATATATGTTTCATACACATGGAACGATTTGAAATATTGGTTGTTTCGATCGATCAGGAACGCCCACATCTTTTGCCAAATCTATGCATGTATATGCACCATTAACACAGTCCTGGTGACCCACTTTCCCCTGTGCTGTCCACTGCCTGAAACCCTCATAGGGGGTAATTCAGAGTTGATCGCAGCAGCAAATTTGTTAGCAGCTGGGCAAAACCATGTGCACTGCAGGGGGGGAGGGGGGGCAGATATAACATGTTCAAAGAGAGAGTTAGATTTGGGTGGGGTGTGTTCAAACTGAAAATAGGATTGTAATTACCTACCGGTAAATACTTTTCTCGTAGTCCGTAGAGGATGCTAGGTTCCACATTATTACCATGGGGTATAGAGGGGTCCCTTGGGAGCCATGGGCACTTTAAGAGTTTAATAGTGTGGGCTGGCTCCTCCCTCTATGCCCCTCCTACCAGACTCAGTCTAAAAACTGTGCCCGAGAAGACGTACAAACTTCGAGAGAAGGAAATACACAGATAGTGATGAGGGGGGGTCATTCCGAGTTGTTCGCTCGCAAGCTGCTTTTAGCAGCTTTGCACACGCTAAGCCGCCACCTACTGGGAGTGAATCTTAGCTTATCAAAATTGCGAACGAAAGATTAGCAGAATTGCGAATAGACACTTCTTAGCAGTTTCTGAGTAGCTCCAGACTTACTCGGCATCTGCGATCAGTTCAGTCAGTGTCGTTCCTGGTTTGACGTCACAAACACACCCAGCGTTCGCCCAGACACTCCTCCGTTTCTCCAGCCAGTCCCGCGTTTTTCCCAGAAACGGTAGCGTTTTTTCGCACACACCCATAAAACGGCCAGTTTCCGCCCAGAAACACCCACTTCCTGTCAATCACATTACGATCACCAGAACGAAGAAAAAACCTCGTAATGCTGTGAGTAAAATACCTAACTGCATAGCAAATTTACTTGGCGCAGTCGCACTGCGGACATTGCACATGCGCATTAGCGACTAATCGCTCCGTTGCGAGAAAAAAATAACGAGCGAACAACTCGGAATGACCCCCGAGATTCACACCAGCCCACACAGTCATGAGTCATGAGAGCAACAAACTGAAACAACCTCTCCCTGGACGACGCCTTTATCAGCGATCGTCCAGATATGGAATTATGTTCAATCCCCGAATAGTAACCCTTGCTTTTTAGATGAGGTGGAACCGGAAGAATGACATTTGCCCTTTCAAATTTTTGAATGGCTTCCTGTAGGATAGCCCTTTCTGTCAGCAAAGCTGGTAAACCTGATTTGAAGAATCTGTGAGGTGGGAGCTCTTGAAATTCCAGTCTGTACCCCTGGGACACAATATCCTGTACCCAGGGATACAGGCAGGATGATACCTAGACGTGGCTGTCCAGGCTGAGAGGTCCACCGTCATGCTGAGGATTTTGAGGAAAAGCCAGGCTTCTGTTCCTGGGAACCTGCAGGTGCAGGTTATTCTGGATTAGCCCCGACCACCTCTGAAGAAAGTGGTAGGGACTTTGGACTTCTTAACCTTTGCAGTCCGAAAGGACTGCATTGTAGATGCAGAAAAAGATTTCTTCGGTGTCTGAGTGGCTGAGGGAAGACAAGTTGACTTACCCCGCGGTTGCCGTAGAGCAGGGACGTGCAGTCAGGGGAGGCAGGGGAGGCAGTGCCTCCCCTGTGATTAATTATTAAAATAATATAAAGAAGATACTTATGACACATATTCTGTGTCATAAGTATCTTCTTTAATTAATTCTAATAATTTTTGCGGTTTAATGTGCTTGCGAGGCACTGACAGCAGGTGCCTCTCATACAGAATTGAAACGGGACTGAGCGGGGGGCGGGGCCAAGCACTGGGCTGTAAAAGCCCATTCAAAACAGATGGGGAAGCGGCACTTATACAAGTGCCTCGCTGACAGGGACACCACCCCCATGTCAGCGAGGCACCTGTGATTGGACAGCGGATCCAGTGCTGGATCTGCTGTCCAATCCCACACATGCGGCGCTGGAGGTGGCGGGTCCTGGCGGTGAGTGTCGCTGGAGGTAGGCGGGAGTGCGGCTCTCCCCCGACCTCCCCCGTCTTCCTGCTGACCAAAGCGCCGTGATGTGCGGCTCTCCCCCTCCTCCACCCTCCCGCTGACCGGAGCGGCTCTCCCCAGCAGCAGCAGAGGTAATGTTTGTGTGTGTTGTGTGTGTGTGTGTGTCCAGCAGCAGCAGGTAGGGAGGTGTGGGGGGGGGGGTCGTCCAGCAGCAGCAGCAGAGGTAGTGTGTGTGTGTGTGTGTGTGTGTGTGTGTGTGTGTGTCCAGCAGCAGCAGGTGTGTGTGTGTGGGGGGGCGGGGGGGGTGGTGTCCAGCAGCAGCAGAGGTAGTGTTTGTGTGTGTGTTGTGTGTGTGTGTGTCCAGCAGCAGCAGGGAGGGGGTGGGGGTCGTCCAGCAGCAGAGGTAGTATGTGTGTGTGTGTGTGTGTGTGTGTCCAGCAGCAGCAGGTGTGTGTGTGTGTGGGGGGGGGGGGGGTGTCCAGCAGCAGCAGAGGTAGTGTTTGTGTGTGTTGTGTGTGTCCAGCAGCAGCCGGTAGGGGTGGGGGGGTGGGGGTCGTCCAGCAGCAGCAGAGGTAGTGTGTGTGTGTGTGTGTGTGTGTGTGTGTGTGTCCAGCAGCAGCAGGTGTGTGTGTGTGTGTGTGTGTGGGGGGGGGGGGGGGGGGGTCCAGCAGCGGCAGGTAGGGGTGTGTGTGTGTGTGTGTGTGTGTGTGTGTGCAGCAGCAGGTAGGGGTGTGTGTGTGTGTGTGTGTGCAGCAGCAGGTAGGGGTGTGTGTGTGTGTGTGTGTGTGTGTGTGTGTGTGTCGGTCTCGTGCGGCTCTACCCAGCAGCAGGTGGGGGGGGGGGGGTGTCCTACCAGCTCAATATCTTTTCCCCGTATTTAATTAACCCCCAGCCTGCCACGCTGTCACTTGCACCTGTTACACGTGACTTCTGCACGATACCTGCTCTCATAGGTAGCCTATTGGGCCACCGCGGGCACCGTATATACGAACGTACGGGACCCATCACCTCCGAACATTAAACGATGGCACATATGCCTGGAGGTGACAGGTCCTGTACGTTCGTACATACGGTGCCCGTGGTGGAACAATAGGCTACCTATGACAGCAGGTACCGTGCCGAAGAAGTCACGTGTAACAGGAGATGCAGAAGCAACTGACAGCGCAGTAGGCTGAGGATTAATAGAACATACGGGGAAAAGACATCGGGCCGGTAACAGGTTTTACCGCTATATTACTGCTTAGTACATCCCGCCCTCACACTCTCTCTCTCTATCTCTCTCTCTCAGTTTGTAAGTATAATGTTCATTTTTACAGGTACCCCTACCCTATTGGATTCTACTGGACAAGTGAACGTGATCGGCGTGGGATGTAGGTAAGTAATCTGTCTCTCATTTTTACAGGTACCCCTATTGGATTCTACTGGACAAGTGGACGTGACCGGCGTGGGATGTAGGTAAGTATGTGTGAGTGTGTAAGTGTGTTTTAATAAATTTTTACTTTCACGGTGTGTGAGTTGTGTTTTTATTTGGGTATTTTTGTTGTTGTAGAACTACAGGTACCAGCGGGCCCGTTATTTCCCCGCATGCTGGTACTTGAGGTTCTCCAAGTACCAGCAAGCGGGGGAGGCTTGCTGGGCCTTGTAGTTCCACAACAAAAAACAATATTCTTTTTTTTACACACATGACTATCAGCCCGGCACCCACCGCCCAGGGGTGCTGGGGACAGCCTCTGGCTTCACCCCTGGCCCTTGGGTGCCTGGAGGGGGGGTGACCCCTTGATTTAAGGGGTCCCCACTCCTCCAGGGAACCCCGGCCAGGGTTGACTAGTTGGGGGGGTAATGCCACGGCTGCAGGGACCTACATAAATGTGTCCCACGGATGTGGCATTATGTCCCTGGCTAGTGGAGCCCGGTGCTGGTTTTAAAAATACGGGGGACCCCTACATCTTTTGTTCCCCGTATTTTTGGAACAAGGACCGGACTAAGAGCCCGGTGCTGGTTGTCTAAATACAGGGAACCCCTGTCCAATTTTCCCCCCAGTTTTTGATCAACCAGGACCGGCTCAAAGAGCCCGAGGCTGGTTATACTTAGGAGGGGGGACCTCACGCATTTTTTTTTTACATTTTTTTAACCCATTCAGACCCTTCTCCATTAAGTTAATGGAAGCCCTGGACAAAAAAATTGCATTCATGCCCTCCTCCCACTCCCTTCCTAGTCCCAAACACTATTTTTTTTTTTTTTTCTATAAAAATGTACAATATACAACAAGTATGATGAGCAGGCAGGCAGCGGGCATTGGCGGCATCGGACTGAGATGCAAATTAGTGTCAGAGGGCTGGGTCAGTTGATGGGTGGGCGAGTTTGTAAGCCATTGGCGGTGGCAGCGGGCATTGGCTCGGAGGCGGTAGGGGTCATCGTCAGGATGCGGCGTACATTATGGCTGTAGTGCCTCACCAGCCACTGACCTCACCGCACGCCACTGCCGTAGAGATCCACGCATCCAAAGTAGTTATGTGCACCGGAAATTTTTCGGGTTTTGTGTTTTGGTTTCGGATTCGGTTCCGCGGCCATGTTTTGGATTTGGACGCGTTTTGGCAAAACCTCCCTGAAAATTTTTTGTCGGATTCGGGTGTGTTTTGGATTTGGGTGTTTTTTTACAAAAACCCCTCAAAAACAGCTTAAATCATAGAATTTGGGGGTCATTTTGATCCCATAGTATTATTAACCTCAATAACCATAATTTCCACTCATTTCCAGTCTATTCTGAACACCTCACAATGGTGGTCATTCCAAGTTGTTCGCTCGGTAATTTTCTTCGCATCGCAGCGATTTTCCGCTAATTGCACATGCGCAATGTCCGCACTGCGACTGCACCAAGTAAATTTGCTAAGAAGTTTGGTATTTTACTCACGGCATTACGAGGTTTTTTTCATCGTTCTGGTAATCGTAATGTGATTGACAGGAAGTGGGTGTTTCTGGGCGGAAACTGTCCGTTTTATGGGAGTGTGTGAGAAAACGCTACCGTTTCTGGGAAAAAACGCGGGAGTGGCTGGAGAAACGGGGGAGTGCCTGGGCGAACGCTGGGTGTGTTTGTGACGTCAAACCAGGAACGAAACTGACTGAACTGATCGCAGTGGCAGAGTAAGTCCCGAGCTACTCAGAAACTGCAAAGAAATTTCTATTCGCAATTTTGAGAATCTTTCGTTCGCAATTTTGCTATGCTAACATACACTCCCAGAGGGCGGCGGCTTAGCGTGTGCAATGCTGCTAAAAGCAGCTTGCGAAGCGAACAACTCGGAATGAGGGCCAATATTATTTTTAGTCCTAAAATTTGCACCAAGGTCGCTGGATGGCTAAGCTAAGCGACCCAAGTGGCCGACACAAACACCTGGCCCATCTAGGAGTGGCACTGCAGTGTCAGACAGGATGGCAGATTTAAAAAATAGTCCCCAAACAGCACATGATGCAAAGAAAAAAAGAGGTGCAATGAGGTAGCTGTGTGGCTAAGCTAAGCGACCCATGTGGCCGACACAAACACCTGGCCCATCTAGGAGTGGCACTGCAGTGTCATACAGGATGGCAGATTTAAAAAATAGTCCCCAAACAGCACATGATGCAAAGAAAAAAAGAGGTTCAATGAGGTAGCTGTGTGGCAAAGCTAAGCGACCCAAGTGGCCGACACAAACACCTGGCCCATCTAGGAGTGGCACTGCAGTGTCAGACAGGATGGCAGATTTAAAAAATAGTCCCCCAAACAGCACATGATGCAAAGAAAAAAAGAGGTGCAAGTGGCCGACACAAACACCTGGCCCATCTAGGAGTGGCACTGCAGTTTTCTAGCGAGAGGATGAGTGCTTCCATCCTCACGTGAATCTGAACCACTAGCCATGAACATAGGCCAGGGCCTCAGCCGTTCCTTGCCACTCCGTGTCGTAAATGGCATATTGGCAAGTTTACGCTTCTCATCAGACGCTTTTAATTTTGATTTTTGGGTCATTTTACTGAACTTTTGTAGTATACTTGACGACACAGAGGTAGAGCAATGGACTACTGTACCGTACTGCTATATATATATATACTAGTGGTCACAGCAACATTCTGCACTGTCCCCTCCTACTATATACTGTGCACAACTAAAATGCAGCACAGGTATGGATGCATAGTATACTTGACGACACAGAGGTAGAGCAGTGGACTACTGTACCGTACTGCTATATATATACTGGTGGTCACAGCAACATCTGCACTGTCCCCTCCTACTATATATTGCGCACAACTAAAATGCAGCACAGGTATGGATGCATAGTATACTTGACGACACAGAGGTAGAGCAGTGGACTACTCTACCGTACTGCTATATATATATACTGGTGGTCACAGCAACATTCTGCACTGTCCACTCCTACTATATACTGCGCACAACTAAAATGCAGCACAGGCATGGATGCATAGTATACGTGATGACACAGAGGTAGAGCAGTGGACTACTGTACCGTACTGCTATATATATACTGGTGGTCACAGCAACATTCTGCACTGTCCCCTCCTATTATATACTGCGCACAACTAAAATGCAGCACAGGTATGGATGCATAGTATACTTGATGACACAGGGGTAGAGCAGTGGACTACTGTACCGTACTGCTATATATATACTGGTGGTCACAGCAACATTCTGCACTGTCCCCTCCTACTATATACTGCGCACAACTAAAATGCAGCACAGGTATGGATGCATAGTATACTTGACGACACAGAGGTAGAGCAGTGGACTACTGTACCGTACTGCTATATATATTATATACTGGTGGTCACAGCAACATTCTGCACTGTCCCCTCCGACTATATACTGCGCACAACTAAAATGCACACAGGTATGGATGCATAGTATACTTGACGACACAGATGTAGAGCAGTGGACTACTGTACCGTACTGCTATATATATACTGGTGGTAACAGCAACATTCTGCACTGTCCTCCTATTATATACTACAATGCAGCACAGATATGGAGCGTTTTTTCAGGCAGAGAACGTAGATATTTTTAGCACACTGAGCACAGATATTTGCAAGCACACTGAGCACAGATATTTGCAGCACACTGAGCAGATATTTTCAGCACACTGAACACAGAAACTGAGAGAACGCAGCCGCGTCCTCTCGCTATCATCTCCAAAGCATGAGTGAAAATGGTGGCGACGCTCGGCTCCTTATATAGAATACGAATCTCGCGAGAATCCGACAGAGGGATGATGACGTTCGGGCGCGCTCGGGTTAACCGAGCAAGGTGGGAAGATCCGAGGCTGCCTCGGAACCGTGTAAAATGGGTGAAGTTCGGCGGGGTTCGGATCTCGAGGAACCGAACCTGCTCATCACTAATCCAAAGCTTCCCCAAAGAGGTTCTCCACACTTTTCTTGGATTCCGCGTCTGCAGACCATTGGCGCAGCCAGAGTCCCCTGCGTGCTGAGCCAGCCATGGAAGATATCCTTGCAGTCAGATAACCCAGGTCCTTCATGGCCTCCACCATGAAACCTGCAGAATCCTGTATGTGACGTAAAAACATTTCAATGTCACTTCTATCCATAGAATCTAATTCTTCTAGTAATGTGCCTGACCACTTTACTATGGCTTTAGAAATCCATGCACAGGTAATCATGGGCCTTAACGCCACGCCTGAAGCAGTGTATATGGATTTGAGCGTAGTCTCAATTTTGCGGCCTGACGGTTCTTTCAAAGCGGTAGACCCAGGGACCGGTAAAACCACCTTTTTAGACAGTCTAGGTACAGAAGCGTCTACTACAGGGGGGGGGGGGGTTTCCCACTTTTTCCTGTCCTCCTCAGGAAATAGAAAAGCCACCAGAACCCTCTTTGGGATCTGGAATTTTTTCTCCGGGTTTTCCCAAGAGTTTTCAAATAATGCGTTCAATTCCTTAGAAGCAGGAAAAGTCAGGGAGGCTTTCTTATTGTCTGTAAAGTAAGCCTCCTCGACCTGCTCAGGTGCTATGTCAGTAATGTGTAACACATCCCTAATGGCCTCAATCATAAGCTGTACACCCTTTGCAAGGGATGCCTCACCCCCCCCCCCCCCAATAATTTGGGTAAGAGCACGCTTCCTTGGGCACATACCAGGGGAGTTTGAGGAGGCTGTGGAGACAGAACCAGACAAAACCTCTACAGACTTTCTCAAAACCTGCGTTTCAGTCTCATTAAGAGTTATCCTAGATGAAATCTGGGATATCATTCGCTTAAGTGAAGCCACCCAAAACGGTTCGGATTCAGAAGGCTGAGACATGATATTACATTCCTGAGTACATGGAATGGATTTCTCTGGGGAAGATACATACTCTGCAGCACAAGACACAGAGTCCCTGGACATGGTAATGTCAGAAAATACACACACACACACACACACACACACACACACACACACACACACACACACACGAAAATGTCAGACAGTTTCCCCCAAGTACCTTCAGAGAGACACAGAGTTAATGGAGCCAGCACCCACACAGCGCCCCAGTAGGCAGTTATATCATAAAAGCCTGGCGCTGACTGTGCAACCTTAATAGACTACACAGTTAAAATTGTGAATAACAACTCCCCCCCCCCCCCCCCCCCCCACCCCCCCCCCCCCCCCCCCCCCCACACCCCCCCCCCCCCCCCCCCCCTGCTCTAACCCCCTGGTACTGCACAGGATAGCTGGAGATATGTGGAGGGTCAGCGCTTCCTGTCAGCTTCTCTGTGTGCTGATCTGCAGGGAGAAAATGGTGCTGGTGAGCTGCTGGATTCACTCTGAGGAGAAGCTCTGCCCCCTGTCATGGCGCGTTTTCCCACACTTTATGATTATACTGGCCTGAGGTAAATTATATAGCTGGCAGTAGAACACATTCCCTGATAGCCCAGTGACCAGTTTTAAGGGTGTTGCGCTGGCCCAGGGCGCCCCTCACAGCGCCACACCGTAGTACCGCTGAGCCCCCTGGAGTGCAGCCTTAACGCTGCGCTCCTACCCTGATGGCGCCATTCACAGCGGCTTCCCGCTTATTGGCTCGCCGGTAATCTACTCACCACCGACGTCTTCTGGCTCTGTTAGGGGGTGGCGGCATGCTGCAGGAGTGAGCGGTCTCCTCGGGGGCTAGCGATCATCACCCTCAGGAGCTCAGTGTCCTGTCAGTGGAGATAGTGGCCATTAACCCCAGGGGGATGGATACTACTCTCCCCCTAAGTCCCATGAAGCAGGGAGGCTGTTGCCAGCAGCCTCCCTGTGTCTAACCCTATTTAAAATAATAAAACTAGAAAAACTCCTATGGAGCTCCCCTAGCTGTGACCGGCTCCTCCGGGCACATTTTCTAAACTGAGTCTGGTATGAGGGGCATAGAGGGAGGAGCCAGCCCACACTATTAAATTCTTAAAGTGCCCATGGCTTCCAAGGGACCCGTCCATACCCCATGGTACTAATGTGGACCCCAGCATCCTCCAGGACGTAAGAGAAATCTAAATTGCAGTGTAAAAATAAAGCAGCCAGTATTTACGCTGCACAGAAACAAAATAACCCACCCAAATCTAACTCTCTCTCTGTAAATGTTATATCTGCCACACCTGCAGTGCACATGGGGCCTAATTCAGGCCTGATCGTAGCCGTGCAAAATTTTGCCCGGCTACGATCAGCCACCCTGACATGCAGGGGGACGCCCCGCATGTCTGGCCCTCCCCCCACCGCACAGGTACAAAGGCATCACAAGGCGGCGATGCTTTTGTACCTGAGGAATAGCTCCCTACCAGCGCAGCTAGCCCCCCGCGCGGTCCGGGCATGCCTGCGTTGCCCGAACCGTGCCCCCAAAACAACGGCCCAACGCCGCAGGCCCACCCCCTCCCGCCCAGTGAATGCCTCTGCTGATAGCATGCGCAGTTTAGACTTGATCGTTTTCGCACAGCATTCAGGTCTGAATTCGCTCCATGGTTTTGCCCAACTGCTAACAAATTTGGTGCAGCGATCAACTCTGAATTACCCCCATAGTTTTAATAACTGATAACGGTGAAAATAGAAAAAAACTTAAGTCTGCATAGTGCAGTGGGTCGCTTGCTGGGCTGGCGTTAAAATGATAGGCAACACTAACCACATATTTTATGCAGCACTAGACTTACCCACTGTGATGGAGACCTGAATTGGGGCCCCCTTAAATATTTTGCTATGGGGCCCACAAAGTTCTAGTTACGCCCCTGCAAGTACATTCTGCAAGTACATAGGCAGAAACTGATTGGTTACTATGGGCAACTTCTCCACTGGTCCTCTTCTCTACTCTGTTCACTGCTTGCTACATGAACCCCTAAATCTTATATTGCATTATGTGGACCACATACAGATGAACCCTGCTCCATGGAGCTACTGTGAATGTGAATCAGCAATATGGATACACTTTGCTTTGGCAAAAGTGCTTATTTTTCAGTTGGTTTGGCTATAGAAAAGAAAAAAAGAAATTACTACTTACTTAAACAGTCAAAATCTGTGAAAAATCTGCACTGTTGCCAAATCGTGACCTATTACATTTGGGTCTAAGAGCTGTTAGTGACCGCAACACATGACTGCACATACTAGCTCACAGAAATCATCTGCTGACTGGATTGCGGAGCACAACAGGAAATGACACTACTGATTTTGGATTGATCATTCTCAGGAAAGACTGCTGTATCAGAGCTATATAAGATGACATTGGCATATTTTGCTGATGTTGGTAACCGAAATGGGTGGGTATGTGTGTGTTGTTATTAAGCATTTTAAATAAACTTACACCAGGGTTCAATTGCCTACTTTCAAAAGCTCCTCTCCAGGAGAAGCCCGGTGAGGAGACGAAACAGGAGGCTTCAGGGGGCAGGGGGCGGGTTGTGACATCATTAAGCCCGCCCCCACATCGGGTCATTTTAACCCCTTCCCCATCGCACGGACTTGCGAATGCAGCAGTGTAGCTCTTCATCCTGCCCGCATCACTAGGGTGCGAGCAAGATGTGGGAGACCTGCCTACTCTTCCAGGGGTGTGGGGGGCTACCCCAAAAAATGGAAGCCTCCCGCAGCTTCCGGGAAAGTAGGGAAGTATGACTTAAACATTAATATTAGGTGCAGAATCAGTTAGCCAAGGGGTCTACCTGTGGCTAAGTGCTCTGCCATGAACAATTTTATTATAAATTCAACCCCAGAGGTACTTAAACCATACTTACCTACTTTACATTTCTTCTCTCCGGGATTCTCCCGGAGGGGAGACGCTGCAGAAGACTTCGGGGGGCAGGGGCAGGCTGTGACATCATCAAGACCCGCCTCCACATCGGGAAATGCCGCGATTCGCGGGTCCGTGGGAAGGGGGAGGGGCTAAAATGACACAATTTGCATAATTTTAACCCCTTCCCCACCCCACGGACCCGCGAAAACGGGAGATTATCTCCATCCTTCCCGCATCACTAAAGTGTGAGCAGGATGCAGGGGGACCTGCCTACTCTTCCGGGGTTGCGGGGGGGCTACCCCAAAAAGATGGGAGCCTCCCGCAGCTTCTGGGAGAGTAGGCAAGTATGGGCTTAACGCAGATTTTTCCACTGAGGCCTCAGGAGCTGCAATGATATATCTGCGGTAAATGCATCCTCTGGGGCTTAATGCGCTGGGAACCAATAGATTCCAGCACGAAATGCAAAATCTGCTGGGGAACTGCATTGGGAACATGCAGAAAAATTTAATAGTTCTGGTCATTAAACCATGAGCTTTAACAGGGTGGTAAACACCATGGGTAATCTGCCCTTTAATTATCATTTTATCTTATTTTATAATGCTGTAACATTTATTTTTCCCCCCACTTTGGAATCATGCTAAATAAAGCATTTACAAAGGTGTAGCTAGGTGCCATGGTGCCCGGAGCATGGGTATGTTTCGGCGCCCCCCTGTCACACTTGAAAGGAAAAAATATATTAGAAAATCCTAAATTGGGGAAAGAGTCCATTCTGCTGTATTATTCATAAATACAATACTTAATCCTGTTGTTTAAAGTCTCAAAATGTTGATAAGATCTGTCTGTGTCTGCGTTTTCAATCTCGAGTGCCGCCTTCATTGCATTGTACAGTATGTTGGGTCCTGAGTGAGGACACCTAGGAGGGCACTGGGTAATGTGAAACGTAGCTACAGGTGTGCATCCTTTGATGACTGTGTGCAACTATATATTGACAGAGCACCTCCTTCTCTCCATTTTGTTCTTTTTACTATATATGTATATATATATATATATATATATATAGTAAAAAGAAAAAATGGAGAAAAGTATGTGCGCAGTCAATATATAGTTGCACACAGTCATCAAAGGATGCACACCAGTAGCTACATTTCACATTACCCAGTCCCCTATCATTTACATAAAAATAAATGTGTGTGTATATAATTTATAAATATATATACATATATAGATAGATAGTTAGATAGATAGATAGATAGATAGATAGATAGATAGATAGATAGATAGATAGATAGATATAGATATAGATATAGAGAGAGAGAGAGAGAGCATAGCAGCTGCGGCACTCACGAGACTGTGACAAACAGTAAATCAACGGACACAGGGGCCTCCCATCTGATCATGCTTAAACTATATCGTACCTCCCCCCGCACGGAGCCGTCATCACACCAGCCGCCGGGTCCTCTGACTTCACATCCCAGCCGGTCGGGCGGTAACTAGGCAACCGCACAACACCCTAGTGCACAGGGAACGATAAAAACAGAAGTCACATAGGTATGCAAAACTGGCACAAATGGTACAGTTAGAAATTGGAACATAAGCAATATAGCAATGGAGAAACCAGTGACATGCGGTGAGGTCTGTGACTGGGGAGGCACTGGATGATTCACTAGCACCGCTTCCCCCCCAGTATAATAAAAATTAAAGTGGGGTTCCCCATAGTTAACAAAAACCAGCACCAGGATAGGGGGAGTACTGCCATAGCAGGGGAGACACTCGGTATGGGATCCCCAGCCGATCACATTAAACTCTATAGGCAACTTTTCGGGAAGTGAATGAGGCCCCCCTCCCGAACAACAACCAGCACTGGGTTGAAAGCCCAGTGCTATGCCCCACACCCCTGGTGGCGGCGGGTGCGAGTTTCATGCCATGCTAAAATTGTTCTTTACAGGCGGCCTACAGGTCCCAGCAAGCCTGCCCCAGCATGCCGGCACTTGGAGAACCACAAGTGCCAGCATGCCCAGACATGCTGGCACTAAAGTGCCTGTAGTCCAAATTGGGCAGCTCTTTTGCATGGCCGCTGCCTCCCCAGGCCTTCAAGGCGTCTTCGGTCTTCACCTGGGGGGCGGCGACCTTTGGGCAGCGCTTTTGCTTGGCCGCCGCCTCCCCGTGGCTTCCCGACATCTTTGGTCTTCACCTGGGGAGCGGCGGCCTTTGGACAGCTCTTTTGCATGGCCGCTACTTCCCAGAGCTTCCAGGCATTTCCCGTCTTTGGGAGCTCATGCACGCTCCCTCCCTGCTGGCAGACTGACAGCCGCCGCCTCACACTGGCTTCTATAAGCCAGCCCCGAAGGATGGGACGATGATGCGGCGAGCCGTGATTGGCTCGTGGTGGCCATCTTAGATTTCAAAAATGGCGCTAACAGCGCCATTTTTGAAATTGGAGCCGCTCTGCTGCTGAACGCTACAAAATGACAGGCAGGGACTGGATTAAAGAGGATCCAGTCCTGCCATCATGCCCCTGTCACCGAGGCACTTATACCGAAAGTGCCGCTTTCCATGTTATTTTCAATGGGCTTTTACTGCCCATGGCTTGGCCCCGCCCCCGCCCCCGCTGCTGCACATTTCCTATTCTCACCGGGAGGCAAAAACTTGGCAAAACTGTGCATACGTATGCACCACAATTCGCAGGCGCATCGTAATGGTACAAAGAGGATCGGTGCTGGGCGATGGATTTAACGAAGAATCCATTCGCACAGCTGATCACAAGGTGATTGACAGAATGAGGGCATTTATGGGTGTCAACTGACCGTTTTCTGGGAGTGTTTGGAAAACGCAGGCGTGTCCAAGCGTTTGCAGGGCGGGTGTCTGACGTCAATTCCGGGACCAAAAAGTCTGAAGTGATCGCAGCGGCTGAGTAAGTCCAGAGCTACTCAGAAACTGCAAAAAAACTTTTTAGTGCCGTTGGCTGCTAAAGCGTTCGCACACTTGCAAAGCGAAAATACACTCCCCCATATGCGGCGACTCTCTGATCGCAGCACAGCAAAAAGTTGCTAGCGAGCGATCAACTCGGAATGACCCCCTATGTATCCAGCGCGCCTCACATTTTAATAGTACAAGATTACGATCTCCACTCCATGATCGATCATTCTGTACTTTATACTTGCCAAATTGTAGATCTATGACCAGACATCCGGTCTTTGAATTTACATTGGGGTTTGCCCACGTAGGATAACCCACATGGGCAAATAATTTGGTTAACTACATATGTGCTGTTATGTATGTTTTATGGTTTTATATAGTTTAAAAAAATATATTAAATTAAAACTATCTAAAGGTGGGTACACACTAGGCGATGTGCTCTATGAGCACTGTCGCCTAGTGCATTCCCTTCCCTGCCAGGGCAGTTGGCGGCAGTGCGTACACACTGAGCGATATGACGATATCGCTCAGTGACGTCATACCGCGGCCGGGCCGTACAGTTGAGCTGCATGCACGGCTGACAGCAAGGGTCGTTAACAACCCTCGTCGCTGGGCAGCGTACACACTAGTTGATATGGTAAACTACGTCGTTAGGGTAAAATGAGCAATGTCGTTTACTTTACCGGCAAGTGTGTATGGACCTTAAAACCATCTAGCATATATATATATTATATATATATATACACACACACACATTTATTTTTATCTAAATATTTTTCATACAGTAAGTCCTAGTATTCACACACATTTTATTTGCCAGTACTCACCTCTTCTCAAATATTTTTTTTTCTATTCTCTGTGCGTCCAGACACCCAGCTCCTCTCTCCAAGTTTCCTCTCCTCACCTCTCCAGCGTCTCCACCCATCGCACGTGCGCTGTGATGTCATGATGTCACACGCACAACTCAGGAGGGCGGAGGGAGGAAGCAGGTCAAGCTGTTACTGATTGAACAGCTATGAGCTGCTAACTGCTGGCAGCGGGCGGCCAGGTGGCAGGTGCCGGTAGACTCGGGCTGCGGCGTGCCTTCCAATATTTTAGGCGCCCGGAGCTTGAGCTCCACTGGAGCCACCCTCCCTACACCCCTGTTTCCTACTAACCTTGAAAAATTATTTATAATATCTATCACCTGTGTAAAATGTTTAGCTACAAAAAGATGAATCACTTATTTAGTGGTTTAAAACAAATTATGTAGAAAAATAATATATTTATAGCAGCCAGAGAATGTCCATTGCCAATATTTTCAGATCATTTCCAGGGACACTTTGCTGTTGAGCAGGTGTGTTTAAGCCAGTCATGCACTGTGCTGTGTAGATGAACCTTTGTGTGCCATAATCCCATCATAATGGGCTGATCAATATTGACAGATATAACAAACTACTGGATCACTTGTCAGTTGTTTGTGAGTTCCTACAGCATGGTACCATAGCGACAAAAGAAATGTATACAAAAGGCAATTCCAAACAACTAAGGAATAATTAAGAGCATATTTATCACAACTTGCATTTTGAACGCGATTGTGATTGATATTGCATTGTAATAGTAGATATTATCATGGGGATTTATCATAATAAAAAGCTCTGCAAGAAAGCTCTGTCCCAGTGATGTGTCTGTGCCATGGCACACTTTGCACATGCCCAGTAAAGCTGGGTACACACTAAGCAATATATCATAGAATATATTGTTCCGACATCGGGGGTAATTCAGACCTGATCGCTCGCTAGCGTTTTTTACAGCGCTGCGATCAGGTCCGAACTGTGCATGCTTATGTACCGCAATGCGCAGGGGCGTCACACGGGTACAAAGCGTATCGTTGCTGTGCGATGAGTTTTACGAAGAATCCATTTGCACAGACGATCACAAGGAGATTGACAGGAAGAAGCCGTTTGTGGGTGGTAACTGAACGTTTTCTGGGAGTGGTTGGAAAAACGCAGGTGTGTCCAAGCGTTTTTCAGTTTTCCTGCAAATGTGCTTTTCTCTTCTCTTTCTTCTTACAGGGTACTTTCACCAAACTGTGTGCTATTCCTGTAATGTGTACCTCCATTGGTTGCACACTCTGCCAGCAGCAACCTACGCAGTGCGCCCCACATGGCTGCCTCGGACGGTTCCTCCGTGGGTAGGGTGTGCTTCATTTGGATCCTTCCATGCAGGGTATAGCATACTCCTACACACGTGTCAGTTTTCCCATACATGCATTTGGCCCTTGTATCGCTCATCTCCCATTGTGTAACCTTCGTAGTGCGCCCAACATGGCTGCCTTATCTGGTGCGCTTGTGGATGGGATGAAAAATACATGGACCTGACGGTTTTATTGGAACCCTACTCTGAACTTAAGGACTCTGCAATCTCCCCATTTTGTGTTCTCTTCTACGGATGGACTATTCCACCCTGGGTAATCCTACGCAGTGCGCCTAAGAAGGCTGCCGCACCTGGTACCTTGTGAGGGTGGAATACATAACCCCTGGAGGTTATTACCCAAAATGCCTACACCAATCATGCATTATTGTTTCTGTGTGCTTTTTTTTATTGTCTGTGTGGTTTATCTTTTGATGCAGTACTTAAATCTTCTGTATTATGTGCATTGTTTGAGTTCTAGCTGGCGCCGCGGATGGCTGCCTTGGTGCTGCTCTGCCAAGCAGCCTTCGTTTTTAGTCTTACATGTATAATATGTCTAATATGTCGAGTCTATTGTACAGTTGCAATGTGCAGTATGAACTCATACGTGTGTGCTACGTTTTTCCCTCTTCTTATGCTATGTATTCCCCCTTCATGTTGCTGCTTGGCGATGCATTGTACCACAAAGAATTCCTAGTGTACGTGAGTACACCTGGCCAATAAAGCTGATTCTGATTCTGGTTTGCAGGGCAGGTGTCTGACGTCAATTCCGGCCCCGGACAGGCTGAAGTGATCGCAGTGGCTGAGTAAGTTCTGGCCAACTCAGAAACTGAACAAAGTTTTTATGTACCACTCGGCTGCACATGCGATCGCACACTTGCACAGCTGAAATACACTCCATGGTGGGCGGCGACTATGCGAACGCTGGACTGCAAAAAAACACTAGCGAGCGATCAGGTCTGAATTACCCCCATGGATTGGAACAATATTTATCGTACACAGTGTCGGACTGGGGCATGAAGGGCCCACCAGGGAAATGCAATCACAGGGGCCCACTAAGGGGCATTGCCATATGCTGGACGGGGTGTGGCCAAATGACCAGAGAGGAGTGGCCAGCCATTATAGGCACCACCTAGCATAGTATATAAAGAAAAAGAGCTCTACCTCACTGCCAGGGCCGGTTCGTGGGCGCTGTGCGCCCCGGGCAACAATAGGGCGTGGCTACGTACAGGGGGCGTGGTCATTTATGCCCCCTGTACAGACTGAAATGATGTGCGGTGCGCGATGACGTCATCGCGCACCGCACAGAAAAGGTCCTCTCTACGAAGGGAAACTAGACGCGTAGCGTCTAGTTCCCTTCGTGGAGAGGACATTTGCTGTGCGGTGCGCGATGACGTCATCGCGCACCGCACAGTAAAGGACCTCTCCACGAAGGGAAACTAGACGCATAAGCGTCTAGTTTCTCTTCACAGCGGCAGCGGGCAGCGGGGAGCACAGCAGCAGCAGATCTTGCCCTTGTGCGGCGCCCTCCGGGTGGCGCCCTGCGCCCTCCGGAAGGCGGCGCCCCGGGCAAAAGTCCTGCTTGCCCGTGGCAAGATCCGCTACTGCTCACTGCCCACTTCAAGCTGTTGTGTGTGTGCAGGGTTGGACTGGCCCACAGGGGTACCAGGGAAACCACCGGTAGGCCCCACTGCCTGAGGGCCCACTCCTTCCTCTAGGGATCAGGTTCCAGCCTGTGCACTTGTATTATACATGTCAGATATATTGCATTATACTACACTAAACTATTGTGTATTTCAAGCCTCTGTGGAGGCTGGCCACACCCCCTTTGTAGGCTGGCCACACCCCTAAGTATGGGCCCCTCTAACTGCATTTCCCCGGTGGGCCCTTCATGCCCCAATCCGACACTGTGTGTGTGCCTGGGTTACACCGGGAGGGAGCAGTAGTATATGTGCCTGGGTTACTCCGGGAGAGAGCAGTAGTATATTCGACTGGGTTACACCAGGAGAGAGCAATAGTATATGTGCCTGGGTTACTGCGGGAGAGAGTAGTAGTATATGTGCCTGGGTTACAGCAGGAGAGAGCAGTATTATATGTGCCTGGGTTACTGCGGGAGAGAGCAGTAGTATATGTGCCTGGGTTACACCGGGAGAGAACAGAGGTATATGTGCCTGGGTTACACCGGGAGAGAGCAGTAGTATATGCGCCTGAGTTACACCGGGAGAGAGTAGTATATGCGCCTGGATTACAGAGAGAGAGAGAGCAGTAGTATATGCGCCTGGGTTACACCGGGAGACAGCAGTAGTCTATGTGCCTGGGTTATACCGGGAGAGAGCAGCAGTATATGTGCCTGGGTTTCACTGGGAGAGAGCAGTAGTTACCAGGGACGTGCAGTGAGCTAAATAGCTCAGGAGGCACTGACTAGTACCAGAGACAGATTTACATGCAATATATGAGCCAAAGCGTACATCTGGGCATTATACAAAGTTGCAGCAGTATATATTCCTGGAAATTTGGTGAGATTTGATCAGAGATGTGCGGGAAAGATAGGCAGTGCCTCACCTGCCATAGACTTTTTACTCCAGAGTTTTGGCTATAACAATTATTAGAATAATGCAAAGAAGATATTTCAAACATATTCTTTTTATTTTTCATATACTTTATACAGTCAAAACTCTGGCACAAACATTAGTATGACAGGAGAGGCTCTGCCTCACCTGCCTCACCCCACCGCATGTTGCTGGTAGATACACATAAAGACCCCAGTATAGTGGCAGATACAATGATGCCCCCAGTAGTGCAGTGCCAGATACACATACACTCCCCAATAGTGCCAGATACACATACGCCTCCAGAAGTGCAGTGCCAGATACAATGATGCCCCCAGTAGTGCAGTGCCAGATACACATACACCCCCAATAGTGCCAGATACACATACACCTCCAGTAATGCAGT
The DNA here is from genome assembly GCF_028390025.1 of Pseudophryne corroboree. Lineage (NCBI taxonomy): Eukaryota > Metazoa > Chordata > Amphibia > Anura > Myobatrachidae > Pseudophryne > Pseudophryne corroboree. The sequence continues at coordinate 293,144,303 of NC_086446.1, read as the reverse complement.
GCCAGATACACAGATGCCCCCAGTAGTGCAGTGTCAGATACACAGATGCCCACATCAGTGCCAGATACACATACACCCCAGTAGTGCAGTGTCAGATACACATATGCCCCCAGTAGTGCAGTGCCAGATACACATACACCCCCAATAGTGCCAGATAAACAGACGCCTCCAGTAGTGCAGTGCCAGATACACAGATGTCCCCAGTAGTGCAGTGCTAGATACACAGATGCCCCCAGCAGTGCATTGCCAGATACTTAGATGCCCCCAGTAGTGCAGTGCCAGATCCCCAGATGCCCCCAGCAGTGCCAGATACACAGATGCTCCCAGCAGTGCCAGATACATATACGCCCCCAGCAGTGCCAGATACACATATGCCCCCAGCAGTGCAGTGTCAGATACACATACGTCTCCAGTAGTGCAGTGCCGGATTCACAGTTGCCCCCAGTAGTGCAGTGCTAGATACACATACACCTCCAATAGTGCTAGATACACAAATGCCTCCAAAGGTACAGTGCCAGATACACAGACGTCCCCAGTAGTGCAGTAAAAGATACACAGATGCCCCCAGCAGTGCCAGATACACATACGCCCCCAGAAGTGCAGTGCCAAATACACATATGCCTCCAGTAGTGCAGTGTCAGATACACATACACCTCCAGTAGTACAGTGCCGGATACACAGATGGCCCCAGTAGTGCAGTAAAAGATACACATACACCCCCAATAGTGCCAGATATGCAAACACCTCCATTAGTTCAGTGCCAGATACACAGATGTCCCCAGTAGTGCAGTGCCAGATACACAGATGTCCCCAGTAGTGCAGTGCCAGATACGCAGATGCCTCCCAGTAGTGCAGTGCCAGATACACATATGCCCCCCAGCAGTGCAGTTTCAGATACAGATGCCCCCAGCAGTGCCAGATGCCCCCAGTAGTGCAGTGCCAGATAACCAGATGCCACCAGTAGTGCAGTGCCAGATACCCAGATGCCCCCAGTAGTGCAGTGAAAGATACACAGATGCCCCCAGCAGTGCCAGATACACAGATGCCCCCAGTAGTGCAGTGCCAGGTACACATACGCCCCCAGAAGTGCCAGATACACAGGTACTGCCTTCACAGTGCCAGATACACAGGCACTGCCCACAAGTTGCCAGATGCACCCACAGTGCTGCTCACCTCCGCCACCTGGGCTCTGCTGCTGCTCCCGCTGCTGATCCTGGGGGTCAGGGAGGAGAGCGCAGTGTGCACCTCTCCTCCCCTCAGTCCGACTTTGCGTCTGCAAACACCGCCGCCGCCCGGGATCACCTGCTGCTCCCGCTGCTGGTCCTGGGGGCCGGGGAGAAGAGCACAGTGCGCTCCTCCCCTCCCCTCAGCCGAACTGTGTGATCACCCGCCAGATTCCTGTGGCTGGGACGGGAACCGGGGAGGAGAGCGCAGCCCCACCCTCAAACAAAAGAGGGCATGGCTAATGCTCGGCAGGGCGTACCAGTGAGTTCACTGGCTCCCAGTGTCCCAGTCCGAGCCTGATCATACACATCACTTAAGGCGTACCCCAGATCACGCATGTCCAGTGGTCATTCCCTGGGTTGTCCCATTTAATGTGTTGCACGTCAGATGGGACAATCTTGTGGCAACAGCATGCAGTTAAATGCGCATACCTTCCAACATTTTACACATGAAAACCGGTACAAATTAGGAAAGGGGGCATGGCCACGGGTAAAGGGGGAGTGGTCACCCCCCCTTTCCTATACTTTCAATGTTAATTTGAAATCAGTACAAAGCCCTTTTTAGCAGGTATAGACCATCAACAAAAAGGTACTGTACCTGCCAAAAAGGTACAGTTGGAGGGCATGCATGCAGCATGTCATGATACATAGCGTCATCGTACACACACTGCACGTTATATCGCGTGACGGTGATACATCATACGATATATTGTACAACGCATGATATATCATTGCATTGTATCAATCCGTCAGTGCCCCTTACACACATTATGCCCACACAGTAGTGCCTCCTACAGTAATACCCCCCAAACCCCCTCTCTATGCATTACTCTCTCTAAATTAATAACTTTACCTGCCCACTAATACCTCCCAAACCCCCTCCCTATGCCTCTCTTTTGCTCATAACCTAAGCTTCCTTAACAATACTTCACCCCCGCTCCCGCCACAAGTATGTTGTGATTCAATCAAAGTCTGCACTTACAATATACTTTTAATATAAATTAACAATCACTGTATACATAACACGCAGCCACTCACCCCCTCAATCTCTGTGAATGAAGGCAGGGTGTGGGTACAATCACTGTCAGGTGCACTATATTGCAGCGTTGTACCTGCTGCTGCTCCCTCACTGGACCTGACTCTGCTGCTGGGGGCTGTTTTACCTGCCTGGCTGCTGGATGCTTGTCCATCCTGGGCTGGGCCTCACTCTCATTCTCGTACTCTCCTAGTTTCCCCCAGCCCAAATGCTATGGCCGGAGAAGGGAGAGCTTGGAGCTGGAGGCAGGCAGCAGCAGCACATGCCCGGCTACCTGTCAATGTGTGTAATTGTAACGGTGCAAGAAGAACAGCTGCAGCTAACGATAATGGCGGACAGTACTGCGGCGCATCCCTGCAGGTGTTGCCAGTGGTTCTCCATCCACAGAGCATATGCGCTGTGTGCCAGGCACCACTGGCACCACCTTCGTTGCGGCCCTGCCTGTCTGTGTTCCATATATTGTCTGCATGTCCTGTCTGTGTTCCATATATTGTCTGCCTGTCCTGTCTGTGTTACTTATCCTGAGTCTGCCTGACCTGTCTGTATTCCATATACTATGTCTGCCTGTCCTATCTGTGTTCTGTATATTGTGCCTGCCTGTCTTGTCTTTGTTCCATATCCTAAGTGTCTGCCTGTCCTGCCTATGCGCCATATCATTAGTGTCTGCCTGTCCTGTCTATGTTCCATATCTATAGTGTCTGCCTGTCCTGTCTGTATTCCATATACTATGTCTGCCTGTCCTATCTGTGTTCTGTATATTGTGCCTGCCTGTCTTGTCTTTGTTCCATATCCTAAGTGTCTGCCTGTCCTGCCTATGCGCCATATCATTAGTGTCTGCCTGTCCTGTCTATGTTCCATATCTATAGTGTCTGCCTGTCCTGTCTGTGTTCCATATCCTATGTCTACCTGTCCTGCCTGTGTTCATATATTGTGTCTGCCTGTCCTGTGTTCCATACAGTGTGTCTGCCTGTCCTATCTGTATTCCAGACCGTGTGTGTGTGTGTGTGCGTGTGTGTGTGTGTGTGTGTGTGTGTGTGTGTGTGTGTGTGTGTCTGCCTGTCCTGTCTGTGTTCCATACCCTAAGTGTCTGTCTGTCCTGCCTGTGTGCCATATCCTTAGTGTCTGCCTGTCCTGTCTGTGGACCTAATTCAGAGTTGATCGCAGTAGCAAATTTGTTAGCAAATGGGAAAAACCATGGGGGTCATTCCGAGTTGTTCGCTCGGTAAATTTCTTCGCATCGCAGCGATTTTCTGCTTAGTGCGCATGCGCAATGTCCGCACTGTGACTGCGCCAAGTAAATGTGCTATGCAGTTAGGAATTTTACTCACGGTTTTTTCTTCGTTCTGGTGATCGTAATGTGATTGACAGGAAGTGGGTGATTCTGGGCGGAAACTGGCCGTTTTATGGGTGTGTGTGAAAAAAACGCTACCGTTTCTGGGAAAAACGCGGGAGTGGCTGGAGAAACGGAGGAGTGTCTGGGCGAACGCTGGGTGTGTTTGTGACGTCAAACCAGGAACGACAAGCACTGAACTGATCGCACTGGCAGAGTAAGTCTCGAGTTACTCAGAAACTGCACAGAGATGTCTTATTGCAATATTGCAAATCTTTCGTTCGCAATTTTAAGAAGCTAAGATTCCCTCCCAGTAGGCGGCGGCTTAGCGTGTGCAAAGCTGCTAAAAGCAGCTTGCGAGCGAACAACTCGGAATGACCCCCCATGTGCAATGCAAGGGGGGGGGATATAACATGTGCAGAGAGAGTTAGATTTGGGTGGGGTGTGTTCAAACTGAAATCTAAATTGCAGTGCAAAATTAAAGCAGCCAGTATTTACCCTGCACAGAAACAAAATAACCCACCCAAATCTAACTCTCTCTGCAAATGTTATATCTGCCACACCTGCAGTGCAAATGGTTTTGCCCAACTGCTAACAAATTTGCTGCTGCAATCAACTCTGAATTACCCCCTGTGTTCCATGGCCCTCATTCCGAGTTGTTCGCTCGGTATTTTTCATCGCATCGCAGTGAAAATCCGCTTAGTACGCATGCGCAATGTTCGCACTGCGACTGCGCCAAGTAACTTTACTATGAAGAAAGTAATTTTACTCACGGCTTTTTCTTCGCTCCGGCGATCGTAATGTGATTGACAGGAAATGGGTGTTACTGGGCGGAAACACGGCGTTTCAGGGGCGTGTGGCTGAAAACGCTACCGTTTCCGGAAAAAACGCAGGAGTGGCCGGGGAAACGGTGGGAGTGCCTGGGCGAACGCTGGGTGTGTTTGTGACGTCAACCAGGAACGACAAGCACTGAAATGATCGCACAGGCAGAGTAAGTCTGGAGCTACTCAGAAACTGCTAAGTAGTTAGTAATCGCAATATTGCGAATACATCGGTCGCAATTTTAAGAAGCTAAGATTCACTCCCAGTAGGCGGCGGCTTAGCGTGTGTAACTCTGCTAAATTCGCCTTGCGACCGATCAACTCGGAATGAGGGCCCATATCTTTAGTGTCTGCTTGTCCTGTGTTCCATACCCTATGTATGTCTGTCTGTCCTGCCTGTGTTCCATATCCTTAGACTACCTGTCCTGCCTATGTTCATATATTTTGTGTCTAAAAGGGGAAGGGTGAGGGGGGGGGGGGGGGTGGACTGCACACTCTATTACTAAATATATTAAGAGGTGCTATCATGCTGAGTCGTCTAATGCTATGCTGGGGGAAGAGAAATGCAGATGCGCACTCCTAGCACTAAGAACACTGGTGGTAAAAATAATTTAAATAAACCCTCACAATAAACATAGAGTATAAGTGAAGTTCTTAGCACACATTTGCGCAAATATGTGGGCCCATGTACTGCGACCAGGTGACTTCATCACATGGATCCCTAATACTATCACATTATATAAATTTATCAAGGTGTTACCTTTAAATAGTACCCTTATCAATGTGTGATCTGAAATGCAGGAACCTTGCTAAATAAAACACCTGAGGGTAAATGGGTGGGATGCCAACACCAGAGAAAGGAGCCTTGACTAGGGTTCTAATTCAGACCTGATCGCAGCAGCAATTTTGTTAGCAGGTGGGCAGTACCATATGCACTGCAGGGAGGGGGATCTGCCCCCGCCCCCCCCCCCTTCCTGTAGTGTATATGGTTTTGCCCATCTACTAACAAATTTGCTGCTACGATCAGGTCTGAATTAGGCCCTATGCTGGGTAATGACATTGCATTGTTTGCAATGTCATCCTAGTATGTACACACCTTTACAGTACAAAGATTGCAGAATGTAAAGCTGGGTACACACTAGACAATCCGGTGATCGTGGCCAACAGCACGACCGATGGGATGAGATGTTGGTCAGCCATACATAGTGAACGATACAGTGCAACAGTCAATGAGACAACCGCAATGTCGGGACACGGGGGACGACCCCGATGTTGGGACACAGAAGCGCGCGGTAGTGCATACACACTACCTGATGTGCACGATATATCTGTCTGATCCTCTGGATTGGACGACATATCACCTAGTGTGTACCCAGCATAAGACTGACAGGGGTGACACAAAGGGGAGGGACAGCAAACGTGGAGCATGGAGCAGTGGGTTAGGACGATAAAAAGTTGGTCTTGAGAGTCCGTTAGAAGTTTTGTAAAGAGGTGGGGAGTCTGACAGAGAGAGGGAGAGACAGGCCAAATCTTGGAAACAGGAGTAAGTGGAAGTAACCAGTTATGAGGAGTAGCGGCATTCTTTTGTGGAGGGAAGTGGGCGGATGGGAGTGTGAATGGAGATAAGGTCAGAGATGTAAATAGGAGAGGATTGGGTTAAGGCTTTGTGTGTGAGCAGTTTGAATTGGGTTCTGAAGGAGAAGGGGAGTTAGTGTTTCCGAAACTAACGATGTACGTATCCCAGAGGTAGAATAAGACATGCACAGATTGTCATTTGGCGACATACTGGTGATAAGATTGACAGTAAGTAATTTGCCGGAGATAAGCACTAATTGCTGTAGCTGAGTGGTAAAGGCCAGTACTCACGGCCCGATGCTGGAGAGATGTGTGCTGAGCGAACCGCTCAGCACACATCTCTCCCGGCGCTCAGCACAGCGCGATCTGTGCTGAGCGTGCGGGGGGAGACGGGGGGGGGGGCGCTCACTTCACCCAGCGGGTGAAATGAGCGACCTGCTAGATTGGCCTGCATGGCAGGCCAATCTAGCACCAGCGATAGCGATGCGCGGGGCTGCGCATCGCTATCGCTGTTAGGGCTACACACGGAGCGATCTTGCTGAAAATCTAAGCAATCTAGTCAGATTGCTTAGATTATCGCTCCGTGTGTACCCCCCTGTAACAGCCGGAGACACTGATCAGGAGATGCAGTAACAGGTGACTGAAAGTAAAGCTGGGAAAACACCTGAACGACGGTGTAGTGCAGCGATTCAGTGTAACGATATATTACATTGCCATACTAGCTACATGCATCCCATCTGCCATACTACTCTATATATCATGACATGCTTAATAGAGATGAGCGGGTTCGGTTTCTCTGAATCCGAACCCGCCAGAACTTCATGGTTTTTTTCACGGATCCGAGCAGACTCGGATCCTCCCGCCTTGCTCGGTTAACCCGAGCGCGCCCGAACGTCATCATGACGCTGTCGGATTCTCGCGAGACTCGGATTCTATATAAGGAGCCGCGCGTCGCCGCCATTTTCACACGTGCATTGAGATTGATAGGGAGAGGACGTGGCTGGCGTCCTCTCCATTTAGATTAGGGTTGAGAGAGAGAGAGAGAGATTGACCTGAGGCTGTGATACTGTAGAAGAGAGTGCAGAGTTTAGTGACTGACGACCACAGTGACCACCAGACAGTGCAGTTGTTTGTTTTATTTAATATATCCGTTCTCTGCCTGAAAAAAACGATACACACAGTGACTCAGTCACATACCATATCTGTGTGCACTGCTCAGCCCAGTGTGCTGCATCAATGTATATATATATCTGACTGTGCTCAGCTCACACAGCTTATAATTGTGGGGGAGACTGGGGAGCACTGCAGTGCCAGTTATAGGTTATAGCAGGAGCCAGGAGTACATAATATTATATTAAAATTAAACAGTGCACACTTTTGCTGCAGGAGTGCCACTGCCAGTGTGACTAGTGACCAGTGACCTGACCACCAGTATATATAATATTAGTAGTATACTATCTCTTTATCAACCAGTCTATATTAGCAGCAGACACAGTACAGTGCGGTAGTTCACGGCTGTGGCTACCTCTGTGTCGGCACTCGGCAGCCCGTCCATAATTGTATATACCACCTAACCGTGGTTTTTTTTTCTTTCTTTATAGTCATACTAGTTACGAGTATACTATCTCTTTATCAACCAGTCTATATTAGCAGCAGACACAGTACAGTGCGGTAGTTCACGGCTGTGGCTACCTCTGTGTCGGCACTCGGCAGCCCGTCCATAATTGTATATACCACCTAACCGTGGTTTTTTTTTCTTTCTTTATACATACATACTAGTTACGAGTATACTATCTCTTTATCAACCAGTCTATATTAGCAGCAGACACAGTACAGTGCGGTAGTTCACGGCTGTGGCTACCTCTGTGTCGGCACTCGGCAGCCCGTCCATAATTGTATATACCACCTAACCGTGGTTTTTTTTTCTTTCTTTATACATACATACTAGTTACGAGTATACTATCTCTTTATCAACCAGTCTATATATTAGCAGCAGACACAGTACAGTGCGGTAGTTCACGGCTGTGGCTACCTCTGTGTCGGCACTCGGCAGCCCGTCCATAATTGTATATACCACCTAACCGTGGTTTTTTTTTCTTTCTTTATACATACATACTAGTTACGAGTATACTATCTCTTTATCAACCAGTCTATATATTAGCAGCAGACACAGTACAGTGCGGTAGTTCACGGCTGTGGCTACCTCTGTGTCGGCACTCGGCAGCCCGTCCATAATTGTATATACCACCTAACCGTGGTTTTTTTTTCTTTCTTTATAGTCATACTAGTTACGAGTATACTATCTCTTTATCAACCAGTCTATATTAGCAGCAGACACAGTACAGTGCGGTAGTTCACGGCTGTGGCTACCTCTGTGTCGGCACTCGGCAGCCCGTCCATAATTGTATATACCACCTAACCGTGGTTTTTTTTTCTTTCTTTATACATACATACTAGTTACGAGTATACTATCTCTTTATCAACCAGTCTATATATTAGCAGCAGACACAGTACAGTGCGGTAGTTCACGGCTGTGGCTACCTCTGTGTCGGCACTCGGCAGCCCGTCCATAATTGTATATACCACCTAACCGTGGTTTTTTTTTCTTTCTTTATAGTCATACTAGTTACGAGTATACTATCTCTTTATCAACCAGTCTATATTAGCAGCAGACACAGTACAGTGCGGTAGTTCACGGCTGTGGCTACCTCTGTGTCGGCACTCGGCAGCCCGTCCATAATTGTATATACCACCTAACCGTGGTTTTTTTTTCTTTCTTTATACATACATACTAGTTACGAGTATACTATCTCTTTATCAACCAGTCTATATATTAGCAGCAGACACAGTACAGTGCGGTAGTTCACGGCTGTGGCTACCTCTGTGTCGGCACTCGGCAGCCCGTCCATAATTGTATATACCACCTAACCGTGGTTTTTTTTTCTTTCTTTATACATACATACTAGTTACGAGTATACTATCTCTTTATCAACCAGTCTATATATTAGCAGCAGACACAGTACAGTGCGGTAGTTCACGGCTGTGGCTACTTCTGTGTCGGCACTCGGCAGCCCGTCCATAATTGTATATACCACCTAACCGTGGTTTTTTTTTCTTTCTTTATACATACATACTAGTTACGAGTATACTATCTCTTTATCAACCAGTCTATATATTAGCAGCAGACACAGTACAGTGCGGTAGTTCACGGCTGTGGCTACCTCTGTGTCGGCACTCGGCAGCCCGTCCATAATTGTATATACCACCTAACCGTGGTTTTTTTTTCTTTCTTTATACATACATACTAGTTACGAGTATACTATCTCTTTATCAACCAGTCTATATATTAGCAGCAGACACAGTACAGTGCGGTAGTTCACGGCTGTGGCTACCTCTGTGTCGGCACTCGGCAGCCCGTCCATAATTGTATATACCACCTAACCGTGGTTTTTTTTTCTTTCTTTATACATACATACTAGTTACGAGTATACTATCTCTTTATCAACCAGTCTATATATTAGCAGCAGACACAGTACAGTGCGGTAGTTCACGGCTGTGGCTACCTCTGTGTCGGCACTCGGCAGCCCGTCCATAATTGTATATACCACCTAACCGTGGTTTTTTTTTCTTTCTTTATACATACATACTAGTTACGAGTATACTATCTCTTTATCAACCAGTCTATATATTAGCAGCAGACACAGTACAGTGCGGTAGTTCACGGCTGTGGCTACCTCTGTGTCGGCACTCGGCAGCCCGTCCATAATTGTATATACCACCTAACCGTGGTTTTTTTTTCTTTCTTTATACATACATACTAGTTACGAGTATACTATCTCTTTATCAACCAGTCTATATATTAGCAGCAGACACAGTACAGTGCGGTAGTTCACGGCTGTGGCTACCTCTGTGTCGGCACTCGGCAGCCCGTCCATAATTGTATACTAGTATCCAATCCATCCATCTCCATTGTTTACCTGAGGTGCCTTTTAGTTGTGCCTATTAAAATATGGAGAACAAAAATGTTGAGGTTCCAAAATTAGGGAAAGATCAAGATCCACTTCCACCTCGTGCTGAAGCTGCTGCCACTAGTCATGGCCGAGACGATGAAATGCCAGCAACGTCGTCTGCCAAGGCCGATGCCCAATGTCATAGTACAGAGCATGTCAAATCCAAAACACCAAATATCAGTAAAAAAAGGACTCCAAAACCTAAAATAAAATTGTCGGAGGAGAAGCGTAAACTTGCCAATATGCCATTTACCACACGGAGTGGCAAGGAACGGCTGAGGCCCTGGCCTATGTTCATGGCTAGTGGTTCAGCTTCACATGAGGATGGAAGCACTCAGCCTCTCGCTAGAAAAATGAAAAGACTAAAGCTGGCAAAAGCAGTAGCACCGCAAAGAACTGTGCGTTCTTCGAAATCCCAAATCCACAAGGAGAGTCCGACTCCAATTGTGTCGGTTGCGATGCCTGACCTTCCCAACACTGGACGTGAAGAGCATGCGCCTTCCACCATTTGCACGCCCCCTGCAAGTGATGGAAGGAGCACCCGCAGTCCAGTTCCTGATAGTCAGATTGAAGATGTCAGTGTTGAAGTACACCAGGATGAGGAGGATATGGGTGTTGCTGGCGCTGGGGAGGAAATTGACCAGGAGGATTCTGATGGTGAGGTGGTTTGTTTAAGTCAGGCACCCGGGGAGACACCTGTTGTCCGTGGTAGGAATATGGCCGTTGACATGCCTGGTGAAAATACCAAAAAAATCAGCTCTTCGGTGTGGAAGTATTTCACCAGAAATGCGGACAACAGGTGTCAAGCCGTGTGTTCCCTTTGTCAAGCTGTAATAAGTAGGGGTAAGGACGTTAACCACCTCGGAACATCCTCCCTTATACGTCACCTGCAGCGCATTCATAATAAGTCAGTGACAAGTTCAAAAACTTTGGGTGACAGCGGAAGCAGTCCACTGACCAGTAAATCCCTTCCTCTTGTAACCAAGCTCACGCAAACCACCCCACCAACTCCCTCAGTGTCAATTTCCTCCTTCCCCAGGAATGCCAATAGTCCTGCAGGCAATGTCACTGGCAATTCTGACGAGTCCTCTCCTGCCTGGGATTCCTCCGATGCATCCTTGCGTGTAACGCCTACTGCTGCTGGCGCTGCTGTTGTTGCTGCTGGGAGTCGATGGTCATCCCAGAGGGGAAGTTGTAAGCCCACTTGTACTACTTCCAGTAAGCAATTGACTGTTCAACAGTCCTTTGCGAGGAAGATGAAATATCACAGCAGTCATCCTGCTGCAAAGCGGATAACTGAGGCCTTGACAACTATGTTGGTGTTAGACGTGCGTCCGGTATCCGCCGTTAGTTCACAGGGAACTAGACAATTTATTGAGGCAGTGTGCCCCCGTTACCAAATACCATCTAGGTTCCACTTCTCTAGGCAGGCGATACCGAGAATGTACACGGACGTCAGAAAAAAACTCACCAGTGTCCAAAAAAATGCAGTTGTACCCAATGTCCACTTAACCACGGACATGTGGACAAGTGGAGCAGGTCAGGGTCAGGACTATATGACTGTGACAGCCCACTGGGTAGATGTATGGACTCCCGCCGCAAGAACAGCAGCGGCGGCACCAGTAGCAGCATCTCGCAAACGCCAACTCTTTCCTAGGCAGGCTACGCTTTGTATCACCGCTTTCCAGAATACGCACACAGCTGAAAACCTCTTACGGCAACTGAGGAAGATCATCGCGGAATGGCTTACCCCAATTGGACTCTCCTGTGGATTTGTGGCATCGGACAACGCCAGCAATATTGTGTGTGCATTAAATATGGGCAAATTCCAGCACGTCCCATGTTTTGCACATACCTTGAATTTGGTGGTGCAGAATTTTTTAAAAAACGACAGGGGCGTGCAAGAGATGCTGTCGGTGGCCAGAAGAATTGCGGGACACTTTCGGCGTACAGGCACCACGTACAGAAGACTGGAGCACCACCAAAAACTACTGAACCTGCCCTGCCATCATCTGAAGCAAGAAGTGGTAACGAGGTGGAATTCAACCCTCTATATGCTTCAGAGGTTGGAGGAGCAGCAAAAGGCCATTCAAGCCTATACAATTGAGCACGATATAGTAGGTGGAATGCACCTGTCTCAAGCGCAGTGGAGAATGATTTCAACGTTGTGCAAGGTTCTGATGCCCTTTGAACTTGCCACACGTGAAGTCAGTTCAGACACTGCCAGCCTGAGTCAGGTCATTCCCCTCATCAGGCTTTTGCAGAAGAAGCTGGAGACATTGAAGGAGGAGCTAACACGGAGCGATTCCGCTAGGCATGTGGGACTTGTGGATGGAGCCCTTAATTCGCTTAACAAGGATTCACGGGTGGTCAATCTGTTGAAATCAGAGCACTACATTTTGGCCACCGTGCTCGATCCTAGATTTAAAGCTTACCTTGGATCTCTCTTTCCGGCAGACACAAGTCTGCTGGGGTTGAAAGACCTGCTGGTGAGAAAATTGTCAAGTCAAGCGGAACGCGACCTGTCAACATCTCCTCCTTCACATTCTCCCGCAACTGGGGGTGCGAGGAAAAGGCTCAGAATTCCGAGCCCACCCGCTGGCGGTGATGCAGGGCAGTCTGGAGCGACTGCTGATGCTGACATCTGGTCCGGACTGAAGGACCTGACAACGATTACTGACATGTCGTCTACTGTCACTGCATATGATTCTCTCAACATTGATAGAATGGTGGAGGATTATATGAGTGACCGCATCCAAGTAGGCACGTCACACAGTCCGTACTTATACTGGCAGGAAAAAGAGGCAATTTGGAGGCCCTTGCACAAACTGGCTTTATTCTACCTAAGTTGCCCTCCCACAAGTGTGTACTCCGAAAGAGTGTTTAGTGCCGCCGCTCACCTTGTCAGCAATCGGCGTACGAGGTTACATCCAGAAAATGTGGAGAAGATGATGTTCATTAAAATGAATTATAATCAATTCCTCCGCGGAGACATTGACCAGCAGCAATTGCCTCCACAAAGTACACAGGGAGCTGAGATGGTGGATTCCAGTGGGGACGAATTGATAATCTGTGAGGAGGGGGATGTACACGGTGATATATCGGAGGGTGATGATGAGGTGGACATCTTGCCTCTGTAGAGCCAGTTTGTGCAAGGAGAGATTAATTGATTCTTTTTTGGGGGGGGTCCAAACCAACCCGTCATATCAGTCACAGTCGTGTGGCAGACCCTGTCACTGAAATGATGGGTTGGTTAAAGTGTGCATGTCCTGTTTTGTTTATACAACATAAGGGTGGGAGGGCCCAAGGACAATTCCATCTTGCACCTCTTTTTTCTTTTCTTTTTCTTTGCGTCATGTGCTGTTTGGGGAGGGTTTTTTGGAAGGGCCATCCTGCGTGACACTGCAGTGCCACTCCTAGATGGGCCCGGTGTTTGTGTCGGCCACTAGGGTCGCTAGTCTTACTCACACAGTCAGCTACCTCATTGCGCCTCTTTTTTTCTTTGCGTCATGTGCTGTTTGGGGAGGTTTTTTTGGAAGGGACATCCTGCGTGACACTGCAGTGCCACTCCTAGATGGGCCCGGTGTTTGTGTCGGCCACTAGGGTCGCTAGTCTTACTCACACAGTCAGCTACCTCATTGTGCCTCTTTTTTTCTTTGCGTCATGTGCTGTTTGGGGAGTATTTTTTTGAAGGGCCATCCTGCGTGACACTGCAGTGCCACTCCTAGATGGGCCAGGTGTTTGTGTCGGCCACTTGGGTCGCTTATCTTAGTCACACAGCGACCTCGGTGCAAATTTTAGGACTAAAAATAATATTGTGAGGTGTGAGGTGTTCAGAATAGACTGAAAATGAGTATAAATTATGGTTATTGAGGTTAATAATACTATGGGATCAAAATGACCGCAAATTCAATGATTTAAGCTGTTTTTTAGTGTTTTTGGAAAAAAACACCCGAATCCAAAACACACCCGAATCCGACAAAAAAAATTCGGTGAGGTTTTGCCAAAACGCGGTCGAACCCAAAACACGGCCGCGGAACCGAACCCAAAACCAAAACACAAAACCCGAAAAATTTCAGGCGCTCATCTCTAATGCTTAATGTAACAACAATGCGTCATCCGTTGCACCATTCTTTCTGATGTGCAGCACATCAGATGGGACAATGTGACTAATCAATTCATCAAACAATTAAGTGGGTGGATTTGGAAGTCACACTAACTATATGATGGTCATTGCGATCAGTCGTGTATTGTAACATCATCCAGTATATTATATAGTGTGTGTTAGCTTAAAAGGACTTTTCTCATCTCTGGCAGTTACTGCACATCCATAATGCCAGCTTCAGTTTTTCCAGTAACTGTGACAAGATACTGAAGGCTTTTCAGTTTATTAGCTTGCACAAAGACTGCTATCCCTGATAGGACCATATGAGAAACAATGTAGTAAATTGGTGAAAACTGCTTAGTAAATATACCCCTAAATACACAGAAAAGGCAGGATGCACAAAAAGGTGGATCGGACCAAATTTTACCATACTAAAGATACAGAAAAAGCTGAAGCTGGGTACACACAGGACAATCAAGCCAACTATTTTGGCTAGATATGTCGGTGAATGATAATATCGTTCTGTGTGTACAGGCTAGATCGTTCACTAGGCACGCTCCCGCGGGTAAATGACAAAATCGTTGAAAGACTGTGGTCAATTTTGGCTAGATCGTTCATGATTGTTAACTGTCTACACAGTCTGTATGAACGATGGACGATTTTGGCTAGATGATGTCATCTAGCCACTAAGAAAATATTTAAATTTAGAGCCAAAAACCATCTAACCAAGATCTTTGCAAGATTGAAAGATTTGGCTACATCTTTCCATGTGTACACTCTAGATCAGGCATTCCCAACCACGGTCCTCGAGGCACACCAACAGTGCAGGTTTTAGTAATATCCATGCTTCAGCACAGGTGACTTAATTAGTAGCTCAGTTATTTTGATGTAACCATCTGTGCTGCAGCCTGGATATCACTAAAACCTGCACTGTTGGTGTGCCTTGAGGTCCGCGGTTGGGAATGCCTGCTCTAGATCGTTAAGTCAGGAGCAGGGAGCTGAAAGTGAAAGATTTTATCTTTCGGTCTTTCAATCTTTCCGTGTGTACCCAGCTTTAATTCCCACAAATTCCTTCATAAACTTTCCAATCCAGTTGCATCCCCACTGTACAGTCTACATGCATACTTGCCTACCTGCCCATTTCCATGAGGGAGAAATTGCTCTGTTCCTGGACTTTCCTGGTGATGTATGATTGCCATCACCTGTGGTGAGCTAGTTCATTGATAAGAAAGGTGTTTCACCACAGGTGATGGCAATCATACATTACCAAGAAAGTCCAGGAACAGAGCATTTTCTCCCTCATGGAAAGGGTCAGGTAGGCAAGTATGTCTACATGTCCTCACATATTTTCAGTGCAGTGTGACCATTTCATACAGCCCACCAAGAAGCTTTGCAATCTGGTGGACCATTATGCAATAGATAACACCTATCCTTGTGTATCAGTCATAGGCGTGCGCAGCACATTTTATTAGGGGGTGCACTTTTGGAGGGGTGTGTCTAGCACCGCCTTTTGGGCGTGTCTAGCACCATCTATTGACGGTCAACGCAATATAAAATATCCACCCTGGATATATGCAGATGCATTGTCAGATGTTGTGGTGTGCACCAAACAAACACCCCTGATGGCACTCACTGCAATTACACTGCTCCTCCTCAGCCTGGTCTGGCTCCCCCTCTCTTTCCCCTGCAAGCTGCAGACTAGTACTTCTGCTGCTGGAAAAACGAGTGACGTGTCAATGCTGCTGCTGACCGCCTGCCAGTATTGAATTTGTCTTCCTAAAAGGAACGCTGGCTGCATGCTGCTCCTCACCAGTGGCTTGCGTTGGCATAGCATAGAGGGAGAGAGGTGGGCGTGTGTGACGGGTGGGCGTGCGAGCAGCATGATGTCATCATGTCACATCACGCTGTTTTTGTACATTGAGGTGGAGCCGGGAGTTTGAAAGCCGGTGGCAGTGGCTCCCTTGCTAACCCAGGCGTCCAGTCAGTAATGCAGTCCTGACAGGGTGCAGCGCAGAGGGAACAGTAATCAGCCTGCTCGGCGATCGCTGCATCAGGCATGTGAGATCGGGTTGCCAGACATTAGGGGGTGCCTGCGCGCACAAGGAACCCCCCTGCGCACGCCTATGGTATCAGTGCCTACTTCCCTATAGATTGTAAGCTTGTGAGCAGGGCCCTCCTACCTCTATGACTGTCTGTTATTACCCAGTCTTGTTTCATCACTGTTGTTTCAATAATAAACTGCAACGGAATTAGCTGCGCTATATAAGAAACTGTTAACAAATAATAAACACGCCAGATAAAAACTGCTAAGAGCATGCATATTTTATTTTTTATTTTGAACTAAATCTTGGTGGCATGCGTACACTAAGCCACGCACACTAGACCCAATGTACGCACACGCAAACCATCTTGATGATTATCATTTTTATCAGCGCTTTTATCAGAACTGTTTGTATACCCTGCTTTTGCTATATATAATACATATTTAGCATGCATCCATATTTTACCCTCTTCCACCCTGATGATCTTTAAACAACAAATCTAAGCGTTTCCAGAACATACTTGAAAATTAGAGGTGACTCATTATATTTCCTACTGGCAAAATAATTAATAAATAATAAAAAGAAGCACTATATTGTGGTGTGCTGCTCTATAAGTACGCCACATGCTGACGTGTGTCACTCTCACTGGCTGCTCGTTATGTAATAATACGTTCAGGTTCAGCGCTTGAAAAACGGTGTGTTTGATATGTACATAAAATCCAGTGTGTGTGTCTGACATCAGCTCACATGCTCACAGTCTGGCGCTGCCCTGTACTCCCGCCTCCTTCCTGGGCTCGCCTCTCTATTGGAGCTCTGACCTGGCAGTCTTCAATCGCTGAGCGGTGATTGGTGGCTGCGGGGCTTGCTGGGCCTGGCTCGCACTTCCGCCCGGGTGTCAGTGGAGAAGCTGAGACCTAGCTAGCAGCAGGTAAATAACAGGCCGGAGGAGGGGGCTGCTCCTTGGGGCGTGCAGGGACTGAGGTCTTCGGGTGGGGGGGGAGAGGGGTCTGGTCTCCGTGGATGGCGAGGTCACGGTCACTGAGTTGTGTGATAATATTCACTGGGACATGTACCTGCTCTGCGTTACCCTACGTTACAGGCATTGATTCCTGTCCTGATTATTCTATAATGATACACACTTACTATGTCATTACAGGTCTAATAATATCCTCACACCCTGTGTTATGTAATCACACGCAGTTGATGCTTCTGATTGCATTCAAGTCCACGTTGCAATATTACAGTATAATAATCCCATGCCCTGGCTGACTACTATGCAATGTCTTCGCATCCATCGTTATATCCCTTATACGATGGATGATTGCATAATATAATATTCTACTACCATCATGCACAGTGTATAATCACTGAGTGTAATTCCCTGATGTGTACTATTATATCCCAGTACTTTAGTGTTTTCTACTGCAACACTACATTAGCCTCTGCCTGGTGGCACTATGAAACTTTACCTGTTGTCCTTACTTTCAGTGAGCGTGCTCCATCTTAATATTTTCTTATTTTGACCTCAGTATATAATGAATTGATTTAATTTAGTTAATTTTTATCATATACTATATAGTTTCTTTGTGTAGTGTAATGCCTTATATCTAATTAGATAAATATGCAATAATAATTTGCCCTCACACTTTTTAGGCTGTGTAACAATCTTATATACCCAATTATATTCCATATTGTATCTTATATAATATTTCCCCATATATTTTGTAATGTCCCTCTGAAGCAGATTGTGTTTATACATTTTATGCACATAGTCTATGCACGCTGTCCTATTATTTGTTGATACATTACAATTTCTGCTAAAGCCTTTTAATTCTATTTTTATTCCTTTTGTTTTTTTCTACATTGATTTTGTATTAAATGGTACTAGTTTAATACATATTTAATAGCACCCACAGGTGTAAATGTCTGTTCAGCAATATAATGTGCACCTCATCTGCTGGTAATTGATATTCCCACAAATCCCAGGGTAGCGCTTTGACCATGTGATTCATGCTTGTTTACCCAGTTCATGTGAAAGCTAGTTTAGTAAACCTGATAAACTGTCAGGATTTGGATAATGTTTTGAAATGCAGGATGCCTGCAGAGTCAACTGATTCTGAAGGGCTTGATGTCTTATCCTGCCGATAAGCCCTTTACATCTTGTTTGCATGTGTACTAAAACTTCTGTCCATGTCAAAACCAAATGCTGGTTATTTACTAGTTTAGGCACAAATATAGTAATCTATGACATCCACTGAACTCTTATTTTACTTTCGTGTGAGTTTTCAAGTATTTGTTGATGTGTGTGTGTGTGTGTGGCACTCCTTCCCAAATGATGACAGTCTCCCGGGTGCCTCTCCTGACCTATAGAAGGTATATATATGCTGTACGGATGGATGGCACTCCCTGTGAGTGCCATCTGTCCGTACAGTGTGTGTGTATATCACGCTGAGATATCAGATATACAATGTCCATATAATGGCACTTGTTGGAGTTCTTAGGTATATATAACAGTCATCCCATTATAATAGCAACATTTCGGGTTTATTACCTGTCGCCAGGCAGCAAGAATATAGAAAATAGACACCCCGTGAGAATGAGCGGATGCCAGTCAGCCGCGTCTGCCATATGGAGTGTACGGGGGATTTCCATCCTAGCATATCATACTATCCCTTTAATCTGGGACGCTCGTGGATTATACAGGTTCTGTGGCTGATTAAAACCAGCTGAAATGCAGGCTTGACGTTAACAGCCTCAGAACCTGTGTAATTCATTAATGTCCCTGTTTAAAGGGATAGTATGGTAAACCTGCATATAAACGGATTCACCATAATCCCCTTGTGTTGTGTATTCTGTACTGGACTTCACTAATTACCTTAGGACAGGCTGCTGTGTCCGCTAGTCTTTTTAGGCCTGCTTTTCTGTGAAATCACCAAAGTTCAGAAAAGTCTACATTCTAGAATTGACAGTGCATGAAACAGCATTGATTAGTTCTCCATTTACTGTATGTTGTGCTCAGTAAATGTTTGGCTAGGGTAAAACAGCTGATGTGGCTGTTGGTCTATTCCACACTTTCAGATAATTCTGTTTGCATGACTTTGGGGCTTATATTGTGCTTGGTATAGTATGGAAAATATGAGAAAGAGAAAATCAATTTCTAAAGTAGCACAAAGTTTTGTTTTAGAATATTTTTTATTCAATGTGTTCTATAAAATTCATGTTGATATTGCCTTTTTATGTTTGTACTCCAAGTTTCGGTATTAAAAACTTGTATAATTCTATTCATATGTCCTAGGGGTGAGGTTTAATTCTTATTTCAGTGAAATAATGTAGTTTAAACTAGCTATTGGGATGTGAATTCTTTCTTTTTGCTTTTGCTGAATAATTTATTGTGGCAGCTTTTTATGCTTCATGTAGCTAAGATGAGCGTGCTGTTTGGGTATTGTCCAAATCCAGTGGTTTCCAAACTTTGTCCTTGAGGCCCCAAATGCTGGATACACACTATGGGGTATATGCAATTGCGGTCGAATTCCCGAAATTGTTGAATTTCGGGAATTTTTCGCCCCCAAAATCCAGTGCTTTCCGTCCAACAAACGGACTTTTGTCAAATTCGACTTTTGTCAAATTCGACTTTTGTCAAATTCGACTTTTGTCAAATTCGACTTTTGTCAAATTCGACTTTTGTCAAATTCGACTTTTGTCAAATTCGACTTTTGTCAAATTCGACTTTTGTCAAATTCGACTTTTCTGCAATGATACAAGTGCTGCAATTCGACCAAAGTGTATTCAATTGAAGTTTGGAAATTCGACAACAGTGCTTTTAGACAGTAAATTCGACATTTTCAATCCGCCACACTTTAGTGGGTGAAACTAATAAAAAAATTTTAAAACCTGTTTATTTTTTTTTTATTTTTTTTTATTGATAGCATATTTATTTATATTAGAAGGGATTAGGTAATTGGTTTGTCTTTTTTGGAGGCACAAGTATTATTTATATTATTTTTTTTTAAATAATATTTTTTTTTTTTTTTTAGATGGAATGGTAAAATTCAGAAAAAAAATGGCGTGGGGTCCCCCCTCCAAAGCATAACCAGCCTTGGGCTCTTCAAGCTGGTCCTGGTTCTAAAAATGCGGGGAAAAAATTGACAGGGGATCCCCCGTATTTTTAAAACTAGCACCGGGCTCTGCGCCTGGTGCTGGTGCAAAAAATACGGGGGACAAAGAGTAGGGGTCCCCCGTATTTTTTACACCAGCATCGGGCTCCACTAGCTGGACAGATAATGCCACAGCCGGGGGTCACTTTTATACAGTACCCGCGGGTAACCCCACCGCTGACGGCAAAGTTCCCACCATTGAAAGTAATGGAGGCAGCTGTGCGATGCGCTGTCTGAGCTTAGACGCGCACAGCCAATCAGGTGAGCGCCACGGAGTAGCGCTTCCTGATTGGCTGAAGGGACCTCAGTGACAGGAGTCACGTGATGTCCCGGCATTCGGGGAAAGGGGTCTCATGTGTCAACATGGGACCCCTTTCAGTCCGGTGGTACGGGTGTTCGTGTTTTTTTTTTGCCAAGTACGAGGATTATCTCTGGACGTGGATTTATGGACACTGGCAGGTGAGTATAATTTTTTTCACTGGTACCCTCGGATCGTCGGAGACTGTGGCAGTCGGCGTGTCAACATAGGTAAGTATGTATGTGTGTCGGCAGTGTGTAATAAAGTTGTACTTGTCACGGTGTGTGTCTCCTGTTTTTATTTGGGTATTTTTTTCCCAGTAGTACTACAGGTACCAGCGGGCCCGTTTTTCTCTCGCATGCTGGTACTTGTGGTTCTCCAAGTACCAGCTTGCGGGGGAGGCTTGCTGGGACTTGTAGTACTATTGGAAAAAACAATATTCTGTCATTTTACTCAAGGCTATCAGCCTCCCATCCGCAGCCCTTGGATGGGGGGGGACAGCCTCGGGCTTCACCCCTGGCCCTTGGGTGGCTGGGGGGGGACCCCTTGATTGAAGGGGTCCCCACTCTTCCAGGGTACCCCGGCCAGGGGTGACTAGTTGGATATTTAATGCCACGGCTGCAGGGCACTGTATAAAAGTGACCCCCGGCTGTGGCATAATCTGTCCAGCTAGTGGAGCCCAATGCTGGTGTAAAAAATACGGGGGACCCCTACTCTTTTTGTCCCCCGTATTTTTTGCACCAGGCACAGAGCCCGGTGCTGGTTTTAAAAATACGGGGGATCCCCTGTCAATTTCCCCCCCGCATTTTTAGAACCAGGACCAGCTCGAAGAGCTTTGCTTTGGTTATGCTTTGGAGGGGGGACCTCACGCCATTTTTTTCCGGGTTTTCCCCCGTTTTTTTTAAATCGCGGCAAAATCTGGCAAATCGTCCGTTTTTCGCCCGCGGGACTGTCGAATCCGTTTTTCATTGAATATGGTGAATTCTGGAAGCCACCTGCCGGAATTCACATGTCGAATTAAAAAACGGCGATAATTTGCCGCGATTCGCCGCTAATTGCATATACCCCTATAAGATTATCTGTCCAATCTTTCTGGTAATGTACGTTATGGGAACAAATGCTCCCAAATGCTAGAAAATGGGCAAAAGTGGTTGTTCCGATTAAATTGGGTAAATCAGAAGGATTTGGCCAATTTGTCTGAACGGCCATTTATTTCTGTTTTCCAGTGTTTGGGAGCAAATGGTGAATTGTCATTTGCTTCCATACATTACCAGATTAGACAGAATTAATTGTTTTTGTGCCTCCTGCTGGGCATCTTTAGCAATGAGCGTTTATCGGAGTTATTCACTTGTTGCTTCAATCAGACGCCCATTGCCAGTTAAGGCGCCTGTCAGCTCCTGATCTGTCCATGCAAAGTGACTAAATCTGTCTAACAGTCCAGGTTTTCGGCACAGGTGATTTAGCCAGTTTGATTATACCATCTGTGCACAAACAAGCATGGATATCCGTAAAACCAGGATTTATAGGGTGTCTAGAGGACCGAGTTTGGGAATCCCTGCCCTATACTGTAAAAGCTATTGACTCTAAACTGGTTTCTAAAAATAAGGGCTTGTCCACAACCCCCCCCTCCCGGCCCTTAATATTTAATATGTTGATAGTCATGTCAGAAGCACACTATAGGGGGGAAAAGTAAATATTAAGTTTTCCTCCAGTGCCTTCTATAAACTGCATGCTGTATTTACAGTTTTATATGCCTTCTATTTTGTGTTAATCAGTACAATAGTTTTTATTGGTTAAAGGGCACTGTATGGAGAATAGAAAAAAAGCAATTTTCTAATCCTTACAAGTGACTGAGCCCTAAGATCAACAGCGTCTGTGCGGAATGCCGGCTGCACTTGGACATTTTTTTAAAGGGGCAATCAATTACCAGGCATGGTTTTGCCTTGTAAGTGATAGACTGTTTGGCAGAGTTCGTCCGTCATCCCGCACAGCCGCCGTACTCGGGCGTAATTACATTCCGCCGAAATTGTCTGTAAGTTTAATGGATGGTTTTACATTTGTCGGTGTATCCGTTTAGATTAGAGGCATTACTGACTGGGACAGTGTGTTAGGGGATATTTGCAATTCCTTATCCAGAATAGCTGTGGAGATATTTAATCTTCCATTATTTGGCTATCTTCGTTGATGATAAATAGGATTTGCAAGAATAACTGAACAGTCTGAAAAAACACCCAACCCAAAATCTAAATGCCATCCAGAGCCCCTCATCCGTCTTCATGCACTTTTCAATGACACCTCCTGAAGACTCCCACCCACTACGTTTTCTCCACCCTCAAACAGAAATTGCATGCACTATGTAAAAAGTTAGAGGCTCGTCCAGCAAAAATGCTTGCCTGCATTTGCACCATGTTCTTCTTTTAAAATGTATAATAAACTACCTAATATTAGGTTGAGCTGATTATAACTTCTGCACTAATTATATAATTTACATAAATTAGAATTTTTCCCATTTGTACTTGCATTTTGGATTGAAAAGAAGTTATGTAATTGAATTACACTATCACTAGAAGCCCTATCTGTCCTGAGAACAAGTCATTGATCAACTAAAATTGAACAAAGTTAAGGGTCCCATACACGGGTTCACTACGGCTGGCCGGCGGTCGGGCTCCCGGCGACCAGCATCCCGGCGCCGGGAGCCCGACCGCCGGCTTACCGACAGCTTGGCGAGCGCAAATGAGCCCCTTGCGCGCTCGCTGCGCTCGCCACGCTACGGGCACGGTGGCGCGCTACGCGTGCCACACTATTTTATTCTCCCTCTATGGGGGTCGTGGACCCCCACGAGGGAAAATAAGTGTCGGTATGCCGGCTGTCGGGCTCCCGGCGCCGGTATACTGAACGCCGGGAGCCCGACCGCCGGCAAACAGAAGACCACCCCCATACACTTGTCCGATAATGCCCGATTTCAGCCCAATTCGGGCATTCGGCCCGATATATTGGGTGAAATCGGGCATTTTCTGTGTGCTTTTCCCCCGATCCGATGCGCGTTTCCGTGTACATCGGATCGGATCCCCCTAGATCCGACATATCACGAGTGCTGCACTCGTAATATGTCGGATCCCGCAGTAAATGGATGGGAAAGTAAAAGATACATCGTATGCAAAAAAAAACTGCATACGATATATCTAATACTATCCTGCCAACGGGGAGGCTGCCGGGAGGTTGGAGGAAATCTTATACGACCTGATGGTCCGTCATGTCGTATAAGTGTATGGGGCCCTTTAGTCTGCTGAAGAAGACAAACTCCCAAACCTAAAAACAGGTTGTGTTTGAAGTCGGTAATTTAGTATGTGGTTTTATGAAAGAAGGTTTTAAACGTTCTTAAAGGGTTATTATTGGCAAACAATTGTATCGAACGTAAATTTCGATTTAGAACAGGACCTTCATAATTATATACATATTAGTCATTCTGTAATATATTGCATGTTTTCCTGCATTTAGTGTTGTAGCTATGTATTGTTGCCTCTCTAGTTCAGTCTCCATATCTTTGTACATTTTACTGTGCTACAAACATTAGATACTAATATAACTAACTGAGGGATGGCGTTGTCAAAGGTATCCGGATGATAGTTCAATGTATAGGTCAACAGATGAATTGTCGACATGAAAATGGTGTTGACACATGTTTTTCAGCATCTGTATCCACGTGAACATTTCTTGGGCATAGTAACCTGTGGCAAGTGGAGCGAGCCACCAAGACTGGAGCATAGCTTACATATAAATTTTTACTGATGGTGGTCAGATAACAGGAAAAATCCTAGGTTTGGAAACCCATGTGTCGATCATTTGTGAGGGGATCTTTTGTACTGTATATCAGTGGGGAATTTCCCATTAGGCACGTGCCTAGGGGTGGCACTTGGAAGCTTGTTTCAGTAATGTTAGTCCAAAATGTACCAGTAACTACAAAATATTTAACTTTATTATACCATACACCACCTTGAGTGGAGTGTAATTGGGTAGGACATGCACAGACTGCCACTGTAAGCTGTTCTACTTAGTAAATGTGTATACATAATTAAAATAAAATGAAATGTTATAGTTCGTAGCTTGATGATGATTATTATTCATAATGGGGGTTATCCAATTACTCACGGTAAATTACTGTGTCTAATTACTCACGGTCAGTGACCGTGAGTAATTCTATCACTGGGGGCTATCCTGTTAGCCCCGATGCAGCATGCTCCTCCACCCAATGTAGGCACTTATCACGGATTATGCTTCGCCGAAGCATAATCCGTGACAATCAGGCTGCCGATGCCGCTCCCGATCCCATATGTTTTTTTGCGTGATAGCGGGTCCGTATTCGGGTAATTGAAACTGACCCTAATTGAATACCTCGACTGACCATCCTTAAAAAATTGCGATATCTGGACGTTTTGATCCTAATTGGATACCCCCCCCCCCCCAATGAGGGCTTAGAACCAAACTAAAAATAATAAAATTGGGCAGAGGGGGGTGGTCATTACTGTTGTGCCTAGGTGTGCCCTGACTCCTAAATCCACCCCTGTGTTTCGACCTTAAGCACTGTTGACCGTTCATGTGTCGACCTATTCACTGTCGTCCAATGCATTGTCTATCTAGTAATCCAGACCCGCTGTCTAAAGCCCAAGTGGCTGGAGTCCAGCTTTGAATGTGAATGAAGCCAGACATTACTCAAAAAAGGGATAACAAAACCCAAGAGAAAAACCTTAAGGTACATTTTAAATGCTGTAAATAAAATTGAAAAGCAGTATGATCATGTCTCTAATGCTTACTATTCAGTGTCCATAAGGTTCATTTGCATACTCTGTTTTGTGAGGAAACATTTGCATTAGACCTCAGTAAACCTTCACCTTGTATCTGTCTAGTGCAATTTTCACAATGGAAGCAAATGTCTGGTTACTATTATTTATTGCAGAGTTTATGCTGTGCTCTTAACTCGCATGTAGGCTATGTGCAGAGTATTGGGAACATACTTCCTATCATGTAGGTCTGCACTTTGTGCTGTATATGTCCGCATTCTCTACACACCTCTTTATGTCAGCCAAGGAACTTGGAATAATTTGGCAGGGAAAAACCTGCTGTATCCCAAAAAAATATTGTTTACCTCGGAACATTCCGCAGTGACTGAGTCTTGTGGATATGATGTGACTTCAGATTGGCTGTTTTGTTGTTTTTACAACTTTGGTTTTCAGATGTAGTCCGATCTCTTTCTTTTTATGCATCTTTTAACACATTTCACTGCTCGTATGTGCTGTTAAAGTAACCCAATAATCCTTTTTTTTCCTGTTTTTCTTTTTTATAATTAATGGGCAATATATATAGCAATTCAGTTGTTGCTGCCATCAAACGCGAATTCCGCAGATGGCCACATTTCTGCTTGCAGCCTTCTGAGGCGGTGACCAGAAATGTGTGAGAAGTCTGTGGGCTAAAACATTGTTTTTGGTGCTCAAAGTGCAATAATTAATGGGCACCCAAAACGATTAAATTGCTCCATCAGGTGCACATTAATTTTTGCCCAGAAAAATTGAATCCCCCCACCATCAGACCTAATATCTACAGTGCATCCAGAAAGTATTCACAGTGCTTCTTCACTTTTTCTACATTTTGTTATGTTACCGCCTTATTTCATACTGGAATAAATTAATTTTCCCCCCTCAAAATTTACAAAAAATACCCCATAATGATAACTTTTTTTTTTTTTTTAGATTTTTGCAAATGTATTAAAAATAAAAAATTAGGAAATCACATGTACATAAGTATTCACAGCCTTTCCCATGAAGCTCAAAATTGAGCACAGGTGCATCCTGTTCCCACTGATCATCTTTTAATTGAGGGTACCCCTATTTCTTTGGGTTCCACAATGGGGCTAAGGGAGCACTTTTAATGCTCTCTCCTCTGTTTTCTGGCGTTTAAAAATTGTCAGCAGTGTTGTGAATGAATGTGGCAGGGCTTAATGATGTCATAATATCTTGCCCACTTTCTGGTTCGAGTGACAGCAACTATAAGGGGGAGGACTTTTAGGTAAGCTTCCTCGCATTTGAACCACTAGCAGTGGAGATAATGATCATAGAGTTACTCAATTCAGCGTGCTGTTATGTCGGAGAATGGCAGTTCTCGCGCCTTAAACATGGTGTTTAGTTGCGAGAACTGGCATTCACCGACTTAAGTACCTGGCATGATGCTGTTTCTGCCGCGCTAAGGACAGAAAACAGTATTGCGCTTGTAGTTTTGTCGGATTTCTGCTTGCACCCCAGGAGGGGTGCGAGATGAAATCCTATAGTCGGGCATAACATCACGCTGAATTGAATATCCCCGGGCACTTCTTCCCAGCGCTATTCAGTTTGCGCTGAATTGAATCGAGCCCATTGTGTATGGACCTACATAAAAAGTTGGTTTAAAATAGCTATTTATCAGGACAGACCGATTTTGAGTTCAATGCAGAGTACACCTGATACTGTATGCTGTAATCTTAATGCTAATTAGGCCGGTAGTGAGTTTTCTTTTAATATGTTATATATGCTTTTTTGGTTTTGAGAGTACACTTACCTAGGAGGATTGTTCTGTACTGTATCAAAGTGGGTCATGGGTTCAATTCCCACCTTGGCCCTAACTGTGCAGAGTTTGTATATTCTCCCTGTGCTTGCGTAGGTTTCCTCCGGGTACTCCGGTTTCTTCCCACAATCCAAAAATATACTGGCAGGTTAATTGTCTCCCAGCAAAAATTAACCCTAGCGTGAATGTGTGGTGTACATATGGTTGGGAATAAAGAGTGTAAGCTCCACTGGGGCAGGGACTGATGTGAATGGCAAAATATTCTCTGTAAAGTTCTGCGGAATATGTGTGCGCTATATAAATAACTGGTAATTTATAAATAAATAAGTGTACTTGTTGCCTACACTGAATTAAGGTGGTAACATTTTAGGATGAACAAATATTTACCCAAGGCAAAAATATCATCATAAAGAAGACATTGTCGAGGCATCCATTTGTAGGATGAATTAATGAGAAATGCATTCTATCAGTTTACTGAGATTCACTTCAGCAAGGCACTTTGTGATCTGGTGTGTGCAAAATCAGGGCTGAAAAAGACCATTTGCAGATGCATTTATGTTAAATACTGTTTAAAATAGTTTTTGTGCCTGAAATCTATGTTTTTCCTCCGAGGTTTACTTTCCACATAACCTGTGGTAATAATTACAGAGATATGTTGACAACCCTGCTTGGTGCATATGAGTATGTGGTTGCAATGTGTTTACTCAGTTAATATCACAGTCCACTTACTGTACAGTTGCAAGAAAAAGTATGTGAACCCTTTGGAATTTCCTGGAATTGTGCATAAATTGCTCATAAATGTGTTCTGATCTTCAAAGTCACAACAATAGACAGTCTGCTGAAACTAATACCTCACAAACAATTATATGTTTTTATTGAACACACCATGTAAACATTCACAGTGCAGGGTGGAAAAAGTATGTGAACCCTTGGATTTAATAACTGGTTGACCCTCCTTTGGCAGCAATAACCTCAACCAAGCGTTTCTCATAGTTGCATAGCAGACCTGCACAAAGGTCAGGGGGAATTTTGGACCATTCCTCTTTACAAAACTGTTTCAGTTCAGCAATATTCTTGGGTTATCTGGTGTGAATCGCTCTCTTGAGGTCATGCCACAGCATCTCAATCGTGTTGAGGTCAGGACTCTGACTGGGCCATTCCAGAAGGCCATTCTGTTGATCTACTTCTGTGCTTTGGGTCGTTGTCCTATTGCATCACCCGTCTTCTGTTGAGCTTCAGTTGGTGGACAGATGGCCTCAAGTTCTCCTGCAAAATGTCTTGATAAACTTGGGAATTCATTTTTCCGTCTCATGGCAATCTGTCCAGGCCTTGAGGCAGCAAAGCAGCCCCAAACCATGATGCCCCCTCCACCATACTTCACAGTTGGGATGAGGTTTTGATGTTGGTGTGCTGTGCCTTTTTTTTTCTCCACACATAGTGTTGTGCGTTCCTTCCAAACAACTCAACTTTGGTTTCATCTGTCCACAGAATATTTTGCCAGTAGTGCTGTGGAACATTCAGTTGCTCTTTTGCAAACTTCAGACATGCAGCAATGTTTTTTTTTCAGGCAGCAGTGGCTTCCTCCGTGGTAGCCTCCCATAAACTCCATTCTTGTTCAGTGTTTTTTTACGTATGGTAAATTTGTCAACAGAGATGTTAGCATGTGCCAGAGATTTCTGTAAGTCTTTATCTGACACTCTAGGATTCTTCTTCACCTCATTCAGCATTCTGCGCTGTGCTGTTGCTGTCATCGTTACAGGACGCCCACTGCTAGGGAGAGTAGCAACCGTGCTGAACTTTCTCCATTTATAGACAATTTGTCTTACCGTGTACTGATGAACATCAAGGCTTTTAGAGATACTTTTGTAACCCTTTCCAGCTTTATGCAAGTCAACAATTATTATCATAGGTCTTCTGAGAGCTCTTTTCTGCGAGACATGGTTCACATCGGGCAATAATTCTTCAGAATTGCAAACTGGTGTGTGTGTTTTTTTTTTTTTTTTTATAGGGATGGGCAGCTTTAACCAACGCCTCCAATCTTGTCTCATTGATTAGACTCCAGGTTGGCTGACTCCTGACTCAAATTAGCTCTTGGAGAAGTCATTAGCCTAAGGGTTCACATACTTTGTCCATTTTGCATTGTGAATGTTAACATGGTGTGTTCAATAAAAACATGAGAACATATAATTGTTTGTGTGGTATTAGTTTCAGCAGACTGTCTATTGTTGTGACTTTGAAGAAGATCAGAACACATTTTATGACCAATTTATGCACAAATCCAGGAAATTCCAAATGGTTCACATACTTTTTCTTGCAACTGTATATCCGAAGTACAGAAATAACTGGCGTTGCTGACAATTAAAACTATACTACCCTGTGACTCGAAACTAGCTAGAAAATGTCTCTCACACACATCTAGCTAGTAGATTGCTAGAATTGTGCTTCAGAGACATCCGCAAATGAATTTATAGCCAGCATAGTCACTTTTTAAATAAGCAAAATGATTTGAATGTCTTTTCCACCCTGATTTAAAAGCCATGAACTACTCACGGGCAATACATAATGAAATAATAGTACTCAGTCCTGGCTGCACCGCTGCTTGTTCAAACTACTTATATCATCCAGGCAACATGTCTTCTTTGTCCTTGCAGTGTAGCAGTAAGCAGCGCGAAGGTCATGTAAACAATGGTTTACCATGCCGTCCTCTATACACAAAGTGTACTGTTCCTCAGGTTGCTCATAGAGAGGCACGCATATCAAAGTTTGCCTCGCTGTTTTACCTTCCACAGAGCAAGCGTTATTGGAAAAACAGGATGCCAAAGGCACTGGCATTTGTATAGCTGGTAGGGAAGCTAAGTGTAAGTACTATTATTTTACCATGGGCTGTCCATAAGCAGTATATATAGTGTTCCCCCTAGGATGGGGCAGGGCGCTGGAGTTCGGGTGCACACTGGCGCGCGCCCCCAAAACGGGGGCGCAGCTATGCAAATTAGGGGGCGTGGCCACATCCCGTCATTTTAGTGGGCGGTGCGGCCCACTGACGCTACTATAGAGGGTGTCTGTGGCCGTCGACGTCACTTTTGTGGGCGTGCTCAGCACCTCTGTCGGTGCTGGGCTTCCCCCAGCTCTCTCGCAATGCGTGAATGGATGCCGCGCGCATGCACGGCATCTTTACACGCTGGGAGGGCAGGAAGCGGGCGGCTGTTCTAGCAGGGCGCCGCAAAAGGGGCAGGACGGGTTTTGCCTTCTAAAAAACGGGCAGGGCGCGGCGCCCTGCTAAAACAGCCTAGAGTGAACACTAGTATATACAGTAGGTGATTCTTACATTTTGTGTTGAGAACCCTTTTTACGCAATAAATAAGAATAATCTCAGATCTCAGCTATACTGCTAATAGTAGGGCATTTAAAGTCATACAATCAATCAATCAATCAATCAATCAATCAATCAATCCCAGGTTCCCTAGTACTCTTTCATATTTATTATCTGCATTTGGATGCTAGCTACTATATTTGTTCATTTTTTTTTTTAATTTTTTTTTGTAGTTTTAATTTTCTAGCTCAATATATAGTGTCCCTTTTCACATATATGCACTGGTACCTAAGGATGAAAGGCATGTCTCTAAAACCTACTTTCCATGAAATGTTTTGATATTATGGCATATACAGTATATTGTTGTTGTCCTGGCAGGCTGACTGAATTAAGTCTGTATCTCCTGCTCTTTTATTTGAGGCAGATCGCTCAGTATGCATGATGAAGAGACCGGCAAAGCTTTATAACCACTAATTCAATTTTTAAATCTCGTTAAACTAATATGCAGTCTTAAATAAGAGCTGTATTGATTTGATGGTTTAATTCTACACTTGCTTTCTGCTCGTGCTGCAGGGCGGGATTGATTTAGGAGGGGGTTTGGAAATAAGCTTGCTCCCCCTGGTTATGACTGCAGTCCTTCTCAACTTTGGTCACCGTTAGATTTTTAAAGGTATCTCTTTCTGTGGTTTGCAATTAATGTGCCTTTATTTGCTTAAGATGTACTTTGTGCAGCCGAGAGTTTCTTCTGTGAAACTTTATAACCAGGGTTGTAAATGTCACAATATACAAATGAAGCAACTTTTCTAGACCTGTGGCTTGCGGACCTGCAGCTTGAACTTCAAATCCCATGATGCCCTGCTGGATGTGGTTTAATGAGGACAGTAGTTAAGCTAGGTACACACTATCCAGTTAATAAACCCTCCAAACACTCCTGCAGTAGGGGCGGTGCTGCACATGCTATATTGTTCCCGCTCTCCTTATCCTCTTGTAGAGATCATAAGAAAGTACACACTGAGCAATAGGTTGCTCAGTGTGGGTGTGCACCAGATAGGAGCGTTTATTGGATTAGCATACAGCATCGGGTAGTGTGTACCCAGCTTGATAATAAATGGAAGCAAATGCTATTTATTTATTTACCACAAAATCTTGTTACAGTATGTATAGCATTCTGCATTCAGTTGTGTTATAATTGGGGTAGTTTTTAATCTTAAAATATAATGAACTTGTCATCTATTACAGTAGTTAAGTTACATATGGAACAAATTAATGGGATGCCGTCAGGATCCCGATGGTCAAAATTCTGAGGCAAGTACAGGAGTTAGGGTTAGGCTATGGAGGGGGGGGGTTAAGGTTAGGCTGCGGGATAAGATGGTTAGGGTGAGGCTGTTGGAGGAGTGGGTTAGGTTTATAGGCCCTACATACTAGGTGATTTGGACGATGATCGATATGAATGTTGAATGATATCGTCCAAATAGGCTTCCTATGTTTAACGATGAAAAAACAACAATGAATGTCAGTGGGGACGCGCATCGTTCATCGTCTGTGCCTCCACACTAGACCATATGAACGATAAATCGTTCATTTCTAAACGATATTGTTCATATCGTTCTTAAATATTGCCCAGTGGGTAGGGCCTATTAGGATTAGAGGTAGGGTATAAAATTACTTACATGATCTGTTTGGATTCTGGACATTGGGATCCTGCTGTCGGTCTTCTGGATCCTGACTGCTGGTATTTTGTAACCAACTCAAATAAATATGTGCAAGGGATTTTCATACATCAGTGACTTACTCATCCTCATGTAAACACAACAGAGACTGCTGTAAATGTAGGGATCATCAATTCCTTTAGTAAATGTATTTTCTTCAATAGACATGGAAGGTTAACGGTCTATTCTTAATACCAATATCAGTGTGTGTGTGTGTGTACATTATTAGCTATCCAGCTGTATCACTATGCAGGGAACCAAGGGCAGCATGACCATACTTAACCTGACTGTGTTAAGATTTCTGATTTCTCTGGCTGGGTCCACAGGATAACATTGGGATATGGTTGAGCGACAGCGGAAATGGCACCAACACGGTCACAAGCTTTCTGGCCTCCCAGGATGCATCGGGGCTTCCCCATATAATCCTGCCCACTGACTCAGTCAGATCAGTTTTTTGCTTGGTGCGGCAGGAAGCCGCATGGTCACAGGGCTGCTGTAGATAAAGCAGCCTGAAGCTTTTATTATTTTATTTTCTATAGACTCACTCTTAAACGCATACTGGAAAGAGTCGCTCCAACAACTCCCCACCGGGTCGCAACAACGCTTACCTTCGCGGTACAGTGCTGTCTCGACGGGCGTCTGTGTCGGATGTTCTAGCAGGTCCAGCAGACGTAACCAGGCTGTGGCCGAAGCATGGGAGGAAGGCGAGTCTATGGATTTCCTCTTATTAGGGGGGTCCGGACACAGCTACACTGTATTGGTGGAGACTACAAACAGTGTGTTTATGCGCCGAACATCTCGAGTGCGACAGCGCTACACTCCAGGGATCATAGGCGCCAGGACTAGGTAGAGGCCACGATCCTTAGAGTTTAAGTCAACAGGGGGATTCAGACGCTCTCCTGGCCGCCCCTCCTCCGAGTTCATGACCAGTTTCCGCGCGTCTCCCAACCATGAACTGAATGACCTCACTTCCGTCTCAAACGCTACCACGAGGGTACTCGGTCGCAGCTTAGACGCTGCGGTTGTGTACACTAGAGATCCCGCCTAGACCGAGTCGCAGGCCCCTTAGCGTTTGCATACACGTGGAAGTCGCTGAGCGTCCGTGTCCGTCAGTGAGCGACTGTGTCCGTTATCAGTTATCAGGAGCGGTGTTGTACATCAGTAGCATCTGAATCCACTCAGCGTCTTACGAGCGCATTTGCTTGGATATGGAAGTGTGGTGAGTCTCCCTGTATCCCGCTCTACAGAGGAAGGGTATACAGTACTAAAAATTCTCTCTACTTGTTAGTATGAATTGTTAATTTTTAGTACATATTGCATATGAGATCTGTATATCACTGTGTTTTCTGCATGTTATGTTGAAAAAGAACCAGTTGAAACAAGTACAATTTTCCTATTTATAAGTTACGGGGGTTGTATTCTCATATGACAATGTCTAGTGCTTTAACATGTGACTGACTGCTAGTATGTGTGCTGACTTTTCTATGTAACGTCAGTCCTGTTCTGACCCTCAATTCAGGTGCACTGTGGTCAGATTGATCTCACTTCTATATACTCATAGGTGATTTTCAGTCACAATTTGTGTAGTCATTAACAGATTTTCTCTTACGTCCTAGAGGATGCTGTGGACTCCGTAAGGATCATGGGGATAGACGGGCTTTAGGTATGGGTGTGCACTGGCTCCTCCCTCTCTGCCCCTCCTCCAGACCTCAGTTTACTACTGTGCCCAGAGGAGACTGGGTGCATTACAGGGAGCTCTCCTGAGTTTCCTGTCAGAAAGTATATTTGTTAGGTTTTTTATTTTCAGGGAGCCTGCTGGCAACAGACTCCCTGCATCGAGGGACTGAGGAGAGAGAAGCAGACCTACCTCTGTGAGTTTCAAACCTCTGCTTTTTAGGCTACTGGACACCATTAGCTCCAGAGGGATCGGTACGCAGGTCTCACCCTCGCCGTCCGTCCCAGAGCCGCGCCGCCGTCCTCACAGAGCCGGAAGGTAGAAGCCGGGTGAGTATGAGAAGAAAAGAAGACTTCAGAGGCGGCAGAAGACTTCATGATCTTCACTGAGGTAACGCACAGCGGTGAAGCTGTGCGCCATTACTCCCATACACCTCACACACGGCAGTCACTGTAAGGGCGCAGGGGGGGTGCCCTGGGCAGCATATAAACCTCTCTCTGGCAAATATATATATATATATATATATATATATATATATATACACACACACACACACACACACACACACACACACACACACACACACACACACACACACCTGGGCACTGTATATATAAAGAGCCCCCGCCATTTTTTAGTATATTAGAGCGGGACAGAAGCCTGCCACCGAGGGGGCGTGGCTTCTCCCTCAGCACTCACCAGCGCCATTTTCTCCACAGCACAGCGCTGAGAGGAAGCTCCCCGGACTCTCCCCTGCTTATTCCACTGTGAAAGAGGGTTTTGAAGAAGGTGGGGGGGCATATATATATATATATATATATATATATATATATATATATATATATATATATATATATATATATATTTATTACACACACACACACACACACACACACACACACACACACACACACACACACACACACACACACACACACACACACACACACACACACACACACACACACATATATATATATATATATATATATATATATATACACATGTTGAGTATCCCATATCCAAATATTCCAAAATACGACTTATTTGAGTGAGATGATAGTGAAACCTTTGTTTTTTGATGACTCAGTGTACACAAACTTTGTTTAATACACAGTTATTAAAAATATTGTATTAAATGACCTTCAGGCTGTGTGTATAAGGTGTATATGAAACATAAATGAATTGTGTGAATGTACACACACTTTGTTTAATGTACAAAGTTATAAAAAATATTGGCTAAAATGACCTTCAGGCTGTGTGTACAAGGTGTATATGAAACATAAATGCATTCTGTGCTAAGACTTCGGTCCCATCACCATGATATCTCATTATGGCATGCAAGTATTCCAAAATACGGAAAAATCCCATATCCAAAATACCTCTGGTCCTAAGCATTTTGGATAAGGGATACTCAACCTGTGTATGTGTGTATGTATGTGTGTGTGTATATATGTATGTGTGTATATGTATGTATATATATATATATATATATATATATATATATATATATATATATATATATATATACATATATATATATTGTAAAAACAGCGCTACTGGGTAAACGTATATTTATATAGTGTTTTTTCCTGGGTCATATAGTGCTGGGTGTGTGCTGGCATACTCTCTCTCTGTCTCTCCAAAGGGCCTTGTGGGGGAACTGTCTTCAGATAAGAGGATTCCCTGAGTGTGTGGTGTGTCGGTACGTGTGTGTCGACATGTCTGAGGTAGAAGGCTTTCAGTGGGAGGAGGAGGAGAAAATGAATGTGGTGTCTCCGTCAACAACGCCGACACCTGACTGAATGGATATGTGGAATGTTTTTAAGTGCTAATGTAAATTTATTGCACAAAAGATTAGACAAAGCTGAAGCTAGGGAACAGCCAGGGAGTCAACCCATGTCTGTCCCTATGTCGCAGGGACCTTCGGGGTCTCAAAAGCGCCCACTAACCCAAATAGTAGACACAGATACCGACATGGATTCTGACTCCAGTGTCGACTACGATGATGCAAAGTTACAGCCAAAATTGGCTAAATGTATTCGATATATGATTATTGCAATAAAAGATGTTTTGCATATCACAGAGGAACCCCCTGTCCCTGACACGAGGGTACACATGTATAAGGGAAAGAAACCTGAGGTAACCTTTCCCCCCTCACATGAGTTGAACGAATTATGTAAAAAAACGTGGGAATCTCCAGACAAAAAACTGCAGATTCCCAAAAGGATTCTTATGGCGCATCCTTTCCCGCCAACGGACAGGATACGGTGGGAATCCTCCCCTAGGGTGGACAAAGCATTGACACGCTTATCCAAAAAGGTAGCGCTGCCATCCCAAGATACGGCTACCCTCAGGGATCCTGCTGACCGCAAGCAGTAGGTTACCTTGAAGTCCATTTACACACATTCTGGTACCTTACTGAGACCGGCGATTGCGTCGGCCTGGGTTTGTAGCGCTGTAGCAGCATGGACAGATACCTTATCAGCGGAACTTGAGACCCTAGATAAGGATACCATTTTATTGACCCTAGGGCATATAAAAGATGCGGTCTTATATATGAGAGATGCTCAAAGGGACATTAGTCTACTGGGTTCTAGAATCAACGCTATGTCGATTTCTGCTAGACGAGTCCTATGGACCCGGCAATGGACAGGTGATGCCGACTCAAAGAGGCATATGGAGGTTTTACATTACAAGGGCGAGGAATTGTTTGGGGAAGGTCTCTCGGACCTGGTCTCACAGCCTAAGAAAGCGCCACATTATCAAATGCTGTCCTTTTGATCACAAAGAAACAAGAAAGTACGAGGTGCGTCCTTTCTTGCCAGAGGTAAGGGCAGAGGAAAAAAGCTGCACAACACAGCTAGTTCCCAGGAACATAAGTCCTCCCCGGCCTCTACAAAATCCACCGCATGACGCTGGGGCTCCTCTACAGGAGTCCGCCCCAGTGGGGGCACGTTTTCGAGTTTTCAGCCACATCTGGGTTCACTCACAGGTGGATCCCTGGGCAATAGAAATTGTTTCCCAGGGTTACAAGCTGGAATTCGAAGAGGTGCGTCCTCACCGGTTTTTAAAATCGGCCCTACCAGCTTTTCCCCCGGAAAGGGAGATAGTGTTAATTGCAATTCACAAATTGTATCTTCAGCAGGTGGTGGTCAAGGTTTCCCTGCTTCAACAAGGGAGGGGATATTACTCAACCCTGTTTGTAGTCCCGAAACCGGACGGCTCGGTCAGACCCATTTTTAAATTTAAAATCCCTGAACCTATACTTGAAAAGGTTCAAGATGGAATCGCTAAGAGCGGTCATCGCCAGCCTGGAAGGGGGGGATTTTATGGTATCTCTGGACATAAAGGATGCATACCTTCATGTTCCCATTTATCCACCTCATCAGGCGTACCTGAGATTTGCGGTACAGGATTGTCATTACCAATTTCAGACGTTGCCGTTTGGGCTTTCCACGGCCCCGAGGATTTTCACCACGGAAATGATGGTGCTCCTGCGCAAGCAAGGTGTCACAATTATCCCATACTTGGATAATCTCATAAAAGCGAGATCAAGAGAGCAAATGCTGAACAGCGTCTCACTTTCACTGAAGGTGTTACAGCAACACGGCTGGATTCTCAATATCCCGAAGTCGCAGTTGGTTCCTACGACTCGTCTGACCTTCTTGGGCATGATTCTGGATACAGACCAGAAAAGAGTTTATCTTCCGATAGAAAAAGCTCAGGAACTCATGACTCTAGTCAGGAACCTATTGAAGCCAAAACAGGTGTCAGTGCATCACTGCACTCGAGTCCTGGGAAAGATGGTGGCATCATACGAAGCCATTCCCTTCGGCAGGTTCCATGCGAGGACTTTCCAATGGGACCTACTGGACAAGTGGTCCGGGTCACATCTACAAATTCATCAGTTGATCACCCAGTCCCCCAGAGCCAGGGTATCTCTCCTGTGTTGGCTGCATAGTGCTCACCTTCTAGAATGCCGCAGGTTCGGCATTCAGGACTGGATCCTGGTGACCACGAACGCGAGCCTCCGAGGTTGGGGAGCAGTCACACAGGGAAGAAACTTCCAAGGTCTTTGGTCAAGTCAAGAGACTTGTCTTCACATCAACATCCTGGAACTGAGGGCCATATACAACGCCCTACGTCAAGCGGAGACCTTACTTCGCGACCAACCAGTTCTGATCCAGTCAGACAACATCACCGCAGTGGCTCATGTAAACCGCCAAGGCGGCACAAGGAGCAGAGTGTCAATGGCGGAAGCCGCCAGGAATCTTCGCTGGGCGGAAAATCATGTAAGCGCACTGTCAGCAGTGTTCATTCCGGGAGTGGACAACTGGGAAGCAGACTTCCTCAGCAGACACGACCTGCATCCAGGAGAGTGGGGACTTCATCAGGAAGTCTTCGCACAGATTGCAAGTCAGTGGGGACTGCCCCAGATAGACATGATGGCATCCCGCCTCAACAAAAAGCTACAGAGGTATTGCGCCAGATCAAAAGACCCTCAGGCGGTAGCTGTAGACGCCCTAGTGACACCGTGGGTGTTCCAGTCGGACTATGTGTTTCCTCCTCTTCCTCTCATACCCAGGGTGTTGAGACTAATAAGAAAAAGAGGAGTGAGAACAATTCTTATTGTTCCAGATTGACCACGAAAGGCCTGGTATCCGGATCTGCTGGAAATGCTCACAGAAGATCCGTGGCCTCTTCCTCTGCGACAGGACCTGTTGCAACAGGGGCCCTGTCTGTTCCAAGACTTACCGCGGCTGCGTTTGACGGCATGGCGGTTGAACGCAGGATCCTAGCGGAAAAAGGAATTCCGGATGAGGTCATTCCTACGCTGATAAAGGCTAGGAAGGACGTGACAGCTAAACATTATCACCGTATATGGCGAAAATATGTTTCTTGGTGTGAGGCCAGGAATGCTCCTACGGAAGAATTCTATCTGGGCCGTTTCCTTCACTTCCTACAGACTGGAGTGAATTTGGGCCTAAAATTAGGCTCCATTAAGGTTCAGATTTCGGCCTTATCCATTTTCTTTCAAAAAGAATTGGCTTCTCTCCCAGAAGTACAGACTTTTGTGAAGGGAGTGCTGCATATTCAGCCTCCTTTTATACCTCCGGTGGCGCCTTGGGACTTAAGTTTCCTTAAGTCGCACTGGTTTGAACCGCTTCAAACGGTGGAGTTAAAATATCTCACTTGGAAGGTGGTCCTGTTATTAGCCTTGGCTTCGGCTAGGCGAGTATCTGAATTGGCGGCTTTGTCTCATAAAAGCCCCTATCTGGTTTTCCATATGGATAGAGCGGAATTGCGGACCCGTCCTCAATTCTTGCCTAAGGTGGTGTCATCTTTTCATATGAACCAACCTATTGTGGTGCCTGTGGCTATGCGAGACTTGGAGGATTCAGAGTCCCTTGATGTAGTCAGGGCTTTGAAAATTTACGTGGCCAGAACGGCTAGAGTCAGAAAAACAGAAGCACTGTTTGTCCTATATGCGGCCAACAAGGTTGGCGCCCCTGCTTCAAAGCAGACTATTGCTCGCTGGATCTGTAACCCGATTAGCAGGCGCATTCTACGGCTGGATTGCCGTTACCAAAATCTGTTAAGGCCCATTCCACTAGGAAGGTGGGCTTGTCTTGGGCGGCTGCCCGAGGGGTCTCGGCACTGCAACTATGCCGAGCTGCTACTTGATCGGGTTCAAACACCTTTGCAAAGTTCTATAAGTTTGATACCCTGGCTGAGGAGGACCTCCTGTTTGCTCAATCGGTGCTGCAGA
Source organism: Pseudophryne corroboree (assembly GCF_028390025.1). NCBI lineage: Eukaryota > Metazoa > Chordata > Amphibia > Anura > Myobatrachidae > Pseudophryne > Pseudophryne corroboree. Next base: position 293,104,651 of record NC_086446.1, on the reverse strand, counting down.
GTCATCTGCACTCTCCCGCCCGTTTGGGATCTTTGGTATAATCCCCATATTCCTTACGGAGTCCCCAGCATCCTCTAGGATGTAAGAGAAAATAAGATTTTAAACCTACAGGTAAATCTTTTTCTCGTAGTCCGTAGAGGATGCTGGGCGCCCATCCCAAGTGTGGACTACTTCTGCAAGACTTGTATATAGTTTTGCTTACATAAGGGTTATGTTATAGTTTTCATCGGTCTTGGACTGATGCTGTGTTGGTTTTCATACTGTTAACTGGTTAGTATGTCACAAGTTATACGGTGTGATTGGTGTGGCTGGTATGAATCTTGCCCTTGGATTAACAAAAATCCTTTCCTCGTACTGTCCGTCGCCTCTGGGCACAGTTTATCTAACTGAGGTTTGGAGGAGGGGCATAGAGGGAGGAGCCAGTGCACACGCATACCTAAAGTCTTTCTTAAAGTGCCCATGTCTCCTGCGGAGCCCGTCTATCCCCATGGTCCTTACGTAGTTCCCAGCAAACTCTACGGACTACGAGAAAAAGATTTACCGGTAGGTTTAAAATCTTATTATTACCATGTCTGTGAGCGGCAAAAGTGACTAGGAGAATTTATCAAGCACTCCTACATCCCTAGCATGCTTATCTTGTAAGACAGGGTTAATTGGTATGGACCAATTAGTCACTTATGAGGGCTTGTGTGCGAACTGTTTTGCTTTTCAGCAAAGTAAAAAACAGGAGTTGGTTCAACCACCAACAGAGCCACCATGGAATGTGTTCGCAAAGACTCTATCTTCAATAGCGGACAGGTTAACTCCAGTAGCACCACCTCAAGGGTTAGGTTACACTATTAACCCATACATGCCGCTCCCTTCCTAGGGCTTGGTTCCAGTAGCCTCTACAAGCAACAAAGGGACAGGTAAGACTAAAGGCCCGTACACATTGGTCGATGTATCGGCCGTTCTCTTGAACGGCCGATACATCGCGGGACCGTCGGCCAGTGTGTACGGGCGATACGTCTGTGAACTCCGTCGTTCAGACGTATCGCGTCGGCCGCGCAGCAGAGCCGACAGCCAATATATCTAACAATATATTGGCCCGTCGCTGGACGACCGCCCGTACACATGCTGCGGCGGCCGGCGGTGATTGACAGGTGAACTGGGCGGGCGCGAGCGCTCGCCCAGTTCATGACGTCAGTCCCCCGACGGATCGGGCTGTGTGTATGCACAACACACTGCCCGATCCGTACATAGATATATCTGCAGATCAATTGATCTGCAGCTATATCTAATAGTGTGTACCCACCTTAAGACAGATACGTCTATGTGGCAGACTACACAAGATGATACAACAGATGATGATACAGTATATTCAAATACTCCGTATGATGATCAGTCGCAGAGTTTTAGTTCAGAGGATGTAGCTGAACTTATTAATACTGTGAAGGCTCTTGGAAGATTCAGCCAAGACAGTGTTAAAATCTAAAGCACCTGTGTTTAAACGAACAAAATCAGTTTAAACTGAATTCTCAGCGTCAGAGGAGCTGACGGAAATGATGGATGAGTCTTGGGCGACGCCCAGTAAAAAGTATAAGATTCTGAAAAGATGGGATTCTTATTATCCATTTCCAGCTGTGGATTGTTCGAAAAGAGAAGTTCCTCCGAAAGTAGATGCATAAATCTGCTTTACCACTGTCATCTACCTCACTAAATGATGTCACAGACAGAAGGGTAGATAGCTTCTTGAAAAATGTATTTTCTCTAGTAGGAGCAGTGGTAAGACCTGCTATGGCTTCGGCCTGGGTAGCAAAGGAAATGGGCGACTGGATAGAGGAACTAGAGAATGACATCTCTTCTCCTACTAGGGAGCAGAAGTATCATTTAAGCCGTTTAAGACAATCTGCCCAATACTTCGAAGAAGCAGCAATTGATATGGGTACAGTTGCTTCTAAAGCTTCAGCCTTGACAGTAGCCGCTCGCAGAGCAGTTTGGCTACATACCTGGAAAGCAGATGCGGAATCCAAGAAAGAATTGGAAGCATTGCCTTTCATTGGTAATATATTGTTTGGGAAACCATTATCTAATATCCTAGAATCAGAGGCTGAATCAAAGAAGGTCAAATTTCCGGCTACTTATAACCCTAAGTCCAAGGGTTCAAAGTTTTGCTCATTTCGTTGGCAAAGCAAAGCGAAAGCTAAAAAGGGATGTCTAAGCAACCCCAGTTCAAAACCAGGGGTAGGAAGCAGTGGGCTAGCAAAAAGCCAGCTTCCAAGCCTGAACAGAAACCATCAGCCTGAAGAGACGGGCCTCCGCCTGGAGGATTCCAGGGTTGGGCGCCGACTCCTTCATTTTGCACACATATGGCAACAGTCAACAACAGATGCTTGGGTGCAGAAGGTTGTATCTCAGGGGTATGGGTTCCCATTCAGGAGGCAGCCTCCTCAAAGATTTTTTTTTTTTTACACCAGCCCGTCTCGTATAGAGTCGAAGGCCAATGCCCTGCAAGAAGCAGTCCAAAAATTACTGCAGTCGGGTGTGATTGTCCTAGTACCTCCATCACAAAGGGGACAGGGGTTTTACTCCAATCTACTTCTGATCCAGAAGCCAAATGGGTCATTTCGACCAATTCTCAATCTGAAAATGTTGAACAAATACATTTGGATTCCAAGGTTCCACATGGAGACGTTACGCTCCATAATGTTGGCTATGGAACCGGGAGATTACATGGTATCTCTGGATGTACGGGATTCTTACCTACATGTGCCTATAGCACTGTCTCATCAGTGTTACCTCAGGTTTGCCATCCTCCAGGAACATTTTCAGTTCCAAGTTTTGCCCTTTGGGCTAGCAACAGCACCCAGGGTGTTTACCAAGATTATGGTGGTTATGGCAGCTTGTCTGCGCAAACAGGGGATAAGAATATTCCCATACCTCGACGACCTGTTGATCCTAGCACATTCGCAAGATTTACTTTTGAGCCATCTTCAACAGACAATAGTTTGTTTACAGAGACACGGGTGGCTCAGAAATTGGGAAAAGTCGTCTCTGAATCCGTCACAGCGGATGGTTCATTTGGGGGCCATATTGGATTCAGACCTACAGAAAGTTCTCTTACCAGAGAAAAAGATAGTCAAGGTGCAGGTTATGGCTCAGGAAGCGTTGCACGCCCAGACAATGTCAGTCCATGCAGCAATGCGACTGTTGGGTCTGATGGTATCAAGCTTCGACATGGTGGAATATGCGCAATTCCACTCCAGACCATTGCAGCACCTTATTCTGACCAAATGGAACGGAAATCATCAGACGATAAAAAAGCAGATGATAAAGTTTCCAGTAAACGTAAAAAGATCTCTAGCGTGGTGGCTACAGACAGACCATTTAAACAAGGGGAGACCCTTTTGGATAAAAGAATGGCAAGTCCTGACAACAGATGCAAGCCTGCAAGGCTGGGGTGCGGTACTCGGAAGCCTGTGGTTCCAGGGAAAATGGACCGCAAGGGAAAGTCGCCTGCCAATAAATCTGTTGGAAATAAGGGCCATTTTACATGGCTTTGGTTCAGGCAAAGGACACTCTGCAAGGAAGACCGGTCCAGATTTGCTCAGACAAAGCGACAGCAGTAGCGTACCTCAATCATCAAGGGGGAACTCACAGCAAGAGACTGATGGAGGAAGTAACTCCCATTCTAAGATGGGCAGAACTCCATCTCCCAACATTGTCAGCAGTGTTTGTCCCAGGTGTACTGAACTGGGAAGCGGATTTTCTCAGTCGACACACCCCATTCAGGAAATCGAATGGGCATTACACCCAGAAGTGTTTCAGGCAATAGTGAACAGATGGGGTTTACCAGAGATAGACCTCATGGCGTCTCGTCTAAACAACAAATTTCCAAGGTACGGATCGAGAACAAAGGATCCCAGAGCGGTCCTTGTAGACGCACTGTCAGTAGAATGGAAATTTCGTCTGGCATATCTGTTCCCTCCAATATCTCTGTTACCCAGAGTAGTGAGAAAAATGAAGCAAGCAAAAGGAGCAATAATTCTAATAGCTCCAGCTTGGCCAAGAAGGCATTGGTACACAGATCTACTAAGGATGTCCGTGGAAGCGCCCATACTGCTCCCTCAACATCCAGATCTGCTAATGCAGAGTCCTTGTTGGCACAGCCATCTGGATCGTCTGTCTTTGACGGCGTGGCTGTTGAAACCTCTATCTTAGAAGCTAGAGGATTTTCAAGACAAGTAATCCAAACTATGCTGAGGGCAAGAAAGCCTTCTTCAGATCGTGTGTATCATAGAATATGGCAAGCCTATATTCACTGGTGTACTGGAAAAAGTTTGAATCCAAGATCTTTTGAAGTATCCAGGATTTTGGATTTCCTTCAAGCAGGATTGGATAAAGGGTTGAAAGTGGCTTCTTTGAGAGTTCAAGTATCAGCATTAACTGTATGGTTTCAGCAAAAGAATGCTGATTTACAGGATGTACGTACTTTCTTTCAGGGAGTTGTACATATTCAACCTCCATTTGTTCCTCCTGCAGCTCCTTGGGATTTGAATTTAGTTCTTAAATTCCTCCAGGGTCCTCCGTTTGAACCGCTTAAGAGAGCAGATCTTAAATGGTTAACGGGTAAAGTACTTTTTCTACTGGCAATGGTGTCAGAAGAGTGTCAGATTTAGGAACATTATCGTGTAAGTCTCCTTTCCTAAGTTTTTTTCCAGACAGAGCAGTTCTAAGAACGAGATCTGGTTATCTTCCAAAGGTGGTATCAAAGTTTCACCTGAATGAAGAGATTGTAGTCCCAGCTTTTCAGGTATCGGGACTATCTGCGGGAGAAGCGTCGCTGGACGTAGTCCGAGCTTTAAGAATCTACATAGATCGTACTAGTGCCATCAGGAAAACAGATTCTCTCCATCCTCTACGGATTTCATAGAAGAGGATGGCCTGCTAGTAAACAGACGCTGGCGAGATGGCTCCGAATGGTAATATCAGAAGCTTATTCTCATGCAGATCTCCCTACTCCGGCTAATGTCTCTGCACACTCTACACGTAAGGTAGGTCCTTCATGGGCAGCACAACAGGGTGCTTCAGAAGAACAGATTTGTAAGGCAGCCACATGGTCTTCCATAAACACATTCATTAGACATTATGCCTTGGATACTTTTGCCTCTCATGAAGCAGACTTCGGGCGAAAGGTCCTCCTGTGTAATCAGGAGCGTCACCCACCACTAAAATTGGCTTTGGGAATCCCAATGTTATCCTGTGGATAATCCTGTGGACCCAGCCAGAGAAATAGACGTTATGGTAAGAACTTACCGTTGATTTCTCTTATGTCCACAGGTATCCACAGGGATCCCATCCTGATGCATCTGATTTGAGGATCTTGACAATCACTAAACCTCTTCCCTCTTGTATGGAAGAGTGTGCATGTGTGTTCTTATCGCCTAAATAGGTTTCTACCTGATGCTCCTGCCTAAATCGCTGTGGAAAGAACTGATTTGACTGAGTCAGTGGGCGGGATTATATGGGGAAGCCCCAATGCATCCTGGGAGGCCAGAAAGCTCGTGACCGTGTTGGTGCAATTTCCGCTGTCGCTCAACCATATTCCAATGTTATCCTGTGGATACCTGTGGACATAAGAGAAATCACGTTATCAACAGTAAGTTCTTACCATAACGTCTATTTTCCTCATGACAAAGAGGTTTTATAGTGTAACACAATGCAATATCAGTATGTTAACGCCTGCTAACTGTTATTAAAGACCATTCTTGGCACAGTGGTTTGAGACAAAAGTGTCAGGAGCAGTTGGCCCCTTGTTAATGACAGTTAGAGGCACTTTGAGTTAGGGATAGTATCAGCTGCTTATTTATTCAAGTCCATTGTACACCTGTGCAGCTTTTTGGCTGCCATTATTAATCAAGAGGTTGGGATCATTCTTCTGCTTGTTAGTGACAGATCATTGTGGCACTTGTAGCAACTAACAGCGGGATCTGGTTGGGATCCCAGCAGTCAAATACCAGCACCGGAATACCGACACTGATCAAAATGCAGGGGGTGTTTAGGTTTAGGATGTGGGGGTAGAGTTAGGTTTAGGCACCACCAGGGAGGGTGAGGGTATACTTACCTTCCCTATGTCAGGTTTCTAAGCATCGGGATGCCGTGGTCTGCCGGCATTTCTTACCCAACGCCTAGCAGCATGGATGTGCATATTACATTAGGTGCAGTACCTGGTTTTGTACTCCAGCCACCATACTAGAAGCTTTTTTTTTTTCATACTAGCTATTGTGTTGGAAGTTTGTGTATGTTAACAAGAAGAATTTGTGGTTTGCTTATTGTGTACTTTTCTCTTTGCTGAGTCTAAGGGGTATGTTCAATTGAAATCGAAAGCTGGCGTCTGTCGAAAAGACTGCGGTTTTCGACTTTTAGGTCGGAAGGGGTTTCGACCTATTCAATCTAACACCAAATTATTCGACAAGTCAAGGAATTCGACTTGTCGAAAAGCACGTGGATCGGCGGAATAGCTGCCCTTTTCGACCATCTCAATTTGACTTTAAAAAAAGTCGACGTGAGATGCGGGAGCAGAGACGGGGAGAGCCACGGGCAGACGGGGAGAGCAGCGCCGGAGGATGTGCCACAGCCACCGCTCACAGCAGCGTCCACCCGGCTCCAGCAAGCGAGACCTCGCTTGGAGCTGGGTGGACGCTGCCGTGAATGGTGGCTGTGATGTGGGAGCAGAGACGGGGGAGAGGCAGAGACGGGGGTGGGGAGCCGCGGGCAGACGGGGGAGAGCAGCGCTACGCCAGTGGCTCTCCCCAGTCTGCCCGCGGCTCTCCCCCGTCTCCGCTCCCGCATCTCAATTCAACTTTTTTTTTTTATAAAAGTCGAATTGAGATTGCATTGAATAGCCGAGGTCGGAGCCATTCCGACAAATGAATGTCTGAATGGATCCGACTTCAATTGAATATACCCCTAAATATCAATTGTCTTTTATGCTCTGCAGTCGTATGTTTTGCATTTACATTTCTAAAAGTGGGCACATATCCTTGGCCTCTGCCCTGGACCATGTCCCCTGCATACAGAAAAAACAAGTCTTGCATGTATTTCTGGTAAATATATCAAATGAATGGAAGTATGTATATAGTGCTACAGATAGATAATCTCCACAACACAAGTGTGCAGAGTTAGTGTAATTCAGGGCCATTGTAAAAAAAAATCTCTAGCTTTGTATCTTTTGAGTTTTCAACATAAGTTGACAAGTTAAATTATAGCTCTTTTTATAGGTTTTCATAAAAAAATAAATAACACAGGCTCTTAATGCAAAGAGTTGAACTGAATTATCAAGTAGATGTTCCTTTTATGTCCCATGCGTGACATGGAATGTCGAGTTTATGCAGGAAAGAAAGACAACAGATATGTCTGGTTTGCAATATCTATTAGGATGCTCTGCTGCAATGTGTCAATGTAATGTTTGCTAGCACCCTGCACCTATCACAACCAGTACAGTTTCTCTTTCCTGCCTGGAGTGCCACTCTCTGCTCTAGTGCATCAAACACACTCTGGTCTGTATCTCAGCACTGAGATACAGAGCAGAGTGTGCTAGAAGCACCAGAGCATAGTGTGTCACCCCAGGCAGGAAAGAGGAACTGTGCAGGCTGTGATGGGATCAGGGTGCTAGAATATACTCTATCTATGGTTGGCTACCACAAACTGATCACCTGACACTTGCCTCCAATCTATCCTATATAATAAAAAGTTAAAGTTGCCCCTTACTTCTATGGGAGGGGTGGGGGGGGGATTTGAGTGTTTTGTGCGCCGGCAGATACTAGATGGCACCTGACAGAGCAATTCATGTCTTGCTACGTTCGGGCGCTCACAGCCATCGATGCTGACATTACTGTTATGATGTTCCTTCATTTTGATGGGCAGGTAACTAGATTTTGCATATGTGAATTGGAGATTGCGTTTCTACTGAAGAATCTCTGATTAAAATTGCCTTGGTATAGTGAAAGTATGAACACTCCACTTACTTCATGTGCTTTATTCAACTCCGTATATCAGAAACGATGTTTCTTAAATGTCCGATAGTGACTTGCTCTTTAAATCTTCACAGTGCTTATGCCTCTAGCAGTGAACATTTTATCTTGCCATCTACAATAAGCACTTCCATTAATCACTGATGAAACCCAATGGTATATACTTAATGTGTCTGCACAAAGCGCAACCTTGAGTGGACTCGATGACGAAGGACAATCTGGAGGACAGTGTGCATTGACTCAGCATACCAGCCTGCCCTCCTGCTTGGCTGCTAGAGATCTTTCTCAGAAATATGTAAATTATGTAGCATGTTGTGAAAGATTATTGGAAGAAAAGTTAGAAATTATTTTTTCTTTTTTTTTCTTTTTTTCTTTTTTTTCAGGTATATGTCACAGTTGCTTTCAGGGCCGTAATAAAATAGATAACTAGTTTTATTTTATTTTGTTTATGGCAGCTGTGGCTCCTACTTAATGTAGGGTGTCTGCCGCTACTCCAGTGTTCAGAGAGGAGAGCCGACAGCCTGCCCCTGGGTCCCGGCACCTGCACAATGGATTCGCCAGGTGCTGGGACCGGCGCATGTGCAGATGCCGAGGTGCAACTGTGCAAGCACAAACCCCCGGCTTCTATGGACTGCATCGACTGCAGTCCATAAAAGCTAGCAGCCTGGTCTGGCAGTCTCGGAGGGAGGAAACACCTCCCAGTGGGACAGTCTGTAGTGGCTGTGATTGACAGATAGGTCTTCCAATAGGAAGTCACTGCCAGTCAGTCATGGACTGCATCTGGCTCACTGACACTATTCCGGGGGGGGGGGGGGGGGGGGGGATGCAGCAATCCAGCCCATAGGTAAAATTTGCAACTGTTTAGTTGTCAGTGCATCTGCAGACTCTCAGAAATTCCTGAACTGCCTGCATCTTGCAGACTATTACATATTGCCCCCAATGTGAAGAAAGGAGAACATGTGTATCCTGCAACCAACTGTAGAATACCTTCACAAGATTCCTCTGTATACTTCAAGTAACACGCTACATACATATGTGGCCAAACTGAATACTCTATGTAAGATGAATACCGCATTTCAGTATTATCTTTTCTCTAGCATTCATAAGGGATATTGGGGACAGATTAGTACGATGGGGTATACAGGTTGAGAGGAAAAGTAAGAGGGAAACTGTATGGTTGACGCACTGGAAAAAAGTTTACTTTATCTTAAAACTTAACCTTTATTAGATATACATTAAATTATCAATTATTACCCAGACAACAGTGAAACATAAGAGTTAAAATCAGACAAACTAACATATATGTGAAACCTATAAGATAGGAAATTGTGAAAAAAAGAATTTAAAAGGCGTGTCCGCGTGTGTTTGATACGCGTAATATTCTTGGAATACTATATCTCTTTAAATATTGCCATTATCTGATCCATTGGCAATATAATTCTTGCAATATGATGGCTGTTACTTTAATATTGTTAAACGACTATCTATAATGTTTAGTCAGCTCGTGTTGCTCCCTGACGAAGCTGCCTGTTAGTGCAGTGAAACACGCGTGTAGGGCACAGCGTGCCCGCGTGTAGTTTAGATATGATGTTATAATAACAAAATGTATATTTATGTATATGGAAATGGCTGCTACTAGTGAAGCATTGGCTGCTTATAATTGAGGAGAGGATATAAAGCATAAAAGAACTGTAACAAATGTATCTAATGCCACCTGCTGATAGCTGCTGATTCTAACCACATGCATTTAAAATTATGATACTTATTATCAGAATCTGCAACAAATGTTTCAAACTTTACATGCTGACAGCAGTTGATATTGTGAATACTACACGCTGTTTGCAGTAAAATTTCTTCTACTTTAAACACAACAGCTGAGGTTTTAGATAGTATATAGTAATATCAGCTGAGCCCTGCCGATGGGAATAATCCTATTGAATGAGAGACAAGCAATCCCATGTACAGGACGACATTGCTACTATCATATATACCAGCTGCAACATGTGTGATATACTGTAGGTGTGTTAAAATGTTACAGTGAAGTATTCCCAGAAATTAAGGGATAGAGAAGTTATAAGACTTATACATCACACTGTAATGCACTACAATATAGCAGACAACGTGGCAAACATTTGAAACCATAAGGTGGCCACATGCTCTAATAGATGAATTTACTCACCACTACTGGGAAGGTATATAAAAAATGTGGGACTTATAAAGCCTATTAGTGGAATACCAGCAAGGGAGATGATATGTGAGACAGGTATATAATCTTAAAAGGAGTCTGGTCCTCTAGAAATACTATAACTCCACATCTTTAATAAAACACCTTAATAGAGAAGTGACTCAAGTGGATCTAATAGTATAAAAACTATCGCATGGGGCTGGGAATACATGTGGTGGACATCATAAATAGGGATTGCTATACCCCTTAATGTCCTATACCATATTTGGGACTGCCATATCCCCTAAAAACTAAATCCCCCTTCTCTATATCTGATTATATTGTTCTAATGAAATACGAGTAAGGGATAGGAAATGTGGGATTGACATATATCTTTAAAGGAGTATGGTCTCCTAGAATGCTATAGCCTTACATCTCCAAATACCTTAATAGGAGAAGTGACCTAAGCGGATCTGACAGAATATAATACAGATTACCGCATGAGGTGGAAATATATGTGGTGGATATTAGAAATAGGGACTGCTATATCCCTTAATGATCCACACCACAGTTGGGACTGCCATATCCCCTAAATAAAATCCCCTCTCACTTTATTGTTCTCTACATACACCCTTGCGAAATTTGTGGTGGATATACCCTATACCCTATAATCAAATCCCTTCTATTCGTCTCTATACATACCCGTGTGAATTCAGTGTCCACATATTAATATAGACAGTGAGTGCAAATTAATACTTACCTTCCTGGAGAATAATCTGGGGATAGAGATATTCATCCTGCAGCTGATTCCGGCCAAGCATTACAATATTGAGACGTAGGAATATCAATTGACTATACACAATTTTTTTTTTTATTTAATTACTGGTAGCCAATATATATCTACATAATCGGGTGAAATTTATAGTCCCTGAATTGGGATTTAACCCCAGGAAAAATCTATTATCTTCTTGCTGACTAAACATTATAGATAGTCGTTTAACAATATTAAAGTAACAGCCATCATATTGCAAGAATTATATTGCCAATGGATCCGATAATGGCAATATTTAAAGAGATATAGTATTCCAAGAATATTACGCGTATCAAACACACGCGGACACGCCTTTTAAATTTTTTTTCACAATTTCCTATCTTATAGGTTTCACATATATGTTAGTTTGTCTGATTTTAACTCTTATGTTTCACTGTTGTCTGGGTAATAATTGATAATTTAATGTATATCTAATAAAGGTTAAGTTTTAAGATAAAGTAAACTTTTTTCCAGTGCGTCAACCATACAGTTTCCCTCTTACTTTTCCTCTCAACCTGATTGCTTATACACTGTAATTGACAGCACCCCCTTTCCATATTAAGCATTGCCTGATATAAAGGGAAAAGGGGTTTAACAAGTGATGATGGTTCACATATATTCACAATATCGTTAATATATATCGAGTGTGCAGATACCCAACTCCTGTACGATGGGGTATAGACTGGTCCAAAGGAGCCAGTGCACTTTAAATTTCTTCAACTGGGTGTGCTGGCTCCTCCCCTCTATGCCCCCTCCCACAGGCAATTTAGAAAAAAGTGCCCTCAGGAGAGGATGCACACAAAGCTCCAGAGTTTTTCTTCAATTTCATTTAAACTTTTGCTTATTTCGGTATGCTGTTTGGGCAACAGCATACCTGCGCTGTGGGAGTTAGGGATGGGGATGGGGGGACGGTCACCGGCCTCATGAGGTGCTGAGCCGCTTCTCCGCTGCAGGACCACCGTCCTGAGGGGCTGTTTGTTCAGCCGGGCACTGCGCCTTAGCTGTCGCATCCGCAGCTTGCCGCACACCCCTGACAGAGCCTGAAGGTGATCGTCATGGTGAGTACAAACCGGGGGCCCCGCTAGGGGGCCTCCCGGTTCATTGTGCGTCAGAAACGTGGGTGAGGCATACAGGTCCCTCCTGGGGGGACCCGCGGGTGCCCCTACGTGAGACTGGCAGGAGGTGTGTTATACCAAGCATTTATGTGAGGCTACACAGCCTGTGGAGTCATAGCCAGTATAAAACTCATTAGCAGCTCAGGTGCCATAGCGGGGGGCGGAGCTTCATCAGAGCGGACTCGGCTGCATTTTGGCGCCTTCCTCTACATAAGCCTCATACAGCTCCTCCAAACGGTCAGAGAATCGCTGGTACCTGATCTAGAGGGGGAGACCCGCTATTAGTGCACAGTTTACATTCCTCTGGGGAATTTTCTGTACAGCATTATAACTGTTATATATTACTACATAAAAGGCTGACAGTCTCACTGGGGCTGTACAGCGTTGGGTACGCTGGTGTCCTCTTACATGCAATAGGGCAGGCTTGTATTGTATTCAGTGTGTATTGTTTCTGTATTTCATTATGGTGAAACAGAAGTCATGCAATGTGTGTAATGCCAGATTCTCCTCTATTTCATCGGGCTCCATATCCTGTGAGCAGTGTAGTCAGTCATCACAAAATGCTGTTAACAACATGGGGGGAGAGTCCAGAGCCTTCCTGGCTGGGGGCTATATAAACTATGATGTCGGATATGTCATCTCAGCTCACTGCCAATGCCAACAAAACACAAGAACTGCAATAAGCAGTAGCTACCCTAACTGCCAAGGCTGATGCTTCCCATACCCCGCTGTCTACTACAGGTGCACAAAAACGTGCTTTACCTGCAATTTTATCAGATTCTGATGATGATATACACGTGGATGGGGATGATGGTGATCCCATTATTGGGGATACCACCCTTGCACAGGCTATCGAACCCCTCATATTGGCCATACGGGATGTGTTAAAGCTCCCCCTGGAGGACGCTACTGATCAGCAGTCATTTTTCCTTCCTCAAGACAAACTGACAGTCACTTTTCCTGATTGCAAGGAATTGGATGATTTATTTAAATTAGCCTGGAAAAATCCAGATAAAAAATTATCAGGTCTCCAAAAGGTTTTTAAATACCTTCCCATTTGCCCCTGAAGGCAGGATATTCTGGGAAGAATCTCCAGCAGTAGGCGTCTCAGTCTCTCGCCTTTCTAAAAAGGTGGTGCTCCCTGCTCCGGGCTCTTTTATGGTAAAGGACCCGGGGGATAGGAAAATTGAGACCACTCTCTAAAATCTATCTACACTGCTGCAGGTGTAGCTCAAAGACCGGTCATTGCTGGTTGCTGGATGACACATGCCATTCATACATGCGCGCAGAGCCATATGGTTGCGTCAGGGGATGGCAGATGCTGACTCCAAACATAATGTGCAATCTCTTCCCTTCACAGGTGAATGGCTCTTCAGAGCTGAATTGGACACATGGATCTCCAAAGCTACTGCTGGGAAATCCACGTTTCTCCCTTCTGCGACTCCGCCTGCTAGGTGTACCTACTCGGGACAGTCTACTCAGTCCTTTCGGTCCTCAAGATTTCGTTCTAGGGCCCGGGCTGCCTCCAATGCAGCTAGAGGCTCCAGAGGTAAGCCTAAGAAATCAGCTGTTGCTGGCACTCAGGAACAGTGCGCCAGTTCAGCTTCCACAAAGACTTCGGCATGACGGTGCCCACCCCCCACCCCCCAGGGAATCTCGTGGTGGGAGCTCTGTTACGTCACTACAGCCACGTCTGGGACGGTTCTTGCTAAGATGCCTGGGTAAGGGACCTTATCTCTCAGGGTTACAAGCTGGAGTTCGACGGTGCTCCTCCCCAACGATTTTTTAAATCAGGCTTGCCAGTTTTGGAAGACATGCGTGTTACGCTACTACTGGCCATCGACAAGTTGGTCCAGTCCCAGGTCATTGTTCCAGTACCCCTGCTACAGCAAGGACAACGTTACTACTCCAGTCTGTTTGTAGTGCCAAAACCAGACTGGTCTGTAAGACCCATTTTGAATCTGAAGTCCTTGAATCCTTACCTGAAGGTTTTCAAATTCAAGATGGAATCTTTGAGAGCGGTGATCGCGTGCCTGGAACAACAGGAATTCCTCGTGTCCCTGGATATAAAGGATGCCTACCTACATATCCCAATTTGGCATCCTCATCAGGCCTATCTGCGGTTCGCCCTATTGAACAATCACTACCAGTTTCAGGCGTTGCCCTTCTGCCTGTCTACAGCTCCGAGGGTGTTCACAAAGGTGATGGCGAAAATGATGTTCCAGCTCAGAGTCCAGAGTGTCAACATTGTCCCTTACTTGGACGATCTGCTGATAAAAGCAAGTTCCAGGGAGCTTCTACTGCTCCATATAGATCGCACTATACAACTTCTGTCTCACCATGGGTGGATTCTCAACCTACAGAAGTCTCAACTGGAACGGTCTCAAAGGCTCCTGTTTCTGGGTATGATACTGTAGCTCAGAGTGTTCCTCCCAGAGGACAAGGTGAGAACACTTCAAGAGATGGTTCACATGGTTCTCCGACCTGCTCAAGTTTCCATTCATCTATGCATAAAATTGTTGGGAAAAATGGTAGCCTCGTACAAGGTGATAAAGTTCAGAAGGTTCCATGCCAGACCCTTTCAACATCCTCAGGCGTTTCAACAGATTGTCGACAGGTGGGGATACTCGCAGATCGACATGGTGTCTCGCCTCAACAAGAAACTTTGGTGAAACTGCTCGCGAACTAGAGACCCTCAGGCGAGTGCAGTGGATGCACTGACGTCGCCTTGGCCTTACCGGCTGGTCTGCCTATTCTCTCAGATTCCGTTGATCCCAAGGGTGCTCCAGCGGATCAGACATCTGAGTACAAGCAATCCTGATTGTGCCAGATTGACCCCAAAGGGCGTGGTATGCAGATCTTCTGGACATGTCCATAGAAGACACTTGGCCTCTGCCGCTAAGAAAGGATATTCGTCAGCAAGGGCCGTTCGTCTACCTGGACTTACAGCGGCTTCTTTTGACGGCATGGAAGTTGAGCGGAACATCCTAGCTCACAAAGCTTTCCAAAAAAGTTGTTGCCACTATGGTGCAAGCCAGAAAACCTGTGACATCAAGACACTATCATCATATGTGGAGGAGATATGTCTCTTGGTACAAGGAACGCATGTATCCACCTGCAGAGTTTCACTTGTGCCGTTTCCTCCGTTTCCTGCAGGCTGGTGTGAATAAGGGTTTACGTCTGGGTTCCATTAAGGTCCAGATTTCAGCTCTCTCCATTTGTTTTCAGAAGAAATTGGCTGTGTTGCCAGAAGTTCAGACCTTCTTACAAGGGATACACCACAAACAACCTCCCTTTGTGCTGCCTGCGGCACCCTGGGCTTTGGATGTAGTGGTGAAATTTCTACAGTCATCCTGGTTTGAGCCTCTGATGACGGTAGAAGACAAGTGATGTAATTGGCCCTGGATTCTGCTAGACGCGTCTCAGAATTGGTGGCCTTATTGTGTAAAAGTCCCTACTTGGTCTTTTACAAGGACAGAGCGGAGCTCCAGACTAGATAGCAGTTCCTGCTGAAGGTTGTCTCCGCATTCCACCTGAATCAACCTATTGTGGTTCCGTCCTGTCCTGACGCTTCGGCTCCTCTGGAGTCTTTTGGATGTTGTGCGTGCTTTGAAGATCTATGTCAGGTGCACTGCTCGGGTCAGGAAGACTGATTCCTTATTCGTGCTTTATGATGCGCAGAAAAAGGGTTGTCCTGCTTCAAAGCAGACCATTGCTTGCTGGATTAGACTTACTATCCAACAGGCCTATTTGACTGACTGCAGCCTTACCTGTTCCTCAGTCTCTGAAGACTCACTCTACAAGGTCAGTGGGCTCTTCCTGGACGGCTACCCGTGGAGTCTCGGCCTTGCAACTATGCCGAGCGGCTACCTGGTCGGGGAAGAACACTTTTTTTTTTTTTTTGTTTTTTGTTTTTTTTGTTAACTTCTACAACTTGATACCCAGTTTGGGCAGGCGGTGCTGCAGCAGTCTCCGCCCGTTCCCGCCCATTTTGGAAGCTTTGGGACGTCCCCATCGTACTAATCTGTCCTCAGTATCCCTTATGAATGCTAGAGAAAATAGGATTTTAACTACCTACCGGTAAATCCTTTTCTTGTGCAGGTTCTCTGTTATGCGTTACCTGTTCAGCTGTTGCTGTTTTCTGTTGCTGGCCCGGTTATTTTATGGTGTGCTGGTGTGTAAATCTCATCACACTTCTTGTTGTTATGTTCCTTCTCTCAAGTATGTCCTTTCTCCTTCGGGACTGTTTTACCTATAACTGCCTGTGGGAGGGGGCATAGAGGGGATGAGCCAGCATACCAGGTTGAAGAAATTTAAAGTGCACTGGCTCCTTTGGACCCGTCTGTGCCCCTTCGTACTAATCTGTCCCCAATATCCCTTATGGACTACGAGAAAAGGATTTACCGGTAGGTATTTAAAATCCTATTTTCCTTCATTTCATAGAACAGCATCAAATATTCCAATGGATATTATAAAAATGAAGAAATAGAAATTCTAGTGCAACACAGTATTAAGTATCTGGATTATTTAATATAAAATTTGCACTTGCATATAGACAATAAAACAGCATATCACAAATTGAATTTGTGCTGCTGTAGCAGTCTACAGTGACAAGGAGCACTTCAATTGTTTGTGCTGATAGGCTCGAGTTACTGTGCATCTATTCCACAAGAAGCACTCAAATGCACTTCGTTTAGATGTGTAAACTATCAGGCTTGTCGAATTTAGTTGCCAAAAAGTCCTGCCTGGGGTGTATTTTTGCTCGCCAGCTCAGGAGAGTACGAACAGAAATAATTGGCGCCCATCGGCACAAACAGTTGAACTGCTCCTGGTCACTTTAGATGGGAGGTGCAGCAGTGCAAAAATAATTAAATTCCCCCAAATGTGTTTATATAATGCCTAACAGAAGTCCAAATATAACATAATTGAGTCGAACCTGGTTAAGTTGGATCTCAAGGGACGGCACGTTCAGACTCTCTTAAAGAGGTATCTCACTTACCCAGTTTCTCACTTATCCAGGTTCAAGAAGTACGTGTTTCACTTATAGAGGTGCCTACATGCTAAATAAAAATATGTACATTATGTACTCTCACTTTCTATCTGGGCTTCCTCAGCTCCACCCCCAGCAACCTCTTTTAGTTTCACGTTCATTCTTTGGCTGTGCACATGTTGATTACATTTTCCAGCTTCTGGGTCCTAAATTCCTCTCACTCAGTAGGAATGGCCATCGGTAGGTTACCCATTGATGGTCCCATTGTTGGGTAACATTGGTGGGGTGAAACCATCTGCAAGAGAACCATTGATGATTTCACCCACCGATGGTCATCCCTGCTTTACTATTCAGTATGCCGCAGGCCAATAAGAGCCCGGGGTGGAGCGTTGCAGTAGTATTGGGGGGTGGAGCTTAACTGTGTCCCGTTACCTTGACAAAATAAAAATATTCGGTGGCTGTGTATCATTGATGGTGAGGAACCATCTGGTTCTCCCCCATCAATGGAAAACTACTCTATATTGGCCATAGACCATTGATTTCGAATAATTGTTGGTCTATTGCGATCCATACCGCTTAGTAGCTCTTTTGAAAGTTATGTGTAAAGAGAAGTATGGGGTACTTTAGTGGGGGGGGGTGTTACATAGAGACTTGTCAAAACCTGTACTAATCCCAGTTACAGAGGTCCTGAGAGTGGTCATCTCATTTACAGAGGTTGATAAACTGCATAATCTCACTTTACGAGGCCCCAACAGCAATTGTCTCCGTTACAGAGACGATTATTCCTAATAACCGAGAAAAATCAGTTAGAGGTTTGGCAGTCTCACTAACAAAGGTTTTTTGGTGCAAAAATGCCTGAGACCTTTCAATTAGTCCCAGTAATAGAGGTTTCCCACTTATCCAAGTCATGCATACCTACCCTCCCGGAAGCTGTGGGTGACACAATTTTTGAGGTAGTCCTCTGCAGCCCTGGAAGCGTAGGCAGCTTTTCCGCATCCTACTCACTTCCCAATGAAACGGGCAGGATGGTGTAATAATTACCGGCGATCGCTGAGCTGCTGGAAGGAAGCGTGTGTAAATGACTGTAATTAAGTCATTTAGCTCCGCACCTTGCTATGGACCTGCGGTTTGCAGTTGTTTTTGGTGTTGGATTGGGGCCTTTAGCGCCATCCCTCGTCGTGGACCCGTGAATCTTGGGTGTTTCCCAGTGTTAGGGATGGGGACTAATGACGAGACCATTTGGCCCCAACCCCTAAAGTGACGTGCAGTGTCTCCTCTCTAGGCTTCTCCCGGAGAGGAGACTGGAAAAGTAGGTAAGTATGATCCAGGTTCCACTTATCCAGGTTCAACTGAATATCTCTCTCTCCACCACTAGTTCACAAGTCCCACCCTGCTAAATGCATTTCAGTACAGTATAATGTACTGGTCTGTAAATTAGAGGGAGGCCTAATGAACGCAACCCACAACTCACTTTTGATGAAGGTATATTATGAAACTAGTGGTGTGGGACTAGTGAACTCATCAGTATCCCCTCCAGAGGATGAATCTTTCAGGAAACCACCTTTAACACTGGGTAAAGCATGGGACTGAGCCTTGCAGTGTGGAGATATGTCCTGTTATATTTTGGCTTCTGGTAGGTATTCTAGATTACATTGCAGGTAATTAAAAATTTTTGACCAGGCGATTTTCAGTTGATTTTGCTGGCTGGGGTGATTTTGGACACTCGTTGGTTTTTGCACATGTCGCACCCAAATAGAATGGGTTCAGATGCATAAAGTGGGTAAACCGATCAAACTATTGTGCTCACTGCTGATTATGTGTAAAAATACAGACTTTTCGCACATTTCTGCCCGGCACCTCAGGGTGCTCAAAAAACAGTTAGACTCCCCCCCCCCCCCCCCCCTATTATATTGTCATCATTTGTGATATACTCTGTTTTATTGTCTATTTGCAAGTGCAACTATTATATTAAAGAACCTAGCTAGATTCAGTGTTTTTTTTTTTTTTTGATAGCCACTGGATTATTTGGTGCTGTTCTGTGAAGAGGAGGAAAAGATATTGTTCAATTTTGTTATTTTTTCATTTAAGTTAATCATAGGTGGAGGAACAAAGAAACATTTATTTACACAGTGCTAAATAGTTGTTTTTGTTTATATTCTATCTATTATGTAAACTTATAACCCTATACAGTATCTGTCGTGATCCTAATGATTCAAATAAACCAATTTCTTCTAGTGAATATTTTACAACAAACATACTGGTGGAACACTCTGTGTTTAAAGTGTGCAGTGTGGGCATGATGAGGCTTGTGGGGAATCAAATCCCTGTTCCAATCTGCTTGGAAATGTAATAAATGTTAGATTAGGTGCAGCTTTATAAGCCCCAGTACACAAGTTTAGATCCCCACATAGGGCCTCATTTAGAGTTAGTAGTAAATACAGATAGAGGGGCTCATTTAGAGTTCAAAGCATTTACATAAAAAACGGCACAAAATATGTTGTGCGGGATCTATATGATTTACCGGCAGGTGGGATGCAGGCTGTCCATATCCCGACAGCGGCATCCCGGACGCCAGAATGCCGGCAGCGGGGTAAGTGCAAAGAGGCCCCTTGCAAGTGGGAATCGTCCTGTTTTGCCGAGATTACGGCTGGCGGCATTGTCTGCTTTCGAGATTCTGGTGTCTGTATCCTGACCGTCGGGATCCAGACAGCCGGCAATTTGAACAGATCCCTGTTGTGCAAGGAAGTTTCATTCAGCAGCATACCAGAGACACCATTCATCATCATCATCATCATCATCATCATCATCATCACCATCACCACCACCACCACCACCACCACATAAAATAGCTTTCTCTAACGTCCTAAGTGGATACTGGCTCCTCCCACTAAGACCCTCCTCCAGACCTCAGTTGGATTTCTGTGCCCGGCTGAGCTGGATGCACACTAGGGGCTCTCCTGAGCACCTAGAAAGAAAGTATATTTAGGTTTTTTATTTTCAGTGAGATCTGCTGGCAACAGACTCACTGCAGCGAGGGACTAAGGGGAGAAGAAGCGAACCTACCTAACAGGTGGTAGTTTCGGCTTCTTAGGCTACTGGACACCATTAGCTCCAGAGGGATCGACCGCAGGACCCGACCTTGGTGTTCATTCCCGGAGCCGCGCCGCCGTCCCCCTTACAGAGCCAGAAGTACGAAGAAGGTCCGGAAAATCGGCGGCAGAAGACTTCGGTCTTCACCAAGGTAGCGCACAGCACTGCGCCATTGCTCCTCATGTACACCTCACACTTCGGTCACTGATGGGTGCAGGGCGCTGGGGGGGCGCCCTGAGGGCAATAAATAACACCTTGGCTGGCAAAATATACATCATATATAGTCCCAGAGGCTATATAGATGTAAAATTACCCCTGCCAGTATCACAGAAAAAGCGGGAGAAAGTCAGCCGAAAAGGGGGCGGGGCTTCTCCCTCAGCACACTGGCGCCATTTTCTCTTCACAGTGCAGCTGGAAGACAGCTCCCCAGGCTCTCCCCTGTAGTTTTCAGGCTCAAAGGGTTAAAAAGAGAGGGGGGGCACTAAATTTAGGCGCAATATATCTATACAAGCAGCTTTTTGGGGAAAAATCACTCAGTTATAGTATTAATCCCTGCATTATATAGTCTCTGGTGTGTGCTGGCATACTCTCTCTCGGTCTCCCCAAAGGACTTTGTGGGGTCCTGTCCTCAGTCAGAGCATTCCCTGTGTGTGTGCGATGTGTCGGTACGGCTGTGTCGACATGTTGGATGAGGAAGGTTACGTGGAGGCGGAGCAGAGGCCGATAAATGGGATGTCGCCCCCTGTGGGGCCGACACCAGAGTGGATGGATAGGTGGAAGGTATTAACCGACAGTGTCAACTCCTTACATAAAAGGCTGGATGACGTAACAGCTGTGGGACAGCCGGCTTCTCAGCCCGCGTCTGCCCAGGCGTCTCAAAGGCCATCAGGGGCTCAAAAAACGCCCGTTACCTCAGATGGCAGACACAGATGTCGACACGGAGTCTGACTCCAGTGTCGACGAGGTTGACACATATACACAATCCACTAGGAACATCCGTTACATGATCTCGGCAATGAAAAATGTGTTACGCATTTTCTGACATAAACCCAAGTACCACATAAAAGGGGTTTTATTTTTGGGGAGAAAAAACAGCCACTGTTTTGTTCCCCCATCAGATGAATGAATGAAGTGTGTAAAGAAGCGTGGTTTCCCCCGATAAGAAACTGGTTATTTCTAAAAAGTTACTGATGGCGTACCCTTTCCCGCCAGAGGATAGGTCACGTTGGGAGATATCCCTTAGGGTGGATAAGGCGCTCACACGTTTGTCAAAAGGTGGCACTGCCGTCTTAGGATACGGCCACCTTGAAGGAACCTGCTGATAAAAAGCAGGAGGCGATCCTGAAGTCTGTATTTACACACTCAGGTTATATACTGAAATTGCAATTGCCTCAGCATAAATAGTGCTGCTGCAGCGTGGTCTGACACCCGGTCAGATAATATTAATACGCTAAGACAGGGATAATAATATTTGCTAACATTGAGCATATTTAAGACGTTGTCTTATATATAAAGGATGCACAGAGGGATATTTGCCGGCTGGCATCCAGAATTAATGCAATGTCCATTCTGCCAGGAGGGTAGTAGAAACCCGGCAGTGGACAGGTGATGCTGCATTTAAAAGGCACATGGAGATTCTGCCTTATAAGGGTGAGGAATTGTTTGGGGATGGTCTCTGGGACCTCGTATCCACAGCAACAGCTGGGAAGAAA
This sequence comes from Pseudophryne corroboree, assembly GCF_028390025.1. Taxonomy (NCBI): domain Eukaryota; kingdom Metazoa; phylum Chordata; class Amphibia; order Anura; family Myobatrachidae; genus Pseudophryne; species Pseudophryne corroboree. The sequence goes on along the minus strand of NC_086446.1, from coordinate 293,082,757 downwards.
AAAGTTTACCTCAGGTTTCCTCACAAAAGCCTAAAGAAAGCACCGTATTTTCAGGTACAGTCCTTTCGGCTTCAGAAAAGCAAGCGGGTCAAAGGCGCTTCCTTTCTGCACAGAGACAAGGGAAGAAGGAAAAAGCTGCACCAGTCAGCCAGTTCCAGGATCAAATAAATTCCCTCGCTTCCTCTGAGTCCACCGCATGACGCTGGGGCTCCACAGGTGGAGACAGGTCTGTTGGGGGCGCGTCTCGGGAACTGCAGGGATCAGTGGGCTTGCCCACAGGTGGATCCCTAGGTTCTGCAAGTAGTATCACAGGGATACAGGCTGGAGTTCGAGACGACTCCCCCTCGCCGTTGCCTCACATCAGCCTTGCCTGCTGCCCTCGGAGAAAGGTAGTACTGGCGGCAATTCACAAGCTGTACTTCCAGCAGGTGAAATCAAGGTACCCCTCTTTCAACAAGGCCGGGGTTACTATTCCAAAATGTTGTGGTACCGAAACCAGACGGTTCGGTGAGACCCATGCTAAAATTGAAATCCTTGAACACTTATATACGAAGGTTCAAGTTCAAAATGGAATCGCTCAGGGCGATTATTGCAAGCCTGGAAAATTTCAGGGTATCACTGGACATCAAGGATACTTACCTGCATGTCCCTATTTACCCTCGTCACCAGGTGTACCTCAAAATTGTGGTACAGGATTGTCATTACCAATTCCAGACGTTGCCGTTGGTCTGTCCCCGGCACAGAGGGTATTTACCAAGGTAATGGCCGAAGTACTTATCCCGTACTTGGACGATCTCCTTATAAAGGCGAGGTCCAGGGAGCAGTTGTTCGTCGGAGTAGCACTATCTCGGGAAGTGCTACAACAGCACGGCTGGATTCTGAATATTCCAAAGTCACAGCTGGTTCCTACGACGCGTCTACTGTTCCTGGGTATGGTTCTGGACACAGAACAGGAAAAAAAATGTTTCTCCCGGAGGAGAAGTCCAAGGAGTTGGCGTCTCTAGACGGAGACCTCCTAATACAAATACAGGTGTTCGTGCATCTATGCACGTGAGCCTTGGGAAAGATGGTAGCTTCTTACGAAATATTTCCATTCGCCAAGTCCCATGCAAGGATCTTCCAGTGGGATCTGTTGGACAAGTGGTCCGGGTCGCATTCTCAGATGCATCGGCGGATAACCCTGTCTCCAAGGGCCAGGGTGTCGCTGTGGTGGTGACTGCACATCTTCTAGGGGGCCGCAGATTCGGCATACAGGACTGGGTCCTGGTGACCACGGATGCCAGCCTTCAAGGCTGGGGGGCAGTCACACAGGGAAGAAACTTCCAATGCCTATGGAAAAGTCAGGAGACTTCCCTACACATAAATGTTCTGGAACTTTGGGCCATTTACAATGCCCTAAGTCAGGCTAGACCCCTGCTTCAACACCGGCCGGTGCTGATCCAGTCAGACAACATCACGGCGGTCGCTCATGTAAACCGACAGGGCGGCACAAGAAGCAGGATGGCGATGGCAGAAGCCACAAGGATTCTCCGATGGGCGGAAAATCATGTGTTAGCACTGTCAGCAGTGTTCATTCCCGGAGTGGACAACTGAGAACTGTCTCAGCAGACACGAACTCCACCCGAGAGAGTGGGGACTTCATCCAGAAGTCTTCCAAATGATTGTACACAGTGGGGAAAGGCCACAGGTGGACAGGATGGCGTCCCGCCTCAACAAAAAGCTACAAAGATATTGCGCCAGGTCAAGGGACCCTCTGGCGATAGCTGTAGACGCTCTGGTAACACCGTGGGTGTACCAGTCGGTGTATGTGTTCCCTTCTCTGCCTCTCATACCCAGGGTAATAAAAATAATAATAAGGAGAGGAGTAAGAACTATACTCATTGTTCCGGGTGGCCAAGAAGAGCTTGGTACGCAGAACTCCAAGAAATGATCTCAGAGGACCCATGGCCTCTGCTGCTCAGACAGGACCTGCTGCAGCAGGGGGCCTGTCTGTTCCAAGACGTACCGCGGCTGCGTTTGACGGCATGGCGGTTGAACGCCTGATCCTGAAGGAAAAGGGCATTCCGGAGGAAGTTATCCCTACGCTATTTAGAGCTAGGAAAGAAGTGAATGCAAACCATTATCACGCATATGGCGGAAATATGGTGCGTGCTGTGAGGCCAGTAAGGCCCCAAAGGAGGAATTTCAGCTAGGTCGTTTTCTGCATTTCCTACAAGTCAGAGGTGACTATGGGCCTAAAATTGGGTTCCATTAAGGTCCAGATTTCGGCTCTATCGATTTTCTTCCAAAATAGAACTGGCTTCACTGCCTGAAGTTCAGACTTTTGTTAAGGGAGTGCTGCATAGTCAACCCCCGTTTGTGCCTCCAGTGGCACCGTGGGATCTCAACGTAGTGTTGGATTTCCTGAAGTCGCATTGAGTTGAGCCACTTAAATCCGTGGAGCTACAATACCTCACGTGGAAAGTGGTCATGCTGTGGGCCGTGGCGTCGGCCAGGCGTGTATCAGAATTGGCGGCTTTGTCATACAAATGCCCTTATCTGTATTCTATATGGATAAGGCGGAATTGAGGACTCGTTCCCAATTCCTTCCTAAGGTGGTATCCGTTTTTCATGTGAACCAACCTATTGTGGTGCCTGCGGCTACTTGGGACTTGGAGGATTCCAAGTTTTCTGGACTTAGTCAGGGCCCTAAAAAGTATATGTTTCCAGGACGGCTGGAGTCAGGAAAACTGACTCGCTATTTATCCTGTATGCACCCAACAAGCTGGGTGCTCCTGCTTCTAAGCAGACTATTGCTCGCTGGATCTGTAGCACGATTCAACTTGCACATTCTGCGGCTGGAATGCCGCACCCTAAATCTGTGAAAGCCCATTCCACGAGGAAAGTGGGCTCTTCTTGGGCGGCTGCCCGAGGGGTCTTGGCTTTACAAATTTTTCCGAGCTGTTACTTGGTCGGGTTAAAACACTCTTGCAAGAGTCTACAAGTTTGATACCCTGGCTGAGGAGGACCTAGAGTTTGCTCATTCGGTGCTGCAGAGTCATCCGCACTCTCCCGCCCGTTTGGGAGCTTTGGTATAATCCCCATGGTCCTTACGGAGTCCCAGCATCCACTTAGGACGTTAGAGAAAATAAGATTTTACTCACCGGTAAATCTATTTCTCGTAGTCCGTAGTGGATGCTGGGCGCCCATCCCAAGTGCGGATTGTCTGCAATACTTGTATATAGTTATTGCCTAACTAAAGGGTTATTGTTGAGCCATCTGTTGAGAGGCTCAGTTGTTATCATACTGTTAACTGGGTATAGTATCACGAGTTATACGGTGTGATTGGTGTGGCTGGTATGAGTCTTACCCGGGATTCAAAATCCTTCCTTATTGTGTCAGCTCTTCCGGGCACAGTATCCTAACTGAGGTCTGGAGGAGGGTCTTAGTGGGAGGAGCCAGTGCACATCAGGTAGTCCTAAAGCTTTCTTTAGTTGTGCCCAGTCTCCTGCGGAGCCGCTAATCCCCATGGTCCTTACGGAGTCCCAGCATCCACTACGGACTACGAGAAATAGATTTACCGGTGAGTAAAATCTTATTTTTCAATATATAGCTACATTGACAAAATACAGTTTTCTCTGACGTCCTAAGTGGATGCTGGGACTCCGTAAGGACCATGGGGAATAGCGGCTCCGCAGGAGACTGGGCACAACTAAAGAAAGCTTTAGGACTACCTGGTGTGCACTGGCTCCTCCCACTATGACCCTCCTCCAGACCTCAGTTAGAATCTTGTGCCCGGCTGAGCTGGATGCACACTAGGGGCTCTCCTGAGCTCCTAGAAAGAAAGTATGTTTAGGTTTTTTATTTTACAGTGAGATCTGCTGGCAACAGACTCACTGCAGCGAGGGACTAAGGGGAGAAGAAGCGAACCAACCTAACGGGTGGTAGTTTGGGCTTCTTAGGCTACTGGACACCATTAGCTCCAGAGGGATCGACCGCAGGACCCGACCTTGATATTCGTTCCCGGAGCCGCGCCGCCGGCCCCCTTACAGAGCCAGAAGCAAGAAATGTTCCGGAAAATCGGCGGCAGAAGACTTCTGTCTTCAACAAGGTAGCGCACAGCACTGCAGCTGTGCGCCATTGCTCCTCATGCACACCTCACACTCCGGTCACTGATGGGTGCAGGGCGCTGGGGGGGGGGCGCCCTGAGGGCAATATAAGACACCTTGGCTGGCAAATCATCACAATATATAGTCCCAGGGCTATATGTGTGATAAATTACCCCTGCCAGAATCCATAAAAAAGCGGGAGAAAAGTCAGCCGAAAAAGGGGCGGGGCTATCTCCCTCAGCACACTGGCGCCATTTTTTCTTCACAGTGCAGCTGGAAGGAAGACAGCTCCCCAAGCTCTCCCCTGTAGTTTTCAGGCTCAAAGGGTTAAAAAGAGAGGGGGGGGGGGCACTAAATTTAGGCGCAATATATGTATACAAGCAGCTATTGGGGGAAAAATCACTCAGTTATAGTGTTAATCCCTGCATTATATAGCGCTCTGGTGTGTGCTGGCATACTCTCTCTCTGTCTCCCCAAAGGACTTTGTGGGGTCTTGTCCTCAGTCAGAGCATTCCCTGTGTGTGTGCGGTGTGTCGGTACGGCTGTGTCGACATGTTGGATGAGGAAGGTTACGTGTAGGCGGAGCAGAGGCCGATAAATGGGATGTCGCCCCCTGTGGGGCCGACACCAGAGTGGATGGATAGGTGGAAGGTATTAACCGACAATGTCAACTCCTTACATTAAAGGCTGGATGACGTAACAGCTGTGGGACAGCTGGCTTCTCAGCCCGCGCCTGCCCAGGCGTCTCAAAGGCCATCAGGGGCTCAAAAATTGCCCGTTACCTCAGATGGCAGACACAGATGTCGACACGGAGTCTGACTCCAGTGTCGACGAGGTTGAGATATATACACAATCCACTAGGAACATCCGTTACATGATCTCGGCAATAAAAAATGTGTTACACATTTCTGACATGAACCCAAGTACCACATAAAAGGGGTTTTAATTTTGGGGAGAAAAAGCAGCCAGTGTTTTGTTCCCCCATCAGATGAGTGAATGAAGTGTGTAAAGAAGCGTGGGTTCCCCCGATAAGAAACTGGTAATTTCTAAAAAGTTACTGATGGCGTACCCTTTCCCGCCAGAGGATAGGTCACGTTGGGAGATATCCCCTAGGGTGGATAAGGCGCTCACACGTTTGTCAAAAAAGATGGCACTGCCGTCTTAGGATACGGCCACCTTGAAGGAGCCTGCTGATAAAAAGCAGGAGGCTATCCTGAAGTCTGTATATACACACTCAGGTTCTATACTGAGACCTGCAATTGCCTCAGCATAAATAGTGCTGCTGCAGCGTGGTCTGATACCCTGTTAGATAATATTAATACCCTAGACAGGGATAATATTTTGCTAACATAGAGCATATTAAAGACGTCGTCTTATATATGAAGGATGCACAGAGGGATTTTTGCCGGCTGGCATCCAGAATTAATGCAATGTCCATTCTGCCAGGAGGGTATTAGAAACCCGGCAGTGGACAGGTGATGCTGCCTTTAAAAGGCACATGGAGATTCTGCCTTATAAGGGTGAGGAATTGTTTGGGGATGGTCTCTGGGACCTCGTATCCACAGCAACAGCTGGGAAGAAATTTTTTTTACCTCAGGTTTCCTCACAGCCTAAGAAAGCACCGTATTTTCAGGTACAGTCCTTTCGGCTTCAGAAAAGCAAGCGGGTCAAAGGCGCTTCCTTTCTGCACAGAGACAAGGGAAGAAGGAAAAAGCTGCACCAGACAGCCAGTTCCCAGGATCAAAAATCTTCCCCCGCTTCCTCTGAGTCCACCGCATGACGCTGGGGCTCCAAAGGTGGAGACAGGTGCGGTGGGGGCGCGTCTCGGGAACTGCAGGGACCAGTGGGCTTGCCCACAGGTGGATCCCTAGGTTCTGCAAGTAGTATCACAGGGATACAGGCTGGAGTTCGAGGCGACTCCCCCTCGCCGTTACCTCACATCAGCCTTGCCTGCTGCCCTCGGAGAAAGGTAGTACTGGCGGCAATTCACAAGCTGTACTTCCAGCAGGTGAAATCAAGGTACGCCTCCTTCAACAAGGCCGGGGTTACTATTCCAAAATGTTGTGGTACCGAAACCAGACGGTTCGGTGAGACCCATTCTAAAATTGAAATCCTTGAACACTTATATACGAAGGTTCAAGTTCAAAATGGAATCGCTCAGGGCGATTATTGCAAGCCTGGAGAATTTCATGGTATCACTGGACATCAAGGATGCTTACCTGCATGTCCCTATTTACCCTCTTCACCAGGAGTACCTCAAAATTGTGGTACAGGATTGTCATTACCAATTCCAGACGTTGCCGTTGGTCTGTCCCCGGCACCGAGGTATTTACCAAGGTAATGGCCAAAATAATTATCCCATACTTGGACGATCTCCTTATAAAGGCGAGGTCCAGGGAGCAGTTGTTCGTCGGAGTAGCACTATCTCGGGAAGTGCTACAACAGCACGGCTGGATTCTGAATATTCCAAAGTCGCAGCTGGTTCCTACGACGCGTCTACTGTTCCTGGGTATGGTTCTGGACACAGAACAGGATAAAAAGGGTTTCTCCCGGAGGAGAAGTCCAAGGAGTTGTCGTCTCTAGACGGAGACCTCCTAATACAAATACAGGTGTTGGTGCATCAATTCACGCGAGCCCTGGGAAAGATGGTAGCTTCTTACGAAGAAATTCCATTCGCCAGGTCCCATGCAAGGATCTTCCAGTGGGAACTGTTGGACAAGTGGTCCGGGTCGCATCTTCAGATGCATCGGCGGATAACCCTGTCTCCAAGGGCCAGGGTGTCGCTGTTGTGGTGGCTGCAGAGTGCTCATCTTCTAGGGGGCCGCAGATTCGGCATACAGGACTGGGTCCTGGTGACCACGGATGCCAGCCTTCGAGGCTGGGGGGCAGTCACACAGGGAAGAAACTTCCAAGGCTATGGAAAAGTCAGGAGACTTCCCTACACATAAATATTCTGGAACTAAGGGCCATTTACAATGCCCTAAGTCAGGCTAGACCCCTGCTTCAACACCGGCCGGTGCTGATCCAGTCAGACAACATCACGGCGGTCGCTCATGTAAACCGACAGGGCGGCACAAGAAGCAGGATGGCGATGGCAGAAGCCACAAGAATTCTCCGATGGGCGGAAAATCATGTGTTAGCACTGTCAGCAGTGTTCATTCCCGGAGTGGACAACTGAGAAGCAGACTTCTCAGAAGACACGACCTCCACCCGGGAGAGTGGGGACTTCATCCAGAAGTCTTCCAAATGATTGTACACCGTTGGGAAAGGCCACAGGTGGACATGATGGCGTCCCGCCTCAACAAAAAGCTACAAAGATATTGCGCCAGGTCAAGGGACCCTCAGGCGATAGCTGTGGACGCTCTGGTAACACCGTGGGTGTACCAGTCGGTGTATGTGTTCCCTCCTCTGCCTCTCTTACCCAGGGTTATGAGAATAATAAGAAGGAGAGGAGTAAGAACTATACTCATTGTTCCGGGTTGGCCAAGAAGAGCTTGGTACCCAGAACTCCAAGAAATGATCTCAGAGGACCCATGGCCTCTGCCGCTCAGACAGGAACTTCTGCAGCAGGGGGCCTGTCTGTTCCAAGACGTACCGCGGCTGCGTTTGATGGCATGGCGGTTGAACGCCAGATCCTGAAGGAAAAGGGCATTCCGGAGGAAGTTATCCCTACGCTATTTAGAGCTAGGAAAGAAGTGAACGCAAACCATTATCACCGCATATGGCGGAAATATGTTGCGTGCTGTGAGGCCAGTAAGGCCCCAAAGGAGGAATTTCAGCTAGGTCGATTTCTGCACTTCCTACAGTCAGAGGTGACTATGGGCCTAAAATTGGGTTCCATTAAGGTCCAGATTTCGGCTCTATCGATTTTCTTCCAAAATAGAACTGGCTTCACTGCCTGAAGTTCAGACTTTTGTTAAGGGAGTGCTGCATAGTCAGCCCCCCGTTTGTGCCTCCAGTGGCACCGTGGGATCTCAACGTGGTGTTGGATTTCCTGAAGTCGCATTGGGTTGAGCCACTTAAATCCGTGGAGCTACAATACCTCACGTGGAAAGTGGTCATGCTGTGGGCCTTGGCGTCGGCCAGGCGTGTATCAGAATTGGCGACTTTGTCATACAAAAGCCCTTATCTGTATTTTATATGGATAAGGCGGATTTGAGGACTCGTTCCCAATTCCTTCCTAAGGTGGTATCAGTTTTTCATGTGAACCAACCTATTGTGGTGCCTGCGGCTACTTGGGACTTGGAGGATTCCAAGTTACTGGACGTAGTCAGGGCCCTAAAATGTATATGTTTCCAGGACGGCTGGAGTCAGGAAAACTGACTCGCTATTTATCCTGTATGCACCCAACAAGCTGGGTGCTCCTGCTCCTAAGCAGACTTTTGCTCGCTGGATCTGTAGCACGATTCAACTTGCACATTCGGCGGCTGGACTGCCGCACCCTAAATCTGTAAAAGCCCATTCCACGAGGAAAGTGGGCTCTTCTTAGGCGGCTGCCCGAGGGGTCTCGGCTTTACAACTTTGCCGAGCTGTTACTTGGTTGGGTTCAAACATTTTTGCAAGAGTCTACAAGTTTGATACCCTGGCTGAGGAGGACCTAGAGTTTGCTCATTCGGTGCTGCAGAGTCATCCGCACTCTCCCGCCCGTTTGGGAGCTTTGGTATAATCCCCATGGTCCTTACGGAGTCCCAGCATCCACTTAGGACGTCAGAGAAAATAAGATTTTACTCACCGGTAAATCTATTTCTCGTAGTCCGTAGTGGATGCTGGGCGCCCATCCCAAGTGCGGATTGTCTGCAATACTTGTTTATAGTTATTGCCTAACTAAAGGGTTATTGTTGAGCCATCTGTTGAGAGGCTCAGTTATATTTCATACTGTTAACTGGGTATAGTATCACGAGTTATACGGTGTGATTGGTGTGGCTGGTATGAGTCTTACCCGGGATTCAAAATCCTTCCTTATTGTGTCAGCTCTTCCGGGCACAGTATCCTAACTGAGGTCTGGAGGAGGGTCATAGTGGGAGGAGCCAGTGCACACCAGGTAGTCCTAAAGCTTTCTTAAGTTGTGCCCAGTCTCCTGCGGAGCCGCTATTCCCCATGGTCCTTACGGAGTCCCAGCATCCACTACGGACTACGAGAAATAGATTTACCGGTGAGTAAAATCTTATTTATTGATCAATGATATAAATTTCTCCCCCGCTGTGAAGTGCTGCTATTCTCTACTTTGTGCAGCTTGGGCCAGGATGACATGATTCACTGTGAATTGTGTCACTACATCAGAAGTGAAGCATCCAAGATCATCTTCATCAGCGCTGGTATTTGCCCAATTGGTACTATTGGCAGTATTTGTAGCATCAGCAGAGCGCAAATAACATGAGCACACTTTTACTGTAAAGAGCCTGCACTTATGCACAACTTTGCGTCTCCTGTCCCCCACTCCCTGCCTTACCCCTGCCTGGCTCTGTGTTAGTTCCAGCAGAGGATAGATGTGCAGTGCGGCGCTATGGTGGTCTCTCTGCACCTCCGTAGACTTCGGCCTGTGACCGCTCCCTGGCCTGGGGACTGATGTTTGGGGGAACAGCTCATCGCGGACTCTCGGCGCCTGGTGCTTGGAGCCCTGCTACCTCCCATCTTGCTCCTTGCCGTCTTCCGGTGCCTGCAGTGTGGATACCTCCTCTGCCTCTTCCTCCTGCCTGGAATGGCTCCCAGTGAGAGAGTGCTCACCCTGCTAGCCTGTCTTCCCCTCCGTCTACTGGCCATCTTGGCTTGGGCTGCCTTGGGTCCCCTATTATTTGTGGAGACTAGGGATGCCGCAGACCCACTGTAAATACCTACTGGTCCTGATACAACACCCCTGAGGCAGTTATATTCCAAACTGCTCCATTCCTATGGCTGATGGATCTACTTCCGCCCACATATAAGTGCTGCATCTGCTAGATGCCGGCGGGATTGCTGCTGTCAATCCCTTTACCGCCTCTACAGGCCACACAGCTATAACGTCTGCTCTCCTACCCCCACTGAGGTCGGTGTCTCAGAAATCCATTTTTTATATTGAAGAAATTACTGACCTATTCTCTCTCAGGATATGCCTCATTCACATTGCAACAATGTTTGACTCACACGGAGTTCCTGCTGGAGAGTCCTTCGCTGACCGATAGTATAGTTCATGCAGTACAGGCCTCACTGTGCTGCCTCTACTCTACTTTCTCATATGTCCTAGAGGATGCTGGGGTCACCATTAGAACCATGGGGGTATAGACGGGATCCGCAGGAGACATGGGCACTTTAAGACTTTCAAAGGGTGTGAACTGGCTCCTCCCTCTATGCCCCTCCTCCAGACTCCATTTTTAGAATTGTGCCCAGTGAGACTGGACGCACTACAGGGGAGCTCTACTGAGTTTCTCTGAAAAAGACTTGTTAGGTTTTTTATTTTCAGGGAGGCTGCTGGCAACAGTCTCCCTGCTTCGTGGGACTTAGGGGAGAGAAGTATAACCAACTTCTAGTGAGTTCAATGGCTCTGCTTCTGGCTGACAGGACACCATTGGCTCCTGAGGGTGCTGATCGCTGGGTACGCCTAGATGCTCACTCCCACAGCCTGCCGTCACCCCCTTACAGAGCCAGAAGTCAGAAGACAGGTGAGTAGCAGAAGAAAAAAAAAAATTATATATATATGTATATATATATATATATATATATATATATATATATATATATATATATATATAATGTTCGAGGTAGGGGTAATCTGCACTCACAGTGCTTCTGGTAACAATATAAATCGGGCACAGTACACCATGTAGCAATCAACGGTTCGGATTTAATTCATAAATCTTTCGTCAGGATAAAGCATAAACTTTAAAAGACCTTACCTATATACCTTTACCCCGTTTCTGACTGTGCCCCAACCGCCGCTGCTGTGCTCCGGTATGTGGTGACGTCACAGTAGTGCGACGCGTGCCTCTGTGCGCTCATTCCCCGCACCTCAGTTTACATCATATGTTTCCAGAGGAATCTGGTCACTGCCCGAAATGCAAGGCCTCATGCGTAGATTTTATCCATAACATTTGGTCTTGCTCTAAGGTCCGTCGATTCTGGTGTAAGATCCTATTCTTCATTAACCGGTCTTTCAATCTACACTTATCATTTCATCCCATTCCACTGATATTTGCCAACTTTAATAGATGGAAAATGGTTTATCTAACCGTTCTTTGTAAATGGTTAGATAAATCCGCACCTTTAGTCAGTGATGTTAAAGCTATTCCGCTTGATCTACTTTATTTTGACGGTAGAGACACATTTTCTGATTTAGAAAAAGGGGTCCAACGTTTTTACAAAAAATGGGGTCCCTATATTGTAACCCTGCCTGACTGGATTCAGTCACATATAAAGATTTTCAAATCCACCTCATGGTTTCTGTTGCGCCAAATTAATTGATTGAGTGGAGTTCTCTCTTTTTATTGTATAGTCTATCTATTTTGTCTTTATGCCTCTCTCTAATCTTGAGCTGTGATACTGTGTATATTATTATGGTTTTTTTTTTTGTGTGTGATTCCTACACCCATTTTGACTTTTTTAGATTTATTTTCAATATATGTTATGTTCTATAATTGTCTGACTATGCCTTAGATATCCTTCCTGTTGATACTGCCGTGTGGATTCTAGTGCATAATAGTATGTATTTCCTCTTGGTTTTCCCCAACCCTTTCCCTATTCCTTTCCCTAATCCCTGTTCTTTTCTCCCCTTTCTTACTCCTATCTGTTAAAAAAAAAAAAAAAAAAGACAATTTTTGTTGACATTGAATTTCTGTGTGTACCATGTGTCTTATGCTTAAAGCCCAGTACTCACGGGCCGATCAAGGAGAGATGCGTGCTGAGCGAACCGCTCAGCACACATCTCTCCTGCCGCTCAGCACAGCGCGATCTGTGCTGAGCGTGCGGGGGGAGACGGGGGGGCCGCTCACTTCACCCCCTTAAGAGTCTTGCTGACACCTAACAGGATGTGTCCATTGTTCTTGATATGACCATTGTTTTGTTCTTTGACAGTGTCGCAATAAAAAATTGTTATACAAAAAAAACAAAAACATTTTATACTTAGATGTGTCCTCATACACTGGACATCTTTAAGCCATATAGAGCGGAATTCTATTTTTTTCCCCCAGTAGCCAGCAGGTGGCGCCCAAACGGACCAATTATAGCTCCGTTAGAGTGCGATAGGCTGCCGGCGCCTGCATTTCAGCTCGCAAACTTAAATGTGCCCGGTTTGAGCGCTGAAACAGTACTTTTAGCATTGCGCATATTAGTTTGGTTGGGTTTAGTTACGTAAAGCCCTTTCTGTGTGCGATCAGCGACCAATTTAAAAAAAAATGTCGATAGATCAGGCACTCAAAACAATTGAATTCCCCCCATACTGTGAGACTTTCAGTGTGACTGAGACGCGTGTAGTGTTCCATATTTTGTTTACATTTTCCTTCTTAATCGCATGGTAAATTCAGCAAAAAGCTGCTCCCAGTGTATCTGTGACGCGGGTTGTACACACGTACAAAGTCACAGATGAATCGCAAAGTAACTTGGCGTGAGGTTTTTTTTTAAATCAGTATGGCAGTTAATGGCAATATAATGGGGGATATTCAATTGTTTGAAAGGTCAGTTGGGTGTCTGTTTTTTCCTGTCTATTAGTTAGGAAAAAACAGACACCCAACTGACTTTTTAAACAATTGAATATCCCGCAATGTGTCAGAAATGTTTCTGCTTATGTTTTTTTTTTTCAGGTATGGGCAGTACCAGCAGCTAGTATGAAAGGAAGGTATGCGAATGTGGTATTAAATATGAGGAGGTGAACTTGTTTCCACATCTAATATAAGTTGATACACTCCCACCAGATGTGGACCATGGTAACCATCTGTCAACATTAATTAGTAGAATCTGCATAAATGCTGAGTAGTCTTGTGAGGGCAGTCATGACAGTATTTTCTTTAATACTCACGCATTTTGAGCTAATTGCCACAGGTCTGATCCCCATCCATTCCTCCAGACTATTACTATTATTTTTTTTTTTTTTTAAAGTTAGAATTTTTTATTGAGGTTGATCAGAAGTCATAACATTAACAAGAACAAACTTGTACAGGGTAAGGATACTGAACAAGAAAACAAACATTTTACACACCTGATCAGAACAATAGCGACATTTCCATGAAATTATAGGCCGACAGGTATTAGTAACATGCACCCTGCATAACTCTAGCCGCGTATCTGACCTTTCTCATTTTATTTTACCGATATAGTATAAAATTTATACCAATTCTTGGTGTAATCTTGTGAGGAGTAAAAGTGGGAAAGAAAAAGAAAAGGAAGGAGGAGAAGAAGCTAGAGAATGTATCCTAATAAAAGGGAAATATTGGGGATATTACAAATAGGGATATAAGAAAATAGGAACAGTTCTCTGTATTGGTAACAGAGGGGGAGACAACAGTGGTGATGGAGGTATCAGCAGAGTCAGCAGTATTAGCAGTATCAACATAGTCCGGCATCAATAAAGACCGAGCGAGGTACCAAGGAGACCAGATGTTGTGGAACTGTGCCACAGTGTTATTCCTCAGGCTTGTAATATATTCCATGTTGGCTATATAGTTAATTTTGGATATCAGCAATGCCTTGGAGGGAGGTTTGTGGTCTTTCCAGCATTTAGCGATCAGAGATTTAGCCGCCATGCAAAGTAGCATGGTAAGCTTGTCTTGAGTTTTAGGTAATGACGGTATGGGAGCATGCAGTAGGGCAGTTTCAGGGGAAAGGTCTAGATTATGTCCGCATGTTTGAGCAATAAGTGCTCCTACCATTTTCCAAAAAGGGCGAATAGACGGGCACGTCCACCATATATGGAAAAAGGTGCCCTCCTCTCCACAGAGTCTCCAACACAGATTTGATGTCGTGGGGTAAATGGAATGAAGTCTGGAGGGGACTAGGTACCACCTGGTGTAGATCTTATAGCATGTTTCTCTGAGTGCCACACTAATGGAGGCTTTAGCGATGCGCATTCTGATTTCTTCCCATTGATCATCTTCCAGCGGATGGGAGAGATCTGATTCCCAAGCTAATTCATGGGGCTCACGGGCAGGGGGATCTGGGGTCAGAATCGAGTTGTATATTGTTGAAATATTACCCTTTTTGCCAATTGAAAGTATACACATATGTTCAAAGGAGGTGGGTGCTTTCAAAGGGGAAGTTTTAAGCTGAGATTTGAGAAAGCTAAGAATTTGGATGTAATGGTAATGACACGAGGATGGCAAACCAAGGCGTTCCTGAAAATCCCCAAAGGAGGTCGGTGCTGAGTGGCCTTTAACATGAATAAATCTCGTGATACCCTGAGTTTGCCATGGGGATGCTATTTTTCGCTCGCATCCTGGGGGAAAGGCAGGGTGTCCCCAGATAGGTGTCAAAGGTGAGGGGTGTGAGGATAAATTATAGGTGCTACGGAGTCTGTCCCACAATCCAAGGGTAAATTTAATCGTGGGGATTGAATAGGCCGAGGCTGGTCTGCAGGACCTGGGGAGCCATAGAAGAGAGTCGAGGGGAACGCCCTGATATATTGAATTCTCGATATCGACCCATTTTCTGTTCCCTTGTGGGGAATGCCAGGACACCATGTGATTAAGGTGACAGGCATTAAAATAAGCTTGAAGGTTAGGATATCCCAGTCCGCCCGAGGTAGCACTCTTAGTCAACAGTGTTCGTCTTAATCAAGACTTTCGATGAGCCCAAATAAATTTGTTGCACAATGATTGCAATGAGGTCAAAGTCACTCGGGGCACCATTATCGGAATGGTCTGAAATAGGTAAAGAATACGGGGAAGGAAATTCATTTTTAGGGCGTTAATCCGTCCAATCCATGAAATGAATAATCTGTCCCATTTATCCAAGTCTTGGGTGAGAGTTTTAATCATAGGAACAAAGTTAGTCTGGTAGAGGCTGGTGTAGGATTTAGTAATGAATATGCCGAGGTATTTGATAGCCGAGGGTCTCCAAAGAAAAGGGAAGGAGGAAGTTAGAATCAAGTGGGTCTGGGGTGGGATATTAAATGCAAGGGCCTCTGATTTGGTGTGGTTTATTTTATAACCCGATAGGGAACCGTATAGTAATAATTATTTTTGTAGATTAGGAAGAGAGATCAAAGGGTTAGATAAAGTCAAGAGCACGTCGTCCGCAAATAAAGATATTTTGTATGAGCTCTGCCCTACTGTAATCCCCCCAATGTCCGCATTAAGTCTAATACGGGCCGCAAGAGGTTCGATGCATAGAGCAAAAAGTAGGGGCGAAAGAGGGCAGCCCTGGCGAGTGCCATTCTTCAAACTAAATCTAGGTGAGCTCAATCCATTGGTCAGGACCATAGATGAGGGGTTGGAATAGAGGGCCTCTATTGCAGTGATGAAATGACCCTGGAGGCCAAATGAAGATAAAGTGGAAAACAAAAAGGGCCAGGAAATGCGGTCAAATGCCTTTTCGGCGTCCAGCGCCAAGGCAATCGCTGGTGTTTTCGACGAGTTTATTTGGTGAATCAAATCAATAGTGCGTCTGGTGTTGTCCGAGGCCTGACGGCCAGGGATAAATCCCACTTGATCAGGATCTATTAATGATGGCAACACAGCGTTCAGACGAGTTGCTAGTATTTTGGCAAAAAGTTTAAGATCAGTATTTATCAAAGATATGGGTCTGTAGTTTGTGCAATGCGAGGGGTCTTTTCCGGGCTTCGGGATTACAATAATGCGGGATGTCGTGGAGTCGGTATGGAAGGGGGTGCCCCGTAATATTTTATTAAACAGGGAGATCATATGAGGGATGAGTTGAGGGGCGAAGGTTTGTAATACACCATCGGATATCCATCCGGACCAGGTGCTTTTGAAGGTTTCTGGGTTTTCAGAGCCGCCTCAATTTCCTCAGCAGAAATATCAGCATTGAGAGTAAAGTTAGTTTCCTCGTCTATATGAGGAAGAGCGCATGATTCTAGGTATTGTTGTGCCTGGTCGGCTTGTGCTGAGGGGTCAGACGGGGGATCAAGGTTGTAGAGTTTCTTATAGTAGTCAAAGAAGATATTATTAATTTTTTTGGGGTCGTAGGTAATGTTACCTGAGGGTTGTCTAATAGTATGGATGCTTTGGTTAGCTTTTTTGGCTCGTAATTGGTTAGCTAATAGGGTATGTGCCTTGTTACTTTTATCGTAAAATGATTGATTGGCCCATCGAAGCGAGCGCTCAATATTCTCTGCCAAGAGGGGTTTGTAGTTCATCTCGTGCTTTAGAAAGTTCGGCTAGAGTTTTTTTAGAGCGTGTGCGTTTATGTTCCTGATCCAATGTTGCAATATTATCCGTTAACAGGGCAATTTGGTTTTCTCGGGTTCTCTTACGGCGGGATGCAAATTGGATAATGGATCCCCTGATAACCGCCTTATGGGCTTCCCATATAGTGGCTATATTGCAGTCTCCTTCTACGTTAACCGCAAAATAATCCCGAAGCTCTGTTTTACTTAAGTCTTGGAACTTAGGGATCTTCAATAGTGTTTCGTTTAGTCTCCATGTCGGTCTACCGTCAGGGATATCAAAAATGTCAAACGTTGCAATTAAAGCTGCGTGGTCAGTCCAGGTGAGTGGGACTATAGAGGAAGAGCTAGCGGTGCGGGAGAGAGGTGCCCAACTCAGGAACATATCAATACGAGAGTACACATCGTGCGGACTGGAATAGAAGGTATAGGCCCTGGTGGTCGGGTTAAGGAATCGCCAGACATCGAACAAACCAGCCTCGGCCATCCTCCTGTGTAATACGGAGGAATTCGGGGTTTGACTACTACGCAAGGGGCCGGACCTGTCCATGCCCGTGAGAGCCATGTTAAAGTCGCCACCCACGAGTATTTTACCTCGTCTATATGAGTAAAGTTCGTGGAAAAACTTACGAAAGAATTTGGATTGGGCAGTGTTTGGAGAGTACAGATTAGCCAAGGCAACCTCCTCGTGTCCAATTTTTCCTCTCACCATCACATAACGGCCTTCATTGTCGTGCTTACTGTCTAGGAATTGGAAAGGGACTGACCCTTTTATTAAGATAGCCACCCCATGTTTTTTTGATGTATGATTGGAATACCAGGCCATAGGAAATTGTTTAGATGTCAGGGAGGGATGGGAATCTGATTTCAAGTGTGTCTCCTGTAAAAAAATCACGTCACTTTTCAATGTCCTGAGAGATCTGTGGAGATGAGAGCGTTTCTGAGGAGTGTTCAGCCCTTTGACATTAATGGACAGGCATTTTAGCGGCATGATTGAAGCTGTGGAGAGGGTAATTCGCTGGAGATCACTAGGGTCCTGGACTCTGCTAACACGAACAATAGAGACAGAGGAAAAAAAAAAAATGAATAACTAACGAATAAAAAGAATAAAATAGGAGTGTATGATTTTGTATACGAACAATATTAGTTAAATAAATCAATCTTTCTGTGATTACAAGGGTGTTAATACACAGTTGTATTGTAACCGGTGTTTAAGAGAGGAGGGGAATAGAAGAAAGAGGAACAAAAGAGAATAAAGCAGACGTAGTATCCAGTAGGCAGGATACTCGGCTGCCAAGGTTGAGCTCTCAAAGAAAAGAAAGATGAGAGAGCTCTCTGGTGGGAAACAAATGCAATATAACAGACGAGGGTATCTCCCCTCTATGCTTGATAATAACTTTAATCCCTAAGAGTTGGGGGAGGAGGTATCAAGATAAAGCACTGACGCCCCCCACCCGAAACCACTAACAAACAGAATGGGTGGGCCATTGTGTAGGCCACTAAAACTTGTTTTAGGGGCGAAATATTCCTAAATGTAAAACTTGATAATATAAGTGATTATATAACAAATAATAACAATTTAGTAACAACAATAAAACCAATGGTATGATCGCTGGACAGGTTGGCGGCCAGAGACAGCTCTCATGGCTTCGGGAAAAAAAAATAAAAAAATAAAATAAAAAATCCCATCCGTTAATTTATCTATATGGCAATGATTCCAAGCCGCCAACCAGCACAGCGAGACAACATCTTAGTGCTACGTGAGGCTTAAAGGTCCGCCAACAAGAATCTTCTAAGAAGGAAATTAATGAGCATTTGTGTATGGAGCGGTACCTAAAACAGGGTTTACATATCAGTTGAGCAAGATTGAGAACAAGATTAGTTAGGTTAAACGTTATATAAACATTTAAATTAAAGGAGCTTCACGTCTATGAGGTAGCAGTCGGAGTTAGCTGCAATTTTCGAAGCAATTTGTTCCCATCATCAGGAGAGCGAATGGTGTTAATTTTGCCATCAATCTCCACAATGAGGCGGAAAGGGAATCCCCAGCGATATTTATAACCATTGTCGCGCAGTGTGGAGGTGACAGAGCGTAAATCGCGCCGTTTAGCAATGGTCACTGGTGACAGATCTTGGTAAATCTGAAGTCGGGAGTCTTCAAATAAAATTGAGGTTGAGTTTCTGCACGCCAGAGTTATGTTATTTTTAATCTTGAAGGACAGAAATCGGAGGATAACATCACGGGGAGGTTCCGAGTCCTTTGGTTTAGGTCTCAGTGCGCGATGGGCTCTCTCTATTAAGATGGCAGAATTTGAAAGTGACGGGACCAGGTGTAGAAACAGGCGTTGGAGATATGGTTCCAATTCAGAGGCTGTGATAGATTCAGGAACATTGCGGATGCGTAAATTGTTCCGCCTTTCGCGATTTTCGCTGTCCTCAACTTTATCCTTAAGGAGTTCCAGTTCGCTGGATAGGTAACTCATGTCCTCCCCCACCTGTTTGTGGAGACTTTGTTGGTGGTCCACCCGTGATTCTAGTGCGGATGTGCGGGAGTCCAGTGCCGCCATGTCGGATTTTAATTCCCCGATCGCTGTCTGGAGAGCTGTAGTAAATGAGCTCTTGAGGTCTAGTATCATGTTTTGGAGGGACTGGATGTCCGCCTTGGTCGAGGGTGCATCCGTCTGGTCCATGATGGGGGTGGGCATCGGTGAGGACGGAGACGAGGCTTCTGATGGTTTTTCTCGGCGTGAGAAGTGTTGTGAGATGTCTTGTGAAGCTCCTGATTTTTTTGCTCTGGTGTTCGCTCTGCTCATAATATCTGGTGAACGTATAACGTCCGTTTAAGGAGCGGTAACAAGATTGGTCCACCTGTACGTTACGTGCTTAACAGTTGGTCCGGGTGGGGGGGGAAGTCAGGCATCCGTGAAATTACATTATTTATAGGACCAAGGTCCCATTAATCTATGAATACGGTGAGAGGGGTCCACGGGAGAGCGTCCCAATGTACAGCACACCTTTCCGTGGTTGTATAAGATGTAGTGTAGGAGATTTAAAAAAAAGAAAAAAATAGCAGCTGCGGAGTAGAGATTTTAGCTGGATTCCTTCTGTTAATTGGGTGACTGAATTTTCACTGCTCCAGCAGGGGCAGCAGAGCGCAGGTAAAATAAAGTGTGCTGTCCTGCCACCTCCAAGATGGCCGCCGTAAAAAATGTGTGGAGGGACTTCTCCTGGGCTTTTACAACGGCTCCCCCAGGGGTTTATAATACTTCTGGGTGCCCCCAGGTCCCTCAGCACTCTTCGTCCGCCCCCCCCGCCAGTTACCGCGTCCGGCGGTGTTCACACAGCGGTGTAGCGTCTGAATTCCTTCAGACGCCACATCCAATATGGCCGCCGCCACCGGAGGTCCGCACTTCAGATCGGCTCCGGCCCTGCACCCTCCGGAGCTCTCCGACTCTTCACTGAAGCCCTGTCAGTTCTCCCCAGGCAAGGGGCACAGAATGCAATGGCGGGGTAAGTCTGGGGGCAGTATTTTGGCGGCCGGGCAGCGGACGATCACAGGCGGGGGCAGCAATAACTTTAGGCCCCGGCTTCACTTTACAGGGAAGGCCGCAACCCGCAAGCACAGGGCTAGCCCGTGCTCCGGCTCCGCAGCTCACTCCCTTGGTGCCCTGTCTCACTGGGGCAACTGTGGGGTGATATGGGGGAGAGATAGGTGGGGTAAAAGTTGAAATGAGGGGTTAATGGGGTTTGTTTCGGTAGGAGCTCTCTCGGGACACCTCTTCTCTGTTAGGCCTCTAGCCACGCCCCCCTACTATTATTTTTTATTTGTGTCACAACTAAGGCATCGTACCTGGGGCCGTATTCAGGTTTGTTAGCAAACCAAAATAGCACACAAATGGGTAAAACAATGTTGCACTGCAGGTGGGGCAGATGTAACGTGCACAGAGAGAGTTAAATCTGGGTGGGTTGTGTTCAAACTGAAATGTAAATTGCAGTATAAAATTAAAGCAGCCAGTATATACCCTACACAGAAATAATATAATCCACCCAAATCTAAATCTCTCTGCACATGTTACATCTGCCCCACCTGCAGTGCTGTATGGTTTAGCACATTAGTGTGCTTTTTTGCTTTGCTAACAAACCTGAATAACTCCTATAGAGATAAAACATACAACAAAGTGCAAAAGTGGAAAATGATACATACTTAGCTGTACATACATACATAATTTATGTAGAGAACATAAAGGGAGATGGCTTTGCTAATGACAGTATAATGAGAGTGTAGAATCTTAAAGGTCCAGATCCAGAGTCTTCCCCATATCCTGCTCACAAGCTGACTTGTATAAGTCTTTCATTTCTGCACCTGGAGATAGAAGCAATCTATATACAGAAGAAAGTAAGCCTCTAGTGGAGGCACCTCGTCAGCACAGGAACTCTAGCATGGGATGTTGGAGTTTCCCATAGGCCTTAAAAAATCTGTTGTAGATATGACGGCGGACAAGGCTGAAAATATTGGAACTGTCCTATGTTTGGAATACGAAATCTGTCTTGAATCTAAGGGGACGCGGCAGAGGGGTGTGTAACATCCACTGGGAATAAGATTCCTCTCTTTACCAGACAACAACCCCGCTTTAATGCCATTTACCAAAATGTCCCTTTCTCCCCTTTATAGTTTATGCTGACAATTTGTTATTTAACCCTAAGTTGTTTAATTTCTCAAACTGTTCGTTCTGTTTTTCCCAAGTATTCTGGTTGCTGAGGCTTATTGCACTAACTGTGTAGTGACACATTTTTGGCAAACAGATTTCAGTCGAAAGCCAACATTCTTGGAGAACAGCGGCTGTGAGGAAACGGTCATTGACTTTCAGTAACCTCCCAGTCCTGGGATTTCTCTCTTGTACAGTAGGAGGCACCTTATGAAGCACTGTACTTTTTAAAAGAATTAAAAGTGCTTTAAAAAGTAAAGAACAGTGATCCAAACGATCTTACAGTTTCCATGTTCCTTTGGTAGATGGTCAGAAAGAAGTCACTAAGGCTAAAATAGCACTCTTTATTTAAACTATATAAGATAATCCAGTTTGTCTAGTAAAATTGCAAAAAGGCATTTTCAGTTAAGTACCTTACTGGGCCTCTGTTACAATGAGAAAAGGGGTAGTCTACATTAAAAAATGTTTTTTAAGAATTATGGAGGCATTGTAAAATAATTGACTGACAATACAAAGCAAACATTGTGGACACATCCACACATCAATAACACATGTGTGATTCACAAAATCGAATACCACCACACGTCGACCTGGAGGACACAAAAATCTAACTTGTTATCACAAAATGACCATGAAAACAGTGAAGATGTGTATTTACAAATAAAGAAAATACTATATGAAAGCAATTGTATCCAGTAGCAGTTCCAAAAATGTGATCTAATATAATACCTATCAGCAATGGGGGGGGCGGCAGCCATCCTGGTAAGCTACCAGGTGGTATTACGAAGGCTGTGGTGAATTTGTTCTGCAGTTATTAATAGGAGGGTGTCAATATAGGATTCCCACAATATAAAAAAGCGATCCACATGTTTTTCCTTTTTTAAAAGTGTCTACCCAGTCCAGTCTAAAGAAAAAGTGGAGTTTAGTCAAAAATAGAGGTATTTTTGGAGGTGCACTATCAATTCAGCTCTGCAAGATTAGTTTTTTTTTTTTTACCCGCAGCACTTAATGCAAATAAAATATTTTTGTTCTCTTGAATCATAAGTTGATTTCTGCTGCGGGGTACACTGGGCTCCACAAGGAAATAACATCGGGGTGTAGAGTAGGATCTTGATCCGAGGCACCAACAGGCTCAAAGCTTTAGACTGTTCCCAAGATGCACAGCGCCGCCTCCTCTATAACCCCGCCTCCATGCCAGTGAGCTCAGTTTGTAGTTTGGTGCCTGCAGTAGCAGGTCACTTAACAGGGGGCTGCCTCAGGCAGCCTAATTCTTAGCTTTTAGCTTCAACAGAAAGAAGAGGACAGTACTAGGGCTGCAGCAGGCTGTATCAGAAGACGTCCCTGCAGCAGCTCCATCACCCCCAGCGGACGCTGTATACTCCTGCGCCGCGGTTGCCGGGTCACTACAGCGGAGGTGCGGCTTTTCTTCCTCTGTGAGTGACACACACGCCGCCGTCTCTCGGGTCGCGGGGCCACTGTCGAGGGGGAGGTAAGGGGCTTGTGTGCCGCACTTTACATCACGATCCCGCGCGGCCGCTGGCGTGGACACAGATTACTGGGCTGTTGTTCCACTAGCCACCAGGGTGTTTTACAGGGACACTGGTCAGGGGGGGGCTTCTGTACCATTACCCCCGCTTATTACTTCTGCCCCCACGCCCGGTGGGGATGCCAGCAGGGGGAGTAGGCCGGACCTGAGGCCCCTCCCCCCAGCCCCAGGGTGCCATTTCTGTAATGTTCCCGCCCTGGAGCTGCATATCTCTCTCTCTCTCTCTCTCACTCCTAATCAGCGGCCATTACAGGTGGAGCTGTGCTGTTTCTAGGACTGCTGGGGCAAATCCTCTGTGGAACCGCCTGACTGCCAGTGCTGTGCTTCCTACAGGACACTTGAGTATACTACCTGTCACTGCGACTGTGCTAGTTAAGACGTAGTGCATACTGTCAGGGTTGTGTGGTACAAACACCCTGTGATATACATCCAGTGCTTACTGTGTTTGTTATATCTATTATTCTCACATATAGCCATATTGAGTATTACTATGTATTGCTAGTCCAGTGCAGTTTATGGTACATATTTTCTGCATGGTACGTGTGTGACTATATATATATGTGTGTGTGCATGTAGCTGCTGCGTAGTTGCCTTATTGCAGGGTATTTCACTCAGCGTGCTATTCCTATATTACTATACCTGTGGGGGCAAGTGCTTCAGGTTTTTCTCAGTTAATATAGGTCTGTTTCACAAGATATACTACAGTATTTTTTACTTGTGAATTATAGTCACACACACATATACATATATATTTATTTTATTCCTGTTGAACCCTCGGTCTGTGCCAGCTGCGGCTGTTATTCTGAGAGTTCTTCCTAGGTGCAGTGCTGCTAATTATAAAATAACTGTTTGTACCGGGTTGCCCATTACTGTGCACATTGTTATGTCTGCTACACGTGGCAACGACGTTGGGGCCTCTCCCACACTGCGTGGTAGTGAGGCCACTGACTGAATGGAGGATAATTTAGCAGCTGAGAGTTCAGGTTCAGGAACCACCTTGGGCTACGTTCTCCACATTGTTAAACACACTTGTAACTAAATTGACGCCCCCTGTGGGACCACCTCTGCCGTTACCACAGATTATGGTCCCCGCTGTGAACCCGCCATGGGCGGATCAGCTTTCCACTCAGTCACAGCATTTGAACCGATCCATGTCCAAATCTAAGGGTCACCCTCACCAGGGCCGAAACTAGGATTTTTGTCACCCGGGGCAAGGTAGTCATTTGACACCCCCCCCCCCCCCCCCCCCCCCGGCAAAAAAAAAAAAAAAATTTTTTACAATAAATAAATAAAAATAATAATAAAAAAAAATTAAAATAAATAAATACATGAATAAAAATATTATATATATATATATATATATATATATATATCTCTTTCAGAACTTTTTTACCTGAAAAATTGCCTTTTCTAACATGAATTTCATATCCAGGAAAAAGTGTCCCCATTTTACACAGTACGACAGGCAAGTGTCCCCATTCCCCATTTTACACATTGCGGCAGACAGGTGACCCCATTTTACACATTGCGGCAGACAGGTGTCCCCATTTTACACATTGCGGCAGGAAAAAGTGTCCCCATTTTCTCTGACGTCCTAGTGGATGCTGGGACTCCGTAAGGACCATGGGGAATAGCGGCTCCGCAGGAGACAGGGCACAAAATAAAAGCTTAAGGATCAGGTGGTGTGCACTGGCTCCTCCCCCTATGACCCTCCTCCAAGCCTCAGTTAGATTTTTGTGCCCGGCCGAGAAGGGTGCAATCTAGGTGGCTCTCCTGAGCTGCTTAGAATAAAAGTTTAGTTTAGGTTTTTTTATTTTCAGTGAGTCCTGCTGGCAACAGGCTCACTGCATCGTGGGACTAAGGGGAGAAGAAACGGACTCACCTGAGTGCAGAGTGGATCGGGTTTCTTAGGCTACTGGACATTAGCTCCAGAGGGACGATCACAGGTTCAGCCTGGATGGGTCACCGGAGCCGCGCCGCTGTCCCCCTTACAGAGCCAGAAGAGACGAAGAGGTCCGGTGAAATCGGCGGCAGAAGACATCCTGTCTTCAGTCTAAGGTAGCGCACAGCACCGCAGCTGTGCGCCATTGCTCTCAGCACACTTCACACTCCGGTCACTGAGGGTGCAGGGCGCTGGGGGGGAGCGCCCTGAGACGCAATATAACAGTATTACTAATCCTTAGGTGGCAAAAATAATACATCACATATAGCTCCTGGGCTATATGGATGTATTTTAACCCCTGCCATTTTTACACAAAAAAGCGGGAGATAAGGACGTCGTGAAGGGGCGGAGCCTATCTCCTCAGCACACAAGCGCCATTTTCCCTCACAGCTCCGCTGGAAGGACGGCTCCCTGACTCTCCCCTGCAGTCCTGCTTCAGAATCAGGGTAAAAAAGAGAAGGGGGGGCATTTTTGGCAGCAAATAACGATAATAACAGCAGCTATAAGGGAATAACACTTATATAAGGTTATCCCTGTATATATATATAGCGCTGGGTGTGTGCTGGCAGACTCTCCCTGTCTCTCCAAAGGGCTAAGTGGGGTCCTGTCCTCTATCAGAGCATTCCCGGTGTGTGTGCTGTGTGTCGGTACGCGTGTGTCGACATGTATGAGGAGGAAAATGATGTGGAGGCGGAGCAGTTGCCTGTGTTGGTGATGTCACCCCCTAGGGAGTCGACACCTGACTGGATGATTGTATTTAAACAATTAAGTGATAATGTCAGCAATTTGCAAAAAACTGTTGACGACATGAGACAGCCGGCAAATCAATTAGTGCCTGTCCAGGCGTCTCAGACACCGTCAGGGGCGCTAAAACGCCCGTTACCTCAGTGGGTCGACACAGACCCTGACACAGATACTGAGTCTAGTGTCGACGGTGACGAGACAAACGTAATGTCCAGTAGGGCCACACGTTACATGATCACGGCAATGAAAGAGGCATTGAACCTTTCTGACACTACAAGTACCACAAAGAAGGGTATTATGTGGGGTGTGAAAAAACTACCAATAGTTTTTCCTGAGTCAGAGGAAATAAATGAGGTGTGTGATAAAGCGTGGGTTTCCCCCGATAAAAAACAGCTAATTTCTAAAAAATTATTAGCATTATATCCCTTCCCGCCAGAGGTTAGGGCGCGTTGGGAAACACCCCCTAGGGTAGATAAGGCGCTCACACGTTTATCTAAACAAGTAGCGTTACCGTCTCCTGATACGGCCACCCTCAAAGAACCAGCTGATAGAAGGCTGGAAAATATCCTAAAAAGTATATACACACATACTGGTGTTATACTGCGACCAGCAATCGCCTCAGCCTGGATGTGCAGTGCTGGAGTCGCATGGTCGGATTCCCTGACTGAGAATATTGATACCCTGGATAGGGACAATATTTTGTTAACTATAGAACATTTAAAGGATGCATTACTATATATGCGTGATGCACAGAGGGATATTTGTACCCTGGCATCAAGAGTAAGTGCTATGTCCATCTCTGCCAGAAGAGCGTTATGGACGCGACAGTGGTCAGGGGATGCGGATTCCAAACGGCACATGGAAGTATTGCCGTATAAAGGGGAGGAGTTATTTGGGGCTGGTCTATCGGACCTGGTGGCCACGGCAACGGCTGGAAAATCCACCTTTTTACCCCAGGTCACTTCACATCAGCAGAAAAAGACACCGTCTTTTCAAACTCAGTCCTTTCGTTCCCATAAGTACAAGCGAGCAAAAGGCCACTCTTTTCTGCCCCGGGGCAGAGGAAGAGGAAAAAGACTGCACCATGCAGCCGCTTCCCAGGAGCAGAAGCCCTCCCCTGCTTCTGCCAAGTCTTCAGCATGACGCTGGGGCTTTACAAGCAGACTCAGATATGGTGGGGGCCCGTCTCAAGAATTTCAACGCGCAGTGGGCTCACTCGCAAGTGGATCCCTGGATTCTACAGGTAGTATCGCAGGGGTACAAACTGGAATTCGAGGCGTTTCCCCCTCGTCGGTTCCTGAAGTCTGCTTTACCAAAGTCTCCCTCCGACAGGGAGGCAGTTTTGGAAGCCATTCACAAGCGGTATTCCCAGCAGGTGATAATCAAGGTACCCCTCCTGCAACAAGGAAAGGGGTATTATTCCACGCTGTTTGTGGTACCGAAGCCGGACGGCTCGGTGAGACCAATTTTAAATCTGAAATCCTTGAACACTTACATAAAAAGGTTCAAATTCAAGATGGAGTCACTCAGAGCAGTGATAGCGAACCTGGAAGAAGGGGACTATATGGTGTCTCTGGACATCAAAGATGCTTATCTCCACGTCCCAATATACCCTTCTCACCAAGGGTACCTCAGGTTTGTAGTACAAAACTGTCATTATCAGTTTCAGACGCTGCCGTTTGGATTGTCCACGGCACCTCGGGTCTTTACCAAGGTAATGGCCGAAATGATGATTCTTCTACGAAGAAAAGGCATTTTAATTATCCCTTACTTGGACGATCTCCTGATAAGGGCAAGATCCAGGGAACAGTTAGAAGTCGGAGTAGCACTATCTCAGGTAGTGTTACGTCAGCACGGGTGGATTCTAAATATTCCAAAATCGCAGCTGATTCCAATGACACGTCTACTGTTCCTAGGAATGATTCTGGACACAGTCCAGAAGAAGGTGTTTCTCCCGGAGGAGAAGGCCAGGGAGTTATCCGAGCTAGTCAGGAACCTCCTAAAACCAGGCCAGGTCTCAGTGCATCAGTGCACGAGGGTCCTGGGAAAAATGGTGGCTTCTTACGAAGCGATTCCATTCGGAAGATTCCATGCAAGAACGTTTCAGTGGGATCTACTGGACAAATGGTCCGGATCGCATCTGCAGAAGCATCAGCGGATAACCCTGTCGCCAAGGACAAGGGTGTCTCTCCTGTGGTGGCTGCAGAGTGCTCATCTACTAGAGGGCCGCAGATTTGGCATTCAGGATTGGATCCTGGTAACCACGGATGCCAGCCTGAGAGGCTGGGGAGCAGTCACACAGGGAAGGAATTTCCAGGGCTTGTGGTCAAGCAGGGAAACATCTCTTCATATAAACATTCTGGAACTAAGGGCCATTTACAATGCCCTAAGTCAAGCAAAACCTCTGCTTCAGGGTCAGGCGGTGTTGATCCAATCGGACAACATCACGTCAGTCGCCCACGTAAACAGACAGGGCGGCACGAGAAGCAGGAGGGCAATGGCAGAAGCTGCAAGGATTCTTCGCTGGGCGGAAAATCATGTGATAGCACTGTCAGCAGTGTTCATTCCGGGAGTGGACAACTGGGAAGCAGACTTCCTCAGCAGACACGACCTTCACCCGGGAGAGTGGGGACTTCACCCAGAAGTCTTCCACCTGATTGTAAACCGTTGGGAAAAACCAAAGGTGGACATGATGGCGTCACGTCTAAACAAAAAACTGGACAGATATTGCGCCAGGTCAAGGGACCCTCAGGCAATAGCAGTGGACGCTCTGGTAACGCCGTGGGTGTACCAGTCAGTGTATGTATTCCCTCCTCTGCCTCTCATACCAAAAGTACTGAGAATCATAAGAAGGAGAGGAGTAAGAACTATACTCGTGGTTCCGGATTGGCCAAGAAGGACTTGGTACCCGGAACTTCAAGAGATGCTCACGGACGAACCGTGGCCTCTACCTCTAAGAAAGGACCTGCTACTGCAGGGGCCTTGTCTGTTCCAAGACTTACCGCGGCTGCGTTTGACGGCATGGCGGTTGAACGCCGGATCCTGAGGGAAAAAGGCATTCCAGAAGAAGTCATTCCTACTCTGGTCAAAGCCAGGAAGGACGTAACCGCAAAACATTATCACCGCATTTGGCGTAAATATGTTGCGTGGTGTGAGGCCAAGAGGGCCCCTACAGAGGAATTTCAACTGGGTCGTTTCCTTCATTTCCTGCAAACAGGACTGTCTATGGGCCTAAAATTAGGGTCCATTAAGGTTCAAATTTCGGCCCTGTCGATTTTCTTCCAGATAGAACTGGCTTCAGTACCTGAAGTTCAGACATTTGTAAAAGGGGTGCTGCACATACAGCCTCCTTTTGTGCCTCCAGTGGCACCTTGGGATCTCAATGTGGTGTTGAGTTTTCTAAAGTCACATTGGTTTGAACCACTTTCCACTGTGGACTTAAAATATCTCACATGGAAGGTGTCGATGCTGTTAGCCTTGGCTTCAGCCAGGCGTGTGTCAGAATTGGCGGCTTTATCATATAAAAGCCCTTACTTAATTTTTCATTCTGACAGGGCGGAATTGAGGACTCGTCCTCAATTTCTACCTAAGGTGGTTTCTGCATTTCACATGAACCAACCTATTGTGGTACCTGCGGCTACCAGGGACTTAGAGGACTCTAAGTTGCTTGACGTTGTCAGGGCCTTGAAAATATATGTTTCCAGGACGGCTGGAGTCAGAAAATCTGACTCGCTGTTTATCCTGTATGCACCCAACAAGCTGGGTGCTCCTGCTTCTAAGCAGACGATTGCTCGTTGGATTTGTAGTACAATTCAGCTTGCACATTCTGTGGCAGGATTGCCACAGCCAAGATCAGTAAAAGCCCATTCCACAAGGAAAGTGGGCTCATCTTGGGCGGCTGCCCGAGGGGTCTCGGCTTTACAACTTTGCCGAGCAGCTACTTGGTCAGGGGCAAACACGTTTGCTAAATTCTACAAATTTGATACCCTGGCTGAGGAGGACCTGGAGTTCTCTCATTCGGTGCTGCAGAGTCATCCGCACTCTCCCGCCCGTTTGGGAGCTTTGGTATAATCCCCATGGTCCTTACGGAGTCCCAGCATCCACTAGGACGTCAGAGAAAATAAGATTTTACTTACCGATAAATCTATTTCTCGTAGTCCGTAGTGGATGCTGGGCGCCCATCCCTAGTGCGGATTGTCTGCAATACTTGTATATAGTTATTGTTACAAAAATTCGGGTTATTATTGTTGTGAGCCATCTTTTCAGAGGCTCCTTTGCGTTTATCATACTGTTAACTGGGTTCAGATCACAAGTTGTACGGTGTGATTGGTGTGGCTGGTATGAGTCTTACCCGGGATTCAATATCCTTCCTTATTATGTACGCTCGTCCGGGCACAGTATCCTAACTGAGGCTTGGAGGAGGGTCATAGGGGGAGGAGCCAGTGCACACCACCTGATCCTTAAGCTTTTATTTTGTGCCCTGTCTCCTGCGGAGCCGCTATTCCCCATGGTCCTTACGGAGTCCCAGCATCCACTACGGACTACGAGAAATAGATTTATCGGTAAGTAAAATCTTATTTTACACATTGCGGCAGACAGGTGACCCCATTTTACACATTGCGGCAGACAGGTGTCCCCATTTTACACATTGCGGCAGGAAAAAGTGTCCCCATTTTACACATTGCGGCAGGCACGTGTCCCCATTTTACACAGTACGCTGGCAAGTGTCCCCATTTTACACATTGCGGCAGGAAAAAGTGTCCCCATTTGACACATTGCGGCAGGCACGTGTCCCCATTTTACACAGTATGCTGGCAAGTGTCCCCATTTTACACATTGCGGCAGGAAAGTGTCCCCATTTTACACATTGCGGCAGGAAAAAGTGTCACCATTTTACACATTGCGGCAGGAAAAAGTGTCCCCATTTTACACATTGCGGCAGGCACAGGTCCCCATTTTACACATTGCGGCAGGAAAAAGTGTCCCCATTTTACACATTGCGGCAGGCACAGGTCCCCATTTTACACAGTACGCTGGCAAGTGTCCCCATTTTACACATTGCGGCAGGCACAGGTCCCCATTTTACACAGTACGCTGGCAAGTGTCCCCATTTTACACATTGCAGCAGGCACAGGTCCCCATTTTACACAGTACGCTGGCAAGTGTCCCCATTTTACACATTGCGGCAGGCACAGGTCCCCATTTCACACAGTACGCTGGCAAGTGTCCCCATTTTACACATTGCGGCAGGCACAGGTCCCCATTTTACACAGTACGCTGGCAAGTGTCCCCATTTTACACATTGTGGCAGGAAAAAGTGTCCCCATTTTACACATTGAGGCAGGCACAGGTCCCCATTTTACACAGTACGCTGGCAAGTGTCCCCATTTTACACATTGTGGCAGGAAAAAGTGTCCCCATTTTACACATTGAGGCAGGCACAGGTCCCCATTTTACACATTGCGGCAGGCACAGGTCCCCATTTTACACATTGCGGCAGGACGGTGGTGGAGGGAGAGAGAGAGAGAGGAAGGGAGAGGGGCTGACTTACATTTGAAGCGGTTCTCGCCGCTCTTCAGCCGCCTCTCCCTCCTCGTCCGTCTGCGCGGCTCCCCCTTCTCCCTCCTCCGGCGGGGTTTCGTGGAATGACGCGTTTGCGCCGTGACGTCACGACGCAATCGCGTCATTCCGCGAAACCCCGCCCCCCGAGCTGGGCACTTGGGAGAAGGGGGTTTCAACGTTATAAAAGTGCCGCGGCGGGTGTTAGGGGGTCTCGGCGCCCCCTCCAATCCGGCGCCCAGGTCGCCTGCCCCCCTAGCCCCCCCCTAGTTTCGGCCCTGCCCTCACCCACATAAGACAAAGTCATCTTCTAAAAGGCCCATTACCTCCTCCCGATCCGCAGCCTTAACTGACACGTCCTCTTAGGAGGACGGTGCTTATACTGACACCTCAGACACTGACGCTGACACTGATGTTTCACATGGGGAGGGGAAATCATCCGTGGATGTCTCGGATTTTATTGAGGCGATACTGCTCATTCTTCAGGTGGCTGATGATTCTGAGCCTGAGACTGTCTCCAAGAAACCTGATAGGTTTAAGCGTAAGAAGGTGGTTAAGCAGGTTCTTCCCTACTCTAAACACCTGATTGACATATGTCAGGAATCCTGGGAAAATCCGGGGACAAAGTTTACACCAAATAGGAGACTGTTGGCTCGCTATCCTCTCTCTGCGGAGGTATGTAAAAATTGTGAAACCCCTCCGCCTGTAGATTCTCATGTGGCACGTATGGTTGTTTCCTCTGCCCTACCGGTAACTACCGTCACCTCTCTGAAGGAACCGATGGATCGCCGGGTGGAGGGCTGTTTGAAAGCGATCTATACCCTGTCTGGGGCTGTTCAAAGGCCAACTATTGCAGCAACTTGGGCTGCTGAAGCTGTTGAGGCGTGGGCTCAGGAACTCGAGGCGGAACTGCCTTCGGATGCTTCTGAGCATGCTCGACAATGTCTCTCATATATTGCCACGGCTTCTCTGTACCTTAAGGAGGCGGCCTCCGATGCTGGGGTGCTCGCGGCCAAGGCTGCTACTGCATCCGTTTTGGCCAGATGTATCCTTTGGTTGAGATCCTGGTCAGTGGATTTGGATTCAAGGAAAACCCTGGAGGTTCTTCCTTTCAAGGGAGACATTCTCTTTGGAAAAGACCTCAATAAGATTGTGGCTGACAAGGCTACTGCTAAAACAGCCTGCCTACCTAGTACGGCTCCTTCCGCACAGAAGGCTAAAAGTACTTTCCCTCTGCCCTTTCATACTCCAGGTAAAGCAAAAGGTCAGGCGTACCCAAAGCAAGCCCGTGCTTCCAGACCTGCAAAGCCCAGACCAAAGCATGCTTGGGCCGCCCGTCAGCCGGCTTCAAAAACTGATAAGCCTGCCGCATGACGGGGCGGGCCTCCCCCTGGGGGATCCCAGGGTAGGGGGCCGACTTCTAGGTTTTACCCAGGAATGGTGGAAGACCACTTCAGATACCTGGGTAAGGGAAGTCGTGGCTCGAGGTTACGCCATACCCTTCAAGAATCGCCCCCCTCATCGATTTTGCCTAACAGATGTGCCTCTGGATCCGGCAAAAGCAAACACGTTGCACTCGGTGGTACATTCCCTCCTGTCCACAGGAGTGGTGGTACAGGTGCCTCTGGCTCAGAGGGGCATGGGGTTCTATTCACCGCTCTTTCTAGTCCCGAAACCGAACCGGTCCTCAAGGCCCATTCTCAATCTGAAGTCCTTGAACAAGCATGTGCGAATTTCCAAGTTCCGTATGGAAACGCTGCGCTCTATTGTTCTGGCCATGGAGCCTGGGGACTGTATGGTCTCCCTGGACATACAGGATGCCTACCTACATATTCCTATTGCGGTATCTCATCAGCAGTACCTGAGGTTTGCAGTGGGCAACCTTCATTACCAGTTTCGGGTGTTACCTTTTGGTTTGACAACGGCTCCGCGAGTCTTCACCAAGGTTATGGCGGTCATGACGGCCACGCTACGCCGTCAAGGGGTCAGGATACTACCATACCTAGATGATTTGTTAATCCTGGCGAGTTCCCCAGAACTTCTCCTGTTGTCATCTCGATTTGACAATCCAGTGTATGAAAGCCCACGGATGGCTGATCAACTGGAAGAAATCCTCCCTGGTTCCGGCTCGGAGCATGGTGCACCTGGGAGCGTTATTGGACACCCACAACCAGCGGTTGTTCCTGTCTCAGGAGAAAGTCCTGAAACTTCAGGACAAGATACGATGCTTCCTATCCCATCCGCAAGTGTCGATTCATTCGGCGATGCATGTGCTAGGTCTCATGGTGTCGGCTTTCGACATGGTGGAGTATGCTTAATTCCATTCTCGCCCTCTGCAGAAGTTGATTCTGTCCAAGTGGGACGGTCTGCCCCACCGGATAAGATCTCACATGATCTCCCTATCTCCGGAGGTCCATCTGTCACTGAGCTGGTGGCTTCAGGACCAACGATTGAGCAGGGGCCGTCCCTTCTGGATATCCAACTGGGTACTGCTGATGACGGATGCCAGTCTGAGAGGTTGGGGTGCAGTGTTGGAACAACACTCTCTCTCCAGGGTCGGTGGACCGAGGAGGAGTCTCTACTCCCGTTAAACATTCTGGACCTGCGGACAGTGTTCAATGCGTTGACAATGGCCCAGCATCTGATACAGAACATACCTGTTCAAGTACAATCGGACAACGCCACCACGGTGGCGTACATCAATCATCAGGGCGGCACTCGAAGCCGCATGGCAATGAGGGAAGTAAAAAATAAAAAGCAAAAAATTGTATCTGCACACACACTATCTTTATCTCATATATATTTGGAACATCCGTTCCATCGCGAACCCCTATTAAATTAGTGGTAATTACCATCCACGGTGGGGGTGCTACCGACTACAGCTATCGTAAATACAGGAAAGAAAGAAGGAAAGAGCTATATTGTCAGTGCACATAAGGAAGACTAGATCTGGTTATCACATCTACCTATATTTTAATAAAATGTAACTTTTATTGATATCTATTTAAAACTGGTGTATATTACTTACACATAACCATGAGTATAAGCAAAACATAGAGGTTCAAATTTTGACATAAACAAAACATACAAGGTGCAATGAAATAAAGGTGATTTTAAGATTAAAATGAGTGTCCACGTGTTTTATTCTAATGTCCAAGTGTATATAGTCTATTATTCCGTAATTGGATCAGTATTCATTCATGTGTTTAGTCCTTATCAAATTTATGAAGGAGGCGTTTTGGAAAATATAGATGTCAATTGTGGTAGTACCCTAAATATGAATTCAATATGGGCTGTTTGGTTTCAAATTAGGTATAGTAGAATATTCGTTGCAATATCTACTTAGATCAGGTATGTAATATACAGGTAATATGAAATATAAAGGTGATGCTATAAATCCAATATTGATGTGTGATACACTCTGTGGGGAGAAATATCTTCCTCAGTTGTTTATAATCAATATAGTATATGACACTCTCTTGTGATGTTCAGGTATTCACACTATTATTGTCCCTTGAAGGAAAGCACCTTCATTTATAAGGGTTGGTGATACCTTCTCAATTAATTAAATTCACTCCCTTTTCTTTAACGTCCTAGTGGATGCTGGGGACTCCGTAAGGACCATGGGGAATAGCGGGCTCCGCAGGAGACTGGGCACTCTAAAGAAAGATTAGGTACTATCTGGTGTGCACTGGCTCCTCCCTCTATGCCCCTCCTCCAGACCTCAGTTAGAATCTGTGCCCGGCCAGAGCTGGGTGCTCCTAGTGGGCTCTCCTGAGCTTGCTAAAAAAGAAAGTATTTTGTTAGGTTTTTTATTTTCAGAGAGCTTCTGCTGGCAACATACTCTCTGCTACGAGGGACTGAGGGGAGAGAAGCAAACCTACTCACGGCAGCTAGGTAGCGCTTCTTAGGCTACTGGACACCATTAGCTCCAGAGGGATCGAACACAGGTACCTAACCTTGATCGTCCGTTCCCGGAGCCGCGCCGCCGTCCCCCTCGCAGAGCCAGAAGAACAGAAGCAGCAGAAGCATGAAGACATCGAAATCGGCGGCTGAAGACTCCTGTCTTCACTTAAGGTAGCGCACAGCACTGCAGCTGTGCGCCATTGCTCGCACAGCACACCGCACACTCCGGTCACTGTAGGGTGCAGGGCGCAGGGGGGGGCGCCCTGGGCAGCAATTAAGATACCTTTTGGCAAAATTATACATATATACAGTCAGGCACTGTATATATGTACGAGCCCCCACCATTATTTTTACACAGAAACGGGACAGAAGCCCGCCGCTGAGGGGGCGGGGCCTTCTTCCTCAGCACTCACCAGCGCCATTTTCTCTCCACAGATCCGCTGAGAGAAGCTCCCCAGGCTCTCCCCTGCAATAGAAGAGGGTAAAAAGAGAGGTGGGGCATATAAATTTGGTGCAAAAACAATATATACAGCAGCTACTGGGTTAACACTAAGTTACTGTGTGATTCCTGGGTCATATAGCGCTGGGGTGTGTGCTGGCATACTCTCTCTCTCTCTCTCTCTCTCTCTCTCTCTCCCTCTCCAAAGGGCCTTGTGGGGGAACTGTCTTCAAATAGAGAATCCCCTGTGTGTGTGGTGTGTCGGTACATGCGTGTCGACATGTCTGAGGTAAAAGGCTCCCCTAAGAAGGAGATAGGGCAAATATGTGTGTGAGAGGGTGTCTCCGTCGACAACGCCGACACCTGTTTGGATATGTGTAAGTGCTGAGGTGAATTTATTGCACAAAAGATTAGAGAACAGGCAGGAAATCTACACATGTCTGTCCCTATGTCACAGAGACCTTCAGAGTCTCGCAATGCTCACTATCCAAAATAATAAACACTGATATCGACACGGAGTTTGGCTCCAGTGTCGACTACGATAATGCAAAGTTACAGCCAAAATGGCTGAAAGGTATTCAATATATGATTATTGTAATAAAAGAGGATTTGCATATCACTGATGACTCATCTGTCCCTGACACAAGGGTAAACATGTTAAGGGGAAGAAAGCTGAGGTAAATTTCCCTCCTCTCATGAGGAAAAAGAGCGGGAAACTCCAGATAAGAGACTGCAGCTTACCACAAAAAAATTCTCAAGCAGTATCCTTTCCCCACTAGGGCCAGGATGTGATGGGAATCTTCCCCTAGGGTGTCCTGTTGGCCCAGAAGGTAGCACTAGCTATTCTCGGGGATCCTGCAGATAGCGTGCACATTCTAGTATACTACTCAGACCGGCGATTGTGTCGGCATGGGTTTATAGCGCTGTGGCAGCATGGACAGGTACCTTATCGGCAGAGATTGAGACCCTAGTATGTATATATATATATATATATATTATAGAAATATATATATATTGAAGATGCTGTCTTAAGTGATAGGTGTGTATATATATATATATATATATATATATATATATATTATATATATATATAATATATATATATACACACACACCTATTTATTAAACATGCCCAAAGAGACATGAGTATACTGGGTCCTAGAGTCAAAGCTATGTCGATTTCTGCTTGACGTGTCCTGTAGAATATGCAATGGACAGATGATGCCGACTTAAGAGGCATTTGGAAGGCTGAGGATTGTGTGGAGAAGGGTTTTCGGACCTGGTCTCCACAGCTATAGCTGGTAATTCTGATATTTTGCCTTATATTCCTGCACAGCCTAGGAAAGCACGACATTATCAAATGCAGCCTTTCGAATAAAGAAACAAGAAAGTCCGAGGTGCGTCCTTTCTTGCCAGAGGCGGGGGAAGAGGAAAGAAGCTGCACAACACAGCTAGTTCCCAGGAACAGAAGTCCTCCCCGGCCTCTACAAAAATCCACCGCATGTCGCTGGGGCTCCACAGGCGGAGCTAGGACCGGTGGGGGCATGCCTTCGTAAGTTCAGCCACAAGTGGGTTCAATCCCTGTTAGATCCCTGGGCAATAGATATTGTGTCTCAGGGATACAAGCTGGACTTTGAGAAGATGCCCCCTCACCGACGGCCCTACCGGCTTCCCCCCACGAGAGGGAAACAGTGTTAACTGCAATTCATAAATTGTATCTTCAACAGGTGGTGGTCAAGATTCCCCTCCTTCAACAAGGAGGGGGTTATTATTCGACCATGATGTAGTCCCGATGTAAACCAGACGGTTCGGTCGGACCCATATTGAATTTAAAATCCCTGAACATATACCTGAAAGGGTTCAAGTTGGAATCGCTAAGAGCGGTGATTGCAAGCCTGAAAGGGGGAGATTTTATGGTGACTCGGGACATAAAGGATGCATTCCTTCATGTCCCCATTTATCCACTTCATCAGGCGTACCTCAGAATTGCGGTACGGGATGGTCATTACCAATTTCAAACGTTGCCGTTTGGTCTCTCCACGGCCTTGAGAATATTCACCAAGGTAATGGCGGAAATGATGGTGCTCCTGCGGAAGCAAGGTGTCACTATTATCACGTACTTGGACGATCTCCTCATAAAAGCGAGATCAAGAGAGCAGTTGCTGAACAGCGTATCACTTTCTCTGGAAGTGAAACGGCAACACGGCTGGATTCTATATATTCCAAAGTCGCAGTTGGTTCTTACAGCTCATCTGCCTCTCCTAGGCATGATCCTAGACACAGACCAGAAAAAAGTCCCGATAGAGAGAGCTCAGGAGCTCGTGACACTGGTCAGGAATCTATTATAACTAAAACAGGTGTCAGTGCATCACTGCACTCGAGTCCTGGGAAGGAGGGTGGCATCATTATACGAGGCCAATCCCTTCGGCAGGTTCCATACCTTCCAATGGGACTTACTGGACAAGTGGTCCGGATCACATCTTCGGATGCATCGGTTAATCACCCTATCCCCCAGAGCAAGGGTGTCTCTCCTGTGGTGACTGCAGAGTGCTCACCTTCTCGAAGGTCGCAGATTCGGCATTCAGGACTGGGTCCTGGTGACCACGGATGCAAGCCTCCGAGGGTGGGGGGCAGTCACACAGGGAAGAAATTTCCAAGGGCTGTGGTCAAGGCAGGAGACTTGCCTTCACATCAGTATCCTGGAACTAAGGGCCATATACAACGCCCTACGTCAAGCGGAGACCCTGCTTCGCGACCAACCGGTTCTGATCCAGTCAGACAATATCACCGCAGTGGCTCATGTAAACTGCCAAGGCGGCACAAGGAGCAGGGTGGCGATGGTAGAAGCCACCAGAATTCTTTGCTGGGCGGAGAATCACGTAAGCACACTGTCAGCAGTGTTCATTCCGGGAGTGGACAACTGGGAAGCAGACTTCCTCAGCAGGCACGACCTCCACCCGGGAGAGTGGGGACTTCACCAAGAAGTCTTCACGCAGATTGCAAATCGACGGGAACTGCCACAGGTGGACATGATGGCGTCCCGCCTCGACAAAAAGCTAAAATGGTATTGCGCCAGGTCAAGGGACCCTCAGGCGATAGCTGTGGACGCACTAGTAACACCGTGGGTGTTCCAGTCGGTCTATGTGTTTCCTCCTCTTCCTCTCATACCAAAGGTGCTGAGAATTGTAAGAAAAAGAGGAGTGAGAACAATACTCATTGTTCCGGATTGGCCATGAAGGACTTGGTACCCGGAACTGCAAGAAATGCTCACAGAGGACCCATGGGCTCTGCCTCTCAGACAGGACCTGTTGCAACAAGGGCCCTGTCTGTTCCAAGACTTACCGCTGCTGCGTTTGACGGCATGGCGGTTGAACACCGGATCCTAGCGGAAAAAAGCATTCCGGATGCAGTTATTCCTACGCTGATAAAGGCTAGGAAGGACGTGACAGCAAAGCATTATCACCGTATATGGCGAAAATATGTGCTTGGTGTGAGGCCAGGAAGGCCCTACAGAAGAATTCCAGCTGGGTCGATTCCTGCACTTCCTACAGTCAGGAGTGACTATGGGCCTAAAATTAGGGTCCATACAGGTCCAGATTTCGGCCCTATCCATTTTCTTTCAAAGAGAACTGGCTTCACTGCCTGAGGTTCAGACGTTTGTTAAGGGAGTGCTGCATATTCAGCGCCCTTTTGTGCCACCAGTGGCACTTTGGGATCTTATCGTGGTGTTGGGTTTCCTGAAATCCCACTGGTTTGAGCCATTTAAGACTGTGGAGCTAAAGTATCTCACGTGGAAAGTGGTCATGCTGTGGGCCTTAGCTCCGGCTAGGCGTGTGTCGGAATTGGCGGCTTTGTCATGTAAAAGCCCCTATCTGGTTTTCCAGATGGACAGGGCAGAATTGCGGACTCGTCCGCAATTTCTGCAAAAGATGGTGTCATCTTTTCATTTGAACCAACCTATTGTGGTGCCTGCGGCTACTTGTGACTTGGAAGATTCCAAATTGCTTGACGTAGTCCGGGCTTTGAAGAATTATGTAACCAGAACAGCTGGGGTCAGGAAGACTGACTTGCTGTTTATCATGTATGCATCCAACAAAGTGGGTGCTCCTGCTTCAAAGCAAGCTATTGCTCGCTGGATCTGTAACACGAATTAGCAGGCTCATTCTGCGGCTGGATTGCTGCATCCAAAATCGGTGAAAGCCCATTCCACAAGGAAGGTGGGCTCTTCTTGGGCGGCTGCCCGAGGGGTCTCGGCATTACAGCTTTGCCGAGCTGCTACTTGGTCGGGTTCAAACACATTTGCAAAATTCTACAAGTTTGATACCCTGGCTGAGGAGGACCTTGTGTTTGCCCATTCGGTGCTGCAGAGTCATCCGCACTCTCCCGCCCGTTTGGGAGCTTTGGTATAATCCCCATGGTCCTTACGGAGTCCCCAGCATCCACTAGGACGTTAGAGAAAATAAGATTTTACTTACCGGTAAATCTATTTCTCGTAGTTCGTAGTGGATGCTGGGCGCCCGTCCCAAGTGCGGACTTTTTCTGCAATGCTTGTATATAGTTATTGCTTAAATAAGGGTTATGTTATAGTTGCATCAGGGTTTATCTGATGCTCTGTTATTGTTCATACTGTTAACTGGGTAAGTTTATCACAAGTTATACGGTGTGATTGGTGTGGCTGGTATGAGTCTTACCCTGGATTCCAAAATCCTTTCCTTGTAATGTCAGCTCTTCCGGGCACAGTTTCCTTAACTGAGGTCTGGAGGAGGGGCATAGAGGGAGGAGCCAGTGCACACCAGTAGTACTAAATCTTTCTTTGTTTAATGGTGATGCACAATTTAGTAAGGTGTCATTAATCCTTAAAAATGAAGGTGTTTTCCTTCTAGGGATAATAACTTTCTGAACACCTAATCTTTATAATTGATTGTCATGTACTCAATTATTATTGATACAGTCCTCAATAAATGAAGGTGCTTTCCTTCTAAGGACATAGTGATGTGAATACCTGACAGATTGTCATATATATGATTTATTATAAACAACTGAGGGAGAGACATAGCCTCATATAATATATTGGACGCTACAATAACAAAGGACCTCCTTTTCAATAATCTGTTTGGATGCTTGATGATGGTGTACAGTCTAATAGTTTGATCATATATTAATGTGTAGAAAGGTGTCGCTAATCCTTCATAATGAGGATATCTGTTCCTCTAGGGAAAATAATATTGTGAACACCTGACTACTATAACTGACTGTCATATATCTAACTATTATTGGTACCAAGCAATTGGATATTAATGAATCGCATTCTGCATAGAAAGTGTGAAAAGGGAGTGAATTTAATTAATTGAGAAGGTATCACCAGCCCTTATAAATGAAGGTGCTTTCCTTCAAGGGACAATAATAGTGTGAATACCTGAACATCACA
Organism: Pseudophryne corroboree; assembly: GCF_028390025.1. Classification (NCBI taxonomy): domain Eukaryota; kingdom Metazoa; phylum Chordata; class Amphibia; order Anura; family Myobatrachidae; genus Pseudophryne; species Pseudophryne corroboree. The sequence continues at coordinate 293,042,092 of NC_086446.1, read as the reverse complement.
AGAGAGTGTCATATACTATATTGATTATAAACAACTGAGGAAGATATTTCTCCCCATAGAGTGTATCACACATCAATATTGGATTTATAGCATCACCTTTATATTTCATATTATATTACATACCTGATCTAAGTAGATATTGCGACGAATATTCTACTATACCTAATTTGAAACCAAACAGCCCATATTGAATTCATATTTAGGGTACTACCACAATTGACATCTATATTTTCCAAAACGCCTCCTTCATAAATTTGATAAGGACTAAACACATGAATGAATACTGATCCAATTACGGAATAATAGACTATATACACTTGGACATTAGAATAAAACACGTGGACACTCATTTTAATCTTAAAATCACCTTTATTTCATTGCACCTTGTATGTTTTGTTTATGTCAAAATTTGAACCTCTATGTTTTGCTTATACTCATGGTTATGTGTAAGTAATATACACCAGTTTTAAATAGATATCAATAAAAGTTACATTTTATTAAAATATAGGTAGATGTGATAACCAGATCTAGTCTTCCTTATGTGCACTGACAATATAGCTCTTTCCTTCTTTCTTTCCAATGAGGGAAGTATCAAGGATTCTTCAGTGGTCAGAACGCCATCTGCTGGCCATATCAGCAGTGTTCATTCCGGCCGTTCTGAACTGGGAGGCGGACTATCTCAGTCGACAGGACGTACACGCCGGAGAATGGAGCCTACATCCGGAGGTGTTTCAACTTCTCGTGGACAAGTGGGGTCTCCCAGATGTGGACCTTATGGCGTCTCGGCACAATCACAAGGTTCCGGTCTTCGGAGCAAGGACAAGGGATCCTCAAGCAGCGTTGGTGGATGCTCTATCAATACCGTGGAACTTTCGGCTGCCGTATGTGTTCCCTCCGGTGTCCCTCCTGCCCAGAGTAATACGGAAGTTCAAGCAAGAAGGAGGAAACCTACTTCTAGTCGCTCCATAGTGGCCCAGGCGGCACTGGTTCTTCGATCTACAGGGCCTCTCGTTGGATCGTTCCCTTCTACTTCCACAACGACCAGACCTCCTAGTTCAGGGCCCTTGTGTTTACCAGGATTTGGCCCGTCTGGCTTTGACGGCATGGCTCTTGAAGCTTCCGTCCTGAGAGCCAAGGGTTTTTCTGAGGCGGTCGTTCAAACTATGTTGAAGGCCCGTAAGCCGGCTTCTGCTCGGATCTACCATTTGGATCTGGAATGCTTATTTTACTTGGTGTGCGTCTCACAATCATGACGTTTTCAAGCTTAGTACGGCCAAACTATTGTCCTTTCTACAGCAAGGCCTGGATTCAGGCCTGCATCTGGCCTCCCTCAAGATTCACATCTCTGCCTTGTCGGTTTGGTTTCAGAGAAAGATCGCTACCCTACCTGATGTCCATACATTCACTCAGGGTGTGCTGAGGATTCAGCCTCCTTATGTGCCACTTGTGGCCCCTTGGGATCTGTCGGTGGTTTTGGAGGCTTTGCAAGAGTCTCCGTTTGAGCCTTTTACCTTTGCTGACCTTAAGTGGCTTTCCATTAAGGTGTTGTTTTTGCTGGCTATTGCTTCAGCTAGAAGGGTCTCGGACTTGGGTGCCTTATTCTATAAGTCCCCCTATTTGATTTTTCACCGTGACCGGGCGGTTCTTCGGACACGCCCATGTTATTTACCCAAGGTGGTGTCTTCTTTCCACCTTAACCAGGAGATTGTGGTTCCGGCCTTTAATTCTTCTGAGTTGTCTTCCAAAGAGCGGTCTTTGGATGTGGTACGGGCTCTCCGTTTCTATGTGAAGAGAACTTCCTCCATTAGGAAATCCGATTCTCTTTTTGTGTTTGGTTTTCAAAAACGTGTCTGGCCTGCTTCTGAGCAGACATTGGTCAGATTGATTAGAATGGTGATTGTACATGCTTATGTACAGGCTGGTCGTCCGGTTCCTGCTACCATCAAAGCCCAGTCTACTCGGTCGGTTGGACCTTCTTGGGCAGCCCACCGTGGTGCGACCCTTGAACAATTTTGCAAGGCGGCTACGTGGTCCTCGAGGAACACGTTAAATTCTATGCCTTTGATACTGCCGCTTCCCAGGGTGCCGGGTTCTTGTGCCCGCTACGGTGCGTCCAAAGGACTGCTTTAGGACATCCCCGATGTTATTTCCTTGTTGAGCCCAGTGTACCCTGCAGCAGAAAACGAGATTCATGGTAAGAACTTACCGTTGTTAAATCTTTCTGCGAGGTACACTGGGCTCCACAAGGCGGCCACCCTGACGCACTTTGCTTTTTTTAGCCGTTGACACCCTCTCCTGCGGTGAGTGTGTGGTGTAATTAGCTACGAGCGGTTGTCGTCTCTGGTACCTGCTACTGCATTGGGCTGGTTAACAAAACTGAGCTCACTGGCATGGAGGCAGGGTTATAGAGGAGGCGGCGCTGTGCATCTTGGGAACAGTCTAAAGCGTTGAGACAGTTTGTGCCTCGGATCAAGATCCTACTCTACACCCCGATGTTATTTCCTTGTGGAGCCCAGTGTACCTCGCAGAAAGATTTAACAACTGTAAGTTCTTACCATAAACCTCGTTTTTTATGTCGAAGATACCCAATATCACCCACTCAGGAGTGAAAGGGTCATGGGTGATGAGTTTCGCCTCCGCATATTGATGGACGAGATGCCAAAAGTATTCAACAATGGGGCATGCCAGAGAAAATTATAAGAAGCCACTTCCTCCTCATGGCAGTTACAATCCTCAGAGTTTCCCATACGAAAAGTCTGGACAGGGATAAATAGGCATTGTGGTATACATTTAAAAAAAAGCTCAGTGTACATACTGGCCAGTAACTTTTTGCCAGAGAACAAATGGAATTTTCCCAGTACAGGAATGGTTAGAGTGGGAAAATGAGTTAACCACTTGTACATACTTCTGGTTATCTTGAAGTGATCCAAGATGTCTCTTAAAAAGTTGTAATGAACCAATATTGCCCTTTCTTGTGGTACGGGTTGCACCAGGAACTTGAGTTATCCCAGTCTTACCATAAAAAATGCCCAAGGACATAAATCATGTAGAAGCTTGCCTGTAAAAATGCTAAGGGGCTACGGGCTAACCATAGCATATTGTGAGGATACCTCTCATTAAGTCAGAGCGCTTATCACATATTTATACCAAAGTTGTAGTATTATTAATCCCAGCTAGTCAACAGATAGTGAGGGATGAGCAGCCATGCTGTCTAGAAAGACTGTTTTGGAATCAGGGGAAGGTGTAAAGAATTACAGGCTTTTAGAACAGCTTTGTGGCAGTGACTATGACATTTTCCTTGTTGTCCATAGTACTGGATTTATTTTAACAAGATCCGGTGTCTCCTGGTCATGCTGATGGAGTAAGCGCTGCAAGTCTATGTCGCCCAAGAAGTCCTGGTCTAAGGAGGTGTTCAATTATGTGGAGTACCCATGGATCTAATCACACAGACACAAGTGTCTTAACATGACTGCATGATTGTAGGCCATAATGTCTGGGAAATGTATGCCCGCATTTGTTTTTGTTTGGTAAAGCTTCCACAGGGCTATTCGGGATAAAAGTGTGAAACAGCATTAATTTGTTGCACCTCCACCTTAATCAAAATCACCAGGAGTAACTGTAATGGATAAAGCAGACATGGAACTGCAGTAATTTTGCTCATCCAAGAAAAGACAGTGGAAGGCAGTCCTATCCCTTTATATCATTAGAGTACAGATAGGCCATCCCACAATAAACCCAATTCAAATATTCCAAAGTAATGGTATCTTTATTTTTGCCCATTGTGAGGGGAGCTGAGCTGCCCACTGAGGACAGGTGGTCCGGCCATACAGTATACAGAAAACCAAGATAGATCCAAATACGGCAGTCTCATCAAGTATAATGGGAAGGAACCGTTCAGGACTGGCAATTATAAAGAAGAATATCCTCAGCAAACGCAGATAGTTTGATTTCTTGACTGACGATTTTTATGCCCTGAAAAGATGCCCGTTTCTGAAGTGTCCTCAATAAATAGTCCAATGCTAAATCAAACAGCGAGGAGAAAAGGGACAACCCTGATGGGTACCTCTCTCCAGGAAAAAATGGGGTCCTATGACTCCATTTATTATTAAGGATGTGAACGGGTTGGGGCTTGGCTTCACATAGCATGATGTAGGCAGCTTCCTGCCAGAGCTCCTGCTAATATCCTGATCTATCTCCTGTTTCCCTGGTGTTCTGTGGCTGAAAATTTCTGCAAGAGTGCAGTACCCCCCTCTGCTCCTGCAGTGTGAATTTGGGGATCCTCTGTGCCAAGAGTCCTAACTTACTGGCTGGTGAAGTCTGTGACTGGATCCTGAGGAAGACTCTGCTCTCAGTGTGGCTGTTGCTCCTGCTAAAGCTCTGCCCTCACTCAGCTGCTGGGGCCAGTGTGCTCAGGGCTGGTGAGCTTGTATTATACACAGCACACATTCCACTGCCTGTCCCCTTCTCCCCTGGTGCGGATATTACTGAGCACATAGTATTACAGAGACAACACTCCCTGTGAATTTGGGACAGAGCTTTAACTATAACCGTAGTGCAGGGAAGAGCACTGTATGCCTGGCTCCCTCTCACCTCTAGAACACATTTGCTGGACTCACACGCCTATGTTCTTTGGATGAGCCGAGCTCCTGTGTGTATAGCTCTGCTCCCTTTCTACCAGTGGATTTTCCTCTTGCTCCTACAGTATATTGCTTCTTCCCCCTGCAGCCATGTTTAATCCTGTTCATACTTCTGAGCAATCGGTCTCAATCATCCTGAAGGCTATCGCGGAATCCGAGCAAAGGGTTCTTAATATGTTTGGAGTAGAGACTGTTGCAGTAACTGGTTCTCCTGTGGGGTCCACCTGCCCGCCGGTGCTGCTACCCTCGGAACCTTTGGGGGAGCTTGTATCTGTGGTGCCTGCCGCTCCGCTACAGTCGATGGTTAATGCTGGAGGTTCCTCCAACGAACGCATTGTGAACAAAATGGGGGAGTTGCGGATTCTTCCTGCGCATATTCACCGTTATTTGCAGTGGGTGATGGCACGTGGGATGTCGGTGACTGCCTCCGTCTCATCGTTGGTGACTGTATGACCTCCATTGCAATTTTCTTTTAGGGTCCGCAGTGTGACCTCCTTGATAATGGGGGAGAACGGTATTGTATCATTTCGCAGTTAATTGTGATGTTTGGGAGAGGGATGGTTCTCCATTCTACATTTACCGCGGAACTGTGGCCTATCCTCTTATCTATCTGGCTAATGCTGTGCGGGATAGTTGCTGGCTCCACTACCTTCCCGACTACTGTTCGTGTACCGCTAAATAACTTGATTCCAGAGTGGGCTTATCCTCCGGACTGATTTTCTTTCTTTCCAAGTCTGTATAATACCTCACTGGTTACCGGGTCCTTGGCTGTGTTCTATTTTATTATTGATACTTTCTTAAATACTATGTTCTATTCTGTTTTTTGTATGTCTTACCATTGATATAATTTCGTTATTTGATGGTTCTAAGATATGTTTTATTTGACCATCGCTTATTTAAGGGTTACATATCTCTATATACTGTTGTTCCTGTAGGGTGCTACCAGCACTATTCCTTATATTTCCGGGTCGGTTATCATATCTCCATATCTCCATATTTGCATTTTTATTTTTATTTTTTATTCTCACATGAGGGAGATCTACTCTATTTACTGTTCGGCCATATTTCTTCTTTTTTTTTTTTATTTGCCCCAGTCACTTATTTTTTTATTTATCCTGGTATTAGGGAAGGGAGGGAGGGGGTGTTAGACAGTTAGGTCACGTAGTTTAATGGGGGGCTTGGGGGTTGGGGATCCTGGTATACCTAGGTTGGGGATAGGCTATACAGGGTGGGTGGTTTTGAGGTGGCTTGTTTTGGGGGCTTTTCTTTTTTGTTCTGTATTGTAGGGATTTTTGTTTTATCTCTATGAGCAGAAGAGGTCCTAGGATTTTAATTATTTCTTATCTTTTTTTTTTTTTCTGTATACTCAGGCAGGTGTTTTATCTATAGTTTGCAGTGCCAATACTTTTGTATTTTTCTACGCCTCATGGGTCAGTCTTTTTTTATTTTATTTTATCATTTTATCCTCAATGTGTGAGCTCACATGGCGCCTGTGGGCTCTTACTGCTTATTGCTATAATGTGGGGCGTATTTTATATCCTGTACTATTAGACGTGTACTGCAATTGTATTCTGTGTCTCCTGTCTGACCGTACTTCTGATTGCATCCTGCATACTTTACTATACCTGCCGGTATTGTTTGTTTTATATGTATACTTTTTTTATTTTTTTATTTCATATTATTCTTTTTGGGATGTTCATTTAATACTTTCAATAAAAAATACGCAATTTAAAAAAAAAAAAAGGATGTGAACGGGTTACGATAAAAGTGACGTATCGGGTCAATTAAACCCGTCTCAGAGCCTCGCTCCTCCAACATTTTAAAGAGTTGAGACCACAAGACCATATCAAATGCCTTGTAGGCATCAAGGCTCAGTAGCATATTCTGATCACTGGGGAATGAGGTGCCACCACTGCCGCAACCGCTGCACATATACCCTTAGCAGATGACGTGCCTGAACGGGATAGTCTACCTTTGCATTAGTATCACCTATAGAGAAAAAAATTTGTTGCAGTTCTCTTTCACTTTGCTGTGGCTGTACAGTGGTCTAGTCAAGAAACCAGTTACTCTCTTTGATGCTATCAATTAAATTAACCCACATCCACGAAATATCCTAAACCACATATGGAAGCCACCAGTGGAGGCTCCAGAGCTGGGGCAGCGCAATCTAAAATTCACACGGGGAGCCACACAACTGACAGCGAGTCCCGATCGGGGAGCGTGGGCGGGGGAGTGCTGGGCAGTTGGTGTGGCTCCCTTATTTGAATTCTCGACTGCCCCACCTTTGGAACCGCCACTGGAAGCCATCAAATGCAGAATGACATGCAATAATGGATTAAAATTAGTAACTGCAATATTAAAAAACATACTGTAGTCCCAGCTGCACTAATTAAAGCTAGGGTTTTCTTTTTCCAATAGTCATGCTGGTGTTTGACTATAAAGTGTAATCAAATACATCTATGTGGGTTAGCAGTAACAATTTTTAAGAACCACTGACTAAGATTGGTAGTTAATTGCTGTTATATTTAATGGCCTGACTTATAATATACCTGGATCTGTCTGCTACATTTGATACTGGTGACCACTTCATTCTCATATACATGCTATGTCTCCTAGGTCTTCAGGGCACTGACCTATTTTACTCAAATTCTGCTAATCAATCCACGCCTTCCGTATTTGTCTGCCAGGGTCTACCTCCTCCTCTTACTCTATCAGCTGGAGTACCATAAGTCTAGAAGTTAGGCAATTTATGGGCCTAATTCATAGATGAACGCAGTTCACATTACGTCTTTGGACGCAGCAGTCATGTAAAAATATGCTAATGCAGCAGGAAGAGTCTTGTGTAAGTAGATGCCTTGTGCAAGCTTCTGTTATCTGCTGCTGTGTCCTAAGAAACTGCATCAGATCACTCTGTGAAAACATTGGCTGTCTCGTTAGGCCGGATGCTACTTAGATTAGCCATTGCAGCTCTGTAGCCGAGGCCAGGAAATGTGCGTCGGTAGACGCAGACCCTGTCCTGGGCACAGCCATCTCAGAGCCACCCCCAAACAGCGCTACGGGTTTAGGGAACAGTGAGAGATCTTGTAGTAGAAGACCAACACATCATTATTACGCAAACCATTGAGTTTGTGTACTACTCTGAATCAGGCCCCATGTTCTCTATACACCCATCTTTTGTAAAACTAATAAGCTTCTTTGGATTTAAGTATCACCTGTGGACAATTCCCAAATGTATTCTCTCTTGGGGGGAAATTTATAAAGGTGGGAGATTTTTAGAACTAGTGATGTTGCCCATAGCAACCAATCAGATTATATCTATTATCTGCTAGAAGCAGCTAGATAAATGGTAAGTAGAATCTGATTGATTGCCATGGGCAACATCACTAGTTCTAAAAATCTCCCACCTTAGTAAATTTACCCCTTGGTCTCTAACCAGTTTATTGATTTACATTACTGCCATTTTCATCTAGGATATCCTCCCAAATTCCCTTTCTTCAGAGATCACATCCTTACATTTACACTTGCTGTTCCTACTTTATATTAAATAAAATAAAGGGATATTGCCACCTAGTAAAATGTTTGAGATCCCACTTCCTCTAACAGGGAGGCTATCAATTTGCCGGCGGTCAGGATACTGACGCCAGAATCCCAAAAGCCGACAATGCCGACAGCCAGAATACCGGCACGCAAGGGTTATTCCCACTCGAGTGGGAATAGATCCTGTGGTGGGTCACCGAGCCCGCAAGGGGACTTGTAGCAATCGCCCCTGCTGCCGGCATTCTGGTGGACGGGGTGGCGCTGTTGGGATACTGACAACCGGCATCCCACCCGCCGGGATTACATATGTATTCCCCTCTACCATCATCCCAGCCAGGTTCCTCTGGTATGTTACATGAAGCCAGTTTTCCCAGCGCTCTTCCTTTTCTGTTTTAGCCCTGGCTAAAATCCAAGGAGCTGGGGAATGTAGTAAAGAAATAAATATAACATACTTCCACTAACATACAAACCCAAAGAAAACTTCAACAACATGCATCTCTTTTCTTAAATTACGTCCTAAGTCGACCCCAAGATCTGCTTATCTCAACCACACCTGTTCACATTCCTGGTTACATGACTTTTATACAGGGCTGTACCAACTCTAGAATTCCCTCCTTAGTACAACACCACTTTCCATTAGTTGCAAACATTCGATTGGTTCCTGCAAACTCCTCTCTAGGAAAAGTTATCAAATGTGAAACTATCTGCTTGGGTTATCTTACCTGGTTACGACACCTTCTACATAAGAAAACAAAAAAATATTTTCATATAGAACCACTATGCACTTTCATATACTGTAGCCCCACTAGGCACCTGTCTGGCTATATATATATATATATATATATATATATATATATATATATATATATATATATATATTTATTTTTCCCATTTTTTATTTCTCTAACGTCCTAGTGGATGCTGGGGACTCCGTCAGGACCATGGGGATTAGCGGCTCCGCAGGAGACAGGGCACAAAAATAAAGCTTTAGGATCAGGTGGTGTGCACTGGCTCCTCCCCCTATGACCCTCCTCCAAGCCTCAGTTAGGTTTTTGTGCCCGTCCGAGCAGGGTGCAATCTAGGTGGCTCTCCTAAAGAGCTGCTTAGAAAAAGTTTTTAGGTTTTTTATTTTCAGTGAGTCCTGCTGGCAACAGGCTCACTGCATCGAGGGACTTAGGGGAGAGAAGTGAACTCACCTGCGTGCAGGATGGATTGGCTTCTTAGGCTACTGGACACCATTAGCTCCAGAGGGATCGAACACAGGCCCAGCCATGGAGTCCGGTCCCGGAGCCGCGCCGCCGACCCCCCTTGCAGATGCCGAAGATTGAAGAGGTCCAGAAACAGGCGGCAGAAGACTTTTCAGTCTTCATGAGGTAGCGCACAGCACTGCAGCTGTGTGCCATTGTTGTCAGCACACTTCACACAGCGGTCACTGAGGGTGCAGGGCGCTGGGGGGGGGCGCCCTGGGCAGCAATGTATAATACCTTTTTTATGGCTAAAAATACATCACATATAGCCCTTGAGGCTATATGGATGTATTTAACCCCTGCCAGATCTCACAAACTCCGGGAGAAGAGCCCGCCGAAATAGGGGGCGGGGCTTATTCTCCTCAGCACACAGCGCCATTTTCCTGCTCAGCTCCGCTGTGAGGAAGGCTCCCAGGACTCTCCCCTGCACTGCACTACAGAAACCGGGTAAAACAGAGAGGGGGGGGCACTTTTTTGGCGATATTACTATATTTAAGCTGCTATAAGGATACAACACTTATATAGAGTTGTTCCCATATATATTATAGCGCTTGGGTGTGTGCTGGCAAACTCTCCCTCTGTCTCCCCAAAGGGCTAGTGGGGTCCTGTCTTCAATAGAGCATTCCCTGTGTGTCTGCTGTGTGTCGGTACGCGTGTGTCGACATGTATGAGGACGATGTTGCTGTGGAGGCAGAGCAATTGCCGGTAATGGTGATGTCACCCCCCAGGGAGTCGACACCGGAATGGATGGCTTTGTTTATGGAATTACGTGATAATGTCAGCACATTACAAAAATCAGTTGACGACATGAGACGGCCGGCAAACCAGTTAGTACCTGCCCAGGCGTCTCAGACACCGTCAGGGGCTATAAAATGCCCTTTACCTCAGTCGGTCGACACAGACCCAGACACGGACACTGAATCTAGTGTCGACGGTGAAGAAACAAACGTATTTTCCAGTAGGGCCACACGTTATATGATCACGGCAATGAAGGAGACTTTACATATCTCTGATACTGCAAGTACCACAAAAAGGGGTATTATGTGGGGTGTGAAAAAACTACCTGTAGTTTTTCCTGAATCAGAGGAATTAAATGATGTATGTGATGAAGCGTGGGTTAACCCAGATAGAAAAGTGCTAATTTCAAAAAAGTTATTGGCATTATACCCTTTCCCGCCAGAGGTTAGGGCGCGCTGGGAAACACCCCCTAGGGTGGATAAGGCGCTCACACGCTTATCAAAACAAGTGGCGTTACCGTCTCCTGATACGGCCGCCCTCAAGGATCCAGCTGATAGGAGGCTGGAAACTACCTTAAAAAGTATATACACACATACTGGTGTTATACTGCGACCAGCCATCGCCTCAGCCTGGATGTGCAGTGCTGGGGTGGTCTGGTCGGATTCCCTGACTGAAAATATTGATACCCTGGATAGGGACAGTATTTTATTGACTTTAGAGCAATTAAAGGATGCTTTTCTTTATATGCGAGATGCTCAGAGGGATATTTGCACTCTGGCATCGAGAGTAAGTGCGATGTCCATATCTGCCAGAAGAAGTTTATGGACGCGACAGTGGTCAGGTGATGCGGATTCCAAACGGCATATGGAAGTATTGCCGTATAAAGGGGAGGAATTATTTGGCGTCGGTCTATCGGATCTGGTGGCCACGGCAACTGCCGGAAAATCCACCTTTTTACCTCAGACCCCCTCCCAACAGAAAAAGACACCGTCTTTTCAGCCGCAGTCCTTTCGGTCCTATAAGAACAAGCGGGCAAAAGGACAGTCATATCTGCCCCGAGGCAGAGGAAAGGGTAAGAGAGGGCAGCAAGCGGCTCCTTCCCAGGAACAGAAGCCCGCCCCGGGTTCTGCAAAGCCCTCAGCATGACGCTGGGGCTTTACAAGCGGACTCAGGAGCGGTGGGGGGTCGACTCAAGAATTTCAGCGCGCAGTGGGCTTGCTCACAGGTGGACCCCTGGATCCTGCAGGTAGTATCTCAGGGTTACAGGTTGGAATTCGAGAAGTCTCCCCCTCGCCGGTTCCTAAAGTCTGCTTTGCCAACGTCTCCCTCAGACAGGGCGACGGTATTGGAAGCCATTCACAAGCTGTTTTCTCAGCAGGTGATAGTCAAGGTACCCCTCCTACAACAGGAAAAGGGGTATTACTCCACACTATTTGTGGTACCGAAGCCGGACGGCTCGGTAAGACCTATTCTAAATCTGAAATCTTTGAACCTGTACATACAAAAATTCAAGTTCAAGATGGAGTCACTCAGAGCAGTGATAGCGAATCTGGAAGAAGGGGACTTTATGGTGTCCCTGGACATAAAAGATGCTTATCTGCATGTCCCAATTTGCCCTTCACATCAAGGGTACCTCAGGTTCGTGGTGCAAAACTGTCATTATCAGTTTCAGACGCTGCCGTTTGGATTGTCCACGGCACCTCGGGTCTTTACCAAGGTAATGGCCGAAATGATGATTCTTCTGCGAAGAAGAGGCGTATTAATTATCCCTTACTTGGACGATCTCCTGATAAGGGCAAGGTCCGGAGGACGGAGTAGCACTAACCCAAGTAGTGCTGCAACAACACGGGTGGATTCTGAATTTTCCAAAATCTCAGTTGACCCCGACAACACGTCTGCTGTTCCTGGGAATGATTCTGGACACGGTTTAGAAAAAGGTGTTTCTTCCGGAGGAGAAAGCCAAGGAGTTATCCGAACTTGTCAGGAACCTCCTAAAACCAGGAAAAGTGTCTGTGCATCAATGCACAAGAGTCCTGGGAAAGATGGTGGCTTCTTACGAAGCGATTCCATTCGGCAGATTCCACGCACGAACTTTTCAGTGGGATCTGCTGGACAAATGGTCCGGATCGCATCTGCAGATGCATCAGCGGATAACCTTATCGCCACGGACAAGGGTGTCTCTTCTGTGATGGTTGCAGAGTGCTCATCTGTTAGAGGGCCGCAGATTCGGCATACAGGACTGGGTCCTGGTGACCACGGATGCCAGTCTGAGAGGCTGGGGAGCGGTCACACAGGGAAGAAACTTCCAGGGAGTATGGTCAAACCTGGAGATATCTCTTCACATAAATATACTGGAGCTAAGAGCGATTTACAATGCTCTAAGCCTGGCAAAACCCCTGCTTCAGGGTCAGCCGGTGTTGATCCAGTCGGACAACATCACGGCAGTCGCCCACGTAAACAGACAGGGCGGCACAAGAAGCAGGAGAGCAATGGCAGAAGCTGCAAGGATTCTTCGCTGGGCGGAAGATCATGTGATAGCACTGTCAGCAGTGTTCATTCCGGGAGTGGACAACTGGGAAGCAGACTTCCTCAGCAGACACGATCTACACCCGGGAGAGTGGGGACTACATCCAGAAGTCTTCCACATGATTGTGAACCGTTGGGAAAAACCAAAGGTGGACATGATGGCGTCTCGCCTCAACAAAAAACTGGACAGGTATTGCGCCAGGTCAAGAGACCCTCAGGCAATAGCTGTGGACGCTCTGGTAACGCCGTGGGTGTTCCAGTCAGTGTATGTGTTTCCTCCTCTGCCTCTCATACCAAAAGTACTGAGAATCATACGGCAAAGGGGAGTAAGAACGATACTCGTGGCTCCGGATTGGCCAAGAAGAACTTGGTACCCGGAACTTCAGGAGATGCTCACGGAAGATCCGTGGCCTCTACCTCTAAGACGGGACCTGCTTCAGCAGGGACCGTGTCTATTCCAAGACTTACCGCGGCTGCGTTTGACGGCATGGCGGTTGAACGCCAAATTCTAAGGGAAAAAGGCATTCCGGAAGAGGTCATTCCTACACTGGTAAAAGCCAGGAAGGAGGTGACTGCACAACATTATCACCGCATTTGGAGAAAATATGTTGCGTGGTGTGAGGCCAGGAAGGCCCCCACGGAGGAATTTCAATTGGGTCGATTCCTACATTTCCTGCAAACAGGATTGTCTATGGGCCTCAAGTTGGGGTCCATTAAGGTTCAAATTTCGGCCCTGTCGATTTTCTTCCAAAAAGAATTGGCTTCAGTTCCTGAAGTCCAGACTTTTGTAAAAGGAGTACTACATATACAGCCCCCGGTTGTGCCCCCAGTGGCTCCGTGGGACCTTAATGTAGTTTTGGATTTTCTCAAATCCCATTGGTTTGAGCCACTCAAATCGGCGGATTTGAAATATCTTACATGGAAGGTAACCATGCTACTGGCCCTGGCTTCAGCCAGGAGAGTGTCAGAATTGGCGGCTTTATCGTATAAAAGCCCATATCTGATTTTCCATTCAGACAGGGCAGAACTGCGGACGCGTCCTCATTTTCTGCCTAAGGTGGTGTCAGCGTTTCACCTGAACCAGCCTATTGTAGTGCCTGCGGCTACTAGCGATTTGGAGGATTCCAAGTTGCTGGACGTTGTCAGGGCATTGAAAATATATATTTCAAGGACGGCTGGAGTCAGAAAATCTGACTCGCTGTTTATACTGTATGCACCCAACAAGCTGGGTGCTCCTGCTTCTAAGCAGACGATTTCTCGTTGGATTTGTAGCACAATTCAACTTGCACATTCTGTGGCAGGCCTGCCACAGCCTAAATCTGTCAAGGCCCATTCCACAAGGAAGGTGGGCTCATCCTGGGCGGCTGCCCGAGGGGTCTCGGCATTACAACTCTGCCGAGCAGCTACGTGGTCGGGGGAGAACACGTTTGTAAAATTCTACAAATTTGATACCCTGGCTAAAGAGGACCTGGAGTTCTCTCATTCGGTGCTGCAGAGTCATCCGCACTCTCCCGCCCGTTTGGGAGCTTTGGTATAATCCCCATGGTCCTGACGGAGTCCCCAGCATCCACTAGGACGTTAGAGAAAATAAGATTTTACTTACCGATAAATCTATTTCTCGTAGTCCGTAGTGGATGCTGGGCGCCCATCCCAAGTGCAGATTGTCTGCAATACTTGTACATAGTTATTGTTACAAAAAATCGGGTTGTTCTTGTTGTGAGCCGTCTGTTCAGAGGCTCCTACGTTGTCATACTGTTAACTGGGTTCAGATCACAAGTTGTATGGTGTGATTGGTGTGGCTGGTATGAGTCTTACCCGGGATTCAATATCCTTCCTTATTGTGTACGCTCGTCCGGGCACAGTATCCTAACTGAGGCTTGGAGGAGGGTCATAGGGGAAGGAGCCAGTGCACACCACCTGATCCTAAAGCTTTATTTTTGTGCCCTGTCTCCTGCGGAGCCGCTAATCCCCATGGTCCTGACGGAGTCCCCAGCATCCACTACGGACTACGAGAAATAGATTTATCGGTAAGTAAAATCTTATTTTCATTCATCTGTCTTAATACTTTATGTGCTAAACGTTAATTTTTATTTTCTTACTGTACCAATTTCTTCAGTCTGTAAATACCTAGTTGTAAACCACATTACGTGTCTGATTGCTGTCACCCGTTATGAGTATGATTTGATTGGTGGTATTACCGATGCAGGAGAGACCCACATATAACAGACCATTTTAGAAGGATGGTCTTCTGTATACCGGCGGTCGGGCTCCCGGCGCTCAGTATACCGGCGCCGGGAGCCCGACAGCCGGCATACCGACACTTATATTCCCTCGTGGGGGTCCACGACCCCCATAGAGGGAGAATAAAATAGTGTGGCGCGCGTAGCGTGGCGAGCGAGCCCGCAAGGGGCTCAATTGCGCTCGCCACACTGTCGGTAAGCCGGCGGTCGGGCTCCCGGCGCCGGTATGCTGGTCGCCGGGAGCCCGACCGCCGGCCAGCCGTAGTGAACCCTTTTAGAAGACCTCCCTGCGTAAGACCACACCAACGTCATTAAAGGACTGACCTTGCGCATTCCAAAACATAGCCTAACGGGAAATTGTAAGCACTGAAATTCAAAGGCAAATCTGATGAACTCATTAGGATTTTAGGTAAATAAGTGATTTTACCTTGGGCCCTCTTTTCGCATTGCTTTGTTCACAAATCTTATCTATTTTCCTTATGGACAGATCAGGGTGTTCATCATATTCTATAGAAGAGTCATAACAAAATGCCGATCTAACTCACAGAATAGAAGTTGCATTTCTGATTGGCACCGTACGATGACGTTGATCATGTAAATGCAACTCTCTCTGATTATTGGACTCCTCGTATCTGGCATTTCTTGAATTTGTTTGACAGGTCCAGTTTTGTTTTAGGCCTTTTACTGAATAGACAGTTATGTGGATTGGTACTACCTCATCTAGTTGTAGGTGAGATCAGTCAGTCTGCCTTTTTAAAGCTGTGCAGGCAGTGTGATGGCCACCCCTTCCCTAGTCCTCGCCTCCAGAGCCTGTCAGTCACAAGCTCTGCCCCCCAGATTACTACGGCGGGCAGAAGCCCAGTACGTTATTTCTGTAATGGCTTTCTGATGAGGAGAAATGGTGTGTGTGTGTGTGTGTATATAGATGTGTGTGTGTGTGTGTGTGTGTGTGTGTGTGTGTGTGTGTAGGCTTACCACACTATCCCTGTAAAACGGGACACTCATGAATTACACAGTGCAGTTTTTTGGCTGATTAAACTGCTCAGTTTGTAATTTGTAGCCTAATTGCATTCTGCTTTTTGCCCACAAGATGTCCTCGCACTGTTTAATTTTTTTTACATTTTGTTTGATAATTAGCCAATTAACATGGTAGCGAGATGATTTATAGCCTATGTTACTTGGCGAAATTCAAGGAACATTTTAGTGAAAACCTCATCTAAATCAGTTCAGCGGTTGAGTTTAACTTGCACATACATACAAACTTGCGAGTGGGGTAGCAGCATTTTTTATTGTACATACTGAAGAAGTCATACTCGTGCTCAAGTGGTTAAATGACTCCTATTAGCAACGCACATAGGAGGGTGCCATTTTTTTTTTTTTTTTGCATAACCGTATATAATACTGTTTTTATTGGATTCGGCACATGAAAGATTGACTGTATACAATCTTGTGGTCAACCCGTGTGTCTCGACCCGCATGCGGCTCTTTCATCCGCCGCATGCGGCTCGGTCGGCTCCCGGCCTCCACTGCCCGACACAGCCCCAGACACACGCTTCTCCAGCGGCGGTGTCTGTCTTCAATTCAGTGCCGGCCCGTGAGCCAATTAGAGCTTGTGGCCAATCAGGAGCCTTAGCTGCCGGACCGCGAGCTTTGATTGGCTCACGGACTGGCACCTAATTGAAGAGACACCGCTGCTGGAGACTGAGGGGCAGGAGAGGCGCACGCTGCGCTCTCATCCCCTCATACAGCACTTGGGGTGCGGGGAGCGAGCACTGTGGGGACATGTGTATCTGGCACTGGGGGCATAGTTGGCACTGGGGGAACATGTGTACCTGGCCCTGGGGTCATAGCTGGCACTGTGGGGACATGTGTACCTGGCACTGGGGGCATAGCTGGCACCGTGGGGCATATGTTTATTTGGCACTGTTGTGGGGCATGTGTGTACCTGGCAAGGTTGTGGGGCATGTGTGTACCTGGCACTGTGGAGGCACCCATTTTTTGGCATTTTTATATGTCTGTGGCACTGTACTGGGGCATTATTTGTATGTGGCACTTTGCAACATGGCTAAAAACGGGGTTATGACACAAGGTCATACTCCTACAAACGTCATACCGAAAGCTGTGTGCACAAAAATGGGGTGTGGCTTTGTGAAAACTAGGCCATGCCCTCATTTTTGCATGTGCATGATAGTGGCTCTTGCTCTTGACTACATATCTTTTCTGGCCCTCTGCCTCTGACTGGTTGGCCACCCCTGGTATACATCAACAAAATCAACATTTGTTTCAAAACCGAATGTATATATAATCTTTTGAATAGCATAAGTCAATACTAAAGAAGAGATAGGAGAGAGAGAGAAGAAAGAAGAAAGTCCAAGAGGGGGGAAGAGGGTAAGGTAAAGGAGCCCGAGAACCAGTACGCTGAAATCCGGGAGAAGAGGATGAAGTAATCAGCCATTGTAGATACAGAGTTTGCCATTCTGTGTCCTGATCCAAATAAAGGGAGAACGAATGCTATGGGGGCAATTCAGTTGTTTTGGGTAGCCGTAGCTCCCGTCTTAAGTGGCGGGAGGTATTCAGTTGTTTAGATGGGAACTACAGGAGCCCAAAACAATTGAAAAATGTTAGTTCATTAGGAACCAGTGAGCATACAATAGTATGTGAAAGAGCCCATGCTTAGGGTGCAATGCAGTTTTCCCCAATGTGTTTCTGTAACCATTGCAAATGTATACTCTACGGCTATGTATCTTTGGTAGTCTCTGTACTGCTTTAGTAATTTCTGTGGTTGGTAATGAAATAGCATGTTTATGTAAGGTTCAGTTATGTCCTCATACATCTTTGCTGCAGTCACCCAAACAGCCCCGTGAGACTCATTAGCGTCAGTTGTAATTTATTTTTTATGAAATTGCGTCTTTAAAGTGACACAATGTGACCAGGATGCACCAGGAGACTGTGATTAGACTACTGTAATGCCCTCTACCTTGGTCTCCCAGCAAAAGAATTGCAACGCTTACAGCTGGTGCAAAACACAGCTGCCAGGCTGTTAACCAACCAGCCCCGTTATAGCCACATAACACCCATTCTCTACTCCCTTCACTGGCTGCCTGTAAGATGGCGAATCATCTTCAAGATTGGCTTACTGAGTTTCAAAGCATTACATGACCAGGGCCCAAGGTACCTGAAGCAGCTACTGACCCCATACTGCCCCACTCGATTACTGCGATCTGTAGATGAAGGACTTTTAGCAGTACCTAGAAACTCCCGTAATTCATCTGGGGGTCGAGCTTTTAGTCATGCGGTTCCGACTCTATGGAACTCACTTCCCCGCACAGTGCGTAAAGGCCCCAACTATAGAATCCTTCAAAAGTAGACTCAAGACTTTCCTGTTTACTCAAGCATTCCCATAATGTCCCTTTTAGTATCTCCATGCTTCTGTATTTTATGAAAAGCTGTTCTGTACTTCATTATTTTCTGTACTATATTATGCTATGTATCTGTTCAGCGCCTTGAGTCCTATATAAGTGCTATATAAATAAAATTATTACTATTATTATAATTTGATATGTGACTCTTGAATATCTGTGTGTGTGACTGAGTTTCCTGCTGCATGGCGTATTGAGGCTAGATGTATGAGGACACATCTATAGGTGTAGGTGGCAGATGCACTGTAAAACAGGATTCTAAGCAATATATGAAGCAATATATGAGGTGATTAAATTTTGCCAGACTCCCCCTGCTATCCGTGTGTCGGAGCTATTCAATTGTTGCTCCAATCAGACGCCTATTAGTAGTTAACGAGTCTGACAGCTCTGGGATTAGCTGTGCAAAGCCTCTGGAGGGTGCGAGAAAAAATATGACTGAAGCTCTGATAGACGCACATTCATATAGACGCAGAGCAGGGGGCGTGCGGTACAATTGAATTGCCCGCTATGTTTCTTATAAATGTAATTTTTATTTTCATTACTACTCTCCTGGATACTCCGAACAGTTGTAATTTACATCATTACTAATTGTACATAATTAAAATGTTTCAGTGTTTTAGTCATGTTACTTGTTCCTAGTAAATTGCTAGGCAGTTTTGGTACGCTTCATTCTGGCGCTGGCAGGATGAGGATGGATATGTCATGTACAGTGTGGATGATAACCTTGTTGTGTTTTATTCTGTGCTGACTGAGCCATCAGTTTGCTGTATGGTCACCCCTGAGCCTGTTTCTGGTACACGTTTTAGCTCTTAAGGCCCATACACACTGGGCGATTTTGAGCTGAAAGCAGGTCACTTTTGGTGTGTTGAGCTGCTTTCAGCTCAAAGCCGCCCAATGTGTATGCACAAGCGATGAGCGCTGATGCGCACTCCCGCTTCATCGCCAGCGGCCGCCGTTCATCTACTGGTATTACCAGCAGATGAACGGCGGGGTGAGCGGCTTTCCATAGCGTCCTGCTATGGAAAGCCGCTCACCCCCACTGACATCGCTGGGCAGGGGGGAAAATAGCTCAGTGTATATGCACGGAGCGCTTATCAGCCAAGCGATGTCAGCGGTCATCGCTGTGCATACACGCTGGGCAAAAACACCCTGTGTGTATGCACCTTTAGATTGTGAAGACTGAAAGTTGGCCCAGGAGAGAGGATCGCACATAATGAATGTGCTGGATAAAATGCTGCTCCTAGTATTGGAGCAGTGGGGGTCACTGCATGATTGTACATAAGCACATGAGCCTATAGTGCACACCTTTCTATGTAGTGAAACAGTACAATGAGAAAAGAGTATCTGGTGACATCTCTTTACTATTGAGACTGGCCTCTGAAGTAGGAGTAATCAATATAAATGCTAGGTCCTGCTGTGACTCTAACACTGCAAGCATTTAGACGTTATCACCTTTCTACACAGTGACAGCATTATAAAGTACATACTTTCATCATAAACCTTCGCCCAAGGGAGGCTTGCGGTAGTTACCGAGCCAGTTCTACAAGTTGGTGATTCTAGTGATTCAGACCAAATGACATTTGTTCATCAAGCAGGTCAGATTACAGGAATTCCAGGGCGATTATGGCCTTACTTTTTAATGTAATGAAGTAAGCCTGATTGCTTCTATTTAAAGAGGCGGGAAGTCTCCGGTGAGTCACTTGTAAAATCAGCATGTTGCTTGATAAACCAGTACTTGGTGTTGCTGTATGTTATTAGATATATCACCATTTCAAAACAACATCTGCAATTATGATGTGGTCATGTGACCTAAACATTGCTGACCAGTAATACTGCCCATTGGTTTCTTAATCTCTCATTTGTTATTTTAATCACCCATCCCCCTTACTTGCCAGAATAATTATCTAAAGGGGGTTTCTTCCTTCAGACATCCTTTAATTTATTGCTGTCTACATGCCTTATGCTAAACTAACATTTAACTAAGTTATTTGTACTGGATCGGTATGAGATCCCGCCGCCCAGCATGCCTAACGTCAGTATCCGGACATCGGCATCCCGAGTGGTGGAATGCCGGCAGGGGGGTGAGCGCAACGAAGCCCCTTGCGGGCCTGCGGTACTCGCCAGTGGTCTCAGTGGCAAGCTATGCTCGCCACAGGTTCTATTCTACGTCTATGGGTGTTGTGGACACCAGTGGCGTCAGAACGGAGGGGGGGGGGGGGGCAAGGGGGCATCATGCCCCCCCAAATATGACAGGCGCAGGCGCTGGTGAGGGAGAGCGTGTACCTCCAATACCCGCGGTGACTTGTCCTTTAAAAAAAGTCTGCTGCCGCACAGCCGCAGCGTGCTATGCTGTGCACTGTCTAAGCCGGCTCTTCACTGATGCATTACTGGGAGGAGGCGGGGATGTTCCAGCAGGCTCAGCATGGCCATGCCTCCTCCCAGTAATGCATCTGTGAAGAGCTGGCTTGGACAGCGCACAGCGTAGCACGTTGCGGCTGTGCACCAGAGGGGGAATCGCCTACCTCGCCGGTATTCCAGCCCTGTTGTGATCCCGGCAGCACTATTGTGACAGCCGGGATCCCGATGATCAGTATGCTGATCACATAACATTTGTACAGTGCTTTACAAACAATATTTAGTCATTCAGATATGTCCCTGACCTTACAGTCTATATTCCCTAGCACATGAACACACATACAATCTAGGATTCATTTTTAGTCAGAAGCCATGTAACCTACCAATTCCAGTAGTCTTAAAAAACCCACTGCAACATACAGAAACCTCCACATAGATATTGCCTTGGGTGGAATCAAGGCCACACCCTGGTTTTGTGCGTCTGTGCTGCCATTTATGTAGCTGTTGTACAACAAAGGTAAACGCTATCTCTGGGCTTATCGCAGGTCTCTAATTGATTCAGCCACTTTACCTGCGACTCAACCCATAGATTCAATTCTCTGCATGATATTATAGACTTCAGGGAGAGAGATTGTAGGTTGTTCTAGAGTTAAGGCCCAGGGGCGGATTTAGCGGGGGGCGATCAGGGCGAACGCCCCCCCTAGATTTACCGGCAGCGGGATGGAGGCCGGGTCCCGCCGCGGTATTGGGAAGGGGTTGTAGAGCGATGCAGCGCGGAGGAGGAGAGAGAGGAGCGTCCTGACGCGCGTACAGTGGCCTCTGTTGTGAGCACGCCCCCTCCTCCCTGTACGCACGTCAGGACGCTCTCTCTGTCTCCATTCCTTGGCGCGCTGCACAGCTCTCCAACCGTTCCGAATACCGCGACGGGACCCGGCCAGGTCTGTACGGAGGAGGTGTGTGCTATGCTAAAAGGTGGATTTAGGATCATTTACTGTGCTGCACTGTTTTTTTTTTGCCTTATTCAGTGTGTGCTACAATCTGAGTTTTGGATCATTCCGTGTGCTATCATGTTAATTTAGGATCATTCTGTGTGCTATCATGTTAATTTAGGATCATTCTGTGTGCTATCATGTTAATTTAGGATCATTCTGTGTGCTATCATGTTAATTTAGGATCATTCTGTGTGCTATCATGTTAATTTAGGATCATTCTGTGTGCTATCATGTTAATTTAGGATCATTCTGTGTGCTATCATGTTAATTTAGGATCATTCTGTGTGCTATCATGTTAATTTAGGATCATTCTGTGTGCTATCATGTTAATTTAGGATCATTCTGTGTGCTATCATGTTAATTTAGGATCATTCTGTGTGCTATCATGTTAATTTCGGCTCATTCGGTGTGCTACAATGTGAATTTCGCCTCATTCAGCGTGCTATAATGGGAATGTCGGCTCATTCGGTGTGCTATAATGTGATTTTCAGCTCATTCTGTGTGCTATAATGTGATTTTCAGCTCATTCGGTGTGCTATAATGTGATTTTCAGCTCATTCAGTGTGCTATAATGTGATTTTCAGCTCATTCGGTCTGCATTATTTTGTCTCATACAGCGTGCTATAATGTGCATTTTGCAGCATTCACTGTGCTAAAAGGTGAATTTCGGATCATTTAGTGTGCTACAATTTTATTTTGGCCTTATTCAGTGTGTGCTACAATGTGAGTTTTGGATCATTCCGTGTGCTATCATGTTAATTTCGGATCATTCAGTGTGCTACAATGTGAATTTCGCCTCATTCAGTGTGCTATAATGGGAATTTCGGCTCATACAGCGTGCTATAATGGGAATTTCGGCTCATTCTGTGTGCTGTAGAAACAGAATTTGTCGGCAGATAAGAACCACTTGGCCCAGCTAGTCTGCTCCTTTTTTTTCTTTCTTTTTTTTTACATTATTTTTTATCTCTAACCTTATCTGATCCTTATTTCTTTGTAAGGATATCCTTATGTCTATCCCATGCATGTTTAAAATGCCCTACTGTCTTAGCCTCTACCACCCCTGATGGAAGGAATGGCGATTCGCCAGTCTGTATCACCAGTGCGCAGGGTTCTCTCCACTAACTGGCAACATTTTATTAGTAATGGCAACAATAGGAAATTTTAGAAGCGAACGGGAAGGGCATTACTAAGTGGGAGGGGCTATGATTAGGGGATTAGGGGGAGGAGTCATAATTCTTAAACCGCCCCCCCTAAAAGTTAAGTCTAGATCCGCCACTGTTAAGGCCAGTACTCACTGGCAGATGTGGGGAGAGATGTGTGCTGAGCGAACCGCTCGGCACACATCTCTCCCCCCGCTCAGCACGGGGCGATGTGTGCTGAGCGTGCGGGGGGGGGGGGCGCGCTAGTTTGGCCAATCTAGCAGCAGCGATAGCGATGCACGGGGCCGCGCATCGCTATTAGGGGTACACGCGGAGAGATCACTGCTTAAAATCTAAGCAATCTAGTCAGATTGCTTAGATTTTAAGCAGCGATCGCTCCGTGAGTACCCCCCTTTAGCAGGATATTGTCCAGGAATAATGACATTGTGGAATTTCCATCTCCTACCTGAACTCCATGTATACAGTATATAATGAAGACCTACGTCTTATCTGTCCAAAATTTGTATGTGTTTTTGTGGGTTTTTGCCAGGTGCACAGGTTTCATCCCAAACCAGAAATTTACTGGTAGGTTTCTTGGATTCTGACAGAAATTACCATAAATATGAGGTAAAGGTATGTACACCTGGTGAGATAAATCTGTAAGATTTTGACTATTTAGTAAAAATCTTAAGGAAAGTTAGGGCATATCACATGGTGTTAGGCAGCTTGCAATACAGATTTGATCCCAATGCGCGCTCCCGTGGGGTCGGTATCTTAAGGCTAGATAGACTGTGCAGGCAAGTCAATCTAGTGTACTATCTAGTACAAAGTATAGTCAAAATTGTCACTTAGTCAAAATCGTACACAGACAAAATCTCAAGCACAGATAGTCAAAATCTGTACTATCTGTACTATCTGTGCTCTGGGGGAGTTCAAGGGAAATCGCATAGTCAAAATCAGGCATAGCAAGGATCTCACCGTGTGTACACACCTTAACATGTATGGTAACAACCTCTGTTATGTCTTGTAAAAGTTGGTCTTAGTATCATTCTCTTACCTTCCATGTTTTGCGCGGGATATACCCGCGATAAAATTGTGGAATTTCTAATACCATAGTTTGTGTGGCAAAGAATTTAGAGTGTAATCTCCAGTCTTATGCAAACAGCACATTTTCTCTGTACAGGTATGTGTGAAGCAGGCATATCCAAACTGCGGCCCTCCAGCTGTTGTGAAAATACATATCCCAGCATGCCCTGACACAGTTTTGCTGTCATAGAATGCTAAAGCTGTGTCAGGGCATGCTGGGATGTGTAGTTTCTCAACAGCTGGAGGGCCACAGTTTGGACATGTCTGGTGTAAAGGATGGTACTGATATATAAATAAACAATAACCATAACTAAAGATGGTAAAACCTAGTTAATCTGGTCAGCCGTAATATACTTTTCTAGAATGGGAATAAGTTTGTATTTATTACTACAGTGTGGGATTTTTGTTTTTAAATGTTTTTGCGAGGCTTGTTAGGGGTCACATTCTGGTGATGTTTTTTTGGGGGAGGGAGCGGGGGTCTCAGTGCAATGCTTTTTGGCATGATACAGGCTGTGTAATGCTTTGGAGACTAGGCTGGTATGCAGTGGTGGCATGGGTGAAACAATCTGTTTAGCCGTCTGATTATGTGCACAGGTTGTTATAGTGTACTGTATAATACGTTGGATGCAGGTTGTAAGATGTGATACTACTACCTGTCAGGGTGCATTCCTAATAATTATTATTGAATGTCTTGCAAATTATTTATTGCAAAATTGCTAATTTTTTACTTTGGCCCTGGCTACAAATGTTTGGATGAATGTGTCCAGGCCCTTACTTATGTTAATTATAGCCTGTGTTCTCGCCAGTGACGGTATGTTTAGTGAAATATGTAGCAGAGTGGCCTTTTCTCCTTGGTGACATGTTTATGTAGAAAGTGCACGGCAGCTGACAAAAGTCCATCGTAGCAGCACAGTAATTGTCATAAGCAATGCATTCCCAAAATGTAAGAGTTGTCCTCTTGCATGGTCAAGTCTTTAGCATAATATAGATTGGACACCCAGATCTGTCGTTACCCCTTTGTGTGGGAGACTGACAACTTGACCTCCGTGCAGGCAGCTTTTTTTAAACTAATATTCAGATTCATGTTCATGCAGGAAAATCGTCACACTATGTGATATCACTTGTCCCCAGTGCATTGGTTGGCTTCCATCTAATGAGTGGTATAGCCATCAAAATGGTTTTATAGTTTTTTTCATAACCACCTGAACCTCTCAATTAAATATGTAAATGATCAATTACGTTGCAACAGTTGTCGGATAACCATTAAAACACCTTATTTACCCATGAAAAATAAATTGTAAATTAACCTAATATCTACCTACAACCGTTACGCGACTGAGGGAGATTCACAATCTCGAGCGAAGTTTAGATAGAACGGTGGAGGAGTTGCGGGAGGGGTCACTAGTAGAAGAGGATGATCAGGTAGCCAGCTATGTCACAGAAGGAAGAAAAAGAGGGGGAGGCTCGACATCTTCGAACTATAAAACCCGAACAAATGTGCACGACTGGACGAGGATTCAGAGGATGATAGTGAGGAAATGACGGTGCCGGAGGGGACTGCTCCCTCTAGCATCCAGAGGAGCGGTCCCTCTTGCACAGTTGGGTTAAAAGATATTGAGGTCCCTAGTCAGATTGTGGTGGTAGGGGATTCTATCATCAGGAAGGCAGATAGGGCACCGTACAGTCTGTTGTCTCCCGGGTGCTTGGGTACGGCACATCGCGGACCGGGTAGATAGATTGTTGGGAGGGGCTGGGAAAGACCCGGCGGTCTTGGTGCATGTTGTCACCAATGACAAAGTTAGCGGGATGTCCTTAAGAAAGACTATAGGGACTTAGGCAAGAAACTTAAGGCAAGGACATCTAAGGTAATATTCTCCGCAATATTACCCGTGCCACGCGCTAGTTCAGGGAGGCAGAGGGAGATTAGGGAGGTAAATGTGTGGCTTAGGGATTGGTGCAGGAAAGAGGGGTTTGTGTTCCTGGAACACTAGGTGGACTTCTCAGGCGCCATCTCTTTTGTCGTGATTGATTGCACCTGAATGAGGAGGGGGCAGCGGTGCTGGGGGGAAGGATGGTTAGAAGGTTGGAGGAAATTTTAAACTAGGAGCCTCTGGGGAGGGTTTAGCTAGAAATTACGGGTCATGCAGTGAGAGTAGTGGGGATGGCGGTAGTAAACGAAATGGGCGAGAAGTTGGGGGGAGGGTAAGAGCGGCCGGTAAGGGTACTAACATGGGTACTAAAAGAGGTTTTACCAAAGCACTAACTAATAACGATTACGGGTCATCGTTGCTACATAAGGTGAAAGATATCCCTAACGCAAGGGGAAATATTTATCTTAGTTGTATGTATGTGAACGCTAGAAGCCTTACTGGTAAAAAGGGCGAACGAGAAATACTTGCAGCAAGCAAACAGTATGATATTATAGGCATTACTGAAACTTGGTGGGACGAATCTCATGATTGGGCAGTCAATCTAGAGGGCTATACGCTGTTTAGGAGAGACAGACTAAATAAAAGGGGTGGAGGGGTGTGTTTTTACGTAAAGCCGTTTTTAAAACCTGATACACTGGAAGATATTCAGGTGGGGACTGTAGACACTGTCGAGACGTTATGGGTAGAAATTGCATGCGGGGATAAAGGAATAAAAAAGTTAGTATTGGGTGTATGCTACAGGCCGCCTGGTATTAATGTATCTGATGAGGAATTGTTACTGAAGCAAATTGAAAGAGCAGCAGGAGTAGGTGCCATAGTAGTGATGGGAGATTTTAACTATCCAGAGAGAAACTGGAAAACGATTCATGTGATACTGCTAGGGGTAATATGTTTTTAAATACACTAAATGATAAAATTCCTGCTAACTAAAAATACTTTCTCAAATTTATTCCTACGAGCAGCAAAAAAAGGAATAAAAATCATAAACCAATGTGGCTTAACAAAAAGATAAAGGAATTTATGGGCAAGAAAAGGCGAGCATTTAAAAAATACAGATCTGACGGGAAAGCGGAGTCATTTCAGCACTGTAAGGACTGTAACAAAATATGCAAAAAAGAAATAAGAGCAGCTAAAGTAGAAACTGAAAAACTAGTAGCAAAGGAAAGCAAAGCGAATCCGAAAAAAATCTTTAAATACATTAATAGCAAGAGATTAAAGAAGGAGATTATAGGCCCTTTAAAAGACAAGTTGGGAGTCTTAAGCAAAAATGATAATGACATAGCGGACACACTAAATGAGTTTTTTTTCAACAGTATGTACTAGAGAGGACCCAATTCAGGGACTAACGCACAATCTCAATAAAGAGAATATCCCATTGATAGGTACTTATTTAAGCGGGAAGGTAGTCTGTGACCGATTAAAACATTTAAAGATTAATAAATCACTGGGTCCTGATGGAATTCACCCAAGGGTTCTAATGGAGCTTCACTCTGAACTTGCAAACCCGCTATTTTTGATCTTTAAGGATTCAGTTATATCAGGTATGGTTCCCAAAGACTGGTGTATAGCGGAAGTAGTGCCTATATTCAAAAAGGGAAGTAAAGCTGAACCAGGTAATTATAGACCAGTTAGTCTTACATTTATAGTGGGGAAAGTATTGGAAGGTATTCTAAGGGATAGTGTTCAGAAGTTCCTTGAAGCCAATAAGGTAATTAAAAGGAATCCACATGGATGTGTGAAGGACAGATCCTGTCACACCAATTTACTTGGCTTTTATGAATCAGTAAGTGCAAACCTCGATCAGGGTAAAGAGGTGGATATAATCTTTAGACTTTGCCAAAGCTTTTGACACTGTACCACTCATGCGACTTATCTACAAGCTGCAAGAAATAGAGCTAACAGAAGGTCTAGAGAGCATGGTGTAAATTTTTGCAGATGATAGCAAATTGTGTAAGGCTATAAATACGGAGGAGGATGCTGAGTCACTTCAGAATGACTTAGTTAAATTAGAAGCATGGGCAGCCAAATGGAGAATGCACTTTAATACAGACAAGTGTAAGGTAATGCACTGTGGTAACAAGAACAAAGATAACACCTACATACTAAATGGGGTAAAATTAGGTGATTCTGTACTGGAAAAGGGCTTAGGTGTTCTCATAGATAGCAAACTAAGCAGCAGTACCCAAAGTAGGATTGCAGCAAAGAAGGCTAATAAGATATTAGCATGCATAAAACGGGGAATTGATGCAAGGGACGAGTGTTCTACTCCTGTTATATAAATCACTAGTGAGGCCACACCTTGAATACTGTGTACAATTCTGGGCACCATACTACAAAAAGGATATCCTGGAAGTAGAAAAGGTTCGGAGGCGGGCGACCAAACTAATTAAGGGCATGGAGACGCTGGAATACGAGAAAAGTCTTGCAAGACTAGGCATGTTTACACTGGAAAAGAGGAGACTAAGGGGACATGATCAACATCTACAAATATATAAGGGGTCAATACACAGAGCTTGCGCGGGACCTGTTTTTGGTTAGATCAACACAGTGGATTCGTGGACACTCGCTTAGGTTAGAGGAGAGGAGATACCGCACAATACGGCGTAAAGGCTTTTTCACGGTAAGGACAATACGTGTTTGTAATTCCCTGCCTGTGGGAGTTGTAATGGCCGACTCAGTCAACACCTTTAAGAATGGGTTAGATAAATTCCTAATGGATAAAGATATCCAGGGTTTTGGCGCATATTCACGCATTATAGTTACTATAAAAAGAGAGATAAAACGCAATGGCTGACATCAGCATCAGTCAAAATTTTAGACCAAATAATCCTGCATAGGAGACCACAAATAGGTTGAACTCGATGAACAATTGTCTTTTTTTCAACCTTAGATACTATGTTACATCTCTCACTCATTTAAATCCATGCATGAAGTGGCTGAGAGTGGGTAAAAAAAACTGGCAGAGGAGTGTGGATCAAAAGATCTACAGTATATAGACAATCAACAGGTCAACACCAGATGGTTGACAGTCACTAGATTGACGGGGTCAAAAGATCAACATGTAAATGGTCAATACATTATTGTTTTTTCGTTATTTTAATCCTAACACTAACCCCCCCCCCCCCCAACTTGTGCTTAAACCTTACCGTCCCTATCTTCAGCCTAACCCTGACCCTCTGACAAGTACCTAACCCTGACCAACCGCTCCAGCAGCCTAACCCTAACTCTTCCCCAATTATGTAACCCTAACCCTAAAAGCATTAAAAATCATGAAAAAACAGTGGTGGTGATTCAGTTGTTTCCCCCTACTGCGTTGCTCCATTTAGATGCCTACTAACTGTGGGAGTGACATTTCTTCTCACAGCCTGCTATGGTGCTAGAATAAATGTGCGCCAAGTCAGCAAAGCAGAACTTTAGATGGGTTTAGCGGTTTGACAATGTCATGCTGTCTGTTTGGGCGCGACGTGCAATATGTATGGGCGCCCAAAAAGAAACAAATACTGACTGTTGTTTGGGGGTCTAAAGATCCTGAAAAATAGATGCTCAAAAACGATTGAATTGCCACATAATGTGTTGACCTTTTTACCCCATAAAACTGAATCTGTGTTGACCATTTATGTGTCGACCTATTGATTGTCGACCTCTTGATTGGCCATCTGTTTGTAGATACATGTGCAGCCATCTACAATTAACTTTGTTTCAAGTGGCTGTGGTGCTTAGAACTATTCAGACAGTGCCTTTAGCTGACACTACCTTCTACTAAATGGGACTATGATGAAGCATAGCGGTGTAATGCCTTCCTGCTTATTTTCTCAGTTAATAATTACAAGGGTTCTTTTATGTATACTGTTTGCTTAATATATAGAAATCGCAGTACAAAAAGGTGATTTCTGTCCCTGCTTTTAATGTTTTACAGAAAATAAATAGCTGTACAGTTAAATTTACTGGGTGCGATGTTCTGCTGCACACGTGTCAATATGTGGTACTCCCCTTCATCACTACTTTTTCGGTATACCTCTATGGGGTACCAGGACAAAGTAGCAAGGTTGCAGGCCACAATTGAACTTTCTGGAACAGCACATTGTGGGTTTAATTGGAAAGCTCCCAAGGAGTTTAACTATTTCACCATAAGGTTTGTTTAATGGTGTTTCTTTCATGCAGCAATCAGTCTGAAGGCCAGAGCTCTGCTTTATTTTAATGCCATTGATACATTTCAAACTTTCACAGATATTATTCTGTCTCTATGAACATTTCGACATATTGTATTTGACAAATTGTATTCCATAGTGTTGCACTTGGAGGTAACCTGATCAAATGTATACACTGGTCAGGAAACAAAGGTAAAAAGAAGGCCCTAGCCAAGTGAGATTACACTCTACATTTGAAACATTTGATACATAAGATGATTGAATAATAATTGTAGCTGTTGGTTAGCAGCACTGCTACTGCAGGACAGCATCATTATCCGCCACCAGTAATAAATTTGCTATGGGTTCTGTGCAGCTGCAGTTTGCGCATCTGGTATTTTCGTTTGGCATCATGACATTTTCTTATGTAGTGCAAGACAAGGTTATTGAAGAAGATAAAGGGGTGGAGACTATCCAATTTTAGGTGTGTTTCTCTGTCTAAAATGGCACATTGGGGGTCATTCCGAGTTGCTCGCTAGCCGTTTTTAGCAGCCGTGCAAACGCTATGCCGCCGCCCACTGGGAGTGGAGTTTAGCTTAGCAGAAGTGCGAACGTTTTTATCGCAGAGCGTCTGCAAAAAATTTTCGTGCCGTTTCAGAGTAGCTGAAAACCTACTCGGCACTTGCGATCACTTCAGACTATTCAGTTCCGGATTTGATGTCTCACACCCGCCCAGCGTTCGCTTAGCGGTCAGTTGCCACCCAGAAACGCCCACTTCATGTCAATTACTCTGCGGCAAGCAGTGCGACTGAAACGCATTGCTAGAACCTGTGCAAATCTGCATAATTCGTTGTGCCCGTACGTCGCACGTGCGCATTGCGCTGCACACGTATGCTCAGAACTGCGGTTTTTAGCCTGATCGCTGCGCTGCGAACAAATGCAGCTAGCGCTCAACTCGGAATTACCACCATTGTCTTCTTAACTTTGCAAAGGACTTGTTTTTATCCATCATTAAGGTTGCAGAATACAGGATATTGGGCTGTTTTTAAAATCAGCAACAGTAACAATCTATAAATTGAAAACAAATTACAAAATGCAACAATGTAAGTATTCGCATCTGTTATGGGCCCTACACACTGGCATATAATACTGAAAGATATGAACGATCTTGTTCATTAATGAACGAGATACTGTTCATATCTTTCAGTGTGGAGGCACCAGCGATGAACGATGCACAGCCCTGCACTCGTTCATCGCTGGTGCCCTGTCGCTTGTGCATGCAGGCCAATATGGACGAGATCGTCCATATTTGCCTGCACTGCTATGGAGCCGGGTGATGGGGGGGAGTGAAGAAATTTCACTCTCCCCGTCACTGCCCCCCCGCCGCCAGGTCGGCCGTATCCGCCGTCGGGCAGCTCGGCGGGGGATCGCGCTGTGTGTAGGGCCCATTAGACTCTAACAGATGCTAATACTTACATTGTTGGATATGGTGTAATATAATATTAGAGTATATAATGTAAATATAAGGATCAGTATATGGGGTATATGCAATTCACGGCGAATTGCGGCAATTTTTCGCCGTTTTTTAATTCGACTAAATTCGCCAGGTGAATTCCGGAAGGTGGCTGCCGGAATTCACCATATTCAATGAAAAACGGATTCGCCAGAATCGCGGGCGAAAATAGGCCGATTTGGCGGATTTTTCCGCGATTTTAAAAAACGGGAAAAAACGGGAAAAACCCGGAAAAAAAAATGGCGTGGGGTCCCCCCTCCAAAGCATAACCAGCCTCGGGCTCTTCGAGCTGGTCCTGGTTCTAAAAATGCAGGGGAAAAATTGGGCAGGGATCCCCCGTATTTTTAAAACCAGCACCGGGCTCTGCGCCTGGTGCTGGTGCCAAAAATACGGGGGACAAAAAGAGTAGGGGTCCCCCGTATTTTTAACACCAGCATCGGGCTCCACTAGCTGGACAGATAATGCCACAGCCGGGGGTCACTTTTATGCCGTGCCCTGCGGCCGTGGCATTAACTACCCAACTAGTCACCCCTGGCCGGGGTACCCTGGGGGAGTGGGGACCCCTTCAATCAAGGGGTCCCCCCCCCCCCAGCCACCCAAGGGCCAGGGGTGAAGCCCGAGGCTGTCCCCCCCCCATCCAATGGGCTGCGGATGGGGGGGCTGATAGCCTTTTGTGATAATAAAAAGATATTGTTTTTTCCAGCAGTACTACAAGTCCCAGCAAGCCTCCCCCGCAAGCTGGTACTTGGAGAACCACAAGTACCAGCATGCGGGAGAAAAACGGGCCCGCTGGTACCTGTAGTACTACTGGGAAAAAAATACCCAAATAAAAACAGTACACAGACACCTTGATAGTAAAACTTTATTACACACTACCGACACACACATACTTACCTATGTTGACACGCCGACTGCCACGGTCTCCGACGATCCGAGGTACCTGTGAAAAAATTATACTCACCTTCCAGCGTCCAGAGGTACATCCACGTCCAGAGATAATCCACGTACTTGGCAAAACAAAAAAACGAACACCGATCCATACCGGACTAGAAAGGGGTCCCATGCTTTCACATCAGACCCCTTTCTCCCGAATCCCGGGACATCACGTGACTCCTGTCACTGAAGTCCCTTCAGCCAATCAGGAAGCGCTACTTCCGTGGCGCTCACCTGATTGGCTGTGCACTGTCTGAGCTGTCAGACAGCGCATCGCAAAGCCGCTCCATTACTTTCAATGGTGGGAACTTTGCGGGTAGCGGTGGGGTTAACCCGCGGTCAGCCGCTGACCGGCGGGTGACCTCACCGCTAGCCGCTAAGTTCCCACCATTGAATATAATGGACTGGGCTGTGCGATGTGCTGTCTGCTCAGACGCGCAGAGCCAATCAGATGAGCGCAACGAAGTTGCGCTTCCTGATTGGCTTTAGAGACCTTTCTGTGACAGCTGTCACTGACAGGTCTCTCTGCATTCGGGGATAGGGGTCTCATGTGTCAGCATGGGACCCCTTTCAGTCCGGCATGGAGCGGGTGTTCGGTTTGTTTTTTTCTCCAAGTACGTGGATTTATCTCTAAAGCCTGGTTGAGGTGAGTATATTGATCTTTTATTTTCAGGTACCCCTGGATTCTACATGGAGAAGTGGACCGATGTCGGCGTGTGAACATAGGTAAGTATGTGTGTGTCGACGTATGAAATAAAGTTTTACTTTCACGGTGTGTGTGTCCTGTTTTTATTTGGGTATTTTTTTTCCAGTAGTACTACAGGTACCAGCGGGCCCGTTTTTCTCCCGCATGCTGGTACTTGTGGTTCTCCAAGTACCAGCTTGCGGGGGAGGCTTGCTGGGACTTGTAGTACTGCTGGAAAAAACAATATTCTTTTCATGATCACAAAAGGCTATCAGCCCCCCCATCCGCAGCCCATTGGATGGGGGGGAACAGCCTCGGGCTTCACCCCTGGCCCTTGGGTGGCTGGGGGGGACACCCCTTGATTGAAGGGGTCCCCACTCCCCCAGGGTACCCCGGCCAGGGGTGACTAGTTGGATATTTAATGCCACGGCCGCAGGGCACGGCATAAAAGTGACCCCCGGCTGTGGCATTATCTGTCCAGCTAGTGGAGCCCGATGCTGGTGTTAAAAATACGGGGGACCCCTACGCTTTTTGTCCCCCGTATTTTTGGCACCAGCACCAGGCGCAGAGCCCGGTGCTGGTTTTAAAAATACGGGGGATCCCCTGTCAATTTTTCCCCCGCATTTTTAGAACCAGGACCAGCTCGAAGAGCCCGAGGCTGGTTATGCTTTGGAGGGGGGACCCCACGCCATTTTTTTTTTAGGATTTTACCGTTCCAGCAATAAAAAAAAAAATAATATTTGAAAAAAATATATAAATAATATTTGTGCCTCCAAAAAAAAAAAAAAAAGTACCTAATCCCTTCTAATATAAATAGATCTGCTATTCCCCCCAAAAAAAACACAAAAAAAAACATGTTTAAATTTTTTTTATTTGTTTTCACCCTCCAAAGTGTGGCGGATTGAAAATGACGAATTTGCTGTCTAAAAGCACTGCTGTCGAATTTCCAAACTTGAATTGAATATGCTTTGGTCGAATTGCAGCACTTATATCATTGCAGAAAAGTCGAATTTGCAAAAATTCTAATTTCAAAAAGTCGAATTTTGAAAGTCCGTTTTTTGGTCGGAAAGCACTGAATTGCATAGGCGAATTTTTTTTTTGGTCGAAAATGACCCGAAATTCGACAATTTCGGGAATTCGACCGCAATTGCATATACCCCTATGTGTCTTTATCATGCTGATTGTGAAGGTGAAAAGGATTCATGAGCAGTGTTGCTGTAACCGTTACAGAAACACTGCTCATGAATCCTTTTCACCTTCACAACTTTTTTGAATCACGGCGCCCTAGAGTATCAGAATTTTTTTTTCACAGCACCCCTAGGCCAAAAGTTTCTTATTGAAAATTTAGAAAGGAATATTAAATATATTGTGTTTATATGAAATCCTCAGTTTTAATTGAGTGGTGAAGGACAGGATTTGCTTCTGTTTGTCCATGTATTTTATGATGGACAGCCACCAGCTGGTTTTGCCTATTATATTGACCATAAATTTGTTTAATTGATCGTGGACCACCAACCCATGGCACCCCTGCATGTGTTCTGAGGCATCCCAGGGTGCCACGGCATACAGTTTGAGAACCACTGGGGTACGCTATCATTTAACCCTCTTGGGTGCACTACTCCCAGACTGTGAATCTACCTGGCTTCACATTGTAGTAGTTTAAGTGGTCTGTTGCCCCCTCTTGTTGAAGAAGGGGTACAATCTATCATTCTATAACACAGACTACTCCGTGAGTGGTTTTTCTCCTAGAAATGCCTGGCAACAGGTTGTTCACTTTGTCTCGAAATAAGTGCTGCGTGTATAGCCACTCCTATGTTGTCCCATTGTCTCCTTAAAGTTATGTTCTTGCCTATATAGCTTAAGCCACATGGGCATATCAATTGATTGACAACAAATGTTGAATCACAATTTAAATAGTGTTGAATTTTATATATTTTGCCAGTATGGGGATGAGCAAAAGTGTCCCCTGTAAATCATAAGATAGCATATTACACGTGCATTTAAAGCATCCAACCCTATTTTGATCCAAAGAAGTTACTCTCAGTGGTAGTCTACTGGAAATTTCTGCTCTCACCAGAATATCTGTAAGATTACGCCCTCTGGAATAACACAGCATTAAACTATGATTTTTGATATTCAGAGACAGATCACTCTTAACAATAGGCCATAGTTTCTTTTGCTTTTTTGTTAATTACATTGGAAGTTCAGTGGCTTTACACATGGGAACTTAGGATCATTTTCTTTTCTCTGGGATCCTACTAAAAGGGAGGACGTGTACCTGGCACTGGGGGGCATATCTGGCACTGTGTGGGGACATGTGTATCTAGCACTGGGGGCATATCTGGCACTGTGGGGACATGTGTACCTGGCACTGGGGGGCATATCTGGCACTGTGTGGGGACATGTGTATCTAGCACTGGGGGCATATCTGGCACTGTGGGGACATGTGTACCTGGCACTGGGGGGCATATCTGGCACTGTGTGGGGACATGTGTATCTAGCACTGGGGGCATATCTGCCACTGTGGGGACATGTGTATCTGGCACTGGGGGCATATATGAATCTGGCACTGTGGGGGCATATATGAATCTGGCACTGTGGGGGCATATATGAATCTGGCACTGTGGGGGCATATATGAATCTGGCACTGTGGGGGCATATATGAATCTGGCACTGTGGGGGCATATATGAATCTGGCACCGTGGGGGCATATATGAATCTGGCACTGTGGGGACATGTGTATCTGGCACTGGGGGGACATGTGTATCTGGCACTGGGGGCATATATGTATCTGGCACTGTGGTGGCATATATGTATCTCTGGGATCCTACTAAAAGGGAGTTCTTGTCCATGCCCAAAGCTTTAGTTTTACAATTATATGTATTCTTTTTTTATAGTAATATGTCAATCAATAAATCAATCTGTTGTTCTGCCATTATGATGTCACTATTCATATGTCTGATGGGAATCATTTAAGAATAAGGCTTTTTGATCGCGATTCAAATGTTCCCATTCTCTCCCAACCTGCGATTGCACCTACCGACAGCTATTTGTTTCTGCCGATTGGGCACAATATCATAATTTCGGTTCACTACCCCAGGGGATTTTTTTAATAATAATTCAAAAAGATGTATAATAATATAAATTCTTGACATGTCAAAATCACTGTTGTTCATCAAGAAATTTTTATTGCTAATAAACCCAAGTCATGTGGTATATACACCTATATATAATATTGACATCCACTGTGTTTAGGCGACTGGTGCACTTTAAGAATCGGCATTGCAATCTATTAATAAAAGACATTACACTAAAAGGTGGTATATGTTCAGTTTGCATTTTATATAATCTTTGAGGATATTTACTTTTACAACTTTGAAATGGCAATTTAAAGTATCATTTCGTTCAGCATAACATACTGTGGGGCAGATGTATTCAGCCCAGAGAGGTGATAAAGCAGTGATAAGTGGAAGGTGATAACGCACCAGCCAATCAACTCCTAACGGTCAATTTACATATTGGAGCTGATTGGCTGGTGCGTTATCACCTTCCACTTATCACTGCTTTATCACTTCTCCAGACTTAATACATGTGCCCATGTATATTAAAACTTTTTTGAACAGCACGTTATTTTTTTAAATTAAACAAATTTGCATTTAATAGACCTGCAATTATGTACTGTTAATATTTCACGTCTTATGTAATGTTAATATTCCATGTCTTAAATTATACTGCCTGCATCTGCTTACTATTAGTCAGATGCATTATTAATTTGATTTATTGGGACGGTCATTTGTACTGCTCATCTGTGGCAATAATAATGATGGAGGTTACATGATGTATTGTTTACTTGTTGTTTTTGAGGTAACTGCATGTAGCTGACCAAATTGGGAAGGTCCGTTTTGATAGTTTATGTTGGTTTATATTAGGTTGGGAAGGTTTTAAATGGAATGTTTGTGTACAAACAGCTAACATGATTTTTGGTCTTCTGTGTTTGCAAATATATTGTCATTTTAGTTTTTTCAAAGTCATTATTATATAGTTAAGAGATGATTATAGGAGGGAAACTGAAGTATACAAAAATGTTATAGCCCAGTTGTTAAATAGCAGCCCTAATTTGGGGATGCAGTTAAAATGACGTCTGTTGGGATCCCGGCATTCATGATAGTGACGTCGGAATCCCATCAGCCGATATTATACTGACGGGTGGAATCCCGAAACGCACCAGTAATTCCCACTCGGTTGGTTCGTCCATGCCACCAATCGAGTGGGGATAGAACCTGTGGCGAGCGAAGTGAGCCCGCGAGGGAACTCGTGGACTCACTGCCGGGATTTCTGGCAGACGGGATGCCGATGTCGCTATTCTGACAGCCAGCATCCCGTCTGCCGGTATTTTATACCGGATCCCTAATTTGATATATGAAAGTCAGTTATAGAGAAACAATTAATGGGGACTAATTGAATAGCTATACGACTTCGTATTAGCCCACAGTAAATTTCCACACTAATCGAGTTACCCGAGTTACCCCCAAGATTTCTGTCTTTGCAAAGATAGATGTTTTTTTCTCATACGTCCTAGAGGATGCTGGGGACTCCAAAAGGACCATGGGGTATAGACGGATCCGCAGGAGCTTGGGCACACTATAAAGACTTAAACTGGGTGTGAACCGGCTCCTCCCTCTATGCCCCTCCCCCAGACCCCAGTTAGACTTTGTGCCCAGGAGTGATGGGTTACACACTAGGGGAGCTCTCCTGAGTTTCTCTAAAAGACTTTGTTAGGTTTTTTATTTTCAGGAAGACCTGCTGGCTACAGGCTCCCTGCAACGTGGGACTGAGGGGAGAGAAGCAGGACCTACTTCTTCTTAGTTCAAAGGCTCTGCTTCTCGGCTACTGGACACCATTAGCTCCAGAGGATTCGATCACTTGGTGCGCCTAGCTGCTTGTTCCCGGAGCCACGCCGTCACCCCCCTCACAGAAGCCAGAAGAAAGAAACCGCGTGAGTATGTGAAGAACAGAAGACTTCAGTGACGGCAGAAGACTTCAGTGACGGAGGTACAGCGGTCGGGCAGCGCTCCATGCTCCCACACCAAACGGCACTCACAGGGTGCAGGGCGCTGGGGGGGGAGCGCCCCGGGCAGCAAGTTGCTGGGTTTTCTTTTTGAGTCTGGCATTAAAAGCATTTCGGTGCCTGAGCACTGTGTTTCACTTCCCCCGCCAGTGTGGTTAGCGCTACGCGCCTTTGTTCCCCCGCCGCCGCTTACACGGGTGCAGGGCGCGGGGGGGGGGGTGCCCTGGGCAGCGAGTCAGTTTTTTGTAACTGTCGGGATGCACTGCCGGGGCTCCGTATACAGACCCCTGCTGGCGCGTTCTAGCGCACTGCGCGCCATTTTCCCCCGCCGGCTTTCATGGGTGCAGGGCGCCGGGGGGGGTGGGGGTGGCGCCCTGGGCAGCATAGATAGATGGTATGTATGTGCTTTAGGGATCCCGGGCGCCGCATGTAATAACCCGCCATTAGAGCTGCGGGCCGCGGCTCGCCGGGGCTCCCGCACGCTGTCGGTTGCCTGGGTGCAGGGCGCACGGGGGGGGGGGGGGGGGTGCCCTGAGCAGCATTGGTGATTGTAAATGTATAGTGGTTTTACACTATATATGGTGCTCGACCTGTTTTTTCTCTATCGTCCTAAGTGGATGCTGGGGTTCCTGAAAGGACCATGGGGAATAGCGGCTCCGCAGGAGACAGGGCACAAAAGTAAAGCTTTTACAGGTCAGGTGGTGTGTACTGGCTCCTCCCCCTATGACCCTCCTCCAGACTCCAGTTAGATTTTTGTGCCCGGCCGAGAAGGGTGCAATTCTAGGTGGCTCTCATAAAGAGCTGCTTAGAGAGTTTAGCTTAGGTTTTTTATTTTACAGTGATTCCTGCTGGCAACAGGATCACTGCAACGAGGGACAGAGGGGAGAAGAAGTGAACTCACCTGCGTGCAGGATGGATTGGCTTCTTGGCTACTGGACATGAAGCTCCAGAGGGACGATCACAGGTACAGCCTGGATGGTCACCGGAGCCACGCCGCCGGCCCCCTCACAGATGCTGAAGCAAGAAGAGGTCCAGAATCGGCGGCTGAAGACTCCTGCAGTCTTCTTAAGGTAGCGCACAGCACTGCAGCTGTGCGCCATTTTCCTCTCAGCACACTTCACACGGCAGTCACTGAGGGTGCAGGGCGCTGGGGGGGGGCGCCCTGGGAGGCAAATGAAAACCTTTAAAAAGGCTAAAAATACCTCACATATAGCCCCAGAGGCTATATGGAGATATTTACCCCTGCCTAAATGTACTAAATAGCGGGAGACGAGCCCGCCGAAAAAGGGGCGGGGCCTATCTCCTCAGCACACGGCGCCATTTTCTGTCACAGCTCCGCTGGTCAGGAAGGCTCCCAGGTCTCTCCCCTGCACTGCACTACAGAAACAGGGTATAACAGAGAGGGGGGGCAGAATAAATGGCAATATATTAATATAAAAGCAGCTATAAGGGAGCACTTAATCATAAGGCTATCCCTGTCATATATAGCGCTTTTTGGTGTGTGCTGGCAGACTCTCCCTCTGTCTCCCCAAAGGGCTAGTGGGTCCTGTCTTCGTATAGAGCATTCCCTGTGTGTCTGCTGTGTGTCGGTACGTGTGTGTCGACATGTATGAGGACGTTATTGGTGTGGAGGCGGAGCAATTGCCAAATATGAGGATGTCACCTCCTAGGGGGTCGACACCAGAATGGATGCCTTTATTTGTGGAATTACGGGATAGCGTCAACTCGCTTAAGCAGTCGTTTGCCGACATGAGGCGGCCGGACACTCAATTAGTGTCTGTCCAGGCGCCTCAAACACCGTCAGGGGCTGTAAAACGTCCCTTGCCTCAGTCGGTCGACACAGACCCAGACACAGGCACTGATTCCGGTGGTGAAGGTGACGAATCAACCGTATTTTCCAGTAGGGCCACACGTTATATGATTTTGGCAATAAAGGAGATGTTACATTTAGCTGATACTACAGGTACCACTAAACAGGATATTATGTGGGGTGTGAAAAAACTACCAGTAGTTTTTACCGAATCAGAAGAATTAAATGACGTGTGTGATGAAGCGTGGGGTGCCCCGATAAAAAACTGCTAATTTCAAAGAAGTTATTGGCTTTATACCCTTTCCCGCCAGAGGTTAGGGAGCGCTGGGAAACACCTCCTAGGGTGGACAAAGCGCTAACACGCTTATCAAAACAAGTGGCGTTACCCTCTCCTGAGACGGACGCACTTAAAGATCCATCAGATAGGAGGATGGAAAATATCCAAAAAGGTATATACACACATGCAGGTGTTATACTACGACCAGCTATTGCGACTGCCTGGATGTGCAGTGCTGGGGTAGTTTGGTCAGAGTCCCTGATCGAAAATATTGATACCCTGGACAGGGACAATATTTTACTGTCGTTAGAACAAATAAAGGATGCATTTCTTTATATGCGTGATGCACAGAGAGATATCTGCACACTGGCATCACGGGTAAGTGCTATGTCCATTTCGGCCAGAAGAGCTTTATGGACACGACAGTGGACAGGCGATGCGTAGAGGAGTTATTTGAGGTCGGTCTATCGGATTTGGTGGCCACGGCTACGGCCGGGAAATCCACCTTTCTACCTCAAGTCACTCCCCAACAGAAAAAGGCACCGACCTTTCAACCGCAGCCCTTTCGTTCCTTTAAAAATAAGAGAGCAAAGGGCTATTCATATCTGCCACGAGGCAGAGGACGAGGGAAGAGACAGCAACAGGCAGCTCCTTCCCAGGAACAGAAGCCCTCCCCGGCTTCTACAAAAGCCTCAGCATGACGCTGGGGCTTCGCAAGCGGACTCGGGGGCGGTAGGCGGTCGTCTCAAAAATTACAGCGCGCAGTGGGCTCACTCGCAGGTAAATCCCTGGATCCTGCAGATAATATCTCAGGGGTACAGGTTGAAATTAGAGACAGAGCCACCTCGCCGTTTCCTGAAGTCTGCTTTACCAACGTCCCCCTCAGAAAGGGAGACGGTTTTGGAAGCCATTCACAAGCTGTATTCTCAGCAGGTGATAGTCAAGGTACCTCTTCTACAACAAGGGAAGGGGTATTATTCCACTCTATTTGTGGTACCGAAGCCGGATGGCTCGGTAAGGCCTATTCTAAATCTGAAGTCCTTGAACCTATACATAAAGAAGTTCAAGTTCAAGATGGAGTCACTCAGAGCAGTGATAGCGAGCCTGGAAGAAGGGGACTTTATGGTATCCTTGGACATCAAGGA
Organism: Pseudophryne corroboree; assembly: GCF_028390025.1. Classification (NCBI taxonomy): domain Eukaryota; kingdom Metazoa; phylum Chordata; class Amphibia; order Anura; family Myobatrachidae; genus Pseudophryne; species Pseudophryne corroboree. Next base: position 293,000,687 of record NC_086446.1, on the reverse strand, counting down.
TGCGTATCTCCACGTTCCAATTACCCCTCACACCAGGGGTACCTCAGGTTCGTTGTACAAAACTGTCACTATCAGTTTCAGACGCTGCCGTTTGGTTTGTCCACGGCACCTCGGGTCTTTACAAAGGTAATGGCCGAGATAATATTTCTTCTTCGAAGAAAAGGCGTATTAATTATCCCATACTTGGACGATCTCCTAATAAGGGCAAGGTCCAGAGAACAGCTAGAGATGGGTTTAGCACTATCTCAAGAGGTGCTAAAGCAGCACGGATGGATTCTGAATATTCCAAAATCCCAATTAATGCCGACAACTCGTCTGCTGTTCCTGGGGATGATTCTGGACACAGTTCAGAAAAAGGTTTTTCTTCCCGAAGAAAAAGCCAAGGAGTTATCTGACCTGGTCAGGAACCTCCTAAAACCAGGAAAGGTGTCTGTACATCAATGCACAAGAGTCCTGGGAAAAAATGGTAGCTTCTTACGAAGCAATCCCTTTCGGCAGATTCCATGCAAAGGGATCTGTTGGACAAATGGTCAGGGTCGCATCTTCAGATGCACCTGCGGATAACCCTGTCGCCGAGGACAAGGGTATCCCTTCTGTGGTGGTTGCAGGAGGCTCATCTATTGGAGGGCCGCAGATTCGGCATGCAGGATTGGATCCTGGTGACCACGGATGCCAGCCTGAGAGGCTGGGGAGCAGTCACACAGGGAAGAAATTTCCAGGGAGTGTGGTCGAGCCTGAAAAAGTCTCTTCACATAAGCATTCTGGAACTAAGAGCAATCTACAATGCTCTAAGCCAGGCGGAACCTCTGCTTCAAGGAAGACCGGTGTTGATCCAGTCGGACAACATCACGGCAGTCGCCCATGTAAACAGACAGGGCGGCACAAGAAGCAGGAGGGCAATGGCAGAAGCTGCCAGGATCCTTCGCTGGGCGGAGAATCACGTGATAGCACTGTCAGCAGTATTCATCCCGGGCGTGGACAACTGGGAAGCAGACTTCCTCAGCAGACACGACCTTCACCCGGGAGAGTGGGGACTTCATCCAGAAGTTTTCCACATGCTATTAAACCGTTGGGTAAAACCAATGGTGGACATGATGGCGTCTCGCCTCAACAAAACACTGGACAGGTATTGCGCCAGGTCAAGAGATCCGCAGGCAATAGCTGTGGACGCGCTGGTAACACCTTGGGTGTACCAGTCGGTATATGTGTTTCCTCCTCTGCCTCTCATACCAAAGGTATTGAGGATTATACGGCAAAGAGGAGTAAGACTAGTGGCTCCGGATTGGCCAAGAAGGACTTGGTACCCGGAACTTCAAGAGATGGTCACGGACGATCCGTGGCCTCTACTTCTGAGAAGGGACCTGCTTCAGCAGGGTCCTTGTCTTTTTCAAGACTTACCGCGGCTGCGTTTGACGGCATGGCGTTGAATGCCAGATCCTAAAAGGAAAAGGCATTCCAGAAGAAGTCATTCCTACCTTGATAAAGGCAAGGAAGGAAGTCACCGCGAAGCATTATCGCCGTATTTGGCAAAAATATGTTGCGTGGTGCGAGCAGCGGAGTGCTCCGATGGAGGAATTTCAACTGGGTCGTTTTCCTACATTTCCTGCAATCAGGATTGTCTATGGGTCTCAAATTGGGATCTATTAAGGTTCAAATTTCGGCCCTATCAATATTCTTCCACAAAGAATTGGCCTCAGTCCCTGAGGTCCAGATTTTTATCAAAGGAGTACTGCATATACAGCCTCCTGTGGTGCCTAAGGTGGCACCGTGGGATCTAAATGTAGTTTTTAGATTTCCTCAAATCCAATTGGTTTGAACCACTAAAGAATGTGGATTTGAAATATCTCACATGGAAAGTGACTATGTTACTGGCCCTGGCTTCGGCCGGGAGAGTATCTGAACTGGCGGCTTTGTCTTATAAAAGCCCTTATTTAATTTTCCATTCGACATAGGGCAGAGCTGCGGACGCGTCCGCATTTTCTCCCTAAGGTGGTATCAGCGTTTCACCTGAACCAGCCTATTGTAGTGCCTGCGGCTACAGACGACTTGAAGGACTCCAAGTTGTTGGACGTTGTCAGAGCCTTAAAAATATACATTTAAAGGACGGCTGGAGTCAGAAAATCTGACTCGCTGTTTATACTGTATGCACCCAACAAGTTGGGTGCACCTGCTTCTAAGCAGTCGATTGCTCGTTGGTTTTGTAACAAAATTCAACTTGTACATTCTGTGGCAGGCCTGCCACAGCCTAAATCTGTTAAGGCCCATTCCGCAAGGAAGGTGGGCTCATCTTGGGCGGCTGCCCGAGGGGTCTCGGCATTACAACTCTGCCGAGCAGCTACGTGGTCAGGGGAGAACACGTTTGTAAATTTTTACAAATTTGATACCCTGGCAAAGGAGGACCTGGAGTTCTCTCATTCGGTGCTGCAGAGTCATCCGCACTCTCCCGCCCGTTTGGGAGCTTTGGTATAATCCCCATGGTCCTTTCAGGAACCCCAGCATCCACTTAGGACGATAGAGAAAATAAGAATTTACTTACCGATAATTCTATTTCTCGGAGTCCGTAGTGGATGCTGGGCGCCCATCCCAAGTGCGGATTATCTGCAATACTTGTACATAGTTATTGTTAACTAATTCGGGTTATTGTTTAGGAAGCCATCTTTCAGAGGCTCCTCTGTTATCATACTGTTAACTGGGTTTAGATCACAAGTTGTACGGTGTGATTGGTGTGGCTGGTATGAGTCTTACCCGGGATTCAAAATCCTCCCTTATTGTGTACGCTCGTCCGGGCACAGTACCTAACTGGAGTCTGGAGGAGGGTCATAGGGGGAGGAGCCAGTACACACCACCTGACCTGTAAAAGCTTTACTTTTGTGCCCTGTCTCCTGCGGAGCCGCTATTCCCCATGGTCCTTTCAGGAACCCCAGCATCCACTACGGACTCCGAGAAATAGAATTATCGGTAAGTAAATTCTTATTTTTTTACTGTATAAGGGGGCTATAGCACGCCGAGGGGGGCGGGGCATAGCCTCACACATAGAGTCAGCGCCATTTTCCCTCCTGTTCCCGCCAAGAGGTTTGCCAGGCACAAACAAGGGGGGGGGGGCATTGTGTTAGAGGGTTATGTTGCACTTATATATGCTCCCTCTCAGATATACCCAATTTGGTGCACTTGTGTCGGCAGGCGTGAGTGTGCTGTTATAAAACCCTATGGCGGTCCCTGTCGGCATCGCCGACGCACGTGAGTACTCGCTACAACATAAAGAGTAGATATTATATGGAATGGGTGACCCTGTCGGCACAGTCGGTTGTCGCCAGGGTAAGTGGACATGAGGTATCTGACTTATACCTTGTGTATATACAGTGGTACGTTGTTTCCCTCGGACCGCCTGGGGTAGCAGGACGGTAATTTGCCGGGTTACTAATCCCTACTGTCAAAAAGGGGGGCTAACTGTCGGCTTCGCCGGCGCATGGCTGTACTTGATTCGAGAAATTAAGTATTAGCAAATGGGTGTTTGTGTGCTTAAACAGTAAACACGATAGGGGAGATACGGTTCTTTCTCTATCGTCCTAAGTGGATGCTGGGGTTCCTGAAAGGACCATGGGGAATAGCGGCTCCGCAGGAGACAGGGCACAAAAAAGTAAAGCTTTTACCAGATCAGGTGGTGTGCACTGGCTCCTCCCCCTATGACCCTCCTCCAGACTCCAGTTAGATTTTGTGCCCGAACGAGAAGGGTGCAATCTAGGTGGCTCTCCTAAAGAGCTGCTTAGAGAAAGTTTAGCTTAGGTTTTTTACTTTACAGTGAGTCCTGCTGGCAACAGGATCACTGCAACGAGGGACTTAGGGGAGAAGTAGTGAACTCACCTGCGTGCAGAGTGGATTTGCTGCTTGGCTACTGGACACTAGCTCCAGAGGGACGATCACAGGTACAGCCTGGATGGTCACCGGAGCCGCGCCGCCGGCCCCCTTGCAGACGCTGAAGAGAGAAGAGGTCCAAAATCGGCGGCTGAAGACTCCTGAGTCTTCATAAAGGTAGCGCACAGCACTGCAGCTGTGCGCCATTTTCCTCTCAGCACACTTCACACAACAGTCACTGAGGGTGCAGAGCGCTGGGGGGGGCGCTCTGAGAGGCAAATAAAAACCTTATTAGAGGCAAAAAATACCTCACATATAGCCCACAGAGGCTATATGGAGATATTTAACCCCTGCCTAACTTCAAAAATAGCGGGAGACGAGCCCGCCGTAAAAGGGGCGGGGCCTATCTCCTCAGCACACAGCGCCATTTTCTCTCACAGAAAAGCTGGAGAGAAGGCTCCCAGGCTCTCCCCTGCATAAAACAGAGAGGGGGGGCACTGATTTTGGCGATATTGTATATATATAAAAGATGCTATAAGGGAGAAACACTTATATAAGGTTGTCCCTATATAATTATAGCGTTTTTGGTGTGTGCTGGCAGACTCTCCCTCTGTCTCCCCAAAGGGCTAGTGGGTCCTGTCCTCTGTCAGAGCATTCCCGGTGTGTGTGCTGTGTGTCGGTACGTGTGTGTCGACATGTATGAGGACGATGTTGGTGAGGAGGCGGAGAAATTGCCTGTAATGGTGATGTCACTCTCTAGGGAGTCGACACCGGAATGGATGGCTTATTTAGAGAATTACGTGAGAATGTCAACACGCTGCAAGGTCGGTTGACGACATGAGACGGCCGACAATCTATTAGGACCGGTCCAGGCGTCTCAGAAACACCGTCAGGGGTTTTAAAAACGCCCATTTACCTCAGTCGGTCGACACAGACACAGACACGGACACTGAATACAGTGTCGACGGTGAATAAACAAACGTATTTCTCATTAGGGCCACACGTTAAGGGCAATGAAGGAGGTGTTACGTGTTTCTGATACTACAAGTACCACAAGAAAGGGTATTATGTGGGAGTGAAAAAACTACCTGTAGTTTTTCCTGAATCAGATAAAATAAAATGAAGTGTGTGATGATGCGTAGGGTTACCCCGATAGCAAATATTGGCGTTATACCCTTTCCCGCCAGAAATTAGGGTACGTTGGGAAACACCCCTTAGGGTGATAAGGCGCTCACACGCTTATCAAGTGGCGTTACCGTCTCCAGATACGGCCGCCCTCAAGGAGCCAGCTGATAGGAAGCTGGAAAAATATCCTAAAAAGTATATACACACATACGGTGGTTATACTGCGACCAGCGATCGCCATCAGCCTGGAGATGCAGTGCTGGGTTGGCTTGGTCGGATTCCCTGACTGAAAATATTTTATTCATGTAGAGCATTTAATAGGATGCATTCTATATATATGTATGTGAGATGCACAGAGGGATATTTGCTCTCTGGCATCAAGATAAGTGCGTTGTCCATATCTCCCAGAAGATGTCAGGGACACGACAGTGGTCAGGTGATACAGATCCCATACGGCAGATGGAAGTATTGCTGTATAAAGGGAAGGAGTTATTTGGGGGTCGGTCCATCGGACCTGGGGACCACAGCAACAGCTGGGAAATCCAACCTTTTTTACCCCAAGTTACATCTCAGCTAAAAAAGACACCGTCTTTTCAGCCTCAATCTTTCCTTTCCCATGAGGGCATGCAGGCAAAAGGCCAGTCATATCTGCCCAGACATAGAGGTAAGGGAAGTAGACTGCAGCAGGCAGCCCTTTCCCAGGAAAAGAAGCCCTCCACCGCGTCTGCCAAGTCCTCAGCATGACGCTGGGGCCGTGCAAGCGGACTCAAGGTGGGGGGGTAGTCTCAAGAGTCTCAGGGCGCAGTGGGATCACTCGCAAGTTGACCCCTAGATCGTACGAGTATTATCCCAGGGGTAAAGATTGGAGAGTCGAGACATCTTCTCCTCGCAGGTTCCTGAAGTCTGCTTTACCAACGGCTCCCTCCGACAGGGAGGCAGCATTGGAAACAATTCACAAGCTGTATATCCAGCAGGTGATAATCAAAGTACCCCTCCTACGACAAGGAAAAGGGTATTATTTTTCCACACTATATTGTGGTACTGAAGCCAGACGGCTTGGTGACACATAGTCTAAATCTAAAATGTTTTGAACACTTACATAAAAGGTTCAAATCGAGATAAAGTCACTCAGAGCAGTGATAGCGAACCGGAAAAAAGGGGACTATATGGTGTCCCTGGACATCAAGGATTACCTCCATGTCCAAATTTTGTCCTTCTCATCAAGGGTACCTCTGGTTCGTGGTACAGAACTGTCAATATCAGTTTCAGACGATGCCGTTTGAATTATCCACGGCACCCCGGGCCTTTTTACCAAGGTAATGGCCGAAAAGATGTTTCTTCAAAGAAAAAAGGCATCTAAATTATCCCTTACTTGCACGACCTAAAAAGGGCAAGTTCCAGAGAACAGTTGGAGGTCGGAAGAGCACTATCTAAAGTAGTTCTTCGACGGCACGACTGGATTCTAAATATTCCAAGAATCGCAGCTGTTTTCCGACGATACGTCTGCTGTTCCTAGGGATGATTCTGGACACGGTTCAGAAATAGGTTTTTCTTCCCGAGGAAAAAGCCAAGGAGTTATCCGACCTGTCAGGAACCTCCTAAAACCAGGAAAGGTGTCTGTACACAAGAGTCCTGGGAAAAATGGTGGCTTTTTACGAAGCAATTCCATTCGGCAGATTCCATGCAAGAATTTTCCAAAGGGATCTGTTGGACAAATGGTCAGGGTCGCATCCTCAGATGCACCTGCGAATAACCCTGTCGCCAAGGACAAGGGTATATCTTCTGTGGTGGTTGCAAAAGGCTCATCTATTGGAGGGCCGCAGATTCGGCATACAGGATTTGATCCTGGTGACCACGGACGCCAGCCTGAGAGGTTGGGGAGCAGTCACACAAGGAAGAAACTTCCAGGGGGTATGGACGAACCTGGAAAAGTCTCTTCACATAAACATTCTGGTACTAAGAGCAATCTAAAATGCTCTAAGCCAGGCGGAACCACTCCTGCAAGGAAAACCGGTGTTGATTCAGTCGGACAACATCACGGCGGTCGCCCATGTAAACAGACAGGGCGGCACAAGAAGCAGGAGTGCAATGGCAGAAGCTGCCAACATTCTTCGCTGGGCGGAGAATCACGTAATAGCACTGTCAGCAGTGTTCTTCCCGGGCGTGGACAACTGGGAAGCAGACTTCCTCAGCAGACACGATATTCACCCGGGAGAGGGGGGTCTTCATCCAGAAGTCTTCCACATGCTAATAAACTGTTGGGAAAGACCAATGGTAGACATGATGGCGTCTCGCCTCAAGGACAAGTATTGCGCCAGGTCAAGAGATCCACAGGCAATAGCTGTGGACGCACTGGTAACACCTTGGGTGTACAAATCAGTATATGTGTTTCCTCCTCTGCCTCTCATACCAAAGGTATTGAAGATTATACGGTGAGGAGGAGTAAGAACAATACTAGTGGCTCCGGATTAGCCAAGAAGGACTTGGTACCCGGAACTTCAAGAGTTGGTCACGGACGACCCGTGCCCTCTACTTCTGAGAAGGGACCTGCTACAACAGGGTCCCTGTCTCTTTCAAGACTTACCGCGGCTGCGTTTGACGGCATGGCGGTTGAACGCCAGATCCTAAAAGGGAAAGGCATTCCAGAAGAAGTCATTCCTACCTTGATTAAGGCAAGGAAGGAAGTCACCGCGAAACATTATCACCGCATTTGGCGAAAATATGTCGCGTGGTGCGAGGATCGGAGTGTTCCGACGGAGGAATTTCAACTGGGTCGTTTCCTACATTTCCTACAATCAGGATTGTCTATGGGTCTCAAATTGAGATCTATTAAGGTTCAAATTTCGGCCCTGTCAATATTCTTCCAAAAAGAATTGGCCTCAGTTCCTGAGGTACAGACTTTTGTTAAAGGAGTACTGCATATACAGCCTCCTGTGGTGCCTCCGGTGGCACCGTGGGATCTAAATGTCGTTTTAGATTTCCTCAAATCCCATTGGTTTGAACCATTGAAAAAGGTGGATTTTAAATATCTCACATGGAAAGTGACTATGTTACTGGCCCTGGCTTCCGCCAGGAGAGTATCTGAATTGGCGGCTTTATCTTATAAAAGCCCTTATCTAATCTTCCATTCGGATAGGGCAGAACTGAGGACTCGTCCGCATTTTCTCCCTAAGGTGGTATCAGCGTTTCACCTGAACCAACCTATTGTGGTGCCTGCGGCCACTGGCGACTTGGAGGACTCCAAGTTGTTGGACGTTGTCAGAGCCTTAAAAATATACATTTCAAGCACGGCTGAAGTCAGAAAATCTGACTCGCTGTTGATACTATATGCACCCAACAAGTTGGGTGCCCCTGCTTCTAAGCAGACGATTGCTCGTTGGATTTGTAACACAATTCAACTTGCTCATTCTGTGGCAGGCCTGCCACAGCCTAAATCTGTTAAGGCCCATTCCACAAGGAAGGTGGGCTCATCTTGGGCGGCTGCCCGAGGGGTCTCGGCATTACAATTCTGCCGAGCAGCTACGTGGTCGGGGGAAAACACGTTTGTAAAATTCTACAAATTTGATACCCTGGCAAAAGAGGACTTGGAATTCTCTCATTCGGTGCTGCAGAGTCATCCGCACTCTCCCGCCCGTTTGGGAGCTTTGGTATAATCCCCATGGTCCTTTCAGGAACCCCAGCATCCACTTAGGACGATAGAGAAAATAAGAATTTACTTACCGATAATTCTATTTCTCGGAGTCCGTAGTGGATGCTGGGCGCCCATCCCAAGTGCGGATTATCTGCAATACTGTACATAGTTATTGTTAACAAATTCGGGTTATATTGTTAAGGAGCCATCTTTAAGAGGCTTTTTCTGTTATCATACTGTTAACTGGGTTTAGATCACAAGTTGTACGGTGTGATTGGTGTGGCTGGTATGAGTCTTACCCGGGATTCAAATTGCCTCCCTTATTGTGTACGCTCGTCCGGGCACAGTACCTAACTGGAGTCTGGAGGAGGGTCATAGGGGGAGGAGCCAGTGCACACCACCTGATCTGGTAAAAGCTTTACTTTTTTGTGCCCTGTCTCCTGCGGAGCCGCTATTCCCCATGGTCCTTTCAGGAACCCCAGCATCCACTACGGACTCCGAGAAATAGAATTATCGGTAAGTAAATTCTTATTTTATGGATGCCCCGTAGGCTTCAACGGTATTTCCTGGGTAAAAAAAATTATCGGGCTGTTTTTGCCTTGTACCTGTTTATATATATATATATATATATATATATATATATATATGTATGTATATACGTACATGTTGGGGGTGTGTTATCAAAATTGTATTTGTAGGCTTCCCTCAGACTCCTCGGGGTTCAGTGATTATTATTATTTTTTGCCCGCTGACTATTACTTGCTGTCGACACTTACTAAGTTTCTGTCGACCATAGTGTTCCTGGTAGATCCACTGTGGGGGCATGCCAGTACATGGTCATACACATCCGTAACACATTATTGTCACTAGGGACCTGACGGGTCTGGACAATCCACTTGCGTATAGGTTATATCTATATGTGTCTATATGTAGATATAGGTTATATATGCATGATTAGTATATTTGTGTTTTATTGTGTATTACATGATGTATATCCATGAATGCTGAAATAATGGTATTCTTTTCATGTGCTGGTCGCTCTGTTGATTAAGCTCTAGATTGGCCGTAACGAGTTGGTTTCGATCCTCTCAAGGAGTCAGAATATTATTCTCTTCACAACGCGGAGAGAAAATTATGACAGTCAACTCCTGGTCGACGCAGAGCCCGGTCGCAAAGGATCATACACAGGCAGCTAAGGGAAATTTTATTTCTATACTTTGGCCTGTATGCACTTGAGGAGTGTTGTATTCGGGTAGGCATCCGACAGAATTACCCTACCCAGAGTGGGTGGGCTTGCCTATGTTTATTCTACCTTATAACATTACAGCAGGCTGACACGTGACAGCAGGAGGTGTGACCGGAAAAATGCGGAGGATGTCTCCGGGAGATGCTGGTGGGAGGTATACAGCTGTTTGGTGTGGCCTCTGTTCAGTCAATCTCGACGGATTCCACTGGTAAGTCTAACTTCGTAAGTTAGCCTCCTTCGTAACGGTTGGTGACGCATTCTTTTGTGGGATACAGTCATTTTATCCGGTTCGATACCATTATTATTTTTTCCTTTTCTGTGCAGACAGTGGAAGGTGAAAAGTTAAGTGTTCTGCTGCCTTGTTAGGTTCGCAGAAGTGGATGTCGTTTTCTGGTTCCACTACATCCACCACTTGTCGCTGAGTCTATCTGGCTGGTCCTCACTTCGGTGAGCACTCGTCTACTAATTTTCAGTTAGTCCGGGAATAGACTGGGACCTGTGAGTTATTTATAGAGTCCAAAGGGGGACATTCTGAGTTACGGTTGTTTCCCCTTACTGGTTTTTCTAATAGATCTTGCCGTTCCCCTCTGGAAGGGGAGGTAGTACGCGACGCCATACAGAGGTGCGTCAGGTTCAGGACATTGTCTGATTGTCCCTATATAAAGGTGCAAATCGTTGTTTCTCTCTGACTGTTCTTCGACACAGGGATTGACGGTTGTTCCCAACGACGCAGAGGTCAAAGGTGGGCTTCAGAGTAGATACTGACCGGTTAAGGTTCGGTGTTTTTCCTGTGGAAAGAGGTCTGAGGATCCAGAGTTAGATCGGTTTTGAGGTGACACCTCATCAATATGTTCTATTAATATAACAGATGGGTGCAGCCTAAGAGGCCTTTTTCGGTGAGCAGGTTTAGTACCAGAGTGGTGTTCAAGGGACCAGTTGGAAGTGTGTCCGGGTCTCACATGCGCATGCACCGGAATATAATCCTAACGGCCAGGACATCGTTCCTGGGGTGTCTGCTCGGTTCTCTCCTTCTAGAGGAATGAAGGTTCGGGATCCAGGTTTAAATCCTGGTGCATACAGATCTCCAAAGCTGGGGAGCAGTCCTTTGCACGTATTTCCAGAGGATAAGGTCAAGTTGGGAAGCTCGTCTGTTATAAGTTTTCTTGACTTAAGAGCTATTTTCGACGACCGTATTCTTCGTGTTCTGCCCGTGTTAGTTCTGCCTGACGACTTGTCAGCAGGGACATAAGTAGGCCGCTATGGCGGAACGAGGAGCAAAACGGCAATGGCGGAAGATGCACAGTTTGCAGTTGAGGGGGACGTCTGGTAAACGCTATGTTAGCAGTCTTGGTCCCAGAGGTAAATGACGGTGAAATAGATTTCCTCTGCTGACGCGATATCCAGCCGGAAAAATTCAGTCGTCATCGAGAAGCTTGCCCAGATGTGCCAAGTCTTTGAGGAGTGTCGCAGTTGGACATGTTGGCGTCTCGCCTCAACGAGAGACCTCAGGGAGTTTGTTCCAGGTCAAGGGACACTCAAGATATAGCAGTGGCCATCCTCGTGACACCGTGGGTGTTTTTAGCGGTCTCTGGTCTCTGTGGCCTCTCCGCTTTCACTTTTCGGACGATGGTAAGCGTAAGAGAATCAAAGATTTACGGGGATCCTCTTGAATCCGGTCTAGCCAGCGAGGGTTGGCTATCCAGTTTTTCATGGTTTACTCATGGAAGATTACTGCCCTCTTCCTCTACGTGAGGTTATGTTACAACAAAGTCAGGGCGTGTATCATGTCTTACCTCTGCTGCGTCTGACGGCAGGGCGATTGAATGCCATATCCTAAGCCGAACGGGTGTTCCCGGTGAAGTCGTTTATTCAAATCTTCAGGCTAGGAGAGAACTAACGGTAAAGCGTTACCACCGTAGTTGGAGTAGTTATGTGTCTTGGTGTGTATCCAGGAAGGCTCCTGTGGCAGACTTTCAGCTAGGTCGTGCTTATCCATATTTTACTAGCCGGTGTGGATGCAAGCCTAATAAGTTTCTTTACAAGTTTTCTCTCTTGGAAAGTGGTCATGCTATTAACTTTGACGTCCACAAGGCGGGTGTCGGAAGTGGTGGTTTTGTCTCACAAGTGCCTTGTTTGATCTTTCAGGTGGATAGAGAGGAATTGAGTACTCGGTTGGTAGTTCTACCAAGAGTGGTTTCTGGGTTTCGCAGAAATCGGCCTATTTTGATGCCGGTGGTTAAATAGGCATTACCTGATTCCAATTCCCTTGATCTAGCCAGGGATGTGAGTATGTATGTCGCCAATTTTGGCTCAGTTTGGAGAAACAGAGGCTCTGTTTGTCTGGTATGTTCCCAACATAGTTTGGGAGACTGCGTTCTGCAGTCTGTTACACGCTGAATCTGTGATGCGGTTTGGCATGTTCATTCTACGGCTGGATTGCGGTTACCGAAGTCGATGGAAGCCAATTCTAATGGAAAGATGGGCTCTTCTTGGGCGGATGCCCGAGGAGTCTCGGCGGTTCAACTTTGCAGAGCGGATTCTGGGTCGGGATCAAACGCTTTGGCTATGCTCTACAAGTTTGATGCCCTGTTTTTTGGGGACCTTTGTCTGCTCATTCGGTGCTGCAGAGTCGTCCGCACTCTCCCGCCCGTTTTGGAGCTTTGGTATAAACCCCATGGTCCTTTTGGAGTCCCCAGCATCCTCTAGGACGTATGAGAAAATAGGATTTTGGTACCTACCGCTAAATCCTTTTCTCTTAATCCGTAGAGGATGCTGGGCGCCCGTCCCAGTGCGTACTGTGTCTGCAGTTATTGCTTTTGGTTACACCCTGGTGGTGTGTCCTCTCTGTCAGGCGGTTGCTACCGTTGTTCATGCCATGGCATGCGGGGTCTTATTTTTGTTTCTGTGGACACACGGTTGTGTTACATTTTCTCTCAGCATCTGGCTGTGTTTTGTTCCTGCCGTTGGCTGGTTTTCTACTGACTGCCACGCTCTACGGTGTGTTTGAGGTGTGAGCTGGTATGACACTCACTGTGTTTATAACGATAAATTTTTTCCTCGAAATGTCCATCTCTCCTGGGCACAGTTTTCTAACTGGGGTCTGGGGGAGGGGCATAGAGGGAGGAGCCGGTTCACACCCAGTTTAAGCCTTTATAGTGTGTGCCCAAGCTCCTTCGGATCTGTCTATACCCCATGGTCCTTTTGGAGTCCCCAGCATCCTCTACGGACTAAGAGAAAAGGATTTACCGGTAGGTACCAAAATCCTATTTATTTTTTTTCTCTCAGTCCTACTGTGTAAGTCTAGATTGTGTTCTTCCTGATTTTTGTTGTTTGTGGTAAATTTGTAGACTATTTTGCCAGATATTTTATGTATTTATACTAAAGGAGATTCTTTCCTCACTGTTACTAAAGTCAAACAAAAATTGTGAGCCAGTTAAGTAGACCTGGGATGCAAACCCCAGTAACGAGAGAGGCAGGGTAAAGGCATAACTTGTATAAGTGCACATGCTTTATCCCATGCATGCTGCTCCTAATTTAATGAGGGGTCCACAGAAAGGTAGGCAATAGAGAAACCTCAAAGCTTTTGTTTAAAGGGCCAAAACCAATACTGTATTTGGTCTAAAAAGCAAGCTACATTAGTGGGTATTTTCTGAATCGGGTCCACCTCCCTTTTGTTATAGTTCTGAACATGTAAACATTTTTTGTCCGTACACTCACGTTGAGGCCCAAACATGAAACTTCATAATTGACCCATGTTTTGGTAAATGCATAAAACTGTAAGAAGCATGACGTTACAGTTGCGCCATCACCACTGCCAGCTGGCATTTATACCTCCAGATATTTCAGTGATTATGCCATTCATATCCAAGCCTCTTTGATGTTTGATGTTTGATGCATTTGCCCTTCTAATTTCAACTTGTAACTTTTATAGTCGTTCCTCCTATAACAGTCTTTTCGGGGAGATTAAGTAAAACCCTGCATGATTTTTGGCTGCACGCATTGCAGACTCTCTGAGGTGTGTGCAGAAACGAGCAAGGTTTTTCTCGTACCAGTTGGAGGATGTATTCAGCCATGGGTGGGAGGGGTTTTGGTTACTTATCACATTTCCACGTTAAAGGGGAGTGGTTAACCCCATTATTGTAAGAATAGAAGTGGAGGATTTGTAACTGGTCAATCAAGTTGTCATTCAAGAAATGATCTGTACAGGAGTAATAGTTCTGTACAGTACTGTAGAGACGTATGTGTTGGAATGTTGCGTTGTATAAATTATTTTCCGCTATTGGGCTGCTGAGGGGACTATGTTATGGTCTACCAGTAATATTAACGATTTTCTTAATCTCTGCTCATAAGTTTCTACAAGAAAAATACATGTAATTTACCCAAAGTTAGAAGCATATGTTAAACAATTAGTACTGGTTGTTCTTCCAGTTTACCTATAACAAGTCTCCCATTTTAACTCCAAAAGTTTTTTTTACCTTACCACAGGTAAATTAGGAGTTAAATAGTATTGCTACTCTGTTGCATTGTAATTGCCAATTTGCTGTGTGTGACAAATGTGAGTCTGGTTATACATCAGAGCCGTGATTCCGTATTCTGCCAGTTCATTCAAAACCGGAAAAATCCTTTGTTATAAATCCCAGAATCACTGATCCCGATTATTGTTTTGCTAGAATCTGCGAATCAGGATTTCTAAAATGTTGGATTTCACTGATTCCCTGACCCAGGCATCGGTAGAAGAGAGGGAATGGTCCTATTCTTCCCTGATGTATAGTCCCCTTAAGTAGGTGATGATTTCTTAAAATTGTGGGGGATCATGGAGGAAAAAATATTTTATTTGATCAGCTATTACATCAGCTCTATGTTTCTACAAGATTGTTAGGGCCAGTCTGTGTATATTTGTTTGCATCAAGTCCTCGTTTGTTATTTGACATAAAGATCATCATAAGTAAAATATGTATTGTAACTTGTTAGTTCCATATTTACCAACATTTTTGACCTCCCATTCATTAGATTCTGGAAAGGAGGACCAGGGAGCAATTTTGTGGTATCCTTTCCTCATTGTGCAATTCCTGGTGGTTTCCTCCTGGAGTAGGAGCTTGGGTAGGGAATTGGGGTAAGGGGAGGGGACAGACGACATGGCGTTGCGATTCGCAGCAAATGTAATTTAAGCTCTCTCCACACACTTGCATAGGGTGGCCACTAGAGTAGGCAGTTATGGTTAGCATTATATGCTAGTATATTTAATCAATACATAGCGCAGTGGTTCCCAAACTGTGTGTCGTGACACCCTGGGGTGCCTCGGGGTACTTGCAGGTGCCCTGGGTTGTCGGTCCGGGACCAATTCAAATTATTTACTGTCAATGTATTAGACAAAACCAGTGCTTGTGGCTTCCAATCATAAAATATGTGGACAAACAAAAGTGAATTCTAATTCTCACCACACAACTAAACCTTAAGATGACATATAAACACCATTTGATGAATTTAGCATGTTTTTCTGAATTTCTCCGTAATAATTTTTTGACCTAAGGGTGCAGTGAAAAAAATTCTGATTCTCTATGGTGCCGTGCTTCTAAAAAGTTTGGAAACCACTGGCATAGTGTATTTCAGGAGTTATTTTGCTTTGGCAGTATATGGTTACAGTCGACCAAATTTTGTTCCAAAGCCATAGCCAGTGATTTCCCAATCAAAACTATAGCATAGTCATTTTGCTTTGTGTTTTTCTGTCAGAATGTGAGTTGTGACTGTTTATCATTCTAGTTGCATCATGCTGTTCTGTACCTGGATGTTTTATTATAGGATACACTATGCTAATACTGTTTTTATATGAATGTCCCATTTGTTTGAATACAGCAGAGATGCTCAGTAAAACAAGTGTCATAGTGCCAGGCTGGTGGAAGATCAGGAGAATTTTAGATTAGCAATCTTATATCTAAACTATACTAAGTATTTTTATTCACACTGACAGTACTGGGCTTTAGTTTTTACTGAATATGCAGTGAGGTTTTTAGTATTCTCTTTTGACGTGGAGCCTAGTCACAGTTTCCATGAGATAGATCCCTATGCAAACATACTGGACAAACCACGACTGAAAAAGTTTTATTTTATAATTAACTTATCTTAGAAACTTTAACTATGCATTTTTATAATGGGCCTGACCCCTGCACGCAGCAGTAGCAACAGCAGTTTGTGTGCTGAGTGAATATTCAGCTTGACAGTGCATTAGGTATAAGGCACAGTGCAGCAGATTCTATTGTTTGGGTCCTAGAGGATGCTGAGGACCATGGGGTATAGACGGGCTTCGCAGGAGACATGGGCACTATAAAGAACTTTAGAATGGGTGTGCACTGGCTCGTCCCTTTATGCCCCTCCTCCAGACCTCAGTTAGATCCTGTGCCCAGAGGAGACTGAGTGCATTACAGGGAGCTCTCCTGAGTTTCTCTGAAAAAAGAATTTTAGGTTTTTTATTTTCAGGGAGCACTGCTGGCAACAGGCTTCCTGCATCGTGGGACTGAGGAGAGAGAAGCAGACCTACTTAAGTGATAGGCTCTGCTTCTTAGGCTACTGGACACCATTAGCTCCAGAGGGAGTCGGAACGCAGGTCTTACCCCGCCGTTCGTCCCAGAGCCGCGCCGCTGTCCTCCTCGCAGAGCCGGAAGATAGAAGCCGGGTGAGTATAAGAAGAAAAGAAGACTTCAAGGCGGCAGTAGACTTCAGATCTTCCCTGTGGTAAGCGCGCAGCGGTAACGCTGCGCGCCATTGCTCCCACACAACACACACTAGCAGGCACTGAAGGGTGCAGGGCGCAGGGGGGGGCGCCCTGGGCAGCAATATAAACCTCTAAGGCTGGCATATGAGTATTGTAGGCTGCGGAGGCAGTAGTTACATAAATCCCCCGCCAGTTTTATAAAATTGAGCGGGACCGAAGCCCGCCACTGGAGGGGGCGGAGCTTGGTCCCACAGCACTAACCAGCGCCATTTTCTCCACAGAGCACTGCAGAGAAGCTGGCTCCCCGGACTCTACCCTGCTGAACACGGTGACACAGGGCAAAAAAGAGGGGGGGGGGGGCACTTGTAAGGCACAGTGAGTGTATTATACATAATTATATAAAAAAGCGCTATATATTCTGGGAATTTGTTTTCCAGTGTCAGTTGGCGCTGGGTGTGTGCTGGCATACTCTCTCTCTGTCTCTCCTAAGGGCCTTATTGGGGGACTATCTCCAGATAAATATCCCTGTGTGTGTGGGGGTGTCGGTACGAGTGTGTCGGCATGTTTGAAGCGGAAGGCTCATCTAAGGAGGAGGTGGAGCAGAAGATTGTGGTGTCTCCGTCGGCAACGCCGACACCTGATTGGTTGGACATGTGGAATGTTTTAAATGCAAATGTGACCTTATTGCATAAGAGGTTGGACAAAGCAGAGACCAGGGAAAAAACAGGGAGTCAATCCATGGCTTTGACTGTGTCACAGGGCCCTTCAGGGTCTTAAAAACGTTCTCTATCCCAAATAGCAGACACTGATACCGACACGGATTCTGACTCCAGCGTCGACTACGATGATGATTATTGCAATAAAAGATGTTTTGCATATCACAGATGACCCCTCTGTCCCTGACACGAGGGTGCGCATGTATAAGGAAAAGAAACCTGAGGTAACCTTTCCCCCATCTCATGAGCTGAACAAGTTATTTGAAAAAGCTTGGGAAACTCCAGACAAAAAACTGCAGATTCCCAAGAGGATTCTTATGGCGTATCCTTTCCCTGCACAGGACAGGGTACGGTGTGAATCCTCGCCCAGGGTGGACAAGGCTTTAACGCGCTTGTCCAAGAAGGTGGCGCTACGTCTCCCGACACGGCAGCCCTCAAGGATCCTGCTGATCGCAGACAGGAAACTACCTTAAAATCTATTTATACACATACGGGGGCTTTACTCAGACCGGCAATAGCATCGGCATGGGTATGTAGCGCGGTTGCAGCTTGGACAGATACCTTGTCAGCTGACATTGATACCCTAGATAGGGATACCATTTTATTGACCTTAGGTCACATTAAAGATGCAGTCTTATATGTGAGAGACGCTCAGAGAGACGTTGGGCTGCTAGGTTCAAGAGCCAACGCCATGGCGATTTCTGTTAGGCGAGCCCTGTGGACCCGCCAATGGACGGGTGATACCGACTCAAAGAAGCATATGGAGGTTTTACCTTACAAAGGTGAAGTTTTAATTGGGGAAGGTCTCGCGGACCTGGTTTCCACAGCTACCGCGGGTAAACCTACTTTTTTGCCTTTTGTTCCCCCACAGCAAAAGAAAACTCCACAATATCAGATGCAGTCCTTTCGGTCGCATAAATCTAGAAGAGGTCGGGGCTCATCCTTCCTCGCCAGAGGTAAGGGTAGAGGGAAAAGAACGCCTGCTTCGGCTAGCTCCCAGGAACAGAAGTCCTCCCCGGCTTCTACTAAATCCACCACATGACGCTGGGGCTCCACTGAGGGAGTCCGCACCGGTGGGGGCACGTCTTCGACTCTTCTGCCAGGTCTGGCTTCTGTCAGACGTGGAAATTGTATCCCAAGGCTACAAACTAGAATTCGAAGAGGTGCCCCCTCGCCGATTTTTCAAATCGGCCTTGCCAGCTTCTCCCCCAGAGAGGGAAGTAGTGTTAGCTGCAATTCAAAAGCTGTGTCAACAGCAAGTGATTGTCACGGTTCCTCTAGTCCAACAGGGAAAAGGGTACTATTCAACCCTGTTCGTGGTCCCAAAGCCGGATGGCTCGGTCAGACCCATTTTAAATCTGAAATCCCTAAACCTGTCTTGAAAAGGTTCAAATTCAAGATGGAATCGCTCCGGGCAGTGATCTCCAGTCTGGAAGGAGGGGATTTTATGTTATCACTGGACATAAAGGATGCATACCTTCATGTCCCCATATATTATTATTATTATTATTATTATTATTATTATCATCCTTTATTTATATGGCGCCACAAGGGTTCCGCAGTGCCCAATTACAGAGAACATAAACAAATAATCAAACCGGAAAACAGCAACTTACAGTTGATGACAGTATAGGACAAGTACAGGGTAAATAAACATAGTTACATCAGCAGATGACACTGGAATAAGTATCAGGTGGCAGAAGACTGATGGAATTGGTGCAGTTGAAGATTATTAAAGTAAGAAAGGATAAGCACATGAGGGAAGAGGGCCCTGCTCGTGAGAGCTTACATTCTAAAGGGGAGGGGTAGACAGACAGGGGTGACACAGTTGGGGTACATAGAGAGCGTAGAACAGAGGGTTAGGATGAGATTTGGCTGGGTTTGGTGAAGAAGTGGGTCTTGAGAGCCCGTTTGAAGTTTTGTAGAGAGGTGGAGAGTCTGAGGGGGAGAGGTAGGGAATTCCAAAGAAGTGGTGCAGCACGTGAGAAATCTTGGAGGTAGGAGTGGGAGGAAGTAATCCGTAGGCAGGAGAGTCGGCGTGCATTAGCAGAGCGAAGAGGACGGGTGGGCGTGTAAAGGGAGATAAGGTCAGAGATGTAGATGGGAGAGGAGTGGGTGAGGGCTTTGTAAGCGAGTGTGAGAAGCTTGAAATGGATTCTGAAAGGGAAGGGGAGCCAGTGAAGGTCTAGTAAGAGAGGAGAGGTGGACGTAGTGCGTTTGGTGAGGAAGATGAGCCGGGCAGCAGCATTGAGGATAGATTGGAGTGAAGAGAGGTATTTGTCAGGAATGCCAGTCAGGAGCAGATTACAGTAGTCCAGTCTGGAGATGACCAGTGAGTGGATAAGAATCTTAGTAGCATCCTGGGTCAGAAAGGGTCTGATCCTGGAAATATTTTTTAGATGAAAATGGCAGGTTTGTGAGAGGTGCTGAATGTGTGGTTTGAAGGAGAGGGAGGAGTCAAGGATTACTCCAAGACAGCGCACTTAGGGGCTAGAGGAGATAGTAGTGCCATCAATAGATGAGATTGTAGGAGGCGAGGTTATGCGGGAGGGAGGGAAGATGATCAGCTCGGTCTTAGACATGTTAAGTTTAAGAAAGCGCTGGGACATCCAGGAAGAGGTAGCAGAGAGACAGTTGGAGATACGAGTGAGGAGAGCAGGGGGGAGGTCTGGAGAGGAAAGATAGATTTGGGTGTCATCAGCGTAGAGGTGAAATTGGAAACCAAAAGAACTAATGAGCTTACCTAGTGAGGACGTATAGAGAGAGAAGAGAAGAGGACCAAGGACAGAACCTTGGGGTACCCCTACAGTTAGTGGAAGTGAGGGGGAGGTGGAGTCATGAGAGGAGACAGAGAAAGAACGGTCAGAAAGGTAGGAGGACAGCCAAGCGAGGGCAGTGTCACGTAGACCAATGGAGTGAAGAATTTGCAGTAGGAGAGGATGGTCCGCAGTGTCAAAAGCAGCAGAGAGATCAAGTAGAATAAGTATAGAGTAGTGTCCCTTAGATTTAGCAGCATGGAGGTCATTGCATACTTTTGTAAGGGCAGTTTCAGTGGAGAGGAGAGGACGGAAGCCAGACTGGAATGGGTCAAGCAGTGAGTGTGAGGAAAGAAAGGAAGTAAGACGGTTGTAGACAATACGCTCAAGAAGTTTGGAGGCAAAAGGGAGGAGAGAGATGGGTCGGTAGTTGGAGAGAGTGTTTGGATCAAGTGTAGGTTTTTTAAGAATAGGAGAGATGAGTGCATGCTTGAAGGCAGAGGGGACAGTGCCTGATGAGAGGGATAGTTTGAGAAGGTGGGAAAGATGGGAACAAGCAGAAGGAGAGAGGTAGCGGAGGAGGCGGGAGGGGATAGGGTCAAGTGGGGAGGTGGTGAGGGAACAGGAACGAATGAGGGCCATGACTTCCTCTCCAGATGCATGGGAGAAAGATGTCAGAGTAGGTGCGAGGGATGGGGAGGGTTGGTAAGGGATAGGAGAAAGCTGGTTACTGATGGAATGGTGTGATGTGATGTCCTGACGTATGGAGTCAATTTTGGATGTGAAGTAATTGGCAAAGTCAAGAGCAGAGAGTGAGGAAGGGAGACGAGGTGGAGGTGGGCAGAGGAGTGAGTTGAGAGTGGCAAAGAGACGACGGGGGTTGGAAGACTGGGAGGAGATGAGGTTCTTGAAGTATGATTGTTTAGCAAGAGAAAGGGCAGCACTGAAGGATGAGAGCATAAGTTTGAAATGGAGGAAGTCTGCCTTAGAGCGTGATTTCCTCCAGTGTCGCTCAGCAGTACGTGAGCATTTTTGCAGATATCTGGTGCATTTGGTGTGCCAGGGTTGAGGTGTTAATTTGCGAGGGTGAATAGTGGTTGGTGGAGCAACAGAGTCAAGAGCAGAAGTAAGGGATGCATTGTATGTGGAAGTGGCTTGTTCAGGGCATGAGAGAGAGAGAATAGGAGAGAGAAGTGAGTCAAACAGGGAGGAAAGGAATGTGGTGTCAATAGCTTCAATGTTACGCTTAGTGATGGTAGCCTTAGGAGGTAGAGATGGGGAAGTCGAGAGAGATAGGTTAAAGGAGAGCAGGTGGTGGTCAGAGAGGGGAAATGAGGAGTTGGAAAAATCAGAAATATCACAGCGGTGAGTGAAGACCAGATCCAGTGAGCTCCCATTCACATGGGAGGGTGAGGAGGTCCACTGGGAGAGACCAAGTGAAGAGGTGAGATTAAGGAGTTTAGAGGCAGGGGATTGTGTGGGGATGTCAATAGGGATGTTGAAATCGCCTAGGATAATTGAGGGAATGTCAGAAGAGAGGAAGTCAGGAAGCCAGGAAGCCAAGTTGTCGATGAATTTGGAAGCAGTGCCAGGGGGGCGGTAAATGACAGCCACTCTAAGATGGACTGGTTGGAAGAGGCGTATGGAATGGACCTCAAATGTTGAGAATGTAAGGGATGGTTCTGGTGGTATGAGTTGGTAGGAGTAACTAGAAGGTAAAAGGACCCCAACACCACCCCCATGGCGACCCCCAGGTCGGGGTGTGTGTGAGAATGTGAGGCCCCCAGCAGAGAGAGCAGCAGGAGAAGTAGTGTCAGAGGGCGTAATCCAAGTTTCAGTAATGGCTAGTAGGTGTAGGGAGTTGGAAATGAAAAGGTCATGAGTGGGGACCAGTTTGTTACAAACAGATCTGGCATTCCAGAGGGCACAGGATAGGGGGTATGAGTTTGTGGGAGAGATGTGAATGAGATTATCAGGGTTGCTGTAGCGATGAGGTGAGATTAACTTTGAGGGCAGGGATGATGAGAGAGTAGTGATGGTACGGGTGCCTGAGCTAGGAGGGGAAACTGCAGGAGGTGGGCAGGGAGGGAGGTTAGTGTGATGTGGATGGGGATATGGGGAGGTGACAGGGAAGGGAGAGAGGGAGCAGGGCTGAGTTGTGGGGTAGCAGGACCATGGGGCAGAGGTAAATGAATGTGGGGTAACAGGAAAGGAGGGGGAAGGAAACAGAGGGATGGAGGGGAGACAGAGGAGGAGGTGTAGGAGACTAGGGGGGAAGGATAAAGATACATTATTAGGTAGACACTGAGTGATGTGGGGAGTATAAGAAAGCCTTGACATAGTGTTAAGTAGGTAAATAGGTTGAGGGAAAGTGGAAGTAGGAGTGGAGACTAAGGGAATCAGAGCAGAAGAATTGCAGAAATGCAGGTGAGAAAAGCAGTGTAGTCTCAATGGGTGTAGATTTAGTATGGAATGAATTAAAAGCGTAGATAAAGTGGGTGCAGAAATGTATTTGGGCTGTAAGAAATGAAAGGATTGTGAGAGGGTTAAGAAGCAATGGTAATTCTGTTAGATTTTTCAAGTGTTTGTAGATGAGAAGATGAACTCACAATTGTCCCAAAGAAGATCTTTGTAATCCTGATTATGGATGGAAACCAGATCTTACTAATGTTCTTTTCTGCAAGTGGGTTGCATAGTGTTCACAGAGTGAAAGTTGGAGGGTGATAAATTTGCATATGCAGTTGATATTGATAAGTAGTTCATCTGTTGTTGTTTGATGTTTTCTTTCAGTTTTTCGTCCAGTTTAAGCCCAGGCTAAGTCCAGGCTTTGATATTAAAATTATATATCTGCTCCCTTTGAGCCTCCTCCCTTAGAGTCCTACACCCTGGATCAATCAGCCAGGCTTAATCAGCCAAGTATACTCTAATATGAACTAACAATAACATGTGTAAGGTATAGGTTCACTGATTAAAACCCCACCCATTGCCCAACACCCACTGGTGGGCAATAAAGCTAAAACAAACAAATAATGATATGGGAGGAGGACATCCCAAATTCCCCAAATATCTAACAATTAAACAGGCTAAATTCTGCACAAAACCATAACTCCAGAATACCTATGCAAACAGACACTGCAGAGTATAGTATCCTAGATCACTGGATATATCCTCCTCGTCAGGCGTACCTGAGATTCGCTGTACAGGACTCTCATTACCAGTTTCAGACGTTGCCGTTTGGGCATTCCACGGCTCCGAGGATTTTCACCAAGGTGATGGCGGAGATGGAGATGCGCAGGCAGGGAGTCATAATTATCCCGTATTTGGACGATCTCCTGATAAAAGCGAGATCGAGAGATCAATTGCTGAAAAGCGTGTCACTCTCCCTGACTATCATTCCTAGGCATGATTCCGGACACGGAACAGAAGAGGGTTTTTCTCCCAATGGAAAAAGCCCAGGACCTCCAGAACATGGCCAGAGACCTGCTAAAACCAAAAAGAGTGTTGGTTCATCAATGCACTTGAGTTCTGGGAAAATGGTGGCAGCCTACGAGGCCATCCCCTTCGGCAGGTTTCATGCGAGGACATTTCAGTGGGACCTTCTGGACAAGTGGTCGGGGTCCCATCTACAAATACATTGGAAGATAAGCCTGTCCCCCAGGGCCAGGGTGTCTCTCCTGTGGTGACTGCAGAGTGCTCATCTTCTAGAGGGTCGCAGGTTCGGCATTCAAGACGGGGTTCTGATGACCACGGACGCGAGCCTCCGAGGATGGGGAGCAGTCACACAAGGAAGGAATTTTCAGGGACTGTGGTCAAGCCAGGAGGCTTGTCTACACATCAACATACTGGAATTAAGGGCCATATACAACGGCCTACGACAAGCGGAGAATCTTCTTCGTGACCTACCGGTTCTGATTCAATCAGGCAACGTCACAGCCGTGGCTCATGTAAACCGCCAAGGCGGGACAAGGAGCAGAGTGGCAATGGCGGAAGCCACCAGGATTCTGCGCTGGGCAGAAAATCACGTAAGCGCTGTCAGCGGTATTCATTCCGGGAGTGGACAACTGGGAAGCAGACTTCCTCAGCAGACACGATCTCCATCCAGGAGAGTGGGGACTTCATCAAGAAGTCTTTGCAGAGATAACAAGTCTTTGGGGACTTCCTCAAATAGACATGATGGCATCATGCCTCAACAAGAAGCTTCGGAGGTATTGTGCCAGGTCAAGGGACCCTCGGGCAGTAGCGGTGGACGCCCTGGTAACACCATGGGTGTTTCATTCGGTCTGTGTTCCCTCCTCTTCCTCTCATCTCAAAAATATTGAGAATCATAAGACGAAAAAGAGTACAGACAATACTCATTGTCCCAGATTGGCCTCGAAGGGCCTGGTATTCAGATCTTCAGGAGATGCTCACAGAAGATCCGTGGCCTCTTTCTCTCAGGGAGGACCTGTTGCAGCAGGGACCCTGCGTGTTCCAAGACTTACCGCGGTTACGTTTGACGGCATGACGGTTGAACACCGAATCCTAGCGGGGAAGGGTATTCCAGAAGAAGTCATCCCTACACTGATAAAGGCTAGGAAGGAGGTGACGGCGAAACATTATCACCGTATCTGGAGGAAGTATGTATCTTGGTGTGAAGCCAAGAATGCTCCTACGGAAGATTTCCACTTGGGCCGTTTTCTCCACTTTCTACATACAGGAGTGGATATGGGCCTCAAGCTAGGCTCTATTAAGGTACAGATTTCGTCCCTATCTATATTCTTCCAGAAGGAATTGGCTTCTCTCCCAGAAGTCCAGACTTTTGTAAAGGGAGTGCTACACATCCAACCTCCTTTTGTGTCCCCAGTGGCACCATGGGACCTTAACGTGGTGTTATAGTTCCTAAAATCTCACTGGTTTGAACCTCTTCAACCAGTTGATTTGAAGTTTCTCACTTGGAAAGTGGTCATGTTGTTGGCCTTGGCATCTGCAAGGCGGGTGTCCGAATTGGCGGCCTTATCTCATAAGAGCCCCTATCTCATTTTCCATGAGGATAGTGCAGAGTTGAGGACTCGTCCTCAATTTTTGCCTAAGGTGGTGTCATCGTTTCATATGAACCAACCTAAAATCTCACTGGTTTGAACCTCTTCAACCAGTTGATTTGAAGTTTCTCACTTGGAAAGTGGTCATGTTGTTGGCCTTGGCATCTGCAAGGCGGGTGTCCGAATTGGCGGCCTTATCTCATAAGAGCCCCTATCTCATTTTCCATGAGGATAGTGCAGAGTTGAGGACTCGTCCTCAATTTTTGCCTAAGGTGGTGTCATCGTTTCATATGAACCAACCTATTGTGGTGCCTGTGGCTCCAGGAGACTTGGAGGATTCCAAATCCCTTGATGTAGTCAGGGCCTTAAAAATTTACGTAGCCAGGACAGCTCGGGTTAGGAAAACAGAGGCACTGTTTGTCCTGTTTGCAGCCAAAAAGGTTGGCACTCCTGCTTCTAAGCAGACTATTGCTCGCTGGATCTGTAACACGATTCAGCAGGCTCATTCTACGGCTGGATTGCCGTTACCAAATTCAGTAAAGGCCCATTCCACTAGGAAGGTGGGCTCTTCTTGGGCAGCTGCCCGAGGCGTCTCGGCCTTACAGCTTTGCCGAACAGCTGCTTGGTCGGGTTCAAACACTTTTGCAAAATTCTACAAGTTTGATACCCTGGCTGAGGAGGACCTCATGTTTGCTCAATCGGTGCTGCAGAGTCATCCACACTCTCCCGACCGATTTGGAGCTTTGGTATAATCCCCATGGTCCTTACGGAGTCCCCAGCATTCTCTAGGACGTAAGAGAAAATAAGGGGGCAGATGTATTAACCTAGGGAAGGCATAAGGAAGTGATAAACCAGTGATATGTGCAAGGTGATAAAGGCACCAGCCAATCAGCTCCAATATGTAAATGAACAGTTAGGATCTAATTGGCTGGTGCCTTTATCACCTTGCACATATCACTGGTTTATCACTTCCTTATGCCTTTTCCAGGTTAATACATCTGCTCCAAGATTTTAAACCTACCGGTAAATCTTTTTCTCCTAGACCGTAGAGGATGCTGGGCGCCCGTCCCAGTGCGGACTAATTTCTGCATGACTTGTATATAGTTATTGCTTACATAAGGGTTATGTTACAGTTAAGATCAGTCGTTGACTGATACTGTTTTGTTCATACTGTTAACTGGTTGCGTATATTCCAGGTTGGATGGTGTGGGCTGGTATGAATCTTGCCCTTGGATTAACAAAAATCCTTTCCTCGTACTGTCCGTCTCCTCTGGGCACAGTTTCTCTAACTGAGGTCTGGAGGAGGGGCATAGAGGGAGGAGCCAGTGCACACCCATACTAAAGTTCTTTATAGTGCCCATGTCTCCTGTGGAGCCCGTCTATCCCCATGGTCCTTACGGAGTCCCCAGCATCCTCTACGGACTAGGAGAAAAAGATTTACCGGTAGGTTTAAAATCTTATTTTCCCATCTAAACAGGAATCTTTAGATGCCCAAGCAATTGTCACAAT
Organism: Pseudophryne corroboree; assembly: GCF_028390025.1. NCBI lineage: Eukaryota > Metazoa > Chordata > Amphibia > Anura > Myobatrachidae > Pseudophryne > Pseudophryne corroboree. Next base: position 292,974,125 of record NC_086446.1, on the reverse strand, counting down.
TCAAGTGTTTGGGCGCCCATGTATAGCGTGCATGTCTCGCCCAAACAGACAGGGTTTAGCTGCATGAAATGGCTAAACCCATCTGAAGCCCCGTTAGGACGTCCAAAGTGCCGACTTAGCATACATTTCTACTTGCACCTCATGAGGCTGCGAGAAGAAATGTCATTCCCGTGGCTACAAGGCATGTAAATAGAGCAACAACTGAATTGCTCGTTTTGCACTCCCTAGTGGAAAAACAATTGAATCGGCCCCTATGGCTTTGTGTTAGGCTTTGTAGAGAGATAAAGTGGATGGAGATAAATTACCAGCCAATCTGCTCCTACAGATGTGTCCACTTACATCTAGCCTCCCTGCACGTTAAACAGCCCTTTGGTGTGACTTTGTAGTGCTGGGCATCTTTCCGTGCGACTTTTTAAAATGCGTATTATTTGCAGAAAGGATGCACAAGTAGCTTATACTGATTAAAATGATATGCGGCATGCCTATATTCTGATTGCAACTGTGGCTGTATCTGCATATGAAATGGTACGTTACAGTGTTTTCATAGAAAACACTGTAACTTAGCATTTCGTTTACAGGTGCAGTCGCACACAGAATATAGGCCAAACCTATACCGCATGTAATTTTAATCAGCAGAGTTTGCTTGTGTATCCTATTCACGTAGTGATGTAAATATGATGCATTTTCAAATAAAAAAAAAAAAAAAAAAGGCCTGGCGATAACGGGATTGCACGGGTCCTGTCAGCTCTCTCATGCCAGGCATCTCCCACTACGTGGCATATTTATGCAAGATGTATGAGGAGACATCTGTAACTGTCATTTTTCAGACAGCTTGTCAGTTGACAGTTTGGAGCTAGTTGGTAGTTCTCTCTATCCTCTTTACCCCTCTCCAAGGCTTACTACATAGACACCTTTGCCTGTTCTCCATACAGATATCGTCTGGTACTGCAGTGCCAGAAGGCTTAATGTCTGGTGCTTCATTGTAGGGGTAGCACACCTATGACTTACTGTAAGTGATCATATTCAGCTCAGGCTCTGACAAAGCATCTGCTGGAGCAGATTTTGGCCTTTATTGGGAGCTAAACCGGATCATGTCTCCTGGATACCAAGAATAAATCACACAGAATCAGGATTCAGAGGAAGCTGAGCCCCCTCATCACCCTGGCAGAGGAGTAATACATCAATAATTGTGGTCAGTAAAAGACAAACCATTAAATCCATCCTGTCACAGGTGTAGTCCTTGAATATTGCTCAGGAAACCTCTTCTATGAGGTATATGCAATTGCGGTCGAATTCCGGCTGGAATTCGACCGTTTTTAAATTCGACACAATTCGACAGTCGGACACCCTCCCGCCGGGACCCGAATTCGACATATTCAATAAAAAAAACGGACTTGACAGTCCCGCTGTCGAAAAACGGACCAATTGACAATAGTTTGCGTCCTGGATTCGACTTCATGGACGTCACAAAACTGTGTAAAAAATTGTGAGAAAAAATGCGTGGGGTCCCCCCTCCTAAGCATAACCAGCCTCGGGCTCTTTGAGCCGGTCCCGGTTGTAAAAATACGGGAAAAAAATGACAGGGGATCCCCCGCATTTTTCACAACCAGCACCGGGCTCTGTGTCCGGTCCTGGTGCCAAAAATACGTAGGGGTCCCCCGTATTTTTAACACCAGCACCGGGCTCCACTAGTCGGAGAGATAATGCCACAGGCGGGGGACACTTTTATATCGGTCCCTGCGGCCGTGGCATTAAATCACTAACTAATCACCCCTGGCCGGGGTACCCTGGAGGAGTGGGGACCCCCCCCCTCCAGCCACCCAAGGGCCAGGGGTGAAGCCCGAGGCTGTCCCCTCCCCCCCCCCCCCCCCCCCCCCCGTCATCCAAGGGCTGCGGATGGGGGGCTGATAGCCAAGTGACAAAAATGAAGAATATTGTTTTTTGTAGCAGAAATACAAGTCCCAGCAAGCCTCCCCCGCAAGCTGGTACTTGGAGAACCACAAGTACCAGCATGCGGGGGGGAAACGGGCCCGCTGGTACCTGTAGTTCTACTGCAAAAAAAATACCCAAATAAAAACAGTACACGCACACAGTGATAGTAAAACTTTATTACATACATGCACGCCGACACACACATACTTGCCTATGTTCACACGCCGACTCGGTCCACTTCTCCAAGTAGAATCCATGGGGTACCTGAAAATAAAATTATACTCACCATAATCCAGTGTAGATCTGTCCTCTTCTTTTTTGTAATCCACGTACTTGGCAAAAAAACAAACCGGAAAACACGATCCACGCACTTTACACATGGGACCCCTTTCCCCAAATGCCGGGACCCCCCCGTGACTCCTGTCACAGAGGGTCCCTTCAGCCAATCAGGGAGCGCCACGTCGTGGCACTCTCCTGATTGGCTGTGCGCGTTTGAGCTGTCAGACGGCGCATAGCACTATGCCGCTCCATTATCTTCAATGGTGGGAACTTGCGGTCAGGTGTGCCCTGTCCTAGTGAATGCTCACCTCTGATCACAGTGAGGAAATATCACACCTGATCGCATCAGCAAAAGTTCCACTCCCGGCCTCTGCCCCACAGTGCTCCTGTGCATGTGCTTCTTTAGATTGCATATGCACACTCAGCTGGAGGAATTTGTACTCAGCTTTGTTCATTGTACAGAGCATACAAACGTCATATGAAAAAGCTTTTTGGAGCTTGTTGAATTAGGTCAGACGGGGCTGACACAGGAGATATCTATCTCCTGTATTAAAAAGCTCTACTTAAATTGGTGTTAGTCATTTTAAAAACAGCCGTTTCCTCATGACTATTGGTGGAAAAGGGATATGCCCCATAAACTGCTATGGTAACGTGCCATTAAGTATTTTTCAGACTTGCAATATGTGCATGTTAGTTATACTTGGCCCTGGTTCCTAACGGTCAGAGATTTCTCCAGCCTTCCTGATCACTTTTTTGTTTGTTTTTTAGAAGAGACTTCTATGAAGGAAGGTTGATGTGTTGTATGTATTGTTACTATGATTCTATAGCGCTAAAAGGTAGAGCTACCAAACAGTTCCTTTTCTTATACTTATGGCATACCTGCCCCACCTGTCTGACTGCTCCTGATCCTCCACATTCTATTCAAATCTCCTTAACACGCACAGCCGGACTAGCAGTAGTGTACAGCGCAGATGCAGTCATTCTACTCAAATCACCTTAACACACGTAGAACAGGATTAGCTTCGTCTTGGACTGTCATCTCCCTGGGCTTTACAGGTAAAGGTCCTTCTCCATTTCATGTCATCCAAAAAGTTTCTTCTCCCTTTAAGTGATTTATTAATCAAACATAATTGTGTGCCAGCCCCTTATACGTGCATTACATTCCAGTGTACATGTGGTATTATGGAATGCTTGCATGACTATTCCTCTTGCACATTTTACATTTATAAGTTTTTATCTTTTACATTAAGTATTTTGGGGGGCTATGTTATACAGGTTGAGTACCCCTTATCCAAAATGCTTGGGACCAGAGGTATTTTGGATATCGGATTTTTCCGTATTTTGGAATAATTGCATACTATAATGAGATATCATGGTGATGGGACCTAAGTCTAAGCACAGAATGCATTTATGTTACATATACACCTTATACACACAGCCTGAAGGTCATTTTAGCCAATATTTTTTATAACTTTGTGCATAAAACAAAGTGTGTGTACATTCACACAATTCACTTATGTTTCATATACACCTTATACACACAGCCTGAAGGTCATTTAATACAATATTTTTAATAACTTTGTGTATTAAACAAAGTCTGTGTACATTGAGCCATCAGAAAACAAAGGTTTCACTATCTCACTCTCACTCAAAAAGTCCGTATTTCGGAATATTCCGTATTTCGGAATATTTGGATATGGGATACTCAACCTGTATAATGTTAGGACAGTGTAAATAGTGTTTTGGTTCACAAGTATTCCCGAATCCTGCGTAGTAAACTCTGTTTTGCCAGTAAATGAATTGTTAAGAACCTTTTACCTGGTAGGTATAATTGAGTTTTCTGACAAGTTTGACAGTATTGGAGCCAGTGGGAGACACTGTTATAATCTGCAAATATTAATGACAACAGTGTGGATAGTATGACATTTCCATTCTAATCAGTAACTGAAGGTTTGCAAAAAGAAGCATTGTGACGTAAATGAATGCTTGTCGGTGCTGACTTGATGCAGTAGTTGAGTATGTTACCATTACATAATCACCTCCCTTTAGTTTACTTATTGACAGTTGTCTGCTAATCTTAGAGAACTATGTTTTTTTTTTTTTTTTGTGGAGGGGGAGGGGGGGAATGTTGACAGGTTCTGAATGTTGACCATCTGGATGTCGACATGGCTTTATGGCCAACAGCCAGTTTGTTGACATATACTTAAGTTACTGTTTAAAATATAAGCTCAACATTTACATTTAGCATTTTGATGCCTGAATGTCGGCATATGGTTTTTCTTATTTTATCCTAACTCTAACCCTAACCCTGAAAAGATATAAAAACCCATATGTTGACACTTTGATGTCGGCATTCAGAACATGTGAACACTTTAACCATGTCAACCTGATTGTATGTCAACATATTGGTTGTCGACCAAGCGTACATGTCGACATACAGAACCTGTCGACTTCCTGAATAGATGCCTGCAGCAGTTTCCTCCTCCAAAACCCATCAGCTTGATGAGGTATGGTGAAGACTGTAGTGGTTCGTGTTTGTGTCATTTGCTAGTAGCACAGTTCTGCAGAAGGATTCATACAGCTTATTACGTACACACTTGTTTTGATGCCTTATACAGCTGCAGTCTCCTAGTCTTTATTGGAGGATGTGTGTCGGTTAATCACTATCTAGAAATGATTCAGTCATTGTCTAGCAGAGATCTTGGGAAACCTGTTTGTCATGGTATACACTAGTAGTGATGTGTAACAGACACGTGTAACAGTGACACAACTGTTTCCGTCTATAGCCCATGGAGTAGTGAGGAAGGCCTAGTTGTTGTTTAACCTAGAGGCAGTGAAAGTGTTAAGTCACAGAGGGTTGGTGTTTGATATTTCTAGTAAGTTGTTGTTTTTTCTTCCTGTAGCATAGTCTTACAGAACTACAATATACCAGGCAGGGCTGTTTTGTGTTCCTAGATATGAGTGAAACTACTTTTTTTCCAGAGGTAAGAGTGCATGTTTTCTCTTACGTCCTAGAGCAGTGATGGCTAACCTTGACACTCCAGCTGTTGTTGAACTACATATCCCAGCATGCCCTACTACAGTTTTGTTATTTGGCCATGCTAAAACTGATGCAGGGCATGCTGGGATGTGTAGCTCAACAACAGCTGGAGTGTCAAGGTTAGCCATCACTGTCCTAGAGGATAATGGGAATCCATTTAGTACCATGGGGTATAGACGGGTCCATTAGGAGCCATGGGCACTTTAAGAATTTGATAGTGTGTGCTGGCTCCTCCCTCTATGCCCCTGCTACCAGAATCAGTTTAGAAAATGCCTGGAAGACTGGCGGGTGGGAGCCCGACTAAATTTTTTCAGTCACATCTGGACAAGTTCGTGCCAGGATCCCTGGGTAAAGATCTTATATCCCAGGGCTACAGACTAGAGTTCCAGGAGCTCCCTCCTCACAGATTCTTCAAATCAGATTTACCAGTTTCACAAGATGCAAGTATAACTTTATAGGATGCCATTCAAAAACTGGTACAGACTCCGGTCATTGTTCCAGTTCCACCTCATCTGCAGAACAAGGGGTACTATTCCAACTTGTATTGTAGTACCAAAACCGGATAGTTTGATAAGACCGATTCTGAACATCAAGTCGTTGAACCCGTACTTACGAGTGTTCAAATTCAAGATGGAGTCTCTGAGAGCGGTGATCTCAGGTCTGGAGGAGGGGGAGTTCCTAGTGTCTCTGGATATCAAGGATGCGTACCTTCACATTCCGATCTGGCTGCCTCATCAGGCTCATCTACGGTTTGCACTGCAGGACTGTCACTACCAGTTCGAGGCCCTGCCATTTGGTCTCTCCACGGCACTGAGGGTGTTCACCAAGGTGATGGCAGAGATGATGTTTCTACTCCGTAAACAGGGAGTGAACATAATTCCAAACCTGGACGATCTTCTGATAAAGGCGTCGTCCAGGGAGAGATTGTTGGACAGCATTGCCCTCTCAATCCGACTACTCCAGGATCACGGGTGGATCCTGGACCTTCCGAAGTCTCACCTAGAGCCAACACAGAGGCTTCCATTCCTGGGAATGATACTGGACACAGAGTTGCAGAAAGTGTTCCTTCCATTGGAAAAGGCATTGGTAATCCAGTCGATGGTTCGGGATGTCCTGAAGCGAACCTGGATATGAAAATGGTAGCCTCTTACGAGGCACTTCAGTACGGAAGGTTTCACACAAGACCCTTCCAGCTCGATCTGTTGGACAAATGGTCCAGATCGCATCTTCACATGCACCAGAGAATCTATCTTTCGCCAAGAGCGAGGATTTCTCTTCTATGGTGGCTTCAAACTTCTCACCTGCTAACAAAGTTCCTGCTGCGATCAACTCAGAATTACCCCCACTATACGATAAATCAGGCCAGTGTCACAATTATTGGCAAATCGGTCCAATAATTGTATAGTGTGTGCTTAGCTTTAGATTTGGGTTGGGTGTGTTCAAAATGAAATCTAAATTGCAGTGGAAAGATAAAGCTGCCAGTATTTACCCTGCACAGAAGCAATATAACCTACCCAAATCTAAATCTATTTGCACATGTTACATCTGCCCCTCCTGCAGTGCGCATGGTTTTGCCCAATTGCTTACTTCTTTTTGTTTGCTAACAAACCTTAATTAACCCCGTGATCACGTGAGTAAATGTCACAGGAATGTCTTCCCACGTCGGCAGCTAATTTTCATAATTCCCATAAAACACAGGGATGGACACAGTGTTATAGATGAGGTTACAAAAAAAAAAAAAGTGATGTGTGTTAATAACTCTATGAGCAACGTCGCCTAGTTTTTCACCTCCCTGGCCGGGGTGGTCGGCGGCAGGGCATATAACAACCCATATCGCTCAGTGATGACACGCAGCGGCCAGGCCGTGCATGCACCTCTTGGGTGAGAGTCCAAATTGAGCTGAATGCATGGCCGGCAGCGAGGGTCATTAACGACCCGCGGGGCCGCGCTTTGCTTGTCGGAAATGGCATACACACTTGCCGAGTAAGTGAACAACGTCGCTCAGGAAGCGTATAAATGGGCGACGTCGTTCATTTTCTCGACAACTGTTTATGTACCTTTACTTAGTTCTCTCCTATTAAAGTTATTAAAAAATGTACTATAGGAACACCGGTTTAAAACAGTTAAAATATGTATCATGTAAAACTATGTAATTGAAGTTGAAAAGACTCCTGTAGTATGCTATCTGCACAAAGTATGTAGCTACAGATGTGCCCAGTCTGATTACATATAAGAGATGAAACATTATCAAACACTTCTGTGTTCAGTATTCAAAATGACATGACATAATAGTTTTCCTTAATGCAAAAACTGTTTAATAATTTTATTATTTATTTATTACTAAATTAGAGATTGAAAATACAGTTAAAGGCTATTTCTCTAACGTCCTAGAGGATGCTGGGTACTCCGTAAGGACCATGGGGATAGACTGGCTCCGCAGGATACATGGGCACTTTAAGAAAGAATTTAGTTCCTGGTGTGCACTGGCTCCTCCCTCTATGCCCCTCCTCCAGACCTCATTTTGATACTGTGCCCAGAGGAGCTGGGTGCTTTTCAGTGAGCTCTCCTGAGTTTACTGATAGAAAGTATTTTGTTAGGTTTTTTATTTTCAGGGAGCTCTGCTGGCAACAGACTCCCTGCATCGAGGGACTGAGGGGAGAGAAGCAGCCCTACTCTCTGAAGCTAGGTGCTGCTTCTTAGGCTACTGGACACCATTAGCTCCAGAGGGATTGGTACGCAGGATCTCACCCTCGCCGTCCGTCCCAGAGCCGCGCCGCCGTCCCCCTCGCAGAGCCGGAAGACAGAAGCCGGGTGAGTATGAGAAGAAAAGAAGACATCACAGGCGGCAGAAGACTTCATGATCTTCACTAGAGGTAATGCACAGCACTGCAGCTGTGCGCCATTGCTCCACACACCTCACATACTCCGGTCACTGTAAGGGTGCAGGGCGCAGGGGGGGGTCGCCCTGGGCAGCATTTGGGACCTCATATTGGCAAAAAGAACACACATATACAGCTGGGCACTGTATATATGTATGAACCCCCGCCAAAATTACTATTTAAGCAGGACAGAAGCCCGCCGCCGAGGGGGCGGGGCTTCTCCCTCAGTACTCACCAGCGCCATTTTTTCTCCACAGCACCGCTGAGAGGAAGCTCCCCGGGCTCTCCCCTGCTGATACACGGTAGAAGAGGGTTGAAAAGAGGGGGGGGGGGGGGCACATAATTAGGCGCAAAAACTATAACATACAGCAGCTACCTGGTTAACATTAAGTTACTGTGTTATTCCTGCGATATTATAGCGCTGGGGTGTGTGCTGGCATACTCTCTCTCTTTCTCTCCAAAGGGCCTGGTGGGGGGACTGTCTTCATGAAAGGACATTCCCTGTGTATGTGGTGTGTCGGTACGCTTGTGTCGACATGTCTGATGAGGAAGGCTATGTGGGAGAGGAGCGGGAGCAAGTGAATGTGGTGTCTCCGCCGACGGCGCCGACACCTTATTGGATGGATATGTGGAAGGTTTTAAATGATAATATTAATTCCTTGCATAAAAGATTTGACAAGGCTGATGCATTGGGGCAGTCAGGGTCTCAACCCATGCCTGACCCTATGTCGCAGGGACCGTCAGGGTCTCATAAGCGCCCACTATCCCAAATTGTTGACACAGATACCGACATGCATTCTGACTCCAGTGTCGATTACGATGATGCAAAGTTACAGCCAAAATTGGCTAAATCCCTTCGATATAGGATTATAGCAATAAAGGATGTTTTGCACATCACAGAGGAAACCCCTGTCCCTGACATGAGGGTGTATATGTATAAGGGAAAGAAGCCTGAGGTAACTTTTCCCCCCTCACACGAACTGAATGAGTTATGTGAAAAAGCTTGGGAATCTCCAGATAAAAAACTGAAGATTTCCAAACAGATTCTTATGGCGTATCCTTTCCCGCCAACGGATAGATTACACTGGGAATCCTCCCCTAGGGTGGACAAAGCTTTAACACGCTTATCCAAAAAGGTAGCCCTGCCGTCCCAGGATATGGCTACCCTCAAAGATGCTGCTGATGGGTCTCCACTGGCGGAGCCGGGCACTGTGGGGGCACGTCTTCGGAATTTCAGCCACATGTGGGTTCACTCCCAGGTGGATCCTTGGGCAATAGAAATTGTGTCTCAGGGTTACAAGCTGGAATTCGAAGAGGTGCCTCCTCGCCGGTATTTCAAATCGGCCCTACCATCTTCCCCCCAAGAGAGGGAAATAGTGTTATACGCAATACAAAAATTGTATCTTCAGCAGGTGGTGGTCAAGGTTCCCCTCCTTCAACAGGGAAGGGGTTATTATTCGACCATGTTTGTAGTCCCGAAACCGGACGGTTCGGTCAGACCCATATTGAATTTAAAATCTCTGAACCTATATTTGAAAAGGTTCAAGTTCAAGATGGAATCGCTAAGAGCGGTCATCACAAGCCTGGAAGGGGGGGATTTTATGGTGTCACTGGACATAAAGGATGCGTAACTTCATGTTCCCATTTATCCACCTCATCAGGCATACCTAAGATTTGCGGTACAGGTCATTCCCAATTTCAGACATTGCCGTTTGGTCTTTCAACGGCCCCGAGGATTTTCACCAAGGTAATGGCGGAAATGATGGTGCTCCTGCGGAAGCAAGGTGTCACAATTATCCCGTACTTGGACGATCTCCTCATAAAAGCGAGATCAAGAGAGCAGTTGCTGAACAGCGTATCTCTTTCACTGAAAGTGTTACAGCAACACGGCTGGATTCTCAATATTCCAAAGTCGCAGTTGGTTCCTACGACTCGTCTGCCTTTCTTGGGCATGATTCTGGACACGGACCAGAAGAGGGTTTATCTCCCGATAGAGAAGGCCCAGGAACTCATGACTCTGGTCAAGAACGCAAGGAGCAACGCAACGGAATATGCTGCGCTATATAAGAAACTGTAAATAAATAAATAAATATTGAAACCAAAACAGGTGTCAGTGCATCATTGCACTCGAGTCCTGGGAAAGATGGTGGCGTCATACGAGGCCATTCCCTTCGGCAGGTTCCATGCGAGGACTTTCCAATGGGACCTACTGGACAAGTGGTCCGGGTCACATCTTCAGATGCATCGGTTGATCACCCTGTCCCCCAGGGCCAGGGTGTCACTACTGTGGTGGCTGCAGAGTGCTCACCTTCTCGAGGGCCGCAGATTCGGCATTCAGGACTGGATCCTGGTGACCACGGACGCAAGCCTCCGAGGTTGGGGAGCAGTGACACGGAAGAAATTTCCAGGGTCTTTGGTCAAGTCAAGAGACTTGTCTTCACATCAACATCCTGGAGCTAAGGGCCATATACAACGCCCTACGTCAAGCGGAGACCTTACTTCGCGACCGACCAGTTCTGATCCAATCAGACAACATCACCGCAGTGGCTCATGTTAACCGCCAAGGCGGCACAAGGAGCAGAGTGGCAATGGCGGAAGCCACCAGAGTTCTTCGCTGGGCGGAGAATCATGTAAGCACACTGTCAGCAGTGTTCATTCCGGGAGTGGACAACTGTGAAGCAGACTTCCTCAGCAGACACGACCTACACCCGGGAGAGTGGGGACTTCATACAGAAGTCTTCACACAGATTGTGAGTCGGTGGGAACTGCCACAGATAGACATGATGGCGTCCCGCCTCAACAAAAAGCTACAGAGGTATTGCGCCAGGTCAAGAGACCCTCAGGCAGTAGCGGTAGACGCCCTAGTGACACCGTGGGTGTTCCGGTCAGTCTATGTATTTCCTCCTCTTCCTCTCATACCAAAGGTGTTGAGGATAGTAAGAAGAAAAGGAGTGAGAACAATCCTCATTGTTCCAGATTGGCCAAGACGGACCTGGTATCCAGATCTGCAGGAACTGCTCACAGAAGATCCGTGGCTCTTCCTCTAAGACAGGACTTGTTGCAACAGGGACCCTGTCTGTTCCAAGACTTACCGCGGCTGCGTTTGACGGCATGGCGGTTGAACGCCGGATCCTAGCAGAAAAAGGCATTCCGGTTGAGGTTATCCCTACGCTGATAAAGGCTAGGAAGGAAGTAACCGCAAAACATTATCACCGTATATGGCGAAAATATGTTTCTTGGTGTGAGACCAAGAATGCTCCTACGGAAGAATTCCATCTGGGTCATTTCCTTCACTTCCTACAAACTGGAGTGAATTTGGGCCTTAAATTAGGTTCCATTAAGGTCCAGATTTCGGCCAAAAAGAATTGGCTTCTCTCCCAGAAGTTCATACTTTTGTAAAGGGAGTGCTGCATATTCAGCCTCCTTTTGTGCCTCCGGTGGCACCTTGGGATCTTAACGTGGTGTTAAGTTTCCTAAAGTCACACTGGTTTGAACCACTTAAAACGGTGGAGTTGAAATATCTCACGTGGAAGGTGGTCATGTTATTAGCCTTGGCTGCGGCTAGGCGAGTGTCTGAATTAGCGGCTTTGTCACATAAAAGTTTTCCATATGGATAGAGCAGAATTGCGGACCCGTTCGCAATTTCTGCCAAAAGTGGTTTCATCTTTTCATATGAACCAACCTATTGTGGTGCCTGTGGCTACACTTGACTTTGAGGATTCCGAGTTACATGATGTGGTCAGGGCTTTGAAAATTTACGTAGCCAGAACGGCTAGAGTCAGGAAAACTGAAGCGCTGTTTGTCCTGTATGCATCCAACAAGATTGGTGCCTCTGCTTCAAAGCAAACTATTGCTCGCTGGATTTGTAACACGATTCAGCAAGCGCATTCTACGGTTGGTTTGCCGTTACCAAAATCGGTCAAGGCCCATTCCACTAGGAAGGTGGGCTCTTCTTGGGCGGCTGCCCGGGGGGTCTCGGCACTACAGCTGTGTCGAGCTGCTACTTGGTCGGGGTCAAACACTTTTGCAAAATTCTACAAGTTTGATACCCTGGCTGAGGAGGACCTCATGTTTGCTCAATCGGTGCTGCAGAGTCATCCGCACTCTCCCGCCCGTTTGGGAGCTTTGGTATAATCCCCATGGTCCTTACGGTGTCCCCAGCATCCTCTAGGACGTTAGAGAAAATAAGATTTTACTTACCGGTAAATCTATTTCTCGTAGTCCGTAGAGGATGCTTGGCGCCCGTCCCAAGTGCGGACTTCTTCTGCAATACTTGTATATAGTTATTGCTGCAATAAGGGTTATGTTATAGTTGCATCGGTCTTGAACTGATATGTTGTTTTCATACTGTTAACTGGGTAGTTATCACAAGTTATACGGTGTGATTGGTGTGGCTGGTATGAATCTTGCCCTTGGATTAACAAAATCCGTACTGTCCATCTCCTCTGGGCACAGTTTCTCTAACTGAGGTCTGGAGGAGGGGCATAGAGGAAGGAGCCAGTGCACACCAGGAACTAAATTCTTTCTTAAAGTGCCCATGTCTCCTGCGGAGCCCGTCTATCCCCATGGTCCTTACGGAGTCCCCAGCATCCTCTACGGACTACGAGAAATAGATTTACCGGTAAGTAAAATCTTATTTTCCACTTTATAATCTTTTTTTCTCTTACGTCCTAAAGGATGCTGGGGACTCCAAAAGGACCATGGGGTATAGACGGGATCAGCAGGAGACATGGGCACACTAAAAAGACTTTTACTGGGTGTGAACTGGCTCCTCCCTCTATGCCCCTCCCCCAGACCTCAGTTAGATTTTGTGCCCAGGAATGACTGGACACACACTAGGGGAGCTCTACTGAGTTTCTCTGGAAAAGACTTATGTTAGGCTTTTTTATTTTCAGGGACACCTGCTAGCTACAGGCTCCCTGCATCGTGGGACTGAGGGGAGAGAAGTCAGACCTACTTCTTCTCAGTTAAGGGTTCTGCTTCTTAGGCTATTGGACACCATTAGCTCCAGAGGGTTCGATCACTTGGTGCGCCTAGCTGCTTGTTCCCGGAGCCGCGCCGTCACCCCCCTCACAGAAGCCAGAAGAAAGAAGCCGGGTGAGTATGAGAAAAACAAGACTTCAGTGACGGCAGAAGACTTCAGTAACGGTACAGCGCAGAGGTAGCGCTGCGCTCCATGCTCCCACACACATGACCAACGGCACTCACAGGGTGCAGGGCCCTGAGGGGGAGTGCCCTGGGCAGCAGTTACTGAGGGTCAATTTAACTGGCAGAAGGCATATTCGGTGCCCGGGCACCGTATATAATACCCCCACCAGTATAATAAATTCAAATTTGAGCGGGACTACAGCGCGCTGGGAAGGGGCGGGGCTTAGCCGCACAGCTCACCAGCGCCATTTTCTCTCCCCACAGCCGCTGCAGAGACGCTGGCCCGGACCCCCAAGCTCCTTACAAGTAACAAGGGAGCAAAACGGGGGAGGGCACATGCAATTTGGTGCTTTTTATATTTATATTACAGCGCAGACCACATATATTATTTGTAGTGTATGGGCGCTGGGGTGTGAGCTGTGTTTCTCTCTACAGGCTTCCCTGTGGGTCTGTCCCCGTGATTTGGCTAGTGTTGGTGTGTCGGTACTTCGTGTCGACATGTCTGAGGCTGAGTGTTCCTCCCCGGAGGAAGTTACTGGGGGTGCAGAAAAGGATTTGGAAATGACTGTCGGCACAGCCGACTGCTGATTGGGTGAATATGTTGAGTACACTGAATGCAAATGTGGCTTTATTGTCCAAGAGGCTGGATAAATCTGATTCTCAGACACAAACATGGAGGAAATCCATGGAGGACGCTTTGTCTCAGGTACAGACCCCCTCAGGGTCACAAAAACGTTCATTTACCCAGATGGCAGATACAGATACCGACACAGACTCTGAGTCTGAGGTCGATTTCAATGAGGCTACGTTACATCCAAGGGTAGTTAGGAGTATTCAGTACATGATTGTGGCTGTTAAAGATGTTTTACATATCTCTGAGGAACCTGCTGTTCCAGACACAAGGCTTTGCTTATTTAAAGGGAAAAAGCCTGAGGTGAAGTTTCCCCCCTCTCATGTACTGAACGCTCTTTGTGAAAAGGCTTGGGAGTCGCCTGACAAAAGGTGGCAGATTCCCAAGAGAATTTTTATAGCATATCCTTTCCCCTCTGATGACAGGGAGAAATGGGAGTCGTCTCCCAATGTGGACAAGGCTCTATCCCGATTGTCCAAGAAGGTGGCGCTTCCGTCTCCTGACACGGCTGCTCTCAAGTATCCGGCGGATCGCAAGCAGGAGACGACATTGAAGGCCATTTTCGTTAATACTGGTGCATTGCTCAGACCTGCTGTGGCGTCAGTATGGGTGAGTAGTGCTATTGCTAAGTGGGCTGATAATTTGGCTTCTGATATGGATACCCTTGATAAGGATAACAGTCTTTTGACTCTTGGTTATATCAAGGACGCTGCAGATTACCTAAAGGATGCGGCGAGGGATGTTGGCCTCTTGGGATCGAGAGCCAATGCCATGGCGGTTTCGGTCAGGAGGGCGCTGTGGATTCATCAATGGAATGCTGATGTCGACTCCAAGAAAAATATGGAAGCTCACCTTTTAAAGGTAGTGTCTTGTATGGTGACGGCCTTGCTGACCTGGTGTCTACCGCTACTGCGGGTAAGTCATCTTTTCTTCCTTATGTTCCCACACAACAGAAAAAGGCGCCCCATCATCAGATGCAGTCCTTTCGGCCTAATAAATACAAAAGAGGAAGGGGTTCGTCCTTCCTCGCTTCAAAGGGTAGAGGAAGGGGAAAGAAGTCGCCTGCAGTGTCAGGCACCCAGGACCAAAAGTCCTCCCCCGCCTCTACCAAGTCCACCGCATGACGCTGGGGCTTCCTGGCGGGAGTCCGTACCGGTGGGGGGCCGTCTCCGATTCTTCAGTCAGGTCTCGTTTCAATCGGCCTTGGATCTTTGGGTCTTAGACATAGTGTCCCAAGGGTACAAACTGGAGTTTCAGCAGTTACCCTCACGCTGCTTTTGCAAGTCGGCACTACCAGTTTCTCTTCCAGAAAGAGTAGTAGTACATGCTGCGATACAAAAGCTGTGTCAACAGAGGATCATTGTGCCGGTTCCCCCGTCCCAACGGGGGGAAGGGTTTTATTCGAGCCTCTTTGTCGTGCCGAAGCCGGACGGCTCGGTCAGACCGATTCTGAACCTAAAAGCCCTCAATCCATACTTGAAAACTTTCAAGTTCAAGATGGAATCTCTTCGAGCTGTGATCGCCAGCCTAGAAGGGGAGGATTTTATGACGTCAGTCGACATAAAGGATGCCTACTTACACGTCCAAATGTATCCTCCTCATCAGTCCTTCCTGAGATTTGTGATGCAGGATTGTCATTACCAATTTCAGACGTTGCCGTTTGGGCTTTCCACGGCCCCGAGGGTCTTCACCAAGGTAATGGCGGAAATGATGGTGCTCCCTCGCAAGCAAGGGGTCACAATTATCCCGTACTTGGACGATCTCCTGATAAAGGCGAGATCAAAGGAAAAATTGTTAAGAAATGTGGACATCACGGTTGGATTCTAAATTTGCCAAAGTCTCCGTTGATCCCGACAACTCTGCTGCCCTTCCTGGGCATGATCCTAGACACGGAGCTTCAGAGTGTTTCTTTCGGAGGACAAAGCTCTGGAAATACAGACCATGGTCAAGGAGCTTCTGAGGCCAACAAGAGTGTCGATTCATCAATGCACTCGAGTACTAGGGATGATGGTTGTGGCTTACGAAGCCATTCCGTTTGGCAGGTTTCATGCCCTGGTGTTTCAGTGGGATCTGCTGAACAAATGGTCCGGGTCTCACCTGCACATGTACCGGAAAATAAGTCTATCTTCCAGGGCCAGGATTTCTCTCCTGTGGTGGCTGCAGAGTTCTCACCTTCTAGAGGGACGACTATTCGGAATCCAGGACTGGGTCCTGCTGACCACAGATGCAAGTCTCCGAGTCTGGGGAGCAGTCACGCAAGGAAGAAGTTTCCAGGGAAAATGGTCAAGCCAGGAGTCTTGTCTCCACATAAATGTTCTCGAGTTAAGAGCCATTTACAACGGCATCCTGCAAGCGAAGAACATTCTTCAGGGTCTCCCTGTCCTGACCCAGTCGGACAACATAACGGCGGTGGCGTACGTAAACCGCCAAGGCGGAACAAGGAGCAGGGCGGCAATGGCGGAGGCCACAAGAATTCTCCACTGGGCGGAACAGCACGTGAGCGCTGTGTCAGCAGTCTTCCTCCCGGGCGTGGACAACTGGGAAGCAGACTTCCTCAGCAGACACGATCTCCATCCAGGAGAGTGGGCTCTTCATCAAGAGGTATTTGCAGAAGTGATAAGGCGTTGGGGAATTCCTCAGATAGACATGATGGCGTCTCGCCTCAACAAGAAGCTTCCGTCCGACGTATTGTTCCAGGTCGAGGGACCCCCAAGCCAGTGCAGTGGACGCCCTGGTAACTCCGTGGGTGTTTCAGTCGGTGTATGTGTTCCCTCCGCTTCCTCTCATTCCAAAGGTGTTGAGGATCATAAGACGAACAAGGGTTCAGGCAATACTCATCGTTCCAGATTGGCCACGGAGGGCCTGGTATCCGGATCTTCAAGAATTACTAGTAGAAGATCCTTGGCCGCTTCCTCTAAGAAAGAACCTGTTACTGCAGGGGCCCTGCGTGTTTCCAGACTTACCGCGGCTGCGTTTGACAGCGTGGAAGTTGAACGCCAAATCCTAGCTCGGAAAGGGATTCCTGGGGAAGTCATCCCCACTCTCCTTAAGGCTAGGAAGTAGGTCACGGCAAAACATTATCACCGTATTTGGAGAAAGTATGTGTCGTGGTGTGAAACCAAAGCAGCTCCTGCGGAGGAGTTTCACTTGGGTCGTTTCCTCCACTTTTTGCAGGCATGCGTGGATGCTGGCCTGAAATTGGGTTCCATCAAAGTGCAGATTTCGGCTTTATCTATTTTCTTTCAAAAAGAATTGGCTGTCTTTCCTGAGGTTCAGACTTTTGTGAAGGGAGTGCTGCATATCCATCCTCCATTTGTGCCACCCGTGGCACCGTGGGATCTTGAAGTGGTGTTGCAGTTTCTTATGTCTCACTGGTTTGAACCTTTGCATAAGGTTGAGTTAAAGTTTCTCACTTGGAAGGTGGTCATGCTTTTGGCTTTGGCGTCTGCCAGACAAGTGTCTGAATTGGCGGCTTTGTCTCACAAGAGCCCATATTTGATTTTTCATGTGGATAGAGCGGAATTAAGGACTCACTAACAATTTCTGCCGAAGGTGGTTTCTTCGTTTCACATAAATCAACCTATTGTGGTACCTGTGGCTACGGATGCTGTGGCAGTCCCAAAATCTCTTGATGTCGTAAGAGCTTTGAAAATTTATGTCGCCAGAACGGCTCTTACTAGGAAAACAGAGGCTCTGTTTGTCCTGTATGCTTCCAACAAGATTGGAAATCCTGCTTCCAAGCAGACTATTGCACGCTGGATTTGTAGTACGATTCAGCACGCTCCTTCTTCGGCTGGGCTACCGTTGCCGAAGTCAGTAAAGGCCCATTCTACCAGGAAGGTGGGCTCTTCTTGGGCGGCTGCCCGAGGGGTCTCGGCACTTCAACTTTGCCGAGCAGCTACGTGGTCGGGTTCAAACACTTTTTTGCTAAGTTCTATAAGTTTGATACCCTGGCTGAGGAGGACCTCATGTTTGCTCAATCGGTGCTGCAGAGTCGTCCGCACTCTCCCGCCCGGTCTGGAGCTTTGCTATAGACCCCCATGGTCCTTTTGAAGTCCCCAGCATCCTCTAGGACGTAAGAGAAAATAGGATTTTAATACCTACCGGTAAATCCTTTTCTCCTAGTCCGTAGAGGATGCTGGGAGCCCATCCCAGTGCGGACTGTTCCTTGCAGTTATATTGATACTGGTTATTTTCGGTTACACAAGGTTTGTGTATCAGTTATATTCAGCTTGTTGCTGTTGTTAATTCATACTGTTATCTGGTTTCCTGCTGGTCCAGTTGTACGGTGTGTTTGTGGTGTGAGCTGGTATGTCTCTCGCCCTTAGTTTAACAAAAATCCTTTCCTCAAAATGTCCGTCTCTCCTGGGCACAGTTCCTATAACAGGTCTGGAGGAGGGGCATAGAGGGAGGAGCCAGTTCACAGCCAGTCAGTCTTTTTAGTGTGCCCATGTCTCCTGCGGATTCCGTCTATACCCCATGGTCCTTTTGGAGTCCCCAGCATCCTCTACGGACTAGGAGAAAAGGTATTAAAATCTTATTTTTGTAATGTCCCACTTTCCAAACTTGCTGAAATAAGTAAAGCTAGGGGTAGGGGGAACTGCAAAGTCTCAGCACTTGGCCTTAATGGGGACCTCTGCCCGTTTGCTTCTTTAATATTGATACTTTTTAACCACTTGCCTGGCATGTTTGCATCAGATGCGACCATGCCCACAAGTGCTTTATCTGACCTGGTCACACAGGATGCGACCAGTCAGATAGAGAGAGTTAGCAGGGAAGGGAAACTTCGGTCAGCGCGGCAAGTTCCCCCACCCCAATCGGCTGCAGACAATAGCAGTCGCTGGTAAGTGGAAATCATTCCCCCCCCGTGTACTTGGCAACTGTCCGGTCTCTAAAGATTGCAGTCGCAATGTTACCAGTGTTTCGTTGTTTGAGATGTTCCCAATCAATGTTTCAATGTTTGACAAAAAATATTTTTTAAAAGACAGCAAAAAAAAATATATATTTTTTTTTTTTAGACTAAAATCATTTTAGATAGAGTTAAATTCATGTTCTTCACCTAATTCACTCATATAACCCCAACAATTTCTGAGCGTTTTTTTTGGGGGGGAAATCGTCAGTTAAGTGGTTAACAGGAAGAGGGAGAAGTCTGACGTGGTTTAAAATGACTGCAATAATTCAATATTCTATTGGCGGTGATAAGTCAACACCGATAAGTCTCCGTAGGGTTTATCGATTTTTGGTTCAGGATTACCTGGCTAAACCCGACCTCTGTGGGCGCAGTTCCGCAATAAAAAATTCCCAGATTTTTTTTGAAAAATAACGATTTTAGTAAAAAAGACATAGTGATTTCTGTTGAAATCGCAGCGTTCATTATCTTTCCCTCAATTCAATTTTTAAAAAATGAGCGCACAATTGAGTATGCCTATGACTTGTGATTTATGTTCTTTACAAAACCTCTCCGGGTGATCCAGGAGAGCAGGTGCAGATGGTATGCGTGGCGCAGTAAATTGTGTCATTGTGGCTAATTAACTTGATTCACTGAAATTATGTTATCAAGCCTTCGAACTTCCCACTGCCGCAGTTAATTGAGCTGATCATACAGGCTAGACACTCTGCTTCCATAGAGCTCTGAAAGAGCCCCCAGATATTTGGTAGTAGGCAACTATGGACTGTTCCAGTACTCCACTCAGTGTTGCAGACTGTCTCCCATTGGGCGATATTCAATTGATTATCGCGCCTGATCTCCCATCTAAAGTGAAGGGAGTTCGCGAGGGCGATATTCAATGGTGTCTCTTTTTCTCACTGATCATGCCCATAGAAGTTGGTTTTAGCCGCGTAAAGCAACTAAAGCAGACCAAAGTGCTGGGTGCGATCATGAAAAGTGCCATTTGGGCGCTCAAACAGGTAACTTTTCGGGCATTTCAGCTTGCTACCCCGGGGAAAAAACATTTGAATCTTGCCCATTGTGTTAGAAATTCACAAATGAAACTACATTTAATTTACTGTAATACTAAATAACAAAAATATTTCATTGTTTCTTATGGCCCCTACACACTGTGCGATTGCCGGGCGAGGTGCCCGACGGCCGATACGGGTGACCCGGCGGTGGGGGGGGGGTGAAGTTTCTTCACTCCTCCCGTCACCCAGCCCCATAGCACTGCATACTAATATGGACGAGATTGTCCATATTGGGCCTGCATGTTTAAACAAGCCGGCACCAACGATGAACGAGTGCGGGGCCACGCATCATTTGTCGTTGGTGCATACACACTGAAAGATATGAACGATATCTCGTTCATTAATGAATGAGATTCTTCATATCTTTCAGTGGTATTGGCCAGTATGTAGGGCCTATTAGTCTAGATATACTATTTATTGAGAAGTGATTTGAAGTACAGCAAGTTTACCATTACCATTTCTCTGTGTTCACTTTGTAAATGTAGGTCAGTGTCAGTATGTAGCAAATTATTCTTAGTATGTGCTGCATTTTAGATAAATTGCAAACAAATAAAAATGAAATTGCATGTCAGTTTCACTGTTTCAGTAAATGGGTACTGTAGGTCATTTTGGATATATACCAATGACTAGACTCTGTAGACTGCAGTGGAACAGTGCCCCTAGTGGTCAGACAGTGCAGAACTATAAAATGTTACAGAGTTTACTGAATAATAATATTTCTGTGTTTATCATGTTGATTTAATTAGAACTTCAAAGTGATCAGTTATTGACCACAGATATTCAATAAAATCTCTATGATCACCATGAATTATATGAAAGACCATGGCTTATTCATTAAAAAACACAGCAGACAGCTCCATTTTCTGTGAGATTTACCTCAGTACTACACAAGCTTTCATATGTATTTTTGAGCAGTTCTTTTGGAATAATCATTGTACTATGGAATAAGGACCTATTCCCCACTCATCCACTCTGAGCTCATCCTCATGCTACAAGAGAGTACATTACACGTCTATATTCGTGATGCTAATCATATCTGTCCTTTTTGTGTTCCATATTTCTGATTCTATCAGCTTCTAATTAAGGTTCATGCCTACTTGCACCTGCTGGGATTCTTATCTCTGCTAATTATTTCTCTTTGTGATGGCTTTTTATTAACCATCAACCCTTGCTGTTATATAAGCCCCCTCCCCCACACACATTAATATTATTATCTTTATTGTAACGCAGTGTTTATGGAGTGCTGTATACGCTGCTCATGAAAGCTTAAATCCTAAAGCTAAATAGATTTTTTTTCTAATAGTGATGGACATAATTTAACTTAATATCATGTGATCACATTCTGATATTGGGGTTCTATTTTTCATGTAGTAAAGGGCCTATTTTCCAATGACACCGCCTCAAAATTCTCCTTTTACAGATTCATTCATTTTCTGAAAAGGGCTAATGGCATAGAATTCGGAGATGGCGGAATCAGGGAAGTTATCGAGCTTTGAAAAGCCCATTGAGCTTCCACCTTGTCTGATAGGTTCATTATTGTTAGGTAATAAATTTGGTGTTAAGGCCAACTATTTAATCGCAAACTAACCTACTGTATATCAAAGATTGTGTGACTGTTATCCCTTTCACACTTTGCTGAGAACCCGTGTTATTGCTAGGGTCTTGGCTTGGTGTGAAAGGGTTGTGTGTCCTGAGTAATTTCCGGCCCTGACCCGGGTCATCTGCTGTGTGAAAGGCAGTCCCAGGTCATACCTAAAAGGCTGCTGATTAGCAGGGATCAGGTGCGCTTTGAAATCACCATCCAAACCGTGACCAGTCTGCTATGTAAACTGCACTCAATCTGTGACGTCACCCTTTAATCATAAGGTCGGATTCAAATGTTAATGCGCCCCCTATCTTGCGTCTAAAGTGATGAGAGATAGGGGGGCAATATTCAATATGTCCCCCATTTTCGCCCTTATCGCACAAAGTACAATCTGGTTTAGGCGAGCAAAGCACCTGTACACGACTAAACTAATGGGCGCGATCATAAAAGACCCGTTTGGGCGACCAAATGGGTCTCTACACATCATTTCAGCTGGTAGCCAGCTGAAATGATCGTGTCGTGCCCGTCGGCAGTAACAGAATACCGCCGGCGGGCGCAATTGCGGCCGGGAGGGCTAAGTGCACATTTGAATTCGGCCCATAGTGCTCACTCTAGGGTGAACTGTGGGTAGGGCGCCGTTCAGGAAAGGGGGCACTTTTGCTCCCCAAAAAGTGGGTGTGGTCACTCGGGTGGTGATTACTAAACCACAACTTTTCCCATCCATGGGACAACATAAGGGCAGGGCGTGTTTTGTCATTTTAAAATCAGGCAGGGTGCTGCTGAAACAGGCCAGCAGGAACATTATTTCATAGATTAACATGCTACTTAAGGTGCATACACACTGTAGTTTTCCTCGCGATATGGACTATATAGTCCATATTACAGCAAAATATAGTGCATATCGCACCGTGTGTATACTACTTGCGATGCCCACGCGCGATCCCACAGCATTGACATCGCAAGAAAAAAATAGACTATGCAGGAAGCCCAACATTGACTATACAGTGGTGCTGGGCTGCGGCCACATCGCATAGTCAGTGTCGGGTGCCATGCACATCGCACCATGTGTACACACCTGAAGACGTTGTGACTGTACTGGGCTCACTCTGTGACATCAAAATCACTAGGAAACCCAGTATGGAAAATGTATTTTCCAGTCATGGCTGTACGCAGAACTCTGGATTTCTTAGGACCCTCATTTTTGCAACACCAACATAAGACTGCATTTCAGACAGAAATTGGAATGCTTCTACACAGAGACACCATTCCAGAGGCCTCCGTGTTTGAGCATATTGAGAGGACATTTAAAAAAAAAAAAAAAATTTATATTGATCTTAAGCAACCCATTATTAAGGTAGTTGTTGCCCCAGGTTTTTTCATAAGGATGACTAGGAATTCAATTTCATTGTGACGTCTTTCACATAACTGCCCTGAAGAATTTTACAGTTGCTTTATGTACATCTGATGTAAAAAATAAATAAATTGGTAAATATTGTCAGGTATCCAGGCAGGAGGTCAGGATTAAGTAATACAAGGTAGTGTGTGAAGGCCATGTCTCTTGTTGCTCAATTTTCCCATGGCCAGATCGGGTACATCTGGGTTCAGTATATGATTTGTCTCAAGCGTCTAGCATTACAGGACATTCACTTCTCCTTTTCTGGGAAATGTTTGTGCAGGCCAGAGATCATTCCAAGGCTAGTTCATCTGGTAGCTTAATGCTTTTGTGATGTTGACTGATGTTGTAGCATTTGCTAGTACAGCGTTTGACAGTTGTGTAGGTGTAGCCACTTGCCATCCATTGGTTTGTAATGCTCTGCAGTGTGTTCCCCACTCAAATGTGATAAAAGTTTAAACTGACCTACTGTATATGTATATTCTAGGGGGAGAAGGAAGCGAAGACTGATCGTAGCATTGGTCTCTGTGAGCAGACAGCAATGCCCAAACACTGTGATATACCCTCTGGTGGCAATTACTTGAAGAAGGAAATGTAGATTTAAAGCCTAATTAGAGTAGAAATGCTATGAGCGGTTTATCTAATCCCCTGTGCCCCTAGCATAGAAGAGTGAGAAAAGGAATGTTAACACACTGCGCCATAATCTGCCAACAGAATGTTGACTTATGTTACTGTTAGGTTATATCTCACAAACATCACAGTCGCTGAATTCGGATTGTCTTCAGTCATGCACAGCTTGATATGAAATATTGATCAGCGATATTCTGTGCTGAGACTTATTTCCCAGGATGTGGGTCATGCATCAATATCACTGTCTGCGTAGGGAAGGAACGGTTCAATGGGAATGACTTGGAGCTTTGATGTTTCTAGAGAAGTTTTAAAAAATTGTCACTTTAATGAATGCTTTGTTCATGTACACATGATAGACCCACCAATAATAACTACTTTGGAAAGAGCAATATATCAACAAAAAATTTTTCTTGTAAAACTATAGATGTGGTCAGTTACCTAGCCTGGGCAATGGACAAATGATGCTATTGCAGCTGCTTACATACATATCTAGGTTCATTTAGAGGTAAACGAAAGTCTGTCTTTTTTGTGTATGATACACATTTCTGTAGTGCATATGTGCAGCAAATATGCATCTACAGGTGTCAATATTTACATTTCTCATACGTCCTAGAGGATGCTGGGGACTCCGTAAGGACCATGGGGTATAGACGGGATCCGCAGGAGACATGGGCACACTATAAGACTTTGAGTGGGTGTGAACTGGCTCCTCCCTCTATGCCCCTCCTCCAGACTCCAGTTAGATTCTGTGCCCAGGACAGACTGGACACACACTAGGGGAGCTCTACTGAGTTTCTCTAAAAGACTTTGTTAGGTTTTTTTTTTTTTCAGAAAGACCTGCTGGCTACAGGCTCTCTGCTTCGTGGGACTGAGGAGAGAGAAGTCAGACCTACTGCTGTGAGTTAAAGGCTCTGCTTCTTAGGCTACTGGACACCATTAGCTCCAGAGGGTTCGATCACTTGGTGCGCCTAGCTGCTTGTTCCCGGAGCCGCGCCGTCACCCCTCTCACAGAAGCCAGAAGAAAGAAGCCGGGTGAGTATGAGAAGAACAGAAGACTTCAGTGACGGCAGAAGACCTACGAGTCTCAGAGGTACCGCGCAGCGGTCGCACTACGCGCCATTGCTCCCACATACCAACGGCTCTACAAGGGTGCAGGGCGCAGGGGGAGCACCCTGGGCAGCAATATATACCTCATTGAGTCTGGCTAAACATGTATACAGTGCATAGGCGCTGTATAAGGACCCCTGCCAGCATAAAAAGCTATATTAATAGCGGGGCTGAAGCGCGCCAAGAAGGGGCGGGGCTTAGCCCTCACAACAGGATTCGGCGCCATTTTCTCCATGTCCCAGCCAAAGCAATGTGTACAGTGCAAATGAGGGGGGGGGGCACAGTGTTTTAGTGCTATATAGAGGGAAATATAGCACTATTTTAAATAATGGGCAGGTAATCATTGTGTTGTGCATATATGTCTGTGTGTTCCCTGTCAGATATACCCACTATAGCTTTTTAGTCCACATGTGTCGACATGCGTGAGTGCTCTGTCACAAACAGCTATGGGGATCCCTGTCGGCATCGCCGACGCCTGTTGGTACTTGATTCAGTAGATGCAGTGTCAGCAGGTCGGTAGTTGTATGCTTTTCAAAAGTAAACACTGTATGGGAGACACAGTAGTATGTGGGTGACCCTGTCGGCACCAACTGTTATTACTGGGTGTAAATTAACATGCTGTAACTGCCTTATACCTGTGTGTATATTTATATGTATATGTATGGTACGGTTCCATGGGCCTGTATCTCTAGCACAGACATGGTAGTATTTGTGGGGGAGTGTTATTAAAATTATATATGTATACTTCCCTCGGACCCCTCGGGGTCGCAAGAATGTTATTTTGCCTGGTTACTACTCCCTGCTGTCGACGAATACTAGGTTTTCTGTCGACCATAAGGTTTCCTGTTAGATCCACAACTGGGGCATTCAGCACATGGTCATACACATTCAGAACACATTAATGTCACTAGGGACCCGACGGTTCCGGACAATCCGCTTATATGTATGGTATATAATATATGTGTATTACATTATGTATATTCATATTACAATTTCTAATGAATGCTGAAGTAAAAGTATTCCTTCTCATGTGCTGGTCGCTCTGTTGATAAAGCTCTAGGTCGGCCGTGACGAGTTGGTCTCAGATCCTCACAAGGAGTCCGATTGTTTATTCTTTTCCCGCCGCAGATAGAATACTGTGAAAGTCAACTCCTGGTCGACAGGGGAAGCTAAGTGATATTTTATTTCTATGCTTTGGAGTTATTTGCATTACATGCACATGGGGGAGTGTTTGTATTCGGAAAGGCATCCGATAGAATTATCCTAAAGAGAGAGGGGATGTTTCTTATGTTGATTCTTCTCTATAACATTGCGGCAGGCTTCCGTGCGACTGCAGGAGGTGTGGCTGGGGGAATGCTAAGGCTGACTCCGAGAGATACTGGAGTGTTTCCCTGGGACGGTATAGCGCTGTTGGGGGGGCCTCAGTTCAGTCAATCTCGGCGGATACCACTGGTAAGTCTAACTTCGTGAGTTAGATTCCTTCACAACAGTTGGTGACGCATTCTGTTGTGGTATGCAGTCATTTTAACCGGTTCGATACCGTTCTTTTTCCCTTTCGGTGCAGATAGTGGAAGGTGAAAGGGTAAGAGTTCTGCAGCCTGGTTAGGTTCGCAGAAGCGTATGTCGTTTTCTGTTTCTACCACATCCACCGCATGTCGCTGGGTCTATCTGGCTGGAGCCCACTCCGGTGGGAACTCGTCTACTATTCTTCAGTCAGTCCGGGAATGGACTTGGACCTGTGAGTTAATTATAGAATCCAAAGGGGGACATACTGGCGTTTTACCGATGTTTTCCCTCACTGATTTTTCAAATAGATCTTGCTGTTTTCCCTCTGGAAGGGGAGGTAGTACGCAACGCCATATCAGAGTTGTGTCAGGTTCAGGGCATTGTCCTGTTGTCCCTGTTAAAAAAAAAAAAAAACAACAACTCCTTCTTACGAAGTTGAACTATATGATGGAATCTCTCAGGCCAGGGAGCTCCAGCACGTAAAGGTAGAAAGGGGTTTAAATGCATTTTTCTCCGCATTCCGCTTACCTGGGTTGATATCCAGGATTGTCTCTGCCATTTCACCGGAGTGATGGCAGTAGGATGGTATTCTTTCAATAGTGAGAGCCATTGTTATTCTGTACTGGGACACTCTCCTGATTAAGGCGAGGTCAAGGCACAAGTGGTGCAAATCGTTGTTTCTCTCTGGCTGTTTTTCAACACAGGGGACATTGGAGGTGGGTATCAGAGTAGATACTGCACGGTTGAGGTTCTGTGTGTTCCTGTGGAAAGAAGTTTGAGGATCCGGAGTCGGATCAGATTTGCAGTGACAATCCATCAATATGTTCCGTTGATGATGAAGATGGGTGCGGCCTAAGAGGCCTTTTCGGTGAGCAGGTCAAATGCCAGGGTGGTTTTCACGGGGCCAGTTGGAAATGTGGTCCGGGTCTCACCTGCACATGCGCCGGAATATAATCCTAATAGCCAGGATATCGCTACTGTGGTGTCTGCTCAGTTCTCACCTCCTAGAGGGACGACGGTTCGGAGTCCAGGATGAGATACTGGTGTCCATGCATGCAGATCTCCGAGACTGGGGAGCAGTCCTTGCAAGGGAAGTATTTCCAGAGGAAAAGGTCAAGCTGGGAAGCTTGTCTGCAATAAGCTTTCTTGAATTAAGAGCTATTTTCAATGAACATATGCTTCGTGATCTGCCTGTGTTAATTCTGTCGGACGACTTGACAGCAGTGGTGTAAGTAAGCCGCTAGAGCGGAACAAGGAGCAAAGCGGCAATGGCAGAAGTCGAAAAAGTTTTCCGCTGGGTGGAAAGACTGGTAAACGCTATATTAGCAGTCTTCGTTCCGGATGTGAACGACGGAAAAGTAGATTCCTCTGCAGACGCGATCTCCACAGTCGTCATCGAGAAGTTTTCACTGAAGCAACAAGTCTTTGAGGAGTGCCTCAATTGGACATGTTGGCGTCTCGCCTCAACGAGAGATCTCAGGGATATTGTTCCAGGTCAGCGGACACTCAAGCTATAGCAGTGGACGTCCTCGGGACACCTTGGGTGTTTTCAGTCGGTCTATGTGTCCCCTCCGTTTTCACTCTTCTGAAGGTGATAAACGTATGAAGAACAAAGGTTCAGGCGATCCTCATTGTTCCGATCTAACCAAGGAGTGCTTGGTATCCAGTTCTTCAAGATTTACTCATAGAAGGTCCCTGGCCTCTTCCTCTACGTGAGGAACTGAAACGGCAAGATCCGGGTGTGTATCAAGACTTACCGCGGCTGCGTTTGACGGCGTGGCGGTTGAACGCCTTATCCTAGCCAGAAAGGGTATTCCCAGTGAAGCCATTTCCACACTTCTTCAGGCTAGAAAAGAAGTAACGGTAAAGCCTTACCACCGTGTTTGGAGAAAATGTGTGTCTTGGTGTGAATCCAAGAAGGCTACTACGGAAGACTTTCAGCTGGGTCGTCGTTCTCCATTTTTTGCAAGCAGGTGTGGGTGCAGGCCTAAAGTTAGGCTCCATTTCAGTGCGTTTTTGGCCTTATACATTTTCTTTCAAGTAAAGAATTGGCAACCTTTCCGGAAGTTCGGACCTTCGTGAAAGGAGTACTGCACATCCAACCTCCATTTGTGCCCCCATTGGCACCGTGGGACCTTGACGTGGTGTTGCGTATTCTTGTGTCACACTGATTGGAACCTTTCTGAAAGGTTGTGTTAAAATTTCTCTCTTGGAGAGTGGTCATGCTTTTGGCTTTGGCGTCCGCAAGGCGGATGTCGGAAGTAGCGGCTGGGGCTCACAAGAGCCCCTGTTTGATCTTCCAGGAGATAGAGCGGAATTGATAACTCGGATATTAGTTCTGCCAAATGTGGTTTCGGTGTGTCGCAGAAACCAGCCTATTTGATGCCTGTGGTTACTTAAGCATTGGCTGATTCAAGGTCTCTCGATGTAGTCAGGGCTTTGAATATTTATGTCGCCAGTTTGGCTCAGATTGGGGAAACAGAGGCTCTGTTTGTCCGGTATGCTCCCAGCGTGATTGGGGCGCCTTCGTCTCTGCAGTCTGTTACACGCTAGATCTGTGATACGATTCGGCGTGCTCGTTCTACGGCTGGATTGCCGTTGCCGAAGTCGGTGGAGACCCATTCTACTAGGAAGATGGGCTCTTCTTGGGCGGATGCCCGAGGAGTCTCGGCAGTTCAACTTTGCCGAGCTGATACTTGGTCGAGTTCAAACACTTTTGCTAAGCTCTACAAGTTTGATACCCTGGCTGATGGGGACCTCATGTTTGCTCAATCGGTGCTGCAGAGTGGTCCGCACTCTCCCGCCCGGTCTGGAGCTTTGGTATAAACCCCATGGTCCTTACGGAGTCCCCAGCATCCTCTAGGACGTATGAGAAAATAGGATTTTAATACCTACCGGTAAATCCTTTTCTCTTAGTCCGTAGAGGATGCTGGGCACCCGTCCCAGTGCGTGCTGTTTCTGCAGTTATTGGTTATGGTTACACTCTTGTGGTGTTTATTTTCTGTCAGGCTGTTGCTGACGTTGTGCATGCCATGGCATGCGGTGTCTTATTATTGGTTTTGTTGACACACAGGTTGTGTTACATATTCTCTCAGCATGTGGCTGTGTATTGTTCATGCCGTTGGCTGGTATTCTATTGAATGCCACGTTATGCGGTATGTTCGAGGTGTGAGCTGGTATGACACAGTGTTTAAACAATACATTTTTTCCTCGAAATGTCTGTCTCCCTGGGCACAGTTCTCTAACTCGAGTCTGGAGGAGGGGCATAGAGGGAGGAGCCAGTTCACACCCATTCAAAGTCTTATAGTGTGCCCATGTCTCCTGCGGATCCCGTCTATACCCCATGGTCCTTACGGAGTCCCCAGCATCCTCTACGGACTAAAAGAATAGGATTTACCGGTAGGTATTAAAATACTATTTTTTCTGTAGCCTTGGCATTTTATGCATGGAATGGCATAACAGGGCCGGGCAGGTACAGATATGGGGTGTTCATGTAATAACCCTTTCACATCTCCAATGCCAGATCCCTCCCGGGAATTGGAAACGGATCCTTTCCAGGTGGGATCCGTCATTGGTGCCTCTCTGCTGGCTTCCGGCTGCAATAGTGACGGGGGGGCGGAAACGACCGCAGGGTGGAGGTGGCGCTGGGAGATGAGCTCATTTCTGCGCCGCCTCTCCCTATGTAGTAAATCCGTTTACGCTGCCAATGACCCGGTATTCAACCCGGGAATAACCCTTCTTATTACACGGGTTGAATTACCGGATCAGGTGACCCAGGAATACTCCAAGACCCCTTTCACATCGCAAAGTGACCCGTGTCGACCGGGCAATATCCCCATTTATACGCCTTTCGCATCGCACAAATAACCATATTGCCGGGTCGACACGGGTCAGTGTGCGGTGTGAAATCGCCATGTAGGAATTCCCGGGTCACCTGACCTGGTAATTCAACCCGGATTATAAGAAGGGTTATTCCTGGGTTGAATACCGGGTCAGTGGCAGCGTAAACGGATTCCCGGGTCGATGAGACCTGGCACCTATTTACTACATAGGGAGAGGTGGCGCGGAGATGAGCTCATCTGCCAGCGCCGCCTCCACCCCCGCCGCTCTGGCAAACACACCAGCATATTGCCGGGTAGGGAAGCCAGCAGAGAGGCTCTAATGCCGGATCCCACCCGGGAAGGACCCGTTTCCAATTCCCGGGTGGGATCCGGCATTGGAGGTCTGAAAGGGGTATTACATTGAACCCAGGTCTGCCCTGCATGTCTCTGTCCTATTGCTTTCACATCTCAAACCCACGTCGGACTCTGCTGTTGAACCTGGGTCCGAGCAGCCTCAGACACTTTCACATTGCAATACACAAACAATTTGTGGGACTCAGAAAGAAGGCACTTCTTTACAATACAACATTGAAGCAAACAATACATTCCTGTGGTTGTTTTAGAGTCTCCGTAAGGCACTGTGTAGAACTTTTCTTCCTTAACCGGATGTCCTCTCACAAGATGATGTCAACATGTGGAAAAGACAATAATATATATATGTGTAGTAAAGTTTATAATTTAGAGAAAAATAGAGCTGTCGCCTGCTTGTGTGAAACACATTCAAAATGGTCAGGTGCAAGATAAATTTTTTCAATCGAGGGGCGTACCTTGACTCACACTCCAATAGATGTGTCACAACATGTAAAGGTATCTTTATCCACCACGGTGCCTTAGAACCCCAGCATGAATCAATCAGGGGGCTGCTTATAGTGCGCCAGTTGCCAGGGACTCTCAAAACTTTCTCTGCCTTTCACATTGCAGTTTCAACCCGGTTTATTCTCGGGTTGGTGCCTTTCACACTGAACCCGGGTCACCCATGTTAAACACTGTGATGTGATTTAAAATGGACTTTTCTGGCTCACATTGATGAGGTTTCAAAGCAAATATAGGGAGAGGCTGAGGACTGCTTTGAGCAGAAACATGCCTGTACACAGCCAGTCAGCACCTTTTTCTGAGACCCGGGTTGAATATCCTGGGTCAGAGGCTTTCACACTGCACAGCGACCTGGGTCCAACCCGTATTTAACCTTTCTTTAAACCTGGGTTGAAAGGCAGGTTGTTCTTTTAACCCTGGTTATTTTGGCGATGGGAAATGGGTATCACAGACACTCCATTGAGGAGGGCCTCTGCATACACAGGCAATCAGCAGCTTTTAACCACTTAACTGACTAGTTTTCCCTTCAAAACTATTCATATAGTTGTTTTTATTTGCATTTGTTATTTGATAAAATAAAATACTTTTTAAACTTTCTTTTAATATAATGTTATGCCCATCTGCAGAATGGATCTCCTCGTCAAAAACTGGGCTTTCACAGTGGGTCTGTATGGTTGCATGTGATCTGACCATGCCAGTTAAGGATAACCCAGGTCGAGCTGTTTACACAATATATTGTTACCTGGGTCCAACCCTAGTAGCTACCAGGGTCTGATTCCCTGGTCATTCGACCTGGGTTATTTTTCAAGGAGCCTATTACACCAAGCTGTGACCTGGGTAGACCTAGCAATAACCTGGGTCAAAAGCTTGGTGTAAAAGTTTTATGATTTGGTTGATTTAAAGCTTATACCCCTTTCACAACGCCAATGCCGGATCCCACCCAGGAATTGGAAACGGGTCCTTCCCGGGTGGGATCCGGCATTGGACGCTACCGCTGGCTTCCCTGATCCGGCAATATGCCGGGCGGGTTGCCATAGTGGTGGGGGGCAGAGCCGGCTGCGGGGGTGGAAGCGGCGGCACTGGGAGATCATCTCCGCGCTGCCTCTCGGTTTTGTAGTGAACGGGTCCCGGGTCGCATCGACCCGGGAGCCCGTTTATGCTGCCATTGACCCGGTATTCAACCCGGGAATAACACTGCTTTATTCCCAGGTTGAATTGCCGGGTCACGGGACCCGGGATTTTGGCTATGGTACTTTCACACTGCACGCTGGCACGTGTCGACCCGGCAATATGCCTGGTCGATACTGGGTTATTTGTGCGTTGTGAAAAGGGTATTAATTTCCTAGCCAAGGTGCAACCTGGCAGTGTGTGAATATGGTGGAAGAACACCCCTTCCTCCCTTACCTCCACAGAGATCAATGTTAAAAGGTGTCCAAAGGTTGATACTGATGCACATGCAAGACTAGTGCCTCAACCAGGACAGGGTGCTGAATTAGCATAGGTAAACCTTACAAGAAAATTGTGTGCATCATCGCTGTCTTGAGGACATATACTGTAACTGCACTTTTAAAAGCTGCTAATAAGCAATACTAGTCAATTTAAAGAATCTGCTCGATTCCCCTGGCAGTCCTGTGTGGAACCCAGTGTTGTGAGACCGTTTTTTGCCTGCTTTTCTGTTTTGAAGTAAGCACTAAGGCGGACCAAAACATAGCTACTAGCAATGAGCTGCTGCAGAAGTTTCACACCACGCCCATAAGCAAAGGTTTCCAGGTGTTACTGCCACAACCAGGCTCCTTCACAGATTCCTCGTGAAGGAGCCTGGCTGTGGCAATAACTACATACCTACAACTGGTGTTTGGTAGCCACTTAACACCAGGGAGTCTTCTGCAGAATGCAGGAAGGTAGACAGCTATGCAGAAATGGAAGGTTGCGATCTATAAAACTCTGGTATTTGCAGACAGTCTGGTATAGTCTGTCCTGTCGCAATAACAGTTCATATTGGATAAAATACTAGAATGCAAGTTTATGTAGTTTAGCTGCAGATTGACCATATAGCAGGGGTTGTCAAGTCCAGTCCTCATGTGCCTCCAACAGGTCATGTTTTTAGATTTTCTTTATGCGGAAACAGGTGAGATGATTACTGACCCTGCAAGATAGTTAACTAACCTGTGTATGATTAAAAACTTCTTGAAAACACAAACTGTTAGCGGTACATGAGGATTACTCTGCCTAGAATTCTGTTCGTATAGAAAGTTTGGGAAATGTTGTTGAATCTATGTGGCCCTTGTTATATAACATAGTATTTTCAAGTGGTATAGACTTTTCCCAAAGATGTGTCTTACTAATGGCAAGCGGTTTTAAGTTTTCATTTTAATTTGACACTGGGTGGTGCATTTCTTTCTTATCCGTGAATCCTATTTAGTTTCATCTCTGCAAAGCAAAAATGGCAGGTCAGAGGTCCCACTTCCGTAGAAATGATGCTGGGCAATAAGGCTCTCCATTTAGAATAACTTATACCTATATTTTTTATTGAATGGAATACGGGGGGGGGGGGGGGGAAACTTTGTATTCTGTATGCTAGTTGTCTTTGATCTATGTCTACTGAAATGGTCTTTCTTAAATGTGTAATAATTAGGCTCACTGTGTGCTTGCTGGTATAAATAACCCAGTGGCTCTACCAGCCTGGATAGCTGTCCATGCTATAACTTGTAGTCCCACAACCAGTAGAGCACGTACTGAGCCATTCTTGAAAATTGACCGCCAGTGAACAGTGTAGAAAAATCTATGCTATACATAGGGGTAAATTCAGTTAGTGCCGAATTTTCCAACAGTCGGAAAATCGGCACTAGCTAGGCGTCCATGTATTCAATGGTGGGCGTTTTCTCCCATTTCTCTAACGTCCTAGTGGATGCTGGGGACTTCGTAAGGACCATGGGGAGTAGACGGGCTCCGCAGGAGACTGGGCACTCTAAGAAAGATTTAGTACTACTGGTGTGCACTGGCTCCTCCCACTATGCCCCTCCTCCAGACCTCAGTTAGAATCTGTGCCCGGACAGAGCTGGGTGCATTTTAGTGAGCTCTCCTGAGTTTGCTAATAAGAAAGTATTTTAGTTAGGTTTTTTTTTTATTTTCAGAGAGTTTCTGCTGGCAACAGACTCTCTGCTACGTGGGACTGAGGGGAGAGAAGCAAACCTACTAACTGCGGCTAGGTTGCGCTTCTTAGGCTACTGGACACCATTAGCTCCAGAGGGATCGAACACAGGAACCTAACCTTGGTCGTCCGTTCCCGGAGCCGCGCCGCCGTCCCCCTCGCAGAGCCAGAAGACAGAAGCCGGCGGGTTGAAGCAAGAAGACGTCAAAATCGGCGGCAGAAGACTCCTGTCTTCATATGAAATAGCGCACAGCACTGCAGCTGTGCGCCATTGCGCCCACACTACCCACACACTTCGGTCACTGTAGGGTGCAGGGCGCAGGGGGGGGGACGCCCTGGGCAGCAATTAAGTACCTCCTGGCAAAAGCAGCATATATACAGTTGGACACTGTTATATGCATGAGCCCCCGCCATTAATTTCACACAAAATCGCGGGACAGAAGCCCGCCGCTGAGGGGGCGGGGCTTTCTTCCTCGGCACTCACCAGCGCCATTTTCTCTCCACCGCTCCGCTGAGAGGAAGCTCCCCAGGCTCTCCCCTGCAGACTCACGGTAGAAAGGGTAAAAAGAGAGAGGGGGCACATAAATTTAGCGCATTAATCATATATACAGCAGCTACTGGGTAAACACTAAGTTACTGTGTGATTCCTGGGTCATATAGCGCTGGGGTGTGTGCTGGCATACTCTCTCTCTGTCTCTCCAAAAGGCCTTGTGGGGGTCCTGTCCTCATATAGAGCATCCCCTGTGTGTGTGGTGTGTCGGTACGCGTGTGTCGACATGTTTGACGAAGAGGGCTATGTGGAGGCAGAGCAAGTGCAGATG
The DNA here is from genome assembly GCF_028390025.1 of Pseudophryne corroboree. Lineage (NCBI taxonomy): Eukaryota > Metazoa > Chordata > Amphibia > Anura > Myobatrachidae > Pseudophryne > Pseudophryne corroboree. The sequence continues at coordinate 292,939,368 of NC_086446.1, read as the reverse complement.
AATGACGTGTCTCCGCCGACGGCGTCGACACCTGATTGGATGGATATGTGGAAGGTGTTAAATGATGATGTAAACTCCTTGCATAAAAGGTTGGATAAAGCTGATGTCTTGGGACAGTCGGGTCTCAGCCCATGCCTGATCCTACAGCGCAGAGGCCGTCAGGGTCTCAGAAGCGCCCACTATCCAAAATTGTTGACACAGATATCGACACGGATTCTGACTCCAGTGTCGATGAGGATGATGCAAAATTGCAGTCTAAAATGGCTAAAGCCATCCGCTACATGATTATAGCAATGAAGGATGTTTTGCACATATCAGAGGTAAACCCTGTCCCTGACAAGAGGGTTTATATGTATGGGGAGAAAAAGCAAGAGGTGACTTTTCCCCCTTCACATGAGTTAAATTAGTTATGTGAAAGAGCGTGGGATTCCCCCGATAGGAAAGTGCTGATTTCCAAAAGGTTACTTATGGCGTACCCTTTCCCGCCAACGGACAGGGTGCGCTGGGAATCCTCCCCTAGGGTAGATAAAGCTCTGACACGCTTATCTAAAAAGGTGGCCCTGCCGTCACAGGATACGGCCGCCCTAAAGGATCCTGCAGATAGGAAGCAGGAAAGTATCCTGAAGTCTGTTTATACACATTCAGGTACTCTACTGAGGCAATTGCGTCGGCCTGGATGTGTAGTGCTGTAGCAGCATGGACAGATAATCTGTCTGAGGAAATGGATACCTTAGACAAGGATACCATTTTACTGACCCTGGGGCATATAAAAGACGCTGTCCTATATATGAGGGATGCCCAGAGGGACATTTGCCTACTGGGCTCTAGAATAAATGCAATGTAAATTTCTGCCAGAAGGGTCCTGTGGACTCTGCAATGGACAGGTGATGCCGACTCCAAAAAGCACATGGAGGTTTTACCTTACAAGGGTGAGGAATTGTTTGGGGACGGCCTCTCGGACCTAGTTTCCACAGCTACGGCTGGGATGTCAAAATTTTTGCCATATATTCCCTCACAGCCTAAGAAAGCACCGTATTACCAAATGCAGTCCTTTCGATCACAAAGAAGCAAGAAGGTCAGAGGTGCGTCCTTTCTTGCCAGAGGCGTGGGTAGAGGAAAGAAGCTGCACCATACAGCTAGTTCCCAGGAACAGAAGTCCTCCCCGGCTTCCACTAAATCCACTGCATGACGCTGGGGCTCCACAGGAGCCAGGAGCGGTGGGGGCGCGTCTCCGAAATTTCAGCCACCAGTGGGTTCGCTCACAGGTGGATCCCTGGGCTATACAGATTGTGTCTCAGGGATACAAGCTGGAATTCAAAGTGATGCCCCCTCACCGTTACCTCAAATCGGCCCTGCCAGCTTCCCCCATGGAACGGGAAGTAGTGTTAGCGGCAATTCACAAGTTATATCTCCAGCAGGTGGTGGTGAAGGTTCCCCTCCTTCAACAAGGAAGAGGATACTATTCCACAATGTTTGTGGTACCGAAACCGGACGGTTCGGTCAGACCCATATTGAATTTAAAGTCCCTGAACATTTATCTGAAAAGATTCAAGTTCAAAATGGAATCGCTCAGAGCGGTCATTGCAAGCCTGGAAGAGGGGGATTTTATGGTGTCTCTGGACATCAAGGATGCTTACTTGCATGTCCCCATTTATCCACCTCATCAGGAGTACCTCAGATTTGTGGTACAGGACTGTCATTACCAATTTCAGACGTTGCCGTTTGGGCTCTCCACGGCACCGAGAACATTTACCAAGGTAATGGCAGAAATGATGGTGCTCCTTCGAAAGCAAGGAGTCACAATTATCCCATACTTGGACGATCTCCTCATAAAGGCGAGGTCCAGAGAGCAGTTGCTGATCAGCGTAGCACACTCTCAGGAAGTGTTGCAACAGCACGGCTGGATTCTGAATATCCCAAAGTCGCAGCTGATTCCTACAACGCGTCTGCCTTTTCTGGGCATGATTCTGGACACGGACCAGAAGAAGGTGTTTCTCCCGGCGGAGAAGGCTCAAGAGCTCGTGACTCTAGGCAGAGACCTCTTAAAACCGAAACAGGTGTCGGTGCATCGCTGCACGCGAATCCTGGGAATGATGGTGGCATCATACGAAGCCATTCCCTTCGGCAGGTTCCATGCGAGGATCTTTCAGTGGGATCTGTTGGACAAGTGGTCCGGATCGCATCTTCAGATGCATCGGCTGATCACCCTGTCCCCGAGGGCCAGTGTGTCTATTCTGTGGTGGCTACAGAGTGATCACCTTCTCGAGGGCCGCAGGTTCGGCATACAGGACTGGGTCCTGGTGACCACGGATGCGAGCCTCCGAGGGTGGGGGGCAGTCACTCAGGGAAGAAACTTCCAAGGGTTGTGGTCAAGTCAGGAGGCTTGTCTGCACATCAATATCCTGGAACTAAGGGCCATATACAACGCCCTGAGTCAAGCGGTGCCTCTGCTTCGCAACCAACCGGTGCTGATTCAATCAGACAACATCACCGCAGTGGCTCATGTAAACCGCCAGGGCGGCACAAGAAGCAGAGTGGCGATGGCGGAAGCCACCAGGATTCCTCGTTGGGCGGAGAATCACGTGCAAGCACTGTCAGCAGTGTTAATTCCGGGAGTGGACAACTGGGAAGCAGACTTCCTCAGTAGGCACGACCTCCACCCGGGAGAGTGGGGACTTCATCACGAAGTCTTCACTCAGATTACAAATCGATGAAAACTGCCACAGGTAGACATGATGGCGTCCCGTCTCAACAAAAAGCTACAAAGGTATTGCGCCAGGTCAAGAGACCCTCAGGCGATAGCTGTGGACGCACTGGTATCACCGTGGGTGTTCCAGTCGGTCTATGTGTTTCCTCCTCTTCCTCTCATACCCAAGGTGCTGAGAATCGTAAGAAAAAGAGGAGTGAAAACAATACTCATTGTTCCGGATTGGCCAAGAAGGACTTGGTACCCAGAACTGCAAGAAATGCTCACAGAGGACCCATGGCCTCTGCCTCTCAGACAGGACCTGTTGCAACAGGGGCCCTGTCTGTTCCAAGACTTACCGCTGCTGCGTTTGACGGCATGGCGGTTGAACGCAGGATCCTAGCGAAAAAAGGCATTCCGGAGGAAGTTATTCCTACGCTGATAAAGGCTAGGAAGGACGTGACCGCAAGACACTGTCACCGTATATGGCGAAAATATGTTGCCTGGTGTGAGGCCAGGAAGGCCCCTACAGAGGAATTCCAGCTGGGCCGGTTCCTGCATTTCCTACAGTCTGGAGTGACTATGGGCCTGAAGTTGGGGTCCATAAAGGTCCAGATTTCGGCCCTATCCATTTTCTTTCAAAAGGAACTGGCTTCTCTTCCTGAAGTTCAGACGTTTGTTAAGGGAGTGCTGCATATTCAGCCCCCTTTTGTGCCACCAGTGGCACCTTGGGATCTCAACGTGGTGTTTGGTTTCCTGAAATCCCACTGGTTTAAGCCACTTAAGACCGTGGAGCTAAAGTATCTCACGTGGAAGGTGGTCATGCTATTGGCCTTAGCTTCGGCTAGGCGTGTGTCAGAATTGGCGGTTTTGTCATGTAAAAGCCCCTATCTGGTTTTCCATATGGACAGGGCAGAATTACGGACTCGTCCGCAATTTCTGCCGAAGGTGGTGTCATCTTTTCATTTGAACCAACCTATTGTGGTGCCTGCGGCTATTCGTGACTTGGAGGATTGCAAGTCACTTGATGTAGTCAGGGCTTTGAAGATCTATGTAGCCAGGACTGCTGGAGTCAGGAAGACTGACTCGCTGTTTATCCTGTATGCATCCAACAAGCTGGGTGCTCCTGCTTCAAAGCAAACCATTGCTCGCTGGATCTGTAGCACGATTCAGCAGGCTCATTCTGCGGCTGGTTTGCCGCATCCAAAATCAGTGAAAGCCCATTCCACAAGGAAAGTGGGCTCTTCTTGGGCGGCTGCCCGAGGAGTCTCGGCATTACAGCTTTGCCGAGCAGCTACTTGGTCGGGTACAAACACATTTGCTAAGTTCTACAAGTTTGATACCCTGGCTGAGGAGGACCTTGTGTTTGCTCATTCGGTGCTGCAGAGTCATCCGCACTCTCCCGCCCGTTTGGGAGCTTTGGTATAATCCCCATGGTCCTTACGGAGTCCCCAGCATCCACTAGGACGTTAGAGAAAATAAGATTTTGCTCTCCGGTAAATCTATTTCTCGTAGTCCGTAGTGGGTGCTGGGCGCCCGTCCCAAGTGTGGACTTTCTGCAATACGTGTACATAGTTATTGCTTAATAAAGGGTTATGTTATGTGGGTATCCATTGTTGATGCTCTGTTGTGGTTCATACTGTTGACTGGGTAAGTTTATCACAAGTTATACGGTGTGATTGGTGTGGCTGGTATGAGTCTTACCCTGGATTCCAAAATCCTTTCCTTATAATGTCAGCTCTTCCGGGCACAGTTTCCTTAACTGAGGTCTGGAGGAGGGGCATAGAGGGAGGAGCCAGTGCACACCAGTAGTACTCAATCTTTCTTAGAGTGCCCAGTCTCCTGCGGAGCCCGTCTATTCCCCATGGTCCTTACGGAGTCCCCAGCATCCACTACGGACTACGAGAAATAGATTTACCGGTGAGTAAAATCTTATTTTTTTTAATCTATTGTCGCCCATGTCTTTTTTTTTTTGTCTAATAGGCATGGTCGAAAACGGACCCAAAAACTGTCCAAAATGCCCGCAAATTCGACAAAACACATGGTGTTCGCCGGTGCGGATTTTCCGATTGGTGGCAAAAAAATAACTGCACAGGTATTGAATAGGTTGAATGTAAAAACAGGCGAAATGTGCAATTTCTCTAGCATCCATAAGGGATATTGGGGACACATTAGTACGATGAGGTATAGACTCGAAAGGAGCCTGTGCACTTTAAATTTCTTCAGCTCCCCTCTATGCCCCTTCCCACAGGCAGTTTAGAAAAAAGTGCCCTCAGGAGAGGAGGCACATCTCTGCAGCTCCAGGGAGTTTTCTCCAGTTTCATTTTCAATCTTTATAATTTTTGGTATGCTGTTTGGGCAACAGCATACCTGCACCGTTGACGTTATGGAGAGGGGGGGGGGGGGCGGTCACCGGCCTTGCGAGGTGTCAGAGCCGCTTCCCCGCTGCAGGATCACCGTCGTGAGAGGTTTTGTTCAGCGGGGCACTGTACCTTGGCTGTCGCAGCACGCCGCACATCCCTAACGTTAGGCTGAAGGGGACTTCGGTGGTGAGTACAAACCGGGGACTCCGCTAGAGGGATGCTCTGGTTCACTGTGCAGCTGACGCGCAGGGGAGACATACGGGACCCTCCTGGGACCCGCTGTAGCCCCCTGTGTACACTGGCAGCGGTTAGTGTAACCTTGCATTTTTGTGTATGTTTTACACTGTTTAAGAGACATTGCCAGTATAAAAATCTCGGAGGCACCGGCGCCATTACAGGGGGCGGGACTTACTCAGAGCGGGCTCAGCGGCATTTTGGCGCCTTCCTCTGCACAGCAGCAGCGGCCTCACACAGCTCCTCCAGATGCGCAGGAACACACTGGATCACTGGTACAGGGTGTATCTAAGGGAGAGAGCCGCTGTTGTACACATTCTGTGTCCCTTTGGGGGAATATATATACAGGTTGAGTATCCCATATCCAAATATTCCGAAATACGGAATATTCCGAAATACGGAATATTCCGAAATACAGACTTTTTTGAGTGAGAGTGAAATAATGAAACCTTTGTTTTTTGATGGCTCAATGTACACAAACTTTGTTTAATACACAAAGTTATAAAATATATTGGCTAAAATGACCTTCAGGCTGTGTGTATAAGGTGTATATGTAACATAAATGCAGTCTGTGCTTAGATTTAGGTCCCATCACCATGATATCTCATTATGGTATGCAATTATTCCAAAATACGGAAAAATCCGATATCCAAAATACCTCTGGTCCCAAGCATTTTGGGTAAGGGATACTCAACCTGTATTATATTAAATCATATACAGTGTTTCCCTGAATACAACAGCTACCAGCCTCACTAGGGCTTGGTAGCTTGTGTGTGCTGTTGCCTTCTCTCTCTCTCCCCCACCCATACAGTAAGGGCGGGCTTGCATTATACTTGTCTGAGTGTATGTGTATGTCTGTGTTGTGCAGTGACTTTTATGCAGGTTATCTATTCGTTGTGACCTGTTCAGCTGTTGCTGTTTGTTGCAAGCTGTTGCTGGACGTGTTTATGTTGTTGGTGTGATGGTGTATAAATCTCACCACTCATTTTTTTTCACTTCCTCCTCTCGAGTATGTCCTTTCTCCTTCGGACACTGTTTTACCTATAACTGTCTGTGGGTGGGGGCATAGAGGGGAGGAGCCAGCACACCCAGTTGAAGAAATTTAAAGTGCACTGGCTCCTTTGGACCCCGTCTATACCCCATCGTACTAATGTGTCCCCAATATCCCTTATGGACTACGAGAAAAGGATTTACCGGTAGGTATTTAAAATCCAATTTTTTTTCACTGGTTGAAAAAACGCCACTAATTGAATACCCCCATAGCATCTAATCAGATGATTACTTTAATTTTCTAAACTGCGCTAGATCAATGATAGAGTGTGGTTCTATGCGCAAAAAACCTTTCCACAGAGCTGTCTGTGCAACAAATTTGATAAATGTCTACAGTGTATGTTTTAAGGATTACTATGCTCAGGGACGTGTAGTGTACAGTCTTTTTTTTTTTTTTTTTTTTTTCTTTTCTTTCAATTTTGTGTCTTACCTGCTTCATAGATGCAGCAGAAAACCACTCAAAGTGTACTTGAGCCACTGGGCTGCTACTTTAACCACACAGGAATTAGTTTTAAAAACGTACAAAGTCGCAGATGAAGCAATGGAACTTGACGTGAAAAAAAGCTGCGACTGCTGCATCGTTGCACTTTGTATGCAATTTCAGACTCATTTACACACGGATGTACATATGTTGCACATCAAATTTATCAGTGAAGTGGTTGTGTGTTTTGGGTCATTACGCTGTTAGATGACCAATGACCTGTGACTGAGACAGCTGATGCTGGGCAGTACGTTTTGCTTCAGATATGCCATGATAGTCTTGATATTTCATTGTACCCTGCACAGATTCAAGGCACCCATTGCCTGGCGCGCAGCAAAGCAGCCCCAAAAACATAACCAAGCCTCCTCCATGTGTTTCAGTAGGTATGGTGTTATTTTCTTTGAAAACCTCATGTTTTCATCTGTGAACATAGAGCTGATGTGCCGTGCCAAAAATCTCCAGTTATGACTCCTCATCTTATGTCTCGCAGAAGCGCTGTGCTTCTGTCAGTATGCATTTCTGCAAATTCCTATCTGGCTTTTTTAGTTTTTTGTGGGTTTAAAAAAAATTTTTTTTTTTTAAAAAGGGAAGTCCCCCAGGGTCGTCTTCCCTGTGGCAGGGCTGGCAACAGAAATCGTGGGGCCCAGCACTTTGATTCATTGTCGCCAGGCCTGGACTTAGGTGTACAGCTTGTACCTCATTTGAAGTTAGTTTTTTTGTTTTCACAAATATGAGTTTATTTATTAATAAAATAATTTTGGATAAGTTTAAATACATATTCTTCACCTTATTCACTCATGAATAAATACTAACTATTTCTGTTTATTTGTTTATGGGTTTTTTTAAACTCGCCAATTAAGTGGTTAAGGTATCTTTGGATGGTAACTGTTTAGGACAGTACAAAAATTAAGTTTAGCTTCCAACCTACGTATTTTCACTTGCATGGAAAACATACTTTTTGGTAATTCTTCTAATGTTTACTGGATTTTGTTTCAAATGCTATATAGCCATAAATGATGCTCTAGACCAGAGGGTCCCAAACTTTTTTGAATCACGGCGCCCTAGAGTATCAGAATATTTTTCAATGCACCCCTAGGTCATTAGTTTCTGATTGAGTAATTTAGAAATAAATATTAAATTAAGTAAATTGTGTTTGTGTGTCATCCTTAGGTTCAATTGTGTGGTGTGGGGACACGATTTACTTCTTTTTGTCCACATATTTTATAATTGGCAGCCACCAGCATTGGTTTTTCTTGTTACAGTGACCATAAGTAATTTGAATTGGTCCTGGACCACCAATCCAGGGCTCCCCTGCAAGTGCCCTGAGGTACCCCAGGGTGCCACGGCACACAGTTAGAGAACCACTGTTTTAGACCAAATAGATGCAGGGCAAGTTTGTAGAGAATGTAGAAATGCAAATGTCCAGTCCCATGAAGTGTTATGTCTGGTATTTAATTCATGTATAAAAGAAATGATACATTTTTATACTAAAGATGGCTTACAATTTTACCAGGTCAACTAAAGATGTGATACATGGGGCCTTTAAATGGCAAGCATATAGTCCGATTCCTAGCACATATACCTTTTCCCATTATATCCAGTAGTTCTCTCACCATAGCAGTGAGGACTAAAACTGCCCACTAATACCGATTTTACACCAACTTAAGGCGGGTCGCAGCCAGGACCCTGACACGGGAGCTACCCGGCTGCGACCCGCATCAGCCCCCATTTAGACCGGAATCACCAACCTGGCATATTGCCGGGTTGGTGACGTTGCCGGTGACACGTCGGGGGCGGCGCTTGGAGATCACATGATCTCCATGCGCCGCCCGCACATAGAGTGTAAGCAGGTAGCCGTGTTGCATCGACCCGGCTACCGTTTACACTGCACAGTTTGCCGGGTTGAACACGTGTTCAACCCCGCAAACTTCCCGAGTTGGAATACTATTCCAACTCCACCCTTTTACACCAACCAGCAACACGGGTTATGCACATTCATGTGCAATAACCCGTGTTATATGCTGGCGGTGTAAAAGGGGTATTACTGTAAATTGTTATCTGGCTGTCTGGGACAACCACCATGTCTGTAGCCGGATTAGAATAGTCCATTTGTTCAGATGCGACGCACAGCAACCAGATTGTACTGCACACATGAGCGGCTGCACCTCTAGCTCAAATTATTGCTTAATACACAGAGCTATAGGGGATCATATCTGAGCCAGTCATACGTTTGTGTCACTAAGTTTTTGTTAGCCTGTAAGCATTGTGATCAATAACAATGTTATTTGCATCAGTGCCTTTCTTTTAATACAGTAGTTCATCTTTCTTTAAAAAGCAGTGTTTTCATATATTCTATTTTTTTTTCAATGTATACACGCAAATTAAAATGAATGATCAATCCAGTTAAGCACATCACCACTATTGGTAATGAATGAAATCCATATAGCCTTGGATTATGTAAAAACATTTGAGCACACACACTCATAATTCTATCAACTAGAGTAACCAGGCCTTGCCTTTATGTTTAAGGGTTCAATAGACTAAGGTTTTTTTTCCGGTTTATTGGCAAACCAAAAAGGTAAGCAATTGGGCAAAACCATGTTGCTCTGCAGGTGGGGTGAATGTAACATGTGCAGAGTGAGTTCGATTTGGGTAGGGTGTAAAGCAGCCAGTATTTACCTTGCATAGAAACAATATAACCCACACAAATCTTAATCTCTGCACGTTACATCTGCCCCACCTGCAGTGCTACATGGTTTTGCCCAATTGCTTACTTTTTTAGTTTGCTAACAAATCTGAAAAAGGCTCCAAATCCGCAAAAAATTGCAATACTAGAATCCATGTAAAATATATATTTTAGACAAAATGACAATGTCGACGTTGGCCATGAACACATTTATCATGTAGACGGTATTAAAATGTTGACATGTTAGAAGGTCTATATATCATCCCAGGTGGCCCAGTGGTGACCTACCTGCTCTTGATGGCTGCAGCTGCTTTGAGGTCCTGGGGGTCAGGTGACTATCATTTCTGGTTTAGACCTCCAATCCGCTAGTGAGTATTTCTTCCCTGACCCTAATCCATACCCCTCCCCCAAGTACCTAGCCTTAACCCTCCCCCGCGGAGTAAACCTAATGTTCCGTACACAGCCTCCTGCAGCTTAACCCTAATCAGAATGGTGACACATTGTCTATCTGCATTTAACCAGTTTCAACATAACGGTCGTCTTTGTGGTGTCAACATTGCTATTGTCAAACTTTTGACTACATCCAGACAAAAACCGCTTCATAAATGCATTTAACCTTTCATATACAGGAAATTATCTAAATGATTTATATACAGGTGAGAATCTATAGCATTCGTTTTGTACAAAGACAAGTTTATTGATGTTTGCACATACCATACGTCATGCCATCTGTGTTTGGCGGCAGCTGGATGTTTTCGGGCATTGTGTTGCTTTGATAGATGTTACATATGCATACGGAGCTGATGCTCTATGTTCAATCTGCAGTTGGGGCACTTTTTGTTTGTAGAAAGCCACTGGTCCACACACCCTCTGTGAAATAGGTGCATGCAGGGGAGACGCCTGACATTCTCGCCTTCTTCTAATGTTGAAATGCATATTGAACATTTTTCTTCATTGGTGTGTTCTCTCTCTTGTGCGCCATGCACAATTCTCTTCTGATATTTGTATGGATATGTGCACATTTCAATTATCGCCTGTGAAGCTCCCGGGTTCACATGTGCAAGAATGCTTTGAAGATGAATTTGCCCCATGAAGGGAATGTTCCAAATCGGCAAGTGGTGAAAACTTGCAGGTGGATGAAATGAAGCTAAATGTGAGTGCAAGTGTCTTATTCCATATGGAGCTGTATTCACAGACGCCTGCCTGGGATGTGATGTGTGTGGCATTCTGTACGGATGTGGAGCAATGTGCTCATGAGCACCTGTTGGATGCTGCACCTGATGGTTTCTCATATCATTAACAAGATGCATAGGCAAGGATTGCAGATTATGATAGGTGGCAGAAGAGCTGCTTGGTCTTTCCCAAGGTAGTGCAACCGGAGCGGTGGAGTCAGATCTATGATGGTGGTGCAGTGGAAAATTCTGACTTTGAGTTGTATACAAACTTGAATGGGCATTCTGTGATGATGCTTCACTGGGTGAATATTCAGTGGAGAGTGATGGTAATTGCAGCATGGCTGCAGTGTCATTATTTAAAGTGTCCGTAATCCTTCCAGTATCATCTTCCTCTAAAGTTAGGTCCACCACTTCAGTTGCATGTCCTCTGATAGGCTGTACAATGGCTGAACCCTGACTAGAAGCAGAATTCGAACTTTGGCCCCAGGGAGATCGCAAGTTTTCAATGGTAGAACGAGATCTGTTAATTTCACTGACGGTCATACTTTCTGCCTCGCTGTCAGTGGAGTTAATGTTGTCTTCTTCATTGTTGCCATGGGTTTGCAGTGTGGCTGAAGTCTCAATTAGAACAATTTCATCATCACTGCTACCTAAGGGAAGAGACATGGCATTTTGCTGGTTTCCATCCTCTTCTCCTTCAGAGGAAGAGCTGGAGGCTGACTGGCTGCTGAGTTCATTTTCGCTAGAGCTGCTGGAAATGGGGAATAACCCATATTTCCGTTTGGCCAGTGTCGCTCTCTTCTTCCCCGGCTTTAAGAAAGCCTGTCGGCTTGTCCTCTTTCTTTGCTTAGCAATGATCTTTTTGTCATCACTGCTACATGAGGGAATTGGCATACTATGTTGCTGGTTTCCATCATCTTCTTCAGAGGAAGAGCTGGAGCCTGGCTGACTGAGCTCATTTTCACTAGAGCTGGTGGAAACAGGGAATAACCCATATTTACGCTTGGCCAGGGAAACCTGTTGGCTTATCCTCTTTCTTCGCTTTCCAATATCATTTTCTTTATCTGTGTCACTGTGGCTACTGGTAGCCATTTTCACATAGACTAGGAAGGTCACACTGCCGCAACAGTGTAAGTGAAAATGTAGCTCATCATGCACGGGATACTCCTATAAGCATCTCATGACTCACAGTGTTCCGTTGTGTGATGTCACAATCACTTATGCATGCACAGCAGGGAGGCGGAGCTTTGCCTACTAGGCGCTGCTGTTCTACATAAAGTACTTTTATGGGATTTGGCCACGCCCCTTTTGCACTGTGGAATAAGGGGTCTATTTAACGAGCCTTGTAGAGAGATAAAGTGGATACAGATGAAATACTAGCCAATCCTTACTGCCATGTTACAGGATATATATATATTTATATATATATATATATATATATATATATATATATATATATATATATATATATATAGAGAGAGAGAGATAGATAGATAGTACCCTGGTAGCGCTTAATAATACACATGAACAACAATAATTATATATACATATTATTTAATAAAATAATACAAAAGCCTCCTGAGGGTATAAAGAACTTTACAATCATGAATGATACACGTATCAACATATAATATACGATTGATCATAGTGTATAGATTCAAAATATAATAATAGCATCAAATAAAACAGCCTGAGTAGCTAATGGAAACACGAAGAGTCTGGTGATTTAATATATTAATAAGATACAGGTTGAGTATCCCTTATCCAGAATGCTTGGGACCAGAAGTATTTTGGATATCGGATTTTTACGTATTTCGGAATAATTGCATACCATAATGAGATATCATGGTGATGGGACCTAAGTCTAAGCACAGAATGCATGTATGCTTCATATACACCTTATACACACAGCCTGAAGGTCTTATAATACAATATTTTTAATAATTTGTGTATTAAACAAAGTTTGTTTACATTGAGCCATCAGAAAACAAAGGTTTCACTATCTCACTCACACTCAATAAATACAGTATTTCGGAATATTTGGATGTGGGGTACTCAACCTGTACCATTTATTTTGCCGGCAAATATCAACAGCAGCAGCAGTCGGTTTTAAAACAGTCTGCCTGATCCGCTGTATTACTAGTGATGGATAAACTGATCAGAAATGGATAATCTCACCGCTGTGGCCCATGTATGGCTCGATAGCCTGCAGGTAGATCTTTTTGTGCAGTGGCCCCTGTGTCGGTATGGGTGGGCTGCTGCAGGTCGGCACACCCTAACACTTTATTAACACTTATTATTTTTCCTATCACTTTGTATATATTATTTTAATCACACCACTTACATAGCACTTCTGTGCTTCTTATTAACCCCTATTAATTTTCACCTGTGTGCTGACCTGGGGTGGCCGACCTGTGCCGACATTGTGGGGTCCTGCGTCCCAGGCCCATACCTAGTATTAGGGACCCCCAGTGACGGAGAAGCCTTGTCGATCGGCCTGGGGGCTTAACCCTATATCTGCAGATATACGCAACTAAGATCTCCGTATTATCTGACTATTATTATATAGTAATATTATTCACTCGGTGTGCATTAGGGAACACAGTTTTTTTTTCCTACACAGAATTACCCCTCCCCTTTTAGCACCTGAGTGACATTACAATCTGATTGAGCAGCTTTCCACCTTGTGTATTGTATATAGAGAGGCACAAATGGGTCAGCATTAGGAGGGATTGCTGATTCTAGTAGTGCCATAGGGGAAGTCAGGGGTATCCCCAGGTAAGCTGGCTCTCAGATGCTGTAGGTGCCATTACCATGTGGCCTTACACTGGGAATTTAACCCAGATATATATATATGTAATTATTTATGGGGTGGGTGTGGGGTGCAGTGGCCCCTGTGTCGGTATGGGTGGGCTGCTGCAGGTCGGCACACCCTAACACTTTTTCTCTAACGTCCTAAGTGGATGCTGGGGACTCCGTAAGGACCATGGGGAATAGCGGCTCCGCAGGAGACTGGGCACATCTAAAGAAAGCTTTAGGACTAACTGGTGTGCACTGGCTCCTCCCCCTATGACCCTCCTCCAAGCCCCAGTTAGATTTCTGTGCCCGACGAGAAGGGTGCACACTAGGGGCTCTCCTGAGCTTCTTAGTGAAAGTTTTAGTTTAGGTTTGTTATTTTCAGTGAGACCTGCTGGCAACAGGCTCACTGCATCGAGGGACTAAGGGGAGAAGAAGCGAACTCACCTGCGTGCAGAGTGGATTGGGCTTCTTGGCTACTGGACATTAGCTCCAGAGGGACGATCACAGGCCCAGCCTGGATGGGTCCCGGAGCCACGCCGCCGGCCCCCTTACAGAGCCAGAAGAGCGAAAGAGGTCCGGAAAAATCGGCGGCAGAAGACGTTCCTGTCTTCAATAAGGTAGCGCACAGCACTGCAGCTGTGCGCCATTGCTCTCAGCACACTTCATACTCCGGTCACTGAGGGTGCAGGGCGCTGGGGGGGGCGCCCTGAGACGCAATAAAACATGATAAAAATACCTTACATGGCAAAAAATACATCACATATAGCTCCTGGGCTATATGGATGCATTTAACCCCTGCCAGAATATACAGAAAAACGGGAGATAAGGCCGCCGAAAAGGGGGCGGAGCCTATCTCCTCAGCACACTGGCGCCATTTTCCCTCACAGCTCAGTTGGAGGGAAGCTCCCTGGCTCTTCCCTGCAGTCACTACACTACAGAAAGGGTTAAAAAAAGAGAGGGGGGCACTAATTAGGCGCAGTATTAAAACATACAGCAGCTATAAGGGGAAAAACACTTATATAAGGTTATCCCTGTATATATATATATATATAGCGCTCTGGTGTGTGCTGGCATACTCTCCCTCTGTCTCCCCAAAGGGCTAGTGGGGTCCTGTCCTCTATCAGAGCATTCCCTGTGTGTGTGCTGTGTGTCGGTACGTTTGTGTCGACATGTATGAGGAGAAAAATGATGTGGAGACGGAGCAGAGTGTCTGTAACAGTGATGTCACCACCTAGGGGGTCGACACCTGAGTGGATGTACTGTTGAAAATTACGTGACAGTGTCCGCTCTGTATAAAAAAACAGTGGTTGACATGAGACAGCCGGCTACTCAGCTTGTGCCTGTCCAGACGTCTCATAGGCCGTCAGGGGCTCTAAAGCGCCCGTTACCTCAGATGGCAGATACAGACGCCGACACGGATACTGACTCCTGTGTCGACGGTGAAGAGACAACCGTGATTTCCAGTAGGGCCACACGTTACATGATTGAGACAATGGAAAATGTTTTATACATTTCTGATAATACGAGTACCACCAAAAAGGGGTATTATGTTCGGTGAGGGAAAAACTACCTGTAGTTTTCCTGAATCTGAGAAATAAAATGAGGTGTGTGATGATGCGTGGGTTTCCCCCCGATAACAATTGATAATTTCTTAAAAAGTATTGGTGTATACCCTTTCCCGCCAGAGGTTAGGGTGCGTTGGGAAACACCCCCTAGGGGGGATAAGGCGCTCACACGCTTGTAAGAACAAGGGCTCTACCCTCTCATGAGATGGCCGCCCTTAAGGATCCTGCTGATAGAAAGCAGGAGGGTATCCAAAAATGTATTCACACACATACTGGTGTTATACTGCGACCAGCAATCGCCTCAGCCTGGAGGTGCAGTGCTGGGTTGGCATGGTCGGATTCCCTGACTGGAAATATTGATATCCTAGATAAGGATAGTATATTATTGCCTATAGAGCATTTAAAAGATGCATTTCTATATATGCATGATGCACAGCGGAATATTTGCCGACTGGCATCAAGTATAAGTGCGTTGTCCAATTCTACCAGTAAAATGGTCAGGTGATGCGGATTCCAAACGGCATTTGGAAGTATTGCCTTTAAAAAGGGACATTTGGGGTCGGTCTTTTAGACCTGGTGGCCACGGCAACAACTGGGAAATCCACGTTTGTACCCCAGGTCGCCTCTCAAAATAAGACGCCGTATTATCAGGCGCAGTCCTTTGTTGGCAAGCGGACAAAAGGTTCCTCTTTTCTGCTCGTGACAGAGGGAGAGGAAAAAGGCTGAAGAGATTAGCCAGTTCCCAGGAACAGAAACCCTTTCCCGCCTCTGCCAAGCCCTCAGTATGACGCTAGGGCCTTACAAGCTCAGGCACGGTGGGGGCCCGTTCTCAATGAATTTCAGTGCGCAGTGGGCTCACTCGCAAGTAGACCCCTGGATCCTTCAGGTAATATCTCAAGGGTACATATTGGAATTCGAGACGTCTCCCCCTCGCCGTTTCCAAAAGTCGGCTTTACCGACGTCTCCCTCTGACAGGGAGGCAGTTTTGGAAGCCATTCACAAGCTGTATTCCCAGCAGGTGATAATCAAGGTACCCCTCCTACAACAGGGAACGGGGTATTATTCCACACTATTGTGGTACCGAAGCCAGACGGCTCGGTGAGACCGATTCTAAATCTAAAATCTTTGAACACTTACATACAGAGGTTCAAATTCAAGATTGAGTCACTCAGAGCAGTGATTGCGAACCTGGAAGAAGGGGACTACATGATGTCTCGGGACATCAAGGATGCTTACCTTCATGTCAAAATTTACCCTTCTCACCAAGGGTACCTCAGGTTATGGTACAGAACTGTCACTATCAGTTCAGACGCTGCCGTAGGGATGGTCCACGGCACCCCGGGTCTTTACCAAGGTAATGGCCGAAATGATATCCCGTCGAAGGAAGGGAATTTTAGTTATCCCTTACTTGGACGATTCCCTGATAAGGGTAAGATCCAGGGAACAGTTGGAAGTCGGTGTAGCACTATCTCAGGTAGTGTTGCGGCAGCACGATTGGATTCTCAATATTCCAAAATCGCAGCTGGTTCTGACGACTTGTCTTCTGTTTCCTAGGGATGTTCCTGGACACAGTCCAGAAAAAAGGTGTTTCTCCCGGAAGAGAAAGCCAGGGAGTTATCCGAGCTAGTCAGGAACCTCCTAAAACCGAACCAAGTCTCAGTGCATCAATGCACAAGGGTTCTGGGTAAAAATGGTGGCTTCCTATGAAGCAATCCCATTCGTTAGATTCCACGCAAGAACTTTCCAGTGGAACCTACTGGACAAATGGTCCGGGTCGCATTTTCAGATGCATCAGCGGATAACCCTGTCACCAAGGACAAGGGTATCCATCCTGTGGTGGTTGCAGAGTGCTCATCTTCTAGAGGGCCGCAGATTCGGCATTCAGGACTGGGTCCTGGTGACCACGGATGCCAGCCTGCGAGGCTGGGGAGCAGTCACACAGGGAAGGAATATCCAGGGCTTAGGGTCAAGCCTGGATACATCACTTCACATAAATATCCTGAAGCTAAGGGCCATTTACAATGCTCTAAGCTTAGCAAGACCTCTGCTTCAAGGTCAGCCGGTGTTGATCCAGTCGGACAACATCATGGCAGTCACTCACGTAAACAGACAGGGTGGCACAAGAAGCAGGAGGGCAATGGCAGAAGCTGCAGGGATTCTTCGCTGGACGGAAAATCATGTGATAGCACTGTCAACAGTATTCATTCCGGGAGTGGACAACTGGGAAGCAGACTTCCTCAGCACGACCTCCACCCGGGAGAGTGGGGACTTCACCCAGAAGTCGTCCACATGATTAAAAAACTCGACAGGTATTGCGCCAGGTCAAGAGACCCTCAGGCAATAGTTGTAGACGCTCTGGTAACACCGTGGGTGTACCAGTCAGTGTATGTGTTCCCTCCTCTGCCTCTCATACCCAAGGTACTGAGATTGATAAGATGGAGAGGAGAAAGCACTATATTCGTGGCTCCGGATTGGCCAAGAAGGACTTGGTAACCGGAACTTCAAGAGATGCTCACGGAGGATCCGTGGCCTCTACCTCTAAGAAGGGACCTGCTCCAGCAAGGACCCTGTCTGTTCCAAGACTTACCGCGGCTGCGTTTGAAGGCATGCCGGTTGAACACCGGATCCTGAAGGAAAAAAGGCATTCCGGATGAAGTCATCCATATCCTGATCTAAAGCCAGGAAGGATGTAACCGCAAAAACATTATCACCGCATTTGGCGAAAATATGTTGCGTAGTGCGAGGCCAGTAAGGCCCGACGGAGGAAATTCAACTGGGTCGATTCCTACATTTCCTGCAAACAGGAGTGTCTATGGGCCTGAAATTGGGGTCCATTAAGGTTCAGATTTCGGCCCTGTCAATTTTCTTCCAAAAAAGAACTAGCTTCAGTCCCTGAAGTTTAGACGTTTGTAAAAGGGGTACTGCATATACAGCCTCCTTTTGTGCCTCCAGTGGCAATTTGGGATCTCAATGTAGTTTGGGTTCCAAAAGTCACATTGGTTTGAACCACTTAAATCTGTGGAGTTAAAATATCTCACATGGAAAGTGGTCATGCTGTTGGCCCTGGCCTGGGCCAGGCACGTGTCAGAATTGGCGGCTTTATCCTGTAAAAGCCCTTATCTGATTTTCCATTCGGACAGGGCGGAATTGAGGACTCGTCCTCAGTTTCTCCCTAAGGTGGTTCCAGCGTTTTCACCTGAACCAACCTATTGTGGTGCCTGCGGCTACTAGGGACTTGGAGGAATCCAAGTTGCTGGATGTTGTCAGGGCCCTGAAAATATTTCCAGGACGGCTGGAGTCAGGAAATCTGACTCGCTGTTTATCCTGTATGCACCCAACAAGCTGGGTGCTCCTGCTTCTAAGCAGACTATTGCTCGTTGGATTTGTAGTACAATTCAGCTTGCACATTCTGTGGCAGGCCTGCCACAGCTAAAATCTGTAAAAGCCCGTTCCACAAGGAAAGTGGGCTCATCTTGGGCGGCTGCCCGAGGGGTCTCGGCTTTACAACTTTGCCGAGCAGCTACTTGGTCAGGGGCAAACACGTTTGCTAAATTCTACAAATTTGATACCCTGGCTGAGGAGGACCTGGAGTTCTCTCATTCGGTGCTGCAGAGTCATCCGCACTCTCCCGCCCGTTTGGGAGCTTTGGTATAATCCCCATGGTCCTTACGGAGTCCCCAGCATCCACTTAGGACGTTAGAGAAAATAAGAATTTACTTACCGATAATTCTATTTCTCATAGTCCGTAGTGGATGCTGGGCGCCCATCCCAAGTGCGGATTGTCTGCAATACTTGTACATAGTTATTGTTACAAAAATCGGGTTATTATTGTTGGGAGCCATCTTTTCAGAGGCTCCTCTGTTATCATACTGTTAACTGGGTTCAGATCACAAGTTATACGGTGTGATTGGTGTGGCTGGTATGAGTCTTACCCGGGATTCAAAATCCTTCCTTATTGTGTACGCTCGTCCGGGCACAGTATCCTAACTGAGGCTTGGAGGAGGGTCATAGGGGGAGGAGCCAGTGCACACCAGTTAGTCCTAAAGCTTTCTTTAGATGTGCCCAGTCTCCTGCGGAGCCGCTATTCCCCATGGTCCTTACGGAGTCCCCAGCATCCACTACGGACTATGAGAAATAGAATTATCGGTAAGTAAATTCTTATTATTAACACTTATTATTTTTCCTATCACTTTGTATATATTATTTTAATCACACCACTTACATAGCACTTCTGTGCTTCTTATTAACCCCTATTAATTTTCACCTGTGTGCTGACCTGGGGTGGCCGACCTGTGCCGACATTGTGGGGTCCTGCGCCCCAGGCCCATACCTAGTATTAGGGACCCCCAGTGACGGAGAAGCCTTGTCGATCGGCCTGGGGGCTTAACCCTATATCTGCAGATATACGCAACTAAGATCTCCGTATTATCTGACTATTATTATATAGTAATATTATTCACTCGGTGTGCATTAGGGAACACAGTTTTTTTTTTTCCTACACAGAATTACCCCTCCCCTTTTAGCACCTGAGTGACATTACAATCTGATTGAGCAGCTTTCCACCTTGTGTAGATCTTTTTGTGTGTTAGACCAGCGCTGCGGCTGGAAGCGGTTGCCGGGCGGTCGATGTTAGCGGGCATTGAGCACACTGCTGAGTCCATCCGCTCCCGTCACTTACTGAAGGCTGCTGCGGCTCGGTTGGTGATGTCGAGCAGCACTTGGTCAGACAGTAATTGATCAAGCTGATAATGCTGTAGCCAATAGGGCCGGTGGTGATGTAGCTTGTGCAGCAACAAAGCAAACGTTCACCATCCACCGGGAGTGATACCGAAACACCTATATCCTACATGCGTATCGCTGTACAGCAGGGCAGGAATATTGTGGGGTAGGAATCCAATACATAATCCACAGCTGTAGTTTAGCTGGATAATTCCGTTAAGTTGTGCTCCTTGAATTTTAACAACTGACTACACAGCTGGATACAATGGTGTAAATAAATAGTGTAATTTTTTTATTTTACGCATACCACACGTCTGAGAGATGCAGTCGCAACATAAAATGTATCCATATATAGATACTTAATTTCAATCACTGAAACATTAGACTAAAGGCTAAAAGAGGATAGAAATGAGCTGGTAATAGTAGGCAAATTGCAATATATTTCATACTCCATATTATAGATTGTAGAACAGTGTTGTAGCATTGTATGTCTATAGCTACATATTCAATATAAAATAATAAAACAATATGTGACTTGCTATAAATGGTCACCATATACATCTATGTTTAGTAACCCATTTATACATGGGGACCAGGTTCACACCTAGTTTTGCTAACACCTACATGGGCAGCCTTGAGGACAGCTTAATATGGGGAGGTGCCTATTCTGCAAACCTGGTCCTATATGGTCGCTATATCGATGACCTGTTTTTGTATTGAATGGGGATGTTTCTTCCTCACAGATTTAATTAAATAAGTACACATATGATTTATCCTTCACTTGCACTCGCCAAGTCCAGCAAAGCAGTATTATCTCTCCCATTTGTTCTATTTACGCAAGGAAGATGCACGTTGTGGGGTGCTAGCAGCAATTCAATAGTGCTTCCATAAGGGCGCGCATGCTGCCGATGCCTAAATTTTTTTGTTGCAGCCCCCCATTCGGTCGAAAAGTAACCTGTCTGTATGCCCAAATGGCTCTTTTTGCATCTATCCCAGAACTTTAGTCAGGTTAGCTGTATTGTGTGGCTAAACGCGACACTTCTGGTTGTGAACGGCACAATAAAAAAGAAAACAATTAAATTTATATCACCACCCCTCCCCCCATCTCCTGTAATTTTTGACGTAAGATTTGGTTTGTCTTGGCATGCATAAACAGTTGAGTTACCCCTTACAGTAAAAATGACAGTTGGAGCAGCTGAGTTACATGGGACCTGGCGCGCAGAGAACAGCTGTTTGGCACATCCGAAGCCACAGTGAATGAGGACTGTCAGTTATCTTTGGTTAGCCATACTGTAACATACAGTAGTATTCGTAAAGCTTCTCTTCTCAGATGTCGGTTACTGTATGTGTTTCCTTTACAGACCCTCGCCACCAGTGAAGCCTCCCTTACCTGGAATCACCATGTTTTAAATACTATAGTTGAAAAGAACTGATGTTCTGTATTTACTTGTATACTGTACTATTGTATATCAGTGTGCTTATATTGGTATACTATAGTACACAAGATTACTTGTATCTGTGTTTACTTGCATATATGCCTTTCTTCTAAACAAAATGACCTCTCATCACCCCTGCAGTTCTTTTTATGTTTTGTCAGTTTGTTGGCAATTACGATTTTTTTTTAGTGTTTCAAAGTCGATGTGTTTACTTTAGAAATTGGCGGAGTTGGCAGAGATGAGCATGTTTATCCCGGCAGCGGTTGTGATGTGCATGAGGCTCCCAGTTGTCCCTTCTATAAATGGAAATCTTACACTGCCTACTACTACTCTACTGGGACTTACTCAATACACATGCAAGTCTTGCTAAAACTCATCATTGATGTTTTACAAACCTCATTATTGATATTTTACTGTAGTCTACAAGGCTGAGGGTCCTCCTCTGGTGCTGAAATAAAAACACATTTATAGACTGATCCACTTGCTATAGACTGCATGTTGCTTTATGTGGAGAAAATGCAAATATGTGTATGACAGTTTCATGAGCTGGAGATTTTTGTGATATGGTTTTTAATCATGTAGGAAGTATTCATGTACACTCCTTGCTGTCCATACAATAACATACCGTTATGTTCCACCTGAGCTTGGAATGACAGGATCTCGGTCTAATTTGGCCACCAGTGGGTGACCAAAAGAAATAATGTGCTTGTTGGAAGGTGCCCCTTAAATTGGTTGGATGATGACCACGTGCAATCTGTGTTCTCGGGTTTATCTGTCAAAAGAATAGGATTCTATTCTGGTCACACAGGTGATCAGAAAAATGAAACCATTCTTGCAGTTCCAAGCACATGGCTCTAATGAGAAATTTTGCATTTAACAAGTTAAAAGCAGACGTCTGCTGACAATAGCTATCTTTATGGCAATTGTTTTGGAACCAATAATTTGCAGATGTCTGCCAGTTTTGCATGAGGACAGTCTTTGGGTACTTCTCAGGTTGCATTTAAAGTTTGCAGTCTAAACAGCAGGGTAATTGTAAGAAGGATCAGCCAAGATGGCAAGAAGGCTTCACCACCCGTTTATACCCGTTTGCAATTACTTACAAGGGTTTTGCCTTGTAAATTAATGCCTGTTTTAAAATATGGGCAGACTCGCAGAAATTCCAGAACAGCCTCACAGGATATATTACATGTTGTCCCAAGTGTTCATTGCATTGAGTTTTGGCTAATACTTGCAAATGTAAGTTTTTGATTATGGCAGGGGCACATTAGTACACTTACTCAGTATTCATTCTAGCACCCTGCACCTGTCACAGTCTGTGCAGTATCTGCTCTGGTGCTTCTAGCACATTCTCGTCTGTATCTCAGTGCTCAGTATCTTTGTTTGGTGGACTATCTTAGCATCCCAGTGAAAAATAAAGATATTTAGTACTGCATGAAATATTTAAATGACTTAAACCATTATAGCTTCTTCTCCTGTAAGCTTTTTGTAAACTGTAGCACAGATATTTGAGATAACTGCTGTATCACATTTGCAATTCCTCTCCGCTTGTCACTCACAAAGAAATAAACATATTCTTTATACATAACATCCCATGGGAAATCTTTCTATTTTTTTTTCTTTTTCTTCTGTTTACGATGTATTTTGGAGTTGTCATTTGTCCCCACTCCAGGGAAATTAAAATGGCTACCCCATTAAAGCAACACAAGTTGCCTTGGTAACAACTGCTGGCTAGGAAACTGTGGCAAGAGAAGAAAAAAACTTTACACAAATGACACTTTTTATGTAAAAAAGAGAAGCAATTAGAAACTATAAATCAACTGACTAAGCTGTCTTTAACAATGTTCTTAAGATGACCACGTGTTTCCCAGGGAATACATACTTTTTACCGGCGGCCGGGATCCCGGCTGTCATGATCCCAACAGTGAGGTCCCGGCCACCAGTATGCCGGCAGCGAGGTGAGTGCTAGAAAGCCCCTTGCGGGTTAGCTGCGTTCACCACGCTGCAGGCACGGTGGCTCGCTGCACTCGCCACAGGTTATATTCTCCCTCTATGGGTGTCATGTGGCGCCGGTATTCCTGCAGGGGCATTTCACCGCCTGGCGGTTTTCCGGCATCGGCATTGTTACCGCCAGGATCACGACAGGCGATCTTGTGATTGCCTCCCGTTCCCTAGTACTCTTGATTGTTTGACAGACAAGAATGTGTTTGATAAAAAAGTCATAACTAGTAATCTGAGGATTTTCTAGACTCTAGATAAAGAAACTATATATGGTAATCTAGGAATTGTTTATTCGCTATCCACATTTTATTCAGACTTTTATGTAGCATTAAGCAACTTGACACCAACGTTTTATAAACTTACAGACTGAAGAGAGCTGGGAGGAATCAGAAAAAGGATTTATAGTAAATTAAGCACATTTCACTGTTCTAATTAAGGCTAACATTTTGCTGTTGGGGTAAGAGGCAAATGTTGAACAGAGCCTTAAGGATATTAAGGGGTATATGCAATTAGCGGCGAATCGCGGCAAATTATCGGCCGTTTTTCAACTCGACACAATTCGACAGGCTAATTTCGGCAAGTGGGTGCCGAAATTGACCATATGCAATAAAAAACAGATTTGACAGTCCCGCGGCCGAAAAACGGCCGATTTGACGGATTTTGATCCGGTTTTTTAAAAACGGGAAAAACCCGGAAAAAAAAATGGCGTGGGGTCCCCCCTCCAAAGCATAACCAGCCTCGGGCTCATCGAGCTGGTCCTAGTTCTAAAAATACGGGGGGAAAATTGACAGGGATCCCCCGTATTTTTAAAACCAGCACCGGGCTCTGCGCCTGGTGCTGGTGCAAAAAATACGGGGGACAAAAAGAGTAGGGGTCCCCCGTATTTTATACACCAGCATCGGGCTCCACTAGCTGGACAGATAATGCCACAGCCGGGGGTCACTTTTATACAGTGCCCTGCGGCCGTGGCAATAAATATCCAACCAGTCACCCCTGGCCGGGGTACCTTGGGGGAGTGGGGACCCCTTCAATCAAGGGGTCCCCCCCCAGCCACCCAAGGGCCAGGGGTGAATCCCGAGGCTGTCCCCCCCCCCCCCATCCAAGGGCTGCGGATGGGGGGCTGATAGCCTTGAGAAATGTGAAAGAATATTGTTTTTTCCAGTAGTACTACAAGTCCCAGCAAGCCTCCCCCGCAAGCTGGTACTTGAAGAACCACAAGTACCAGCATGCGGGAGAAAAACGGGCCCGCTGGTACCTGTAGTTCTACTGAAAAAAAAATATCCAAATAAAAACAGGAGACACACACCTTGATAGTAAAACTTTATTACACAACTGCCGACACACACATACTTACCTATGTTGACCCGCCGACTGCCACAGTCTCCGACGATCCGGGGTACCTGTGAAAAAAATTTGACTCACCTGATCCAGTGTCCGGGAGATAATCCACGTACTTGGTAAAAAAAAGAAAACGCATACCCGACCATGCCGGACTGAAAGGGGTCCCATGTTGACACATGGGACCCCTTTCCCCGAATGTGCCGGGACCCCACGTGACTCCTGTCACTGAGGTCCCTTCAGCCAATCAGGAAGCGCTACTTCCGTGGCGCTCACCTGATTGGCTGTGCGCGTGTGACCTCAGACAGCGCATCGCACAGCTCCCTCCATTACTTTCAATGGTGGGAACTTTGCTGACGCAAAGTTCCCACCATTGAGTATAATGGAGAGGCTTTGCGAGGCGCTGTCTGACAGCTCAGACGTCCAGCCAATCAGCAGAGTGCCAGGACGTTGCGCTCGCTGATTGGCTGAAGGGACCTCGGTGACAGCAGTCACGTGGTGTCCCGGCATTCGGGGAAAGGGGTCTGATGTGTAAACATGGGACCCCTTTCAGTCCGTGGTTCGGGTAAATGCGGTTTGTTTTTTTGCCAAGTACGTGGATTTATATCTGGACACTGGATTGAGGTGAGTATAATTTTATTCACAGGTACCCCGGATCGTCGGATCAGGAGACGTGGCAGTCGGCGTGTCAACATAGGTAAGTATGTGTGTGTCGGCAGGTGTGTAATAAAGTTTTACTCTCAAGGTGTGTGTCTCCTGTTTTTATTTGGGTATTTTTTTCCAGTAGTACTACAGGTACCAGCGGGCCCGTTTTTCTCCCGCATGCTGGTACTTGTGGTTCTCCAAGTACCAGCTTGCGGGGGAGGCTTGCTGGGACTTGTAGTACTACAGGAAAAAACAAAATTCTTTACATTTTCTCAAGGCTATCAGCCTTCCATCCGCAGCCCTTGGATGGGGGGGACAGCCTCGGGCTTCACCCCTGGCCCTTGGGTGGCTGGGGGGGGGGACCCCTTGATTGAAGGGGTCCCCACTCCCCCAGGGTACCCCAGCCAGGGGTGACTAGTTGGATATTTAATGCCACGGCCGCAGGGCGCTGTATAAAAGTGACCCCCGGCTGTGGCATTCTCTGTCCAGCTAGTGGAGCCCGATGCTGGTGTATAAAATACGGGGGACCCCTACTCTTTTTGTCCCCCGTATTTTTTGCACCAGCACCAGGCGCAGAGCCCGGTGCTGGTTTTAAAAATACGGGGGATCCCCTGTCCTTTTTTCCCCCCGGATTTTTAGAACCAGGACCGGCTCGATGAGCCCGAGGCTGGTTATGCTTTGGAGGGGGGACCCCACGCCATTTTTTAACGGGATTTCTCTGACGTCCTAGTGGATGCTGGGAACTCCGTAAGGACCATGGGGAATAGCGGCTCCGCAGGAGACTCGGCACAAAAGAAAAGCTTTAGGACTACCTAGTGTGCACTGGCTCCTCCCCCTATGACCCTCCTCCAAGCCTCAGTTAGATTTTTGTGCCCGACCGAGCAGGGTGCAATCTAGGGGGCTCTCCTGAGCTCTTTAGAAAAAAGATAGTTTTAGGTTTTTTATTTTCAGTGAGACCTGCTGGCAACAGGCTCACTGCATCGAGGGACTAAGGGGAGAAGAAGCGAACCTGCCTGCTTGCAGCCAGCTTGGGCTTCTTAGGCTACTGGACACCATTAGCTCCAGAGGGACCGAACACAGGCCCAGCCTCGGAGTCCGGTCCCAGAGCCGCGCCGCCGGCCCCCTTACAGAGCCAGAAGCAAGAAGAGGTCCGGAAAATCGGCGGCAGAAGACATCAGTCTTCAACAAGGTAGCGCACAGCACTGCAGCTGTGCGCCATTGCTCCTCATGCACACCTCACACTGCGGTCACTGATGGGTGCAGGGCGCTGGGGGGGGGCGCCCTGAGCAGCAATAAAAACACCTTGGCTGGCAAAAATACATCACATATAACCCCCAGGGCTATATGGATGTATATTAACCCCTGCCAGATTCCAGAAAAAAGCGGGAGAAAAGTCTGCCGAGAAGGGGGCGGAGCCTATCTCCTCAGCACACTGGCGCCATTTTCCCTCACAGCTCCGCTGGAAGGACGTCTCCCTGACTCTCCCCTGCAGTCCTGCACTACAGAAAAGGGTAAAACAAGAGGGGGGGGCACTAATTAGGCGCAGTAATAATATAAACAGCAGCTATAAGGGGAAAAACACTCTGTATAGTGTTATCCCAGTATATATATATATAGCGCTCTGGTGTGTGCTGGCATACTCTCCCTCTGTCTCCCCAAAGGGCTAGTGGGGTCCTGTCCTCTATCAGAGCATTCCCTGTGTGTGTGCTGTGTGTCGGTACAATTGTGTCGACATGTATGAGGAGGAAAATGATGTGGAGGCGGAGCAATTGCCTGTAATGGAGATGTCACCCCCTAGGGAGTCGACACCTGAGTGGATGGGCTTATGGAAGGAATTACGTGACAGTGTCAGCTCTTTACAAAAGACGGTTGATGACATGAGACAGCCGGCTACTCAGCTTGTGCCTGTCCAGGCGTCTCAAAGACCATCAGGGGCTCTAAAACGCCCGTTACCTCAGATGGCAGATACAGACGCCGACACGGATACTGACTCCAGTGTCGACGATGAAGAGACGAATGTGACTTCCAGTAGGGCCACACGTTACATGATTGAGGCAATGAAAAATGTTTTACACATTTCTGATAGTACAAGTACCACTAAAAAGGGTATTATGTTTGGTGAGAAAAAACTACCTGTAGTTTTTCCTGCATCTGAAGAATTAAATGAAGTGTGTGATGAAGCGTGGGTTTCCCCCGATAAAAAACTGATAATTCCTAAAAGGTTATTGGCATCATACCCCTTCCCGCCAGAGGATAGGGCACGTTGGGGAACACCCCCTAGGGTGGATAAAGCGCTCACACGCTTGTCTAAACAGGTGGCACTACCGTCTCCTGATACGGCCGCCCTAAAGGAACCTGCTGACAGAAAGCAGGAGAATATCCTAAAATGTATATACACTCACACGGGTGTTATACTGCGACCAGCAATCGCCTCAGCCTGGATGTGCAGTGCTGGGGTGGCTTGGTTGGATTCCCTGACTGAAAATATTGATACCCTAGATAGGGACAGTATATTACTGACTATAGAGCATTTAAAAGATGCATTTTTATATATGCGTGATGCACAGAGGGATATTTGCCGACTGGCATCAAGAGTAAGTGCGCTGTCCATTTCTGCCAGAAGAGGGTTATGGACGCGGCAGTGGTCAGGATATGCGGATTCCAAAAGGCATATGGAAGTATTGCCTTATAAAGGGGAGGAGTTATTTGGGGTAGGTCTATCAGACCTAGTGGCCACGGCAACTGCTGGGAAATCCACATTTTTACCCCAGGTAGCCTCTCAACATAAGAAGACGCCGTATTATCAGGCGCAGTCCTTTCGGCCCCATAAGGGCAAGCGGGCAAAAGGCTCCTCTTTTCTGCCCCGTGGCAGAGGGAGAGGAAAAAGGCTGCAGCAAACAGCCAGTTCCCAGGAACAGAAGCCCTCTCCCGCTTCTGCCAAGTCCTCAGCATGACGCTGGGGCTTTACAAGCGGACTCAGGCACGGTGGGGGCCCGTCTCAAGAATTTCAGCGCGCAGTGGGCTCACTCACAAGTGGACCCATGGATCCTTCAGGTGGTATCTCAGGGGTACAAATTGGAATTCGAGACGTCTCCCCCTCGCCGTTTCCTAAAGTCTGCTTTACCGACGTCTCCCTCCGACAGGGAGGCGGTACTGGAAGCCATTCACAAGCTGTATTCTCAGCAGGTGATAATCAAGGTACCCCTCCTGCAACAGGGAAAGGGGTATTATTCCACGCTGTTTGTGGTACCGAAGCCGGACGGCTCGGTGAGATCTATTTTAAATCTGAAATCCTTGAACACTTACATACAGAGGTTCAAATTCAAGATGGAGTCACTCAGAGCGGTGATTGCGAACCTGGAAGAAGGGGATTATATGGTGTCTCTGGACATCAAGGATGCTTACCTCCATGTCCCAATTTACCCTTCTCACCAAGGGTACCTCAGGTTTGTGGTACAGAACTGCCACTATCCGTTTCAGACGCTGCCGTTTGGATTGTCCACGGCACCCCGGGTCTTTACCAAAGTAATGGCCGAAATGATGATACTCCTCCGAAGGAAAGGAGTTTTAATTATCCCTTACTTGGACGATCTCCTGATAAGGGCAAGATCCAGGGAACAGTTGGTAGTCGGGGTAGCACTATCTCAAGTAGTGTTGCGGCAGCACGGTTGGATTCTCAATATCCCAAAATCGCAGCTGATCCCGACGACACGTCTTCTATTCCTAGGGATGATCCTGGACACAGTCCAGAAAAAGGTGTTTCTCCCGGAGGAGAAAGCCAGGGAGTTATCCGAGCTAGTCAGAAACCTCCTAAAACCAGGCCAAGTCTCAGTGCATCAATGCACAAGGGTCCTGGGAAAAATGGTGGCTTCTTACGAAGCAATCCCATTCGGCAGATTCCACGCAAGAACATTCCAGTGGGACCTGCTGGACAAATGGTCCGGATCGCATCTTCAGATGCATCGGCGGATAACCCTGTCACCAAGGACAAGGGTGTCTCTCCTGTGGTGGTTGCAGAGTGCTCATCTTCTAGAGGGCCGCAGATTCGGCATTCAGGACTGGGTCCTGGTGACCACAGATGCCAGCCTGCGAGGCTGGGGAGCAGTCACACAGGGTAGAAATTTCCAGGGCTTGTGGTCAAGCCTGGAGACATCACTTCACATAAATATCCTGGAGTTAAGGGCCATTTACAATGCTCTAAGCCAAGCAAGACCTCTGCTTCAGGGTCAGCCGGTGCTGATCCAGTCGGACAACATCACGGCAGTCGCCCACGTAAACAGACAGGGCGGCACAAGAAGCAGGAGGGAAATGGCAGAAGCTGCAAGGATTCTTCGCTGGGCGGAAAACCATGTGATAGCACTGTCAGCAGTGTTCGTTCCGGGAGGGACAACTGGGAAGCAGACTTCCTCAGCAGGCACGACCTCCACCCGGGAGAGTGGGGACTTCACCCAGAAGTCTTCCACATGATTGTAAACCGTTGGGAAAAACCAAAGGTGGACATGATGGCGTCCCGCCTCAACAAAAAACTGGACAGGTATTGCGCCAGGTCAAGGGACCCTCAGGCAATAGCTGTGGACGCTCTGGTAACACCGTGGGTGTACCAGTCAGTGTATGTGTTCCCTCCTCTGCCTCTCATACCCAAGGTACTGAGAATTATAAGACGGAGAGGAGTAAGAACTATACTCGTGGCTCCGGATTGGCCAAGAAGGACTTGGTACCCGGAACTTCAAGAGATGCTCACAGAGGACCCGTGGCCTCTACCTCTAAGAAGGGACCTGCTCCAGCAAGGACCCTGTCTGTTCCAAGACTTGCTGCGTTTGACGGCATGGCGATTGAACGCCGGATCCTGAAGGAAAAAGGCATTCCGGAGGAAGTCATCCCTACCCTGATCCCTGATCAAAGCCAGGAAGGATGTAACCGCAAAGCATTATCACCGCATTTGGCGAAAATATGTTGCGTGGTGCGAGGCCAGGAAGGCCCCAACGGAGGAATTTCAACTGGGTCGATTCCTGCATTTCCTGCAAACAGGAGTGTCTATGGGCCTCAAATTGGGATCCATTAAGGTTCAGATTTCGGCCCTGTCGATTTTCTTCCAGAAAGAACTGGCTTCAGTTCCTGAAGTTCAGACATTTGTCAAGGGGGTGCTGCATATACAGCCTCCTTTTGTGCCTCCAGTGGCACCTTGGGATCTCAATGTAGTTTTGGGGTTCCTCAAATCACATTGGTTTGAACCGCTTAAATCTGTGGATTTAAAATATCTCACATGGAAAGTGGTCATGCTGTTGGCCCTGGCTTCGGCCAGGCGCGTGTCAGAATTGGCGGCTTTATCCTGTAAAAGCCCTTATCTGATTTTCCATTCGGACAGGGCGGAATTGAGGACTCGTCCTCAGTTTCTCCCTAAGGTGGTGTCAGCGTTTCACCTGAACCAGCCTATTGTGGTGCCTGCGGCTACTAGGAACTTGGAGGACTCCAAGTTGCTAGACGTTGTCAGGGCCCTGAAAATATATGTTTCCAGGACGGCTGGAGTCAGAAAATCTGACTCTGTTTATCCTGTACGCACCCAACAAGCTGGGTGCTCCTGCTTC
Source organism: Pseudophryne corroboree (assembly GCF_028390025.1). Lineage (NCBI taxonomy): Eukaryota > Metazoa > Chordata > Amphibia > Anura > Myobatrachidae > Pseudophryne > Pseudophryne corroboree. The sequence goes on along the minus strand of NC_086446.1, from coordinate 292,908,608 downwards.
TAAGCAGACCATTGCGCGCTGGATCTGTAATACAATTCAGCTTGCGCATTCTGTGGCAGGCCTGCCACAGCCAAAATCTGTAAATGCCCACTCCACAAGGAAGGTGGGCTCATCCTGGGCGGCTGCCCGAGGGGTCTCGGCGTTACAACTTTGCCGAGCTGCTACTTGGTCAGGGTCAAATACCTTTGTAAAATTTTACAAATTTGACACTCTGGCTGAGGAGGACCTTGAGTTCTCTCATTCGGTGCTGCCGAGTCATCCGCACTCTCCCGCCCGTTTGGGAGCTTTGGTATAATCCCCATGGTCCTTACGGAGTTCCCAGCATCCACTAGGACGTCAGAGAAAATAAGAATTTACTTACCGATAATTCTATTTCTCGTAGTCCGTAGTGGATGCTGTGCGCCCATCCCAAGTGCGGATTATCTGCAATACTTGTACATAGTTATTGTTAACAATTCGGGTTATTGTTGTTGTGAGCCATCTATCCAGAGGCTCCTCTGTTATCATGCTGTTAACTGGGTTCATATCACAAGTTGTACGGTGTGATTGGTGTGGCTGGTATGAGTCTTACCCGGGATTCAAAATCCTTCCTAATTGTGTACGCTCGTCCAGGCACAGTATCCTAATACCCCTTTCACATCGCACAAATAACCCGGTACCGACACGGCATATTGCCGTGTCGAACCGGGTCAGTGTGCGATGTGAAAGCACACTGGGCGATTTAGCGGGTCGCCTGACCCGGTAAATCAACCCGGTAAAAAAGAAGGGTTTTACCCGGGTTGATTACCGGGTCAGGTGCGGTGTGAATGGGAGCCGTGTCGATGCGACACGGTTCCCATTCACAAGATAGGGAGAGGCGGCGCTGGAGATGAGCTCATCTCCCGACGCCGCCTCCACCCCCGCCCCTGCTGCTGCTGCGGCCTCCGTTGTCATGGCAACCGACCCGGTATATTGCCGGGTCGGGAAGCCTGCAACGGAGCGCAAATGCCGGATCCCACCCGGTAAGTACACGTTTGTCTTACCGGGTAGGACCCGGCATTTGCGGTGTGAATGCAGCATAACTGAGGCTTTTTAAAAATATATAAAAAATACTTGTGCCTCCAAAAAAGACAAACCAAGTACCTAATCCCTTCTAATATAAATAGATATGCTATTACCAATAAAAAACACACCAAAAAAACCATGTTTTAATTTTTTTTTATTAGTTTCACCCACCAAAGTGTGGCGGATTGAAAATGACGAATTTACTGTCTAAAAGCACTGTTGTCGAATTTCCAAACTTCAATTGAATATACTTTGGTCGAATTGCAGCACTTGTATCATTGCAGAAAAGTCGAATTTGACAAAAGTCGAATTTCAAAAAGTCGAATTTTGAAAGTCCGTTTTTTTGACGGAAAGTACTGAATTGCATTGACGATTTTTTCTTTTGTGCAAAAAAGTCCAGTTTTTCGCCAATTTTAGGAATTCGACCGCAATTGCATATACCCCTAAGAGTCCTCTTATAGTATCTTCAGAACTGCGAGCACAGTTTGTAAACACACGTGTCTTTAATCCTGCTACTGTTGTGTATTATCATGAGCTGAAGAATTTCTGCTTTAGTAGATATATTCCCATCAAGTCTTATTATCTCAGTTAATTATTTCAGAGACCCCTGCATGGACAAATTTCCTGTCGGGCTGATCAGTAATGTTTGTCTATTTATATATTTTCCTGAGAAATCACATTTTTGATAATAGTAATACAGTCAGTGCCTTGTTTTGTATTTCAGTTCCAGTAGATTTGAGAGGGAACATAGCCCCAGGTATCACCCAGCTGGAGTGTTGAACCCTGATAAAATGCAGTAACACCCTCAGTAGTGTGAAGACACAGGAGAGAAGGATGAACAGCGAGGAGGAGTTTTTTGATGCCGTGACAGGTAAATGGCAAACCAGTATAAATGTTTGATTATCCATTTGTTTTGCAGTATGAGGGATAACCCTAACAGTGCTGCAGCCAACATCTTGCCCATGACAAACGTGTCCCCGGCCATGGGTGGGTTAGCACTAGAGCAGCCAGTATATAGGAGAATAAAGGTTTTATTCTATTTTAGACAGGTTTTTATGGAGTGTTTGTAACAATTGGAGGCTCCTGGATCAGTCTTATTGGGTGTAAGAGGTAAAGGTCATTGGCAGTGCAGTCAGGGTCGTACTATTGCAAAGGGTTGGGACTTAGAAATGTATTTTATTAGAGAAAGTGAGCCAGTGCAGTGATTTGTAGGGATGAGATTTGGAAGGAAAGTGACGAGACCGGAATAATTAGAGCAGTGGAGTTGAGAATGGCCTGAAGTACTGAGAGATGGTCAAGAGTGGATAATGTTTTGATTTTGTCGAGGGTGAGGAAGTATCTGATCCAGTGATATTGTGAAAGTAGAAGTGGCAGGATTGGGAGAGGGGCTGAATGTGAAAAGTAAACTGAAAGTTAAAGAGGAGAACGTAATGTTTTCAACAGAGAGGGAGAAGAACGGATCATGGTGAGTTATGTGTGGGACATGTTGATTTTCAGAAAGCAATGGCATGTCCATGAGCACATGGTAGAGAGAGAGCTGGATATGCAAAAGAAGCAAAGATGAGATCAGGGAATGAGTGGTAAAAGTGGTTGTCCTCTCCAACTGTACAACATCTGAGGACAGTTCAGTTGAAACCAATCGTATAGAACAAGGATGGTCGACCTATGGCAGTCCAGTTCTGTGGATTTGCGCATCCCAGTTTGCCCTAGCACTGTTTTAGCATGCCAAACTGTAGCAGGATGTTCTGGGATATGCAGTTCCCAAGCTGTTGGAGTGCCACAGGTTGCCCCCTCCTAATGTAAATTATGTATTTCTGAGTACTTGTGAACCTCAAAGTTAAGTTTGTAATGTTTTGTCATGAGAGCAAAGCAGTGTACCGTTCCTGGATAACATTTGGGTTAAGGAATATAGTGGCTTTGTCAGTGACGATAGATCATCAAATAAGATGATTTGATAAATCGGATATGTTGATTTCAATTTGTGAGTGTGAGTTTATTAAGTGAGTGTGTGTTAAGTGCGAGTTTTCTGTGCACATACCTCATATCATGTGTTCACAGAAGGAAAATGTGCTTGTTTTTTTTTTTTTTTCGTTCTTAACAACAAGCCATGTTTTCCTGCCCAGATAACCAATTTAGCATTAGCAGGAAACTTGCGACAAATTGAATCTACCCTAGGTTTAGTTTTTGTGACAACTAGGTAAAGTATATTCTCCTCTGAGCACTCTGTTAAATAGCTTGAGTAAAGAGGTGGTTACACTGTGCACAGTAGATACTATACAGTTATCTGCACAACTATCTGTCCAATCTGGTTGATTGAAATGAAAATCCGGTACTGTATTGGAGCAGATTAGAATCGACTATTTGCTACCAAACACAGGAAAACCGATAAAAACGGTCATTCAAACAGATTGGTTAAGCACAAGGTTCATTCTGTTTCCGCTAGGAGGGAATGTAGCAAACGTTTCATTTTGTAGAGGTGTTTAAGCTAATGTTTAGAATGTCATTGCTTATGTGCAGGTTTTTGTAGATTAGTTTTTGTTGTCTTTATGGTGAGAAGCAAAATACAGATTTGCAGGTCCAAATGGGGAATCTCGAATCCAGTCTCACCCACGCATTAATGTGAATAAACCAATCCTATAAACTAAATGCTGTAGTTTATTTAATTACTAAGTGTTATTTGTAGACACCGTTACCAGAAACAACTATAACTAACACCATCTGAATCAATTGATAATGTCAATTATTATCTTTAAACATAAAGCTATACACTATTACCATGGAGCCGCTAGACACGTGCACGTGCTACGCACTTTGTACGCTATTTGCGTACAGAGTCCCGCACGTGGTACGCACTTGGCGTACACACGCTGCGCTGAGTGTACGGAATACACACAGCGGGCGCACACACAGTTGATAACCTTTAAACCTTGATAATAAAACACAGTAAGAATATGCTTATACTCTAAACCTTAGTAGTTAAATACTGTAATGATGTAACGCTTAAAAACCTTAACAATGTGTATGCTGTTTGAGCGATTGAGACGCTAAGAGAGCCCTTTGCAGGAAAGTGAAAACACAACACCTGGTTTTGGTTAAAACCACAGCAGCTCTAACACTACCGTGGATTATTCAGAGAAAAAGGGGAAAACAATACAAGTTATACACTACAAGCTAACACAAAAATCTAACAGAATAACAGAAAATAAGACGAACAATGGCTACAGAGAATATACATATACGTGGGGAATCTTTTGCATGCGCGACCTGGAATCCAGTCCTCAGCTATTCAGGTAGAAAGCCTTCAGAGACATGAGGCTGGCCAGGCAACAGTGGTCTTTATATACACAACATACATTCACAATACAATGGTACCTGTAATCTTATTGTTCATTGGACACAGGGATGTGTCTCTACATTACAGCAAAGGTCATAGGTGGATTTGAACAGGTGGGCTGTGTCTTTCCCCAACTGCTCTTGTGGGTGGTATCCTCAGGATTCCCGCCGCATGTGTAATTTACAGCAAATACAGTTAATGTTCATAATCTACTTCTGTACATAACTATACGCAGGAGCGAGCGATCCTTTCCTAACTAACACCGGAATGTTACTCTTAAAATACCCTACAGCTGGATACTAGACACCACCTTTCAACCTTTATCTGACCCTTCCTATCATGCAAAGAGGAATCTCTCTGTCCAGGAACAGTTTAAACTAATCATACTCGCTGACATGGTCTAGGGGAATATTAACTACAAAATCCACTATTTGGGTTAAATATGCTACGATCGAGTCGCACGCTACACGCTCACAAACTCCGCCGTAAATACACATCTCATACGCAAGATCGCCGGAGCAATCTTACGCAACTTGCGGGTATGTGCACGCACGGGGGAACAGGTGCACGAGCAGCGTGCATGTGCATGAGGGGTTAGTACAAGGGGTATGCATCATGATATTTTTCGACTTTGACACAATGGTCACCCAGTCTATACAGGATCACTTTGCAAACAAGAATGTGCCAATGCACAAATCTATAATGTGGGAAGAACAAAAAGGCCCATTAAAGGGAGGAACATGCTTAACTTCTCTTACGTCCTAGAGGGTCCACATTAGTACCATGGGGTATAGATGGGTCCCTTGGGAGCCATGGGCACTTTAAGAGTTTAATAGTGGGGGCTGGCTCCTCCCTCTATGCCCCTCCTACCAGACCCAGTAAGAAAATGTGCCCTGTGGAGCCGGTCACAGTTAGGGGAGCTCCTAGGAGTTTTTCTCGTTTTTTTTTTTAAAGAGTTAGGTACAGGGAGGCTGCTGGCAACAGCCTCCCTGATTCGTGGGACTTAGAGGGAGAGTAGGATCCAACCCTAGAAGTTAATGGCTCTTATCTCCGCTGACAGAACACTGAGGGTGATGATCGCAAGCCCACGAGGCGACCGCTCCTCCCGCAGCATGGCCGCCACGCCCTAACAGCCAGAAGATGGAGTGGTGAGTATGACGCCGGCACCTCGGTAAGCGGGCCGCCGGGGAGAATGGTGGCTTAAGGGTTGGAGCGCAGCCCTGTGAAGCTGCGCTGTGGAGGGCTCAGCGGTACTAGGTGCGGCGCTGTGAGGGGCACCCTGAGCCAGCGCACAGACCCTACACTGGTATACAGGGACTAATCCCGCTGTTAGCAACCACGGTTACCTCAGGCCAGTATAATTTCAGCAGCGGGAAGATGCCCCATACAGGGGGCGGGGCTTTTTCCTCAGTGGATCCAGCAATCACTTGGACCACTACTGTTTAACATTTTCATAAATGATCTAGCAGTAGGTCTAGAGAGCATGGTGTAAATTTTTGCAGACGATACCAAACTGGGTTATAAATTCGGTGGGGGATGCTGAGGCTCTTCAGAACGATTTATTTAAACTGGAAGCATGGGCAGCCAAATGGAGAATGAGGTTCAATACAGACAAGTGTAAGGTAATGCACTTTGGTAGCAAAGAAAAAAATTACCACCTACTGTACACACTAAATGGGGTAGAATTAGGGGATTCTGTACTGGAAAAAGACTTAGGTGTTCACATAGGTAACAAACTTAGCAGCAGTACCCAAATTAAGAATGCAGCATAAAAGGCAAACAAGGTATTAGCATGCATTAAGCAGGGAATTGATGCAAGGGATGAGTGTTATACTCCCATTATATAAATCCCTAGTGAGGCCACATCTTGAATACCGTGCACAGTTTTGGGCACCATACTACAAAAAGGATATCCTGGAATTAGAAAAGGTTCAGAAGCGGGCGACCAAACTGATTAAGGGGATGGAGACGCTGGAATACTAGGAAAGGCTTGCTGGGCTAGGCATGATTACATTGGAAAAGAGGAGATTAAGAGGGAACATGATTAACACTTACAAATATATAAGGTGACAATATACAGAGATTGCGGAGAATCTGTTTTTGATAAGATCTACACAGAGGACATGTGGACACCCGCTTAGCTTAGAGGAGAGGAGATTTCACACACAAAGGGCAAAAAGGTTTCTTCACAGTACGGACAATACGTGTTTGGAATTCCCTGCCTGAGAAAGTAGTAATGGCAGACTCGGTCAATACTTTTAAAAATGGGCTAGATAAATTCCTAATGGATAAGGATATACAGGGTTATGGTGGGTATATCATGCACTATCGTTAACAAAAGAGAAAATCTAACACAACGGCCGACATTCACAATAGATCATTTTAGCCCTAAAAATAATACAGCGTAGGAGACCATAGACAGGTTGAACTCGATGGACAAATTGTCTTTTTTCAACCTCAGAAACTACGTTACTATGTTACTATATCAAAATTGACTAAGGGGCTATCACAAGCCACGGCAGGTAAGTCCACTTATCTCCCCTCTGCAGCACCACCTCAATGGCTGATCTTTTCAGTTTTTTCAGCTTACAGGGTTTATAGGTAGAGCCCAGGGGAGCTTCAACAAGAGTTGCCAGAAGTCGTAAACATCGGACAGCTACTACTGCCCAGAAAAACAAATGGCTCTTTTGGCATAATAGTATCGCTGATGGTTACCATGCCTGTGAGCTAGGGTTTGCTCTCCACAAAGGAGACACTTATATTGTATATTTGTGTTAAACTTGGCAACCAAGATGGGAGTGCATCCCCGAATTTTCAGTCACATCTGGGAACACACCTACCGAGACAACACTCCTCCTCCTCCCAGAGTTTTCAACTCTGGTTGCCAGCTTCTGTAGAGAAGAAAACTCTTTAAGCGGCTCTGGAAAGCAGTAGTCATTGTCCCTGTTCCAACACCACATTGGAACAATATTTTTTTTTGTGGTCCCAAAAGAAGGATGGCTAAGACAGTCAGATCTTGAATCTGACTATCCTGAATCCATACTACTTGGCTTATGATTCAAGAGAAATCAATAGGGACTGTTTCCATGGACCATATTTTTGATATCAAGGACGCATATCTGCACTTCCTGATCTGACCTACACATCAGGAATTCCTATGCTTGCCATTATAGAACTCTAAATATCGGTTCTAAGCACTGACTTTTGGCCTCTCACCAGCCCGAGGGTCTTCACGGGGGTAATGGAGGAGATGATTTTCCACTCAAAATGCCACAGGGATCACATTGTTCCATACCTGAATGAGCTGCTCATAAAGCCACCTTCCAGGGAACACTTCTTACAACATTACCCTCACTCACGTCTCAGAGACGAATAATACTAGGAAAGGGTACCCTTCCCTCAATATGGCCTGGTCTGTTCTAGCCATGGTTCTGCTGGTACTCCAGAAACGGATACAAGTCTCCAGGACTTGACAGCAGTAACACAGAGCTCTTCTTTCCAAGGTCACTGGGCCAGGTAAAACACCACACTTTACAATAGCCATGTTGAAGTTGAGAGGATCTTCACCACACTACTGTAGGCCAGACGTTTCCCCGGCTATAGGGTTGGCCTGTTCAGGGATAGTCCGGCAATGCCATGACCGTGGCATATGGCACCCACCGTCCAGTTACCAGAGACCGAATGCCTATGAGAGTGGAGGCCAGGGAGGTACGCCGCTCCTACTTCGGTCATCTTCATTCCGTGAGTTGACAACTAGAAGGCAAAAAAAAAGTTACACCCAGGGGAATAGCGTCTCCACCCTCGGTGTCCCAACTGGTGGTTTCCAGGTGGGGATGGTCAAAATCTTGGCTTGATGGCATCTCCGATCATCAAGAAACTTCAGATTTTGCTCCAGGACAAGCATCCCAGAGACAATGATTGTGGATACTTTACCGCCTCCCTGGACCTTTCAGGGAGTTTTCGCCTTTTTTCTCTTATTCCATGAGTGTTCAAGCGGCTAAATAGGAGGAGAGTTCTGGCAATCTTCATGGCTCCAGATTTGCCTCGCGGGCTGTGGTACACAGCCTTCACTCCTTTTGTTCAGCATCCCCTGTTCTTTACCGCCTTGAGAGGACCTGCTCAGTGGTCCCTTTCGTTATCCGTCTTCTAGGGCTGCGTTAACCTACCTAGCTGTTCACAGGGTAGTACCAGCTACTGGCAATTAAGAACGTCATAAGTGTGGTTCCTATTCTGGCGAAATAGGTCTGCGGTTCTACCCCTGGGTAGGCGATCAGTGACAGGATGGAGGTCACGTCCAGGCACTACTATAGGATTAGACGCAGTTTGTCTTCTGATGGATCAGTGCCTGTATCCTCCGCCTGTTTTGGTTTGGTGGGGGAGGTCTTTCCAATTCCTGCAGGCAGGGCTGGATAGACGGCCAGACGTTCCTACATGGGGTTCTACACCTCCAGCCTCCATACATTTCTCCAGCCGCACTTTGGGGAACTGTAGAAAGACAGTCAAACCCAATGTTCTGACTTGGGAACCATCGGAAACGACATTTTTATTTCTCTAACGTCCTAGTGGATGCTGGGGACTCCGTAAGGACCATGGGGAATAGACGGGCTCCGCAGGAGACTGGGCACTCTAAGAAAGATTTAGTACTACTGGTGTGCACTGGCTCCTCCCTCTATGCCCCTCCTCCAGACCTCAGTTAGAATCTGTGCCCGGCCAGAGCTGGGTGCTTTTAGTGAGCTCTCCTGAGCTTGCTAATAAAGTATTTGTTAGGTTTTTTTATTTTCAGAGAGCTTCTGCTGGCAACAGACTCTCTGCTACGTGGGACTGAGGGGAGAGAAGCAAACCTACTAAATGCGGCTAGGTTGCGCTTCTTAGGCTACTGGACACCATTAGCTCCAGAGGGATCGAACACAGGACCTGACCTTGTTGTCCGTTCCCGGAGCCGCGCCGCCGTCCCCCTCGCAGAGCCAGAAGCCGGCGGGTTGAAGAAAGAAGACGTCGAAATCGGCGGCAGAAGACTCCTGTCTTCATATGACGTAGCGCACAGCACTGCAGCTGTGCGCCATTGCGCCCACACTAACCCACACACTCCGGTCACTGTAGGGTGCAGGGCGCAGGAGGGCGCGCCCTGGGCAGCAATTAGATACCTCCTGGCGAAAGCAGCATATATACAGTTGGACACTGTTATATACATGAGCCCCCGCCATTAATTTTACACAAAATCGCGGGACAGAAGCCCGCCACTGAGGGGGCGGGGCCTTCTTCCTCAGCACTCACCAGCGCCATTTTCTCTCCACAGCTCCGCTGAGAGGAAGCTCCCCAGGCTCTCCCCTGCAGACTCACGGTAGAAAGGGTAAAAAGAGAGGGGGGGGCACATAAATTTAGCGCATTTAATATACAGCAAGCTACTGGGTAAACACTAAGTTACTGTGTGATTCCTGGGTCATATAGCGCTGGGGTGTGTGCTGGCATACTCTCTCTATGTCTCTCCAAAATGCCTTGTGGGGGTCCTGTCCTAATATAGAGCATCCCCCTGTGTGTGTGGTGTCGGTACGCGTGTGTCGACATGTTTGATGAAGAGGGCTATGTGGAGGCAGCGCAAGTACAGATGAATGACGTGTCTCCGCCGACGGCGCCGGCACCTGATTGAATGGATATGTGGAAGGTGTTAAATGATAATGTAAACTCCTTACATAAAAGGTTGGATAAAGCTGATGCCTTGGGACAGTCGGGGTCTCAGCCCATGCCTGATCCTACAGTGCAGAGGCCGTCAGGGTCTCAGAAGCGCCCACTATCCAAAATGGTTGACACAGATATCGACACGGATTCTGACTCCAGTGTCGATGACGATGATGCAAAATTGCACCCTAAAATGGCTAAAGCCATCCGCTACATGATTATAGCAATGAAGGATGTATTGCACATATCAGAGGTAAACCCTGTCCCTGACAAAAGGGTGTATATGTATGGGGAGAAAAAGCAAGAGATGACTTTTCCCCCTTCACATGAATTAAATGAGTTATGTGATAAAGCGTGGGATTCCCCCGATAAGAAAGTGCTGATTTCCAAAAGGTTACTTATGGCGTACCCTTTCCCGCCAACGGACAGGATGCGCTGGGAATCCTCCCCTAGGGTAGATAAAGCTCTGACACTCTTATCTAAAAAGGTGGCCCTGCCGTCACAGGATACGGCCGCCCTAAAGGATCCTGCAGATACGAAGCAGGAAAGTATCCTGAAGTCTGTTTATACACACTCAGGTACTATACTGAGGCCGGCAATTGCGTCGGCCTGGATGTGTAGTGCTGTAGCAGCATGGACAGATAATCTGTCTGAGGAAATGGATACCTTAGACAAGGATACCATTTTACTGACCCTGGGGCATATAAAAGACGCTGTCCTATATATGAGGGATGCCCACAGGGACATTTGCCTACTGGGCTCTAGAATAAATGCAATGTAAATTTCTGCCAGAAGGGTCCTGTGGACTCGGCAATGGACAGGTGATGCCGACTCCAAAAAGCACATGGAGGTGTTACCTTACAAGGGTGAGGAATTGTTTGGGGACGGTCTCTCGGACCTAGTTTTCACAGCTACGGCTGGGAAGTCAAACTTTTTGCCATATATTCCCTCACAGCCTAAGAAAGCACCGTATTACCAAATGCAGTCCTTTCGATCACAGAGAAGCAAGAAGGTCAGAGGTGCGTCCTTTCTTGCCAGAGGCAGGGGTAGAGGAAAGAAGCTGCACCATACAGCTAGTTCCCAGGAACAGAAGTCCTCCCCGGCTTCCACTAAATCCACCGCATGACGCTGGGGCTCCACAGGTGGAGCCAGGAGCGGTAGGGGCGCGTCTCCAAAATTTCAGCCACCAGTGGGTTCGCTCACAGGTGGATCCCTGGGCTATACAGATTGCGTCTCAGGGATACAAGCTGGAATTTGAAGTGATGCCCCCTCGCCGTTACCTCAAATCGGCCCTGCCAGCTTCCCCCATAGAAAGGGAAGTAGTGTTAGCGGCAATTCACAAGTTATATCTCCAGCAGCTGGTGGTGAAGGTTCCCCTCCTTCAACAAGGAAGAGGATACTATTCCACAATGTTTGTGGTACCGAAACCGGACGGTTCGGTCAGACCCATATTGAATTTAAAATCCCTGAACATTTATCTGAAAAGATTCAAGTTCAAAATGGAATCGCTCAGAGCGGTCATTGCAAGCCTGGAAGAGGGGGATTTTATGGTGTCTCTGGACATCAAGGATGCTTACTTGCATGTCCCCATTTATCCACCTCATCAGGAGTACCTCAGATTTGTGGTACAGGACTGTCATTACCAATTTCAGACATTGCCGTTTGGGCTCTCCACGGCACCGAGAATATTTACCAAGGTAATGGCAGAAATGATGGTGCTCCTTCGAAAGCAAGGAGTCACAATTATCCCATACTTGGACGATCTCCTCATAAAGGCGAGGTCCAGAGAGCAATTGCTAATCAGCGTAGCACACTTCTCAGGAAGTGTTGCAACAGCACGGCTGGATTCTGAATATTCCAAAGTCGCAGCTGATTCCTACTACGCGTCTGCCTTTTCTGGGCATGATTCTGGACACGGACCAGAAGAAGGTGTTTCTCCCGGCGGAGAAGGCTCAAGAGCTCGTGACTCTTGTCAGAGACCTCTTAAAGCCGAAAAAGGTGTCGGTGCATCGCTGCACGCGAGTCCTGGGAAAGATGGTGGCATCATACAAAGCCATTCCCTTCGGCAGGTTCCATGCGAGGATCTTTCAGTGGGATCTGTTGGACAAGTGGTCCGGATCGCATCTTCAGATGCATCGGCTAATCACCCTGTCCCCGAGGGCCAGGGTGTCTCTTCTGTGGTGGCTGCAGAGTGCTCACCTTCTCGAGGGCCGCAGGTTCGGCATACAGGACTGGGTCCTGGTGACCACGGATGCGAGCCTCCGAGGATGGGGTGCAGTCACTCAGGGAAGAAACTTCCAAGGGTTGTGGACAAGTCAGGAGGCTTGTCTGCACATAAATATCCTGGAACTAAGGGCCATATACAACGCCCTGAGTCAAGCGGAGCCTCTGCTTCGCAACCAACCGGTGCTGATTCAGTCAGACAACATCACCGCAGTGGCTCATGTAAACCGCCAGGGCGGCACAAGAAGCAGAGTGGCGATGGCAGAAGCCACCAGGATTCTTCGTTGGGCAGAGAATCACGTGCAAGCACTGTCAGCAGTGTTCATTCCGGGAGTGGACAACTGGGAAGCAGACTTCCTCAGCAGGCACGACCTCCACCCGGGAGAGTGGGGACTTCATCACGAAGTCTTCACTCCGATTACAAATTGATGGGAACTGCCACAGGTGGACATGATTGTGTCCCGTCTCAACAAAAAGCTACAAAGGTATTGCGCCAGGTCAAGAGACCCTCAGGCGATAGCTGTGGACGCCCTGGTAACACCGTGGGTGTTCCAGTCTGTCTATGGGTTTCCTCCTCTTCCTCTCATACCCAAGGTGCTGAGAATCATAAGAAAAAGAGGAGTGAGAACAATACTCATTGTTCCAGATTGGCCAAGAAGGACTTGGTACCCGGAACTGCAAGAAATGCTCACAGAGGACCCATGGCCTCTGCCTCTCAGACAGGACCTGTTGCAACAGGGGCCCTGTCTGTTCCAAGACTTACCACGGCTGCGTTTGACGGCATGGCGGTTGAACGCAGGATCCTAGCGGAAAAAGGCATTCTGGATGATGTTATTCCTACGCTGATAAAGGCTAGGAAGGACGTGACAGCAAAACACTATCACCGTATATGGCGAAAATATGTTGCCTGGTGTGAGGCCAGGAAGGCCCCTACAGAGGAACTCCAGCTGGGCCGGTTCCTGCACTTCCTACAGTCTGGAGTGACTATGGGCCTGAAGTTGGGGTCCATAAAGGTCCAGATTTCGGCCCTATCCATTTTCTTTCAAAAGGAACTGGCTTCTCTTCCTGAAGTTCAGACGTTTGTTAAGGGAGTGCTGCATATTCAGCCCCCTTTTGTGCCACCAGTGGCACCTTGGGATCTCAACGTGGTGTTGGGTTTCCTGAAATTCCACTGGTTTGAGCCACTTAAGACCGTGTAGCTAAAGTATCTCACGTGGAAGGTGGTCATGTTATTGGCATTAGCTTCGGCTAGGCGTGTGTCAGAATTGGCGGCTTTGTCATGTAAAAGCCCCTATCTGGTTTTCCATATGGACAGGGCAGAATTACGGACTCGTCCGCAATTTCTGACGAAGGTGGTGTCATCTTTTCATTTGAACCAACCTATTGTGGTGCCTGCGGCTACTCGTGACTTGGAGGATTCCAAGTTGCTTGATGTAGTCAGGGCTTTGAAGATCTATGTAGCCAGGACGGCTGGAGTCAGGAAGACTGACTCGCTGTTTATCCTGTATGCATCCAACAAGCTGGGTGCTCCTGCTTCAAAGCAAACTATTGCTCGCTGGATCTGTAGCACGATTCAGCAGGCTCATTCTGCGGCTGGATTGCCGCATCCAAAATCAGTTCCATTCCACAAGGAAAGTGGGCTCTTCTTGGGCGGCTGCCCGAGGGGTCTCGGCATTACAGCTTTGCCGAGCAGCTACTTGGTCGGGTTCAAACACATTTGCAAAATTCTACAAGTTTGATACCCTGGCTGAGGAGGACCTTGTGTTTGCCCATTCGGTGCTGCAGAGTCATCCGCACTCTCCCGCCCGTTTGGGAGCTTTGGTATAATCCCCATGGTCCTTACGGAGTCCCCAGCATCCACTAGGACATTGGAGAAAATAAGATTTTACTCACCGGTAAATCTATTTCTCGTAGTCCGTAGTGGATGCTGGGCGCCCGTCCCAAGTGCGGACTTCTTCTGCAATACTTGTATATAGTTATTGCTTAAATAAGGGTTATGTTATAGTTGCATCAGGTTTGTCTTATGCTCTGTTGTTGTTCATACTGTTAACTGTGTAAGTTATCACAAGTTATACGGTGTGATTGGTGTGGCTGGTATGAGTCTTGCCCTGGATTCCAAAATCCTTTCCTTGTAATGTCAGCTCTTCCGGGCACAGTTTCCTTGGCTGGGGTCTGGAGGAGGGGCATAGAGGGAGGAGCCAGTGCACACCAGATAGTACTAAATCTTTCTTTAGAGTGCCCAGTCTCCTGCGGAGCCCGTCTATTCCCCATGGTCCTTACGGAGTCCCCAGCATCCACTACGGACTACGAGAAATAGATTTACCGGTGAGTAAAATCTTATTTTTTCCACATAGCTCTCCCGGAAGACAGTTGCTGTTCTGGTTTTGGCATCTGCGGGGAGCTTATTGGATTTGGGGGCACTGTCGTACACGCCTCTGTCTCCTTTTCATGCTGATGGGGCTGAACTTCTACTTCGCCAGGTTTTTCTTCCGAAGGTTGTCCCGCCAATTCACACTTGTGGTGCCTGGTACAGATGCCTCGTCAGTCATGTAGATACTAAATATGGTGTGGATTCTTTGCATCTCCGTAGAGGGTACGGCTGGTATTACAAAATCGACTCCCTCTTCATTCTGGTTGCTACACCCTTGATAGGCTGCCCAGTTTTCAAGCCAGTTCCTTGACATCAGCTGCGCTAAGTTGAGCGTTTTTGGCTTGCAGGGATCTCAGCACACTCCCTCCCATAATGGGAGCTTTGGGACGTCCCCACAGTACACTGCACTCAAGTATCCCCTATGGATGTTAGAGAAAATGGGATTTTGGTACTTGCAGATAAATCCTTTTCTTGGAGTTCATAGGGGATTCTGGACTCCCACCCTGTGCTGTTCTTCCTGCACACATGTTCAGGTTGTGTGTTGGTTCGCTGTCGATGATTGCCATTTGCTTACAGTTTTTTGTTCTGGTTCTATTCCAGTTTCTTTGCTATGAGTTTTTAATTTACTTCTCAAGTTATGTTCCGTCTCTCTTCGGGCACAGTTTTTGTTAACTGGGCTGATGGGGAGGGTCATAGAGGGTAGGAGCCAGCACACACACACAGACTAAAGAATTAATTGTGCACTGGCTTATGTACCCTCTCTATACCCCCACAGTATGCTGCACTCCAGTATCCCCTATCGACGCCGAGAAAAGGATTTATCGGTAAGTACGAAAATCCAATTTTCTTTGCAATTTCTCGCTCTTTAAGCTGTTACACTGCAGGTCGGTAGATTTAAAAAGTGCGTACAGATATGAGAGGCATGTGTCCAATCTCAAATCTAAATTGTAGTGTAAAAATAAACTTGTCCAGTGTTTGTATGCTACATGGGAAAGCAGACAGTACGGATTTACCCTGTATGGAATAAAAAATTATGTATTTGCACCCCTCACATTGCAACATGGGCCAATATTTACTAAGAATTCGAGTTTGTCCTATTTGTTTGTTTTTTTTCTAAGTCCCAATCCGGGAATTCACTAAGCACCAATCTCGGCAGTGTTTGGACTATTCGTAATGGTTTGATTTGCAAAGTTCCGAAATACTAATGAAAAGACCAGCGGTTGACCGAAAGTAACCTCACCGCTGACCGCAAAGTTCCCACCATTGGCTACAATGGAGCGCATAGGCGCTACATTGTATCAATGCCGTGTGCTGCCTGACAGACACTACAGGAGCACACAGCCAATCAGGAGGGTGCCACGACGTGGCGCTCCCTGATTGGCAGAAGGGACCCTCTTTGACAGGAGTCAGGGGGGGTCCTGGCAGTCGGGGAAAGAGGTCCCATGTGTAAACATGGGACCCCTTTCAGTGCGTGGTCGGGTTTCCGTTTTTTTTTTTTGCCAAGTACGTGGATTATTACAAAAGGACACAACACACAGGATTTAGGTGAGTATAATTTTATTTTCAGGTACCCTGGAATCGCCGTCGAGACGTGGGCCGAGTCGGCATATGAACATAGGTAAGTATGTGTGTGTCGGAATGTATGTAATAAAGTTTTACTTTCAAGGTGTGTGTGTCCTGTTTTTATTTGGGTATTTTTTTTGCAGAAGAACTATAGGTACCAGCGGGCCCGTTTAACCCCCGCATGCTGGTACTTGTGGTTCTCCAAGTACCAGCTTGCGGGGGAGGCTTGCAGGGACTTGTAGTTCTTGTGCAAAAAACAATATTCTTTTATTTTACACTTGGCTATCAGCCCCCCCATCCGCAACCCATGGATGGGGGGGACAGCCTCGGGCTTCACTCCTGGCCCTTGGGTGGCTGGAGGGGGGGGACCCCTTGATTTAAGGGGTCCCCACTCCAGGGTACCCTGGCCAGGGGTGACTAGTGATTTAATGCCAGGGCCGCAGGGACCTATATAAGTGTCCCCCAGCTGTGGCATTATCTCTCTGACTAGTGGAGCCCGGTGCTGGTTCAAAAAATACGGGGGACCCCTACGCTTTTTGTCCCCCATATTTTTTGCACCAGGACCAGGCGCAGAGCCCGGTGCTGGTTGATCAAATATGGGGGAACCCCTGTCAATTTTTCCCCCATATTTTTTCAACCAGGACCGGCTCAAAGAGCCCGAGGCTGGTTATGCTTGGAGGGGGGACCCCACGCAATATTTTTCCAGATTCTTAAACACTTTAAAAACCTTTTTAAGGTACACAATGAAGCCCTGCACGGATCTCACAGATCCGGCCGGGATTCCTTGTGTTTTGTCAGGCAGTGTTTTACTCATCACTCCCGTAAAACACTGCCTGATATTACGAATCACATCGACATTGGAAAAAACGATTGTGCAAAACTCGGCAGCTTAGTGAATGATCGTATCAGGATTCAAAAAGTTGCAGTAAAATGCACCCGATTCCATTCGAGTTCAAACACCCTTCAAAATGGCCAGAACACGAAAATATACCATAAGGTTTGTTCCAAATACAACTGGCTGGATTTTGTCAGTAGTAGGCTGTCTGGCAACTTAGGGGTTGTTTTACTAAGCCTTGGATGGAGGTAAAAGTACCAGCCAATCAGCTCCTAACAACCATGTCACAGGCTGGGTTTGATAAATGCAAGTTAGGAGCTGGTTGGTTGGGACTTTAACTCCAGCCACCTTATC
This sequence comes from Pseudophryne corroboree, assembly GCF_028390025.1. Taxonomy (NCBI): domain Eukaryota; kingdom Metazoa; phylum Chordata; class Amphibia; order Anura; family Myobatrachidae; genus Pseudophryne; species Pseudophryne corroboree. The sequence continues at coordinate 292,891,208 of NC_086446.1, read as the reverse complement.
TCCATCCAAGGCTTTGTAAATATACCCCTTAGTAACTAATGCACCATGTATATTCCTGGAATCAGTTGAAGAAAGAAAGTATGATGTTGATTCCTTAAATGATAGGTAGTGTTCTCATTCATATTGGTTGAGACTAAAATGGTTGCTATTACTGTCTGTTGTTAAGTGGAACACTTATATTTTCCTTTGGCAATCAGATGGGAATTGTATATTTTCCATTTTAAAATATATTTCTCTATCGTCCTAAGTGGATGCTGGGGTTCCTGAAAGGACCATGGGGGAATAGCGGCTCCGCAGGAGACAGGGCACAAAAAAGTAAAGCTTTTACCAGATCAGGTGGTGTGCACTGGCTCCTCCCCCTATGACCCTCCTCCAGACTCCAGTTAGATTTTGTGCCCGAACGAGAAGGGTGCAATCTAGGTGGCTCTCCTAAAGAGCTGCTTAGAGAAAGTTTAGCTTAGGTTTTTTACTTTACAGTGAGTCCTGCTGGCAACAGGATCACTGCAACGAGGGACTTAGGGGAGAAGTAGTGAACTCACCTGCGTGCAGAGTGGATTTGCTGCTTGGCTACTGGACACTAGCTCCAGAGGGACGATCACAGGTACAGCCTGGATGGTCACCGGAGCCGCGCCGCCGGCCCCCTTGCAGACGCTGAAGAGAGAAGAGGTCCAAAATCGGCGGCTGAAGACTCCTGAGTCTTCATAAAGGTAGCGCACAGCACTGCAGCTGTGCGCCATTTTCCTCTCAGCACACTTCACACAACAGTCACTGAGGGTGCAGAGCGCTGGGGGGGGCGCTCTGAGAGGCAAATAAAAACCTTATTAGAGGCAAAAAATACCTCACATATAGCCCACAGAGGCTATATGGAGATATTTAACCCCTGCCTAACTTCAAAAATAGCGGGAGACGAGCCCGCCGAAAAAGGGGCGGGGCCTATCTCCTCAGCACACAGCGCCATTTTCTCTCACAGAAAAGCTGGAGAGAAGGCTCCCAGGCTCTCCCCTGCACTGCACTACAGAAACAGGGTTAAAACAGAGAGGGGGGGCACTGATTTTGGCGATATTGTATATATATAAAAGATGCTATAAGGGAGAAACACTTATATAAGGTTGTCCCTATATAATTATAGCGTTTTTGGTGTGTGCTGGCAGACTCTCCCTCTGTCTCCCCAAAGGGCTAGTGGGTCCTGTCCTCTGTCAGAGCATTCCCGGTGTGTGTGCTGTGTGTCGGTACGTGTGTGTCGACATGTATGAGGACGATGTTGGTGAGGAGGCGGAGAAATTGCCTGTAATGGTGATGTCACTCTCTAGGGAGTCGACACCGGAATGGATGGCTTATTTAGAGAATTACGTGAGAATGTCAACACGCTGCAAGGTCGGTTGACGACATGAGACGGCCGACAATCTATTAGGACCGGTCCAGGCGTCTCAGAAACACCGTCAGGGGTTTTTAAAAAAACGCCCATTTACCTCAGTCGGTCGACACAGACACAGACACGGACACTGAATACAGTGTCGACGGTGAATAAACAAACGTATTTCTCATTAGGGCCACACGTTAAGGGCAATGAAGGAGGTGTTACGTGTTTCTGATACTACAAGTACCACAAGAAAGGGTATTATGTGGGAGTGAAAAAACTACCTGTAGTTTTTCCTGAATCAGATAAAATAAAATGAAGTGTGTGATGATGCGTAGGGTTACCCCGATAGCAAATATTGGCGTTATACCCTTTCCCGCCAGAAATTAGGGTACGTTGGGAAACACCCCTTAGGGTGATAAGGCGCTCACACGCTTATCAAGTGGCGTTACCGTCTCCAGATACGGCCGCCCTCAAGGAGCCAGCTGATAGGAAGCTGGAAAAATATCCTAAAAAGTATATACACACATACGGTGGTTATACTGCGACCAGCGATCGCCATCAGCCTGGAGATGCAGTGCTGGGTTGGCTTGGTCGGATTCCCTGACTGAAAATATTTTATTCATGTACAGCATTTAATAGGATGCATTCTATATATATGTATGTGAGATGCACAGAGGGATATTTGCTCTCTGGCATCAAGATAAGTGCGTTGTCCATATCTCCCAGAAGATGTCAGGGACACGACAGTGGTCAGGTGATACAGATCCCATACGGCAGATGGAAGTATTGCTGTATAAAGGGAAGGAGTTATTTGGGGGTCGGTCCATCGGACCTGGGGACCACAGCAACAGCTGGGAAATCCAACCTTTTTTACCCCAAGTTACATCTCAGCTAAAAAAGACACCGTCTTTTCAGCCTCAATCTTTCCTTTCCCATGAGGGTATGCAGGCAAAAGGCCAGTCATATCTGCCCAGACATAGAGGTAAGGGAAGTAGACTGCAGCAGGCAGCCCTTTCCCAGGAAAAGAAGCCCTCCACCGCGTCTGCCAAGTCCTCAGCATGACGCTGGGGCCGTGCAAGCGGACTCAAGGTGGGGGGGTAGTCTCAAGAGTCTCAGGGCGCAGTGGAATCACTCGCAAGTTGACCCCTAGATCGTACGAGTATTATCCCAGGGGTAAAGATTGGAGAGGCGAGACATCTTCTCCTCGCAGGTTCCTGAAGTCTGCTTTACCAACGGCTCCCTCCGACAGGGAGGCAGCATTGGAAACAATTCACAAGCTGTATATCCAGCAGGTGATAATCAAAGTACCCCTCCTACGACAAGGAAAAGGGTATTATTTTTCCACACTATATTGTGGTACTGAAGCCAGACGGCTTGGTGACACATAGTCTAAATCTAAAATGTTTTGAACACTTACATAAAAGGTTCAAATCGAGATAAAGTCACTCAGAGCAGTGATAGCGAACCGGAAAAAAGGGGACTATATGGTGTCCCTGGACATCAAGGATTACCTCCATGTCCAAATTTTGTCCTTCTCATCAAGGGTACCTCTGGTTCGTGGTACAGAACTGTCAATATCAGTTTCAGACGATGCCGTTTGAATTATCCACGGCACCCCGGGCCTTTTTACCAAGGTAATGGCCGAAAAGATGTTTCTTCAAAGAAAAAAGGCATCTAAATTATCCCTTACTTGCACGACCTAAAAAGGGCAAGTTCCAGAGAACAGTTGGAGGTCGGAAGAGCACTATCTAAAGTAGTTCTTCGACGGCACGACTGGATTCTAAATATTCCAAGAATCGCAGCTGTTTTCCGACGATACGTCTGCTGTTCCTAGGGATGATTCTGGACACGGTTCAGAAAAAGGTTTTTCTTCCCGAGGAAAAAGCCAAGGAGTTATCCGACCTGTCAGGAACCTCCTAAAACCAGGAAAGGTGTCTGTACATCAATGCACAAGAGTCCTGGGAAAAATGGTGGCTTTTTACGAAGCAATTCCATTCGGCAGATTCCATGCAAGAATTTTCCAAAGGGATCTGTTGGACAAATGGTCAGGGTCGCATCCTCAGATGCACCTGCGAATAACCCTGTCGCCAAGGACAAGGGTATATCTTCTGTGGTGGTTGCAAAAGGCTCATCTATTGGAGGGCCGCAGATTCGGCATACAGGATTTGATCCTGGTGACCACGGACGCCAGCCTGAGAGGTTGGGGAGCAGTCACACAAGGAAGAAACTTCCAGGGGGTATGGACGAACCTGGAAAAGTCTCTTCACATAAACATTCTGGTACTAAGAGCAATCTAAAATGCTCTAAGCCAGGCGGAACCACTCCTGCAAGGAAAACCGGTGTTGATTCAGTCGGACAACATCACGGCGGTCGCCCATGTCAACAGACAGGGCGGCACAAGAAGCAGGAGTGCAATGGCAGAAGCTACCAAGATTCTTCGCTGGGCGGAGAATCACGTAATAGCACTGTCAGCAGTGTTCTTCCCGGGCGTGGACAACTGGGAAGCAGACTTCCTCAGCAGACACGATATTCACCCGGGAGAGGGGGGTCTTCATCCAGAAGTCTTCCACATGCTAGTAAACTGTTGGGAAAGACCAATGGTAGACATGATGGCGTCTCGCCTCAACAAGAAACTGGACAAGTATTGCGCCAGGTCAAGAGATCCACAGGCAATAGCTGTGGACGCACTGGTAACACCTTGGGTGTACAAATCAGTATATGTGTTTCCTCCTCTGCCTCTCATACCAAAGGTATTGAAGATTATACGGTGAGGAGGAGTAAGAACAATACTAGTGGCTCCGGATTGGCCAAGAAGGACTTGGTACCCGGAACTTCAAGAGTTGGTCACGGACGACCCGTGCCCTCTACTTCTGAGAAGGGACCTGCTACAACAGGGTCCCTGTCTCTTTCAAGACTTACCGCGGCTGCGTTTGACGGCATGGCGGTTGAACGCCAGATCCTAAAAGGGAAAGGCATTCCAGAAGAAGTCATTCCTACCTTGATTAAGGCAAGGAAGGAAGTCACCGCGAAACATTATCACCGCATTTGGCGAAAATATGTCGCGTGGTGCGAGGATCGGAGTGTTCCGACGGAGGAATTTCAACTGGGTCGTTTCCTACATTTCCTACAATCAGGATTGTCTATGGGTCTCAAATTGAGATCTATTAAGGTTCAAATTTCGGCCCTGTCAATATTCTTCCAAAAAGAATTGGCCTCAGTTCCTGAGGTACAGACTTTTGTTAAAGGAGTACTGCATATACAGCCTCCTGTGGTGCCTCCGGTGGCACCGTGGGATCTAAATGTAGTTTTAGATTTCCTCAAATCCCATTGGTTTGAACCATTGAAAAAGGTGGATTTTAAATATCTCACATGGAAAGTGACTATGTTACTGGCCCTGGCTTCCGCCAGGAGAGTATCTGAATTGGCGGCTTTATCTTATAAAAGCCCTTATCTAATCTTCCATTCGGATAGGGCAGAACTGAGGACTCGTCCGCATTTTCTCCCTAAGGTGGTATCAGCGTTTCACCTGAACCAACCTATTGTGGTGCCTGCGGCCACTGGCGACTTGGAGGACTCCAAGTTGTTGGACGTTGTCAGAGCCTTAAAAATATACATTTCAAGGACGGCTGAAGTCAGAAAATCTGACTCGCTGTTGATACTATATGCACCCAACAAGTTGGGTGCCCCTGCTTCTAAGCAGACGATTGCTCGTTGGATTTGTAACACAATTCAACTTGCTCATTCTGTGGCAGGCCTGCCACAGCCTAAATCTGTTAAGGCCCATTCCACAAGGAAGGTGGGCTCATCTTGGGCGGCTGCCCGAGGGGTCTCGGCATTACAATTCTGCCGAGCAGCTACGTGGTCGGGGGAAAACACGTTTGTAAAATTCTACAAATTTGATACCCTGGCAAAAGAGGACTTGGAATTCTCTCATTCGGTGCTGCAGAGTCATCCGCACTCTCCCGCCCGTTTGGGAGCTTTGGTATAATCCCCATGGTCCTTTCAGGAACCCCAGCATCCACTTAGGACGATAGAGAAAATAAGAATTTACTTACCGATAATTCTATTTCTCGGAGTCCGTAGTGGATGCTGGGCGCCCATCCCAAGTGCGGATTATCTGCAATACTGTACATAGTTATTGTTAACAAATTCGGGTTATATTGTTAAGGAGCCATCTTTAAGAGGCTCTTTCTGTTATCATACTGTTAACTTGGTTTAGATCACAAGTTGTACGGTGTGATTGGTGTGGCTGGTATGAGTCTTACCCGGGATTCAAATTGCCTCCCTTATTGTGTACGCTCGTCCGGGCACAGTACCTAACTGGAGTCTGGAGGAGGGTCATAGGGGGAGGAGCCAGTGCACACCACCTGATCTGGTAAAAGCTTTACTTTTTTGTGCCCTGTCTCCTGCGGAGCCGCTATTCCCCCATGGTCCTTTCAGGAACCCCAGCATCCACTACGGACTCCGAGAAATAGAATTATCGGTAAGTAAATTCTTATTTTTTTCTCCTGTAAATCTTTTCTATTTGCTCTGAATACTTATTCCTCTCTGTCTCCTTCTATCCATTACTCATCACTCACATTCATATTTTCTATGTGTTTTGTCTCCAGTCAGATGGGCATATGAAATACTTGCCGAATCACTGTTTGTACATTAGCATGTTCTAGATACTAGATATTCAGCAAAAAGTATGGCACGTCCAGGTCTAGTCAGCAATATGCAAAATAGATAATAACCAAAGGAAGAAATGGTCTATTTTGCATTTGCTGTAAGGTCTGCAGTTGCAGCTCTGTGTCCCAGAATATTACTATGCTCTGAGGAGAATGCACAGGAGAATGTTGTCATTTAGACTACTGCTGTAAACGTTCGTACCCTAGTGTGGCTGATTCTAGTAAATGTGATTAGTGGTGCATTTCGGATTAAAAATGTAGTACCGGCAGACGGGATGCCGGCTGTCAATATCCCGAGCGCTAAGAGTCCCCTTGCTTGCTGTGGGTTCGGTGGCTCGCTGCGTGTGCCACAAGGTTTATTCCCACTCTCTTGGTGTCGTGGACACCCACGAGTGGGAATAGCCCAGGTTTTACCGGGATTCCATCTGGCAGCATTGTCGGCTGTCTGCATTTTTGGATAGCGGGATTTTGGCATCGCTATCCTGAACACCGGGATCCCGACAGCTGGCATTTTACTTGAATCCTGTGCATTTCCTAAGGACCGAACTTCCTAGTGATTAAGTAATCTGTAATAAAACTTCACAAACATAGAACTTATACCCACATTTAAAATCTGCTCGATGTCACCAGAAGTACACTTTAGCATGGGCTTGGCTGTAACTGCAGGTAAAATGTTGTCACAGATGCACTGCAAGTAAAGTTATCTAGAAAGTGTACACTACTGGTCTGAGTAGATGTCACCATCAGCACAGTGCAGGTAAGGGTAGAATGTTGTTACAAGAGGACTGTAAATGGAGGTAGTTTGTAACCACCAGTACGCTTCAGATTCTAGAAGGGCTAGAATGGTTATGCAAGTTCCTGACATATCTGCAAGCGGACAGATGTAGATATCCCTAAAATCCCTCAGAGAGCCAAAGTTGTTTCATCTGTTTATTGTACATGCATGTACCAGTAGGTAGCCTACAGCTTCTCATGGGTACTTCATCACCCTCACTGCACATTTAGAAATCAGCCTATTTAAGTGTATACTTGGCAGTCCTATTATGCATGTTATAATAAAACACAAGTTGTTTATGATATGAGGGATTGAGTCTACCATTACCCATACATTGTAAACTCATTTCCAACGTGAATGGTTGTAAAGTCCATTATTTGTGTCTTGGTACATCTTATCAGGGTGGTGTTAAAGGTTAATTTCTCTAACGTCCTAGTGGATGCTGGGGACTCCGTAAGGACCATGGGGAATAGACGGGCTCCGCAGGAGACATGGGCACTTTAAGAAAGAATTTAGATTCTGGTGTGCTCTGGCTCCTCCCTCTATGTCCCTCCTCCAGACCTCAGTTTGAATCTGTGCCCGGACGAGCTGGGTGCTGTTCAGTGAGCTCTCCTGAGCTTGCTGTAGGAAAGTATTTTGTTAGGTTTTATTATTTTCAGGGAGCTCTGCTGGCAACAGACTCCCTGCATCGTGGGACTGAGGGGAGAGAAGCAGCCCTACTCTCTGCAGATAGGTCCTGCTTCTTAGGCTACTGGACACCATTAGCTCCAGAGGGATCGTACACAGGATCTCACCCTCGTCGTCCGATCCCGGAGCCGCGCCGCCGCCCCCCCCCTCGCAGAGCCGGAAGACAGAAGCCGGGTGAAAGAAGCAAGAACACTTCGAAATCGGCGGCAGAAGACTCCAGTCTTCACTGAGGTAGCGCACAGCACTGCAGCTGTGCGCCATTGCTCCCACACTACACCCACATACTCCGGTCACTGTAAGGGTGCAGGGGTGGGCGCCCTGGGCAGCAATTAGAGACCTCTTTGGCAAAAGTTTGCATATATACAGTTGGGCACTGTATATATGTATGAGCCCCCGCCAAAAATTGTACATGAAAGCGGGACAGAAGCCTGCAGTCGAGGGGGCGGGGCTACTTCCTCAGCACTCACCAGCGCCATGTTTTTTCTCCACAGCACCGCTGAGAGGAAGCTCCCCAGCCTCTCCCCTGCAGTTACACGGTAGAAGAGGGTAAAAAGAGAGGGGGGGCACATAATTAGGCACAAAAATCAATATAAACAGCAGCTACTGGGTTAACATTAAGTTACTGTGTTATTCCTGGGTTAATAGCGCTGGGGTGTGTGCTGGCATACTCTCTCTCTGTCTTTCCAAAGGGCCTTATGGGGGAATTGTCTTCAGATGAGCATTCCCTGAGTGTGTGGTGTCGGTACGTGTGTGTCGACATGTCTGAGGTAAAAGGCTCCCCTAAGGAGGAGATGGAGCAAATGTGTGTGTGAGGGTGTCTCCATCGACAACGCCGACACCTGTTTGGATATGTGTAATTAAGTGCTAAGGTGAAATTATTGCACAAAAGATTAGAGAACAGACAGGGAATCTACCCATGTCTGTCCCTATGTCGCAGAGACCTTCAGAGTCTCTCAATGATCACTATCCAAAATAATAGACACTGATATCGACACGGAGTCTGACTCCAGTGTCGACTACGATAATGCAAAGTTACAGCCAAAATGGCAGAAAAGTATTCAATATATGATTATTGTAATAAAAGATGATTTGCATATCACTGATGACTCATCTGTCCCTGACACGAGGGTACACATGTTAAGGGGAAGAAAGCTGAGGTAAAATTCCCTCCTCTCATGATGAAAAAGAGCGGGAATCTCCAGACAAGAAGCTGCAGCTTCCCACAAAGAATTCTCAGGGAGTATCCTTCCCTTACTAGGGCCAGGATACGATGGGAATCTTCCCCTAGGGTGTCACGTTTGCCCAAAAGGTAGCCCTGACGTAACCGCTATCCTCAGGGATCCTGCAGATAGCGTGCACATTCTGGTACACTACTCAGACCGGCGATTGTGTCGGCATGGGTTTATAGCGCAGTGGCAGCGTGGACAGGTACCTTATCAGCAGAGATTGAGACCCTAGTATGTATATATATATATATATATATATATATATATATAGAGAGAGATATATATATATATTAAAGATGCTGTCTTAAGAGATATATATATATATATATATATATATATATAAAACATGCCAAAGAGACATGAGTCTACTGGGTCCTAGAGTCAAAGCTATGTCGATTTCTGCTTGACGTGTCCTGTAGAATATGCAATGGACAGATGATGCCGACTTAAGAGGCATATGGAAGGCTGAGGATTGTGTGGAGAAGGGTTCTCGGACCTGGTCTCCACAGCTATAGCTGGTAATTCTGATATTTTGCCTTATATTCCTGCACAGCCTAGGAAAGCACGACATTATCAAATGCAGCCTTTCGAACAAAGAAACAAGAAAGTCTGAGGTGCGTCCTTTCTTGCCAGAGGCAGGGGCAGAGGAAAGAAGCTGCACAACACAGCTAGTTCCCAGGAACAGAAGTCCTACCCGGCCTCTACAAAATCCACTGCATGTCGCTGGGGCTCCACAGGCGGAGCTAGGCCCGGTGGGGGCACGCCTTCGTAAGTTCAGCCACAAGTGGGTTCACTCCCTGTTAGATCCCTGGGCAATAGAAATTGTGTCTCAGGGATACAAGCTGGACTTTGAGGAGATGCCCCCTCACCGACGGCCCTGCCGGCTTCCCCCCACGAGAGGGAAATAGTGTTAACTGCAATTCACAAATTGTATCTTCAACAGGTGGTGGTCAAGATTCCCCTCCTTCAACAAGGAGGGGGTTATTATTCGACCATGTTGTAGTCCCGAAACCGGACGGTTCGGTCAGACCCATATTGAATTTAAAATCCCTGAACATATACCTGAAAAGGTTCAAGTTCAAGATGGAATCGCTAAGAGCGGTCATTGCAAGCCTGAAAGGGGGAGATTTTATCGTGACTCTGGACATAAAGGATGCATACCTTCATGTCCCCATTTTTCCACCTCATCAGGTGTACCTCAGAATTGCGGTACGGGATTGTCATTACCAATTTCAGACGTTGCCGTTTGGTCTCTCCACGGCCCCGAGAATATTCACCAAGGTAATGGCGGAAATGATGGTGCTCCTGCGGAAGCAAGGTGTCACTATTATCCCGTACGTGGACGATCTCCTCATAAAAGCGAGATCAAGAGAGCAGTTGCTGCACAGCGTATCACTTTCTCTGGAAGTGTAACGGCAACACGGCTGGATTCTATATATTCCAAAGTCGCAGTTGGTTCCTACAGCTCATCTGCCTCTCCTGGGCATGATCCTAGACACAGACCAGAAAAGGGTTTATCTCCCGATAGAGAGAGCTCAGGAGCTCATGACACTGGTCAGGAATCTATTAAAACCAAAACACGAGTCCTGGGAAGGATGGTGGCATCATACGAGGCCATTCCCTTCGGCAGGTTCCATGCGAGGACCTTCCAATGGGACTTACTGGACAAGTGGTCCGGATCACATCTTCAGATGCATCAGTTAATCACCCTATCCCCCAGGGCCAGGGTGTCACTCCTGTGGTGGCTGCAGAGTGCTCACCTTCTCGAAGGTCGCAGATTCGGCATTCAGGACTGGATCCTGGTGACCACGGACGCTAGCCTCCGATGGTGGGGAGCAGTCACACAGGGAAGAAATTTCCAAGGGCTGTGGTCAAGTCAGGAGACTTGCCTTCACATCAACATCCTGGAACTAAGGGCCATATACAACGCCCTACGTCAAGTGTAGTCCCTGCTTCGCGACCAACCGGTTCTGATTCAGTCAGACAACATCACCGCAGTGGCTCATGTAAACCGCCAAGGCGGCACAAGGAGCAGGGTGGCGATGGTAGAAGCCACCAGAATTCTTCGCTTGGCGGAGAATCACGTAAGCGCACTGTCAGCAGTGTTCATTCCGGGAGTGGACAACTGGGAAGCAGACTTCCTCAGCAGGCACGACCTCCACCCGGGAGAGTGGGGACTTCATCAAGAAGTATTCACGCAGATTGCAAGTCGGTGGGAACTGCCACAGGTGGACATGATGGTATCCAGCCTCAACAAAAAGCTGCAGAGATATTGCGCCAGGTCAAGAGACCCTCAGGCGATAGCTGTGGACGCACTGGTGACACCGTGGGTGTTCCAGTCGGTCTATGTATTTCCTCCTCTTCCTCTCGTACCCAAGGTGCTGAGAATCATAAGAAAAAGAGGAGTGAGAACAATACTCATTGTACCGGATTGGCCAAGAAGGACTTGGTATCCAGATCTGCAAGAAATGCTCACAGAGGTCCCGTGGCCTCTGCCTCTAAGATAGGACTTGTGCAACAGGGGCCCTGTCTGTTCCAAGACTTACCGCAGCTGCGTTTGGCGGCATGGCGGTTGAACGCCGGATCCTAGCAGAAAAAGGCATTCCGGATGAGGTCATTCCTACGCTGATAAAGGCTAGGAAGGATGTGACGGCTCAACATTATCACCGTATATGGCGAAAATATGTGGCTTGGTGTGAGGCCAGGAATGCCCCTACGGAGGAATTCCAGCTGGGCCGTTTCCTTCACTTCCTACAGTCGGGAGTGACTTTGGGCCTTAAATTGGGTTCCATTAAGGTTCAGATTTCGGCCTTATCCATTTTCTTTCATAAAGAACTGGCTTCTCTGCCTGAAGTTCAGACGTTTGTAAAGGGAGTGCTGCATATTCAGCCCCCTTTTGTGCCTCCAGTGGTACCTTGGGATCTTAACGTGGTGTTGAGTTTCCTGAAATCACACTGGTTTGAACCACTCAAAACGGTGGAATTGAAATATCTCACGTGGAAGGTGGTCATGCTATTAGCCTTGGCTTCGGCTAGGCGTGTGTCAGAATTGGCGGCTTTGTCACATAAAAGCCCTTATCTGGTTTTCAATGCGGATAGAGCAGAATTGCGGACCCGCCCACAATTTCTGCCGAATGTGGTTTCATCCTTTCATATAAACCAACCTATTGTGGTGCCTGTGGCTACTACTGACTTGGAGGATTCCGAGTCACTGGATGTGGTCAGGGCTTTGAAGGTTTATGTAGCCAGAACGGCTAAGGTCAGGAAAACAGAATCTTTGTTTATCCTGTATGCTTCCAACAAGCTTGGGGCGCCTGCTTCAAAGCAAACTATTGCTCGCTGGATCTGAAACACGATTCAGCAGGCTCATTCTGCGGCTGGGTTGGCGCTGTCTAAATCAGTTAAGGCCCATTCCACAAGGAAGGTGGGCTCTTCTTGGGCGGCTGCCCAAGGGGTCTCGGAATTACAGCTTTGCCGAGCGGCTACTTGGTCAGGTTCAAACACCTTTGCAAAGTTCTACAAGTTTGATACCCTGGCTGAGTAGGACCTTGTGTTTGCTCGTTCGGTGCTGCAGAGTCATCCGCACTCTCCCGCCCGTTTGGGAGCTTTGGTATAATCCCCATGGTCCTTACGGAGTCCCCAGCATCCACTAGGACGTTAGAGAAAATAAGATTTTACTTACCGGTAAATCTATTTCTCGTAGTCCGTAGTGGATGCTGGGTGCCCGTCCCAAGTGCGGACTTCTTCTGCAATACTTGTATATACAGGTTGAGTATCCCATATCCAAGTATTCCGAAATACGGAATATTCCGAAATACGGACTTTTTTGAGTGAGATAGTGAAACCTTTGTTTTTTGATGGCTCAATGTACATAAACTTTGTTTAATACACAAAGTTATTAAAAATATTGTATTAAATGACCTTCAGGCTGTGTATATAAGGTGTATATGAAACATAAATGAATTGTGTGAATGTAGACACACTTTGTTTAGTGCCCAAAGTTATAAAAAATATTGGCTAAAATTACTTTCAGGCTGTGTGTACAAGGTGTATATGTAACATAAATACATTCTGTGCTTAGATTTAGGTCCCATCACCATGATATCTCATTATGGTATCTGATTATTCCAAAATACGGAAAAATCCGATATCCAAAATACCTCTGGTCCCAAGCATTTTGGATAAGGGATACTCAACCTGTAGTTATTGCTTAAATAAGGGTTATGTTATAGTTGCATCAGGGTTTATCTGATGTTCTGTGATTGTTCATACTGTTAACTGGGTAAAGTTATCACAAGTTATACGGTGTGATTGGTGTGGCTGGTATGAGTCTTACCCTGGATTCCCACAATCCTTTCCTTGTACTGTCAGCTCTTCCAGGCACAGTTTCTCTAACTGAGGTCTGGAGGAGGGACATAGAGGGAGGAGCCAGAGCACACCAGAATCTAAATTCTTTCTTAAAGTGCCCATGTCTCCTGCGGAGCCCGTCTATTCCCCATGGTCCTTACGGAGTCCCCAGCATCCACTACGGACTACGAGAAATAGATTTACCGGTAAGTAAAATCTTATTTTTACTAAACCTTTTATTAAGAGATCAAGAAGCATCTGTGGTATTTTTACCATTCTACACTGGGGAGGAGAGAGTGGATTAACTTTACCCCATAACCCTATGCCCAGAGATATTAGGATCAACCCCATGGTGCGATTTTCTTTTAAGGAAACAGGGCTCACCTTTTCCAGCCAGTCTTGTTTTGGAAGGGGGACCACACACTCTGAGATTTCCTGTTATAATGGGACCATGCTAACTTATCATAGCCAGGTGCTGGTCGCGGCATTTGTGTGTGGGACCATTCACATTAGCTGTGTCCAGCCCAGGCTATGAGGGCTAGAGCATAGTTACATTAGTTAAAATTTTTGTTTCTTTATGGGAGAGCTGTGGGGAGGCAATCAATTTGCCGGCTGTTGAGATCCCAGCGGTCAGGATGCCGACAGCTGGAATCCCCACCGGAATCCCGACTGCCAACAGCCGGAAATGGGAAATGCTGTCTCACAGGGGCTATTCCCACTCCTGGGTGTCCACGACACCCATAGGGTGGGAATAGATCCTGTGGAGAGCATCCAAGCCCGCAGGGGGACTCTTAGCGTTCACCCCGCTTCCGTCATTCAGACGGCTGGGATGCCGCTGTAGGGATACTGACAGCCAGCGTTCTGCCCCCTAGGATTACATATGTATTCCAATTACTTCCATGGGACCTGTTTTGTCCCATAGAAGTAATCCATGCTGAAGGTCCTCATTATCAGCACATACAGTATCTTTTCCCTAGTGATCGAGTACCTGGCAATAGGAATAATGGAAGATATGGTCTTTAGAGTGCAACTTACACTCTGTCTTGTAAAGATCAGGACCTGTGTGCACAGAATATATGCAAGAATAGAAGTAATCTCTTGCTTACCGTAAACTAAACTGGTGTTGAGAATGTTATCTCATTTACAGAATAGTGTGTGCCAATGCATTCTGTGGTTCCATTAATGTCTTCCTGGCTTGTTGTCGAACATAGTTTCATGTTCCCTCCATTCTGAACCAATCACTTTTTCTTTTCAAATTTTATCAGCCTTTGATTTATTTTATTTTCATACAAGTGCTTCAAATTGTTATTGCCACAGCCTTATCAACATTCATCATATTGAGTGTAAAATGAACACGTAAAATATGAAGCATTTACTGTGAGATAAGAAGCTTGGTTGAAATTTTAGCCGGAAAGAGTTTAAGGCTGGACTTTAGCCGTGACATGTCAGCGTGGAGTACTATTCACTGTTGCACAATATCCACAAGGCATTTAGAAAGAAAGAAAAAAAAAAACCACACTCACACACAAAATAATGGGTTGATCTTCAGCAATCTCTGTTCAGAGCAGTCTCAGCTTTACACAATAATGCCTGCTGTCCTCTCCCTCACAGGCACAGACTCTGACAACTCCTCAGCAGAGTTTGCAGATACCAACCCACGGATCTCGGAGGTGGTGCTCACAGACCAGAAAACAATGGCTGATGAGGAGAGTGGTCCACAGGAGAATGGAGTAAAAAAGCATCGGTGAGTTTGTTTGTGGTTAAAAGTGACAACTTAAATGCCCGGAAGTAGAGAGAGAAAATGAGACAGAAAATTTTCACAAGAGTTGATGAGGAAGTTTCAATTTTTTCTAGTTTCTCTTCTCCAAAACAATTGTATGTTATTACACTATGATTAGGCAAACGATAGTTCTCCAGCTGTTGTAAAACTATAAGCCCCATTATGGCCTGTTCCTTGGACCTAGTTCAGTACTTTTTGCATGTTTGCTAACAGAAAAATGATTAATATGACCAAACTCTACAGCTAGGCACCACAGAGAGAGAAGTGACTGAACTGCTGCATATTTATTAACGCCAATATATCATTCTATAGCTTTTTTTTTCTTCACTTTTTGTGCTGCGTGTGTTATATAACATGTTTGGTTTTTTTTACCCCTTTTTTGCTATGGGAAAAATAAATGGGAATTGTTGGAAAACATCATGTGATGATATAAATGTATTCATGAATGAGGTACACAGTACAGCATTTATACAAAGGCTAGAACATAACTATTTAAGGTTTTGTAGTCTTTGTGTTAAGATACATAAACTAGTTTTATGCAAATGCATTTTAATTTCTGGAGTACACTTTCCAAATTAAAGGTGTGAGAATGCCCACTGTTCTCATCTCACTGTGTGGACTATTTTTTGGTAATCATGGCAGTGCTGCTACTTTTTCATTTTGTAACAAAAGTATCTATGTACTAAAATTAATTCTCAGGGACAGCGGTAGCAAGAACTGCTGTCCATGTAAGTTACATACCGGTCACATCGGAGGGGTCTTGCATATTTGCGAATGTCTCCTCCTGAGAAGTCCGGTATCGGATAGAGGCTGTGGGAGAGGGATTGTAAGATCCCTTTCCTTTGAGAGAACCTCCATTTGTACATAGCGGTCAGACAGTAGCCCCCATTAATAATAATGGGCACTGCGGTGTGCAGCATTAATTTGCCATTTGCAGGATATTTCTGTGAAGTTTCCTGCATTCAGTTGTGAGAGGAGGAGGTACTACTTACCTGAGCCCAGGCTGGTTGGAGGAGCCCAGCAGAAGCCCTGGTTAGCTGCTCTTCTGGCTGCTGCATAACAGTGCAGCAGCACATTTGGCGCTCAATCCCTATAGGTGTTACTGTTGTAACCATGTGCTGTGAGACGCAGACAAATGTATCTCATTTCTATAATGACATGTTTGATCACACAGTTGTGTATTGCCAAGTTTAGAGCACAGTAAAGATCACATTGTTTCAACACTAAATTAATATGAGTATTCTGTACACCACAGCACATAGTTACAATTACAATAACGAGTAACACCTATAGGGACTGAGCGCTATACTCATTGTGTATTTATTCAACTATCCAGCTCAGTAAGTTGGACAGTCTTGCTAGATAATAGCAGCACTCCCAATACCACCCGGTTACACCCCAGTGCGCAGTTTCTACCCATTCTCTATATACACCTTAAAATGAAAACTTTCTTATATGAAACAAGAAAGTAATATGTTTTTCTGACGTAACTTTCTACTGCTGACAACAATCATCTATACATTACAGAAAACGGAACCACATGTGGTGAAGCTAATCTTTTAAAGCACAAAAAAATGTAAGGTGCTAGCCATAACGTGTCCGTTATGCTAGCTGTGACATCTGTGATCTCTCTAATCATGGATCCACCAAAAAGCGATCTGTACATATCAGTTACTGTATGTAAGATTTGCCGGCCAGTTACAAGTTTTGGTTTTCCTGCTGCTTAATAAAGTACAAATACATCAGCTATTTCACTAGAATACATTATTATCATTATTATTTGTTATTTAGAAACCCCACTAGGGGTTGGGATTTTGAGACTGGCAGTGAAGATGGCAGTGGTCCAAATCCTGACTGCGGTTTTCCGTCAGGTGGTCATCCCGACAGAGGTTCAGCAGCAAACTAACACTTACCCTCCATGCCCACAGCCTAACCCTCCCCTGCCTCAGCCTAACCCTAAACCTCCCTCCCCGCAGCCTTAAACCTAACCCTCCCCCTACAGCCTAACCCTAAGCCTCCTGAGCATAATTGCGTTCGGGATCCTGACGGTTGGTATGCCAGTGCCAGCATTCTGATAGGTGTCGGGATTCCGGCGCCGGCATCTTGGCCGTTGGGGTCCCGAACTCCGGCATTGTGACTACTTCCTCCCACTAGTTACTAACCCGTCAAAATGACGTAACAACATAACAGTAATTTCTCTAACGTCCTAGTGGATGCTGGGGACTCCGTCAGGACCATGGGGGAATAGCGGCTCCGCAGGAGACAGGGCACAAAAGCAAGCTTTTAGGATCACATGGTGTGTACTGGCTCCTCCCCCTATGACCCTCCTCCAAGCCTCAGTTAGGTTTTTGTGCCCGGCCGAGAAGGGTGCAATCTAGGTGGCTCTCTTAAAGAGTTACTTAGAAAAAGTTTTTAGGTTCTTTATTTTCAGTGAGTCCTGCTGGCAACAGGCTCACTGCATCGAGGGACTTAGGGGAGAGATTTTCAACTCACCTGCGTGCAGGATGGATTGGATTCTTAGGCTACTGGACATAGCTCCAGAGGGAGTCGGAACACAGGGCTCGCCCTGGGGTTCGTCCCGGAGCCGCGCCGCCGACCCCCCTTGCAGACGCTGAAGATGAAGAGGTCCGGAACCAGGCGGCAGAAGACTCTCAGTCTTCATCAGGTAGCGCACAGCACTGCAGCTGTGCGCCATTGTTGTCAGCACACTTCACACAGCGGTCACGGAGGGTGCAGGGCGCTGGGGGGGGGCGCCCTGGGCAGCAATGTATAATACCTGTATGGCGAAAAATACATCACATATAGCCCTTGAGGTTATATGGATGTATTTAACCCCTGCCAGATATCTAAAACTCCGGAGAAGAAGCCCGCCGAAAAGGGGGCGGGGCCTATTCTCCTCAGCACACAGCGCCATTTTCCCTCACAGAAAGGCTGGTGGGAAGGCTCCCATGCTCTCCCCTGCACTGCACTACAGAAACAGGGTTAAAACAGAGAGGGGGGGCACTGATTTGGCGATATGTATATATATTAAAATGCTATAAGGGAGGAACACTTATATAAAGGTTGTCCCTGGATAATTATAGCGTTTTGGTGTGTGCTGGCAAACTCTCCCTCTGTCTCCCCAAAGGGCTAGTGGGTCCTGTCCTCTATCTGAGCATTCCCTATGTGTGTGCTGTATGTCGGTACGTGTGTGTCGACATGTATGAGGAAAATATTGGTGAGGAGGCGGAGCAAATTGCCTGTAATGGTGATGTCACTCTCTAGGGAGTCGACACCGGAATGGATGGCTTATTTATGGAAATTACGTGACAATGTCAACACGCTGCAAGCCGGTTGACGACATGAGAGGGCCGGCGAACAAATTAGTATCTGTCCAGGCGTCTCAAACACCGTCAGGGGCTGTAAAATGCCCATTTACCTCAGTCGGTCGACACAGACCCAGACACGGACACTGATTTCAGTGTCGACGGTGAAGAAACAAACGTATTTTCTTTTAGGGCCACACGTTAAGGGCAATGAAGGAGGTGTTACATATTTCTGATACTCCAAGTACCACAAAAAAGGGTATTATATGTGAGGTGAAAAAACTACCTGTAGTTTTTCCTGAATCAGATAAATTAAATGAAGTGTGTGATGATGCGTGGGTTTCCCCCGATAGAAAATTATTGGCGGTATACCTTTTCCCGCCAGAAGTTAAGGCGCGGTGGGAAACACCCCTCAGGGTGGATAAGGCGCTCACACGCTTATCAGAACAAGTGGCGGTACCATCTACGGATAGGGCCGTACTTAAGGAGCCAGCTGATAGGAGGCTGAAAAATATCCTAAAAAGTATACACACACATGCTGGTGTTATACTGCGACCAGCGATCGCCTCAGCCTGGATGTGCAGAGCTGAGGTGGCTTGGTCGGATTCCCTGACTAAAAATATTGATACCTTTGACAGGGACAGTATTTTATTGACTATAGAGCATTTAAAGGATGCATTTCTATATATGCGAGATGCGCAGAGGGATATTTGCACTCTGGCATCAAGAGTAAATGCGATGTCCATATCTGCAAGAAGATGTTTATGGACACGACAGTGGTCAGGTGATGCAGATTCCAAACGGCACAAAGATGTATTGCCGTATAAAGGGGAGGAGTTATTTGGGGTCGGTCCATGGGACCTGGTGGCCAGGGCAACTGCTGGAAAATCCACCGTTTTTTACCCTAAGTCACATCTCTGCAGAAAAAGACACCGTCTTTTCAGCCTCAGTCCTTTCGTCCCTATAAGAGTCATATCTGCCCAGGGATAGAGGAAAGGGAAGAAGACTGCAGCAGGCAGCCCATTCCCAGGAACAGAAGCCCTCCACCGCTTCTACCAAGTTCTCAGCATGACGCTGGGACCGTACAGGACCCCTGGATCCTACAAGTAGTATCCAAGGGGTACAGATTGGAATGTCGAGAGGTTTCCCCCCTCGCAGGTTCCTGTAGTCTGCTGTACCAATGTCTCCCTCCGACAGGGAGGCAGTATTGAAAACAATTCACAAGCTGTATTCCCAGCAGGTGATAATAAAATTACCCCTCCGACAACAAGGAAAGGGGTATTACTCCACACTATATGGTGGTACTGAAGGCTAGGTGAGACCTATTCTAAATCTGAAAAATTTGAACACTTACAAGGGTTCAAATCCAGATGGAGTCACTCAGAGCAGTGATAGCAAAGAACAAGGGGACTATATGGTGTCCCGGGACATCAGGGATGCTTACCTCCATGTCCCAAAATTTGCCTTTTCTCACCAAGGGTACCTCAGGTTCGTGGTACAGAACTGTCACTATCAGTTTCAAGACGATGCCGTTGGATTGTCCAAGGCACCCCGGGTCCTTACCAAGGTAATGACCGAAAGGAGGATTCGTCTTCAAAGAAAATGGACGACCTCCTGATAAGAACAAGGTCCAGAGAACAGTTGGAGGTCGGAGTAGCACTATCTCAAGTAGTTCTACGACAGCACGGGTGGATTCTAAATATTCCAAAACCGCAGTTGTTCCGACGACACGTCTGCTGGTCCTAGGGATGATTCTGGACACAGTCCAGGAAAAGGTGTTTCTCCCAGAGGAGAAAGCCAGGGAGTTATCCGAGCTAATCGGGATCCTCCTAATGCATCATTGCACAAGAGTCCTGGTAAAAAATGGTGGCTTATTACGAAGCGCTTCCATTCGGCAGATTTCACGCAAGAACTCTTCAGTGGGATCTGCTGGACAAATGGTCCGGATCGCATCTTCAGATGCATCAGCGGATAACCCTATATCCAAGGACAAGGGTGTCTCTCCTGTGGTGATTACAGAGTGCTCATCTTCTAGAGGGCCGCAGATTCGGCATTCAGGATTGGATGCTCGTGACCACGGAGGCCAGCCTGAGAGGCTGGGGAGCAGTCACACAAGGAGTGTGATCAAGTCTGGAGAATTCTCTCCACATAAATATACTGGAGCTAAGAGCAAATTTATAATGCTCTAAGCTTAGCAAGACCTCTGCTTCAAGGTCAGCCGGTATTGATCCAGTGGGATAACATCACGGCAGTCGCCCACGTAAACAGAAAGGGCGGCACAAGAAGCAGGAGGGCAGTGGCAAAACTGCAAGGATTTTTCGCTAGGCGGAAAATCATGTGATAGCACTGTCAGCAGTGTTCATTCCGGGAGTGGACGACTGGGAAGCAGACTTCCTCAGCAGGCACGACCTCCACCCGGGAGAGTGGGAACTTCATCGGGAAGTTTTCCGCATGATTGTGAACCGTTGGGAAAGACCAAAGGTGGACATGATGGCGTCCCGCCCGAACAAAAAATGGGACAGGTATTGCGCCAGGTCACGAGACCTTCAGGCGATAGCTGTGGACGTCCTGGTAACACCGTGGGTGTAACAGTCGGTGTATGTGTTCCCTCCTCTGCTTCTCATAACCAAGGTATTGAGAATTATAAGACATAGAGGAGTAAGAACTATACTCGTGGCTCCGGATTGGCCAAGAGGGACTTGGTAAACGGAACTTCAAGAGATGCTCACAGAGGACTAATGGCCTCGGGAGCTAAGAAGGGATTTGCTTTCAGCAAGTACCATGTCTGTTCCAAGAGGAACCGTGGCATCGGCCTTTAAGAAAGGACCTGCTCCAGCAGGGACCTTGTCTGTTCCAAGACTTACCGCGACTGCGTTTGACGGCATGGCGGTTTGAACGCCGGATCCTAAGGGAAAAGGCATTCCGGAAGAGGTCATACCTACCCTGGTCAAAGCCAGGAAGGAGGTGACCGCACAACGTTATCACCACATGTGGTAAAAATATGTTGCGTGGGTGAGGCCAGGAAGGCCCCACGAAAAAATTTCAACTAGGTCGATTTCTGCACTTCCTGCAAACAGGAGTGTCTATGAGCCTCAAATTGGGGTCCATTAAGGTTCAAGTTTCGGCCCTATAGATTTTCTTCCAGAAAGAATTGGCTTCAGTTCCTGAAGTCCAGACGTTTGTCAAGGGAGTATTGCATATACAGCCCTTGTGTGCCTCCAGTGGCACCGTGGGATCTCAACGTAGTGTTGGGATTCCTCAAATCATATTGGTTTGAACCACTCAAATCTGTGGATTTGAAATATCTCACATGGAAAGTGACCATGCTGTTGGCCCTGGCCTCGGCCAGGCGATTGTCAAAATTGGCGGCTTTGTCTTACAAAAGCCCATATTTGATTTTCCATTCGGGACAGGGCAGAACTGCGGACTCGTCCCCAGTTTCTTCCTAAGGTGGTGTCAGCGTTTCACCTGAAACAACCTATTGTGGTGCCTGCGGCTACTAGGGACTTGGAGGACTCCAAGTTGCTAGACGTTGTCAGGGCCCTGAAAAAAAAAAAAAAATATATATATATATATATATATATATATATATATATATATATATATATAAAATTCCAGGACGGCTGGAGTCAGAAAGTCTGACTTGCTGTTTATATTGTAGGCACCCAAAAAGCTGGGTGCTCCTGCTTCTAAGCAGACTATTGCTCGTTGGATTTGTAGTACAATTCAGCTTGCACATTCTGTGGCAGGCCTGCCACAGCCAAAATCTGTAAATGCCCATTCCACAAGGAAGGTGGGCTCATCTTGGGCGGCTGCCCGAGGGGTCTCGGCTTTACAACTTTGCCGAGCTGCAACTTGGTCAGGGGCAAACACGTTTGCTAAATTCTACAAATTTGATACCCTGGCTGAGGAGGACCTGGAGTTCTCTCATTCGGTGCTGCAGAGTCATCCGCACTCTCCCGCCCGTTTGGGAGCTTTGGTATAATCCCCATGGTCCTGACGGAGTCCCCAGCATCCACTAGGACGTTAGAGAAAATAAGATTTTACTTACCGATAAATCTATTTCTCATAGTCCGTAGTGGATGCTGGGCGCCCATCCCAAGTGCGGATTGTCTGCATTACTTGTACATAGTTATTGTTACAAAAAAATCGGGTTATTATTGTTGTGAGCCATCTTTTTTAGAGGCTACTTCATTGTTATCATACTGTTAACTGGGTTCAAATCACAAGTTGTACGGTGTGATTGGTGTGGCTGGTATGAGTCTTACCCGGGATTCAAGATCCTTCCTTATTGTGTACGCTCGTCCGGGCACAGTACCTAACTGAGGCTTGGAGGAGGGTCATAGGGGGAGGAGCCAGTACACACCATGTGATCCTAAAAGCTTGCTTTTGTGCCCTGTCTCCTGCGGAGCCGCTATTCCCCCATGGTCCTGACGGAGTCCCCAGCATCCACTACGGACTATGAGAAATAGATTTATCGGTAAGTAAAATCTTATTTTCAGTAGGCGCCCGAATGGAGAAACACTTGAATAACTCTGTCGGGCGCCATCTAGTGGCTTGCCGGTGCGCAAAACACTTGAACTCCCCCCATAGAGGCGAGGAGCAGTGTTAGCTTTTTATTATATAGGATAAAGGTTCTGCATAGCTATGCAGTATAAGGGGAACAGACAGACAACAAGATGCATATATACAGACTAATACAAATAGTTTAGATATTCACATAGATGCATAAATACAGTGTGTGGTTAGCATATTTCTGTAGAGAAGATGTAGAGGAATGGCCCTACTCATATGGGCTTTCATACATGTCAAAGTGGCATTACTGTACATTACATTAGTAATACTAATATATGTAAAGCGGGTGGTATTCAGTATGCCGGCTGTTGGAATCCCGACGCTCAGTATACCGGCGCCGGAATCCCGACACCCGGCATACCGACAACTATTCTCCCTCTTAGGGGTCCACGACCACCCTGGAGGGAGAGGAAATAGGCCACCCTGCCCGCAGCGAGCCCACAAGGGGCTCATTTGTGCTCGCCCAGCTGTCTGAATGCTGACGGTCGGGATCCCGGCCGCCACCATACCATACTACACCCATGTAAAACCTATGATAAATGATACCTGCATAAATAATTCTGATTTTATTGCTTATATTTGAGGAGTTTTATTTTTTAAATGTGTGTTTTTAACTGATACCTGCTCCTTTCTCTACTGTAAATGACTGAGCTTCTGCACACTGCATAAGGGCACTATTATTTTCTGTAAACCAATACCGTTTAAACTTTGAAACTGAACTATTCAGGTAGATTTTACAACTTTCATCCAGCACAAAACTATAATTAAAGGGGACTTGTCACCAAATCTTCTGATGTGTTGATGTTTTCCCGTACTGTATAGTCAGAGGCGGAACTCCGAGAGGCAACGGAGTCGGCTGCAGCCGGGCTCCTGGCCTAAAGGGGGCATCTCGCCTCCGTTGTCTCAGGTCTGTGCCGGCCGTAATGAGTCAGACTGACTCATGCCTGTATGCGCGTCGGCCACAATGTCCCTCCAGCGCTCACCTCTTCTGCGCGGTTGCAGTGGCTGTAGGACTTGGAAGAGGAGTTGCGGCTGCTGCGGGAGGGGGGGACACGTGCGAGGCACCGCATACGCACCCACAGGGGTTTCTGAGTACCTTGAAACCCCCCCCGCCCGCCGAAGCATTGGCGCAGCTGATCAAGTGGAGCTCGACTGAGACGGCTGCCTGAATCTAATGCAGGGGGAGCCGCAGCGAGCAGCTCTTCTCCTGCAGTAACTTCCTATGGGGCTCTTTCTCCGTACTGGTCTGCAGGAAAGACAGCGCTCAAACTGTATGGTGCATGCAGTGGTGCTGGAGCCCGGGCAGGTTGCTTGTGTATGTGAAGGGGGGGATGTGTCTATTATAAATTATTGTTGCCGCTTATATTTGCTAGATGAGGGAGGGGGATTGGTGGAAATATGTATATGTGTGGGTGGAGAGATGGGATCTACAATAGACGACTGTTGTCTATATTTGCTGGGATGGTAGTACTGGGGGTGGGGGGATCTATAATTATTGCAACAGTCAATATTTGCAGGGGTGGTGGGCTATTATGATTGCAGCAGCCTATATTTTCTGTAATGCATATGTGTGTGGGGCGGCAAATGCATGTGTGCTATATATACTGTGTGTGTATAAATATATATATATACTATATATTTTTTTTTTTTATTTAGAGACACACATATATGTGTATTCATGTGTCTATTACTGCACACACACACATGGAAAACTTAACTCCCCCATAAAAATCCTGCATTTGCCCCTGCGAGGCGGTGTTGTGATTAGAAGAGGCAAAACCGTGCTCGCCTCGGATTCACTCTGGTCTGCCCCCCCCCCCCCCCGTCAGACCTCCGTTGCTTCATCTCCCCCCGTTTCCCCTTTGCTAAGTCCTTCTGCCCAATTGGATCCCTCCCAGCACCCACGCAGCAGCACACAGCACACGTCAGCCCACGCATGCGCAGATTGGATTCCGGGTCAGTAAACTCAAAGTCCTATCATCACAAAGAACAGCTCTTACCGCAAGAACTGTCCTTTGGAATTTTCTTCAAGCATACGCTGATATGCTTGCAAAGAATGGCGGACATAGTTATAGTTGACAAGATAACTATTCTCTCTTGCTCTCTCACTCTCGCTCTCTCTTGCTATCTCGCTCTCTCTAGATAGATAGATAGATAGATAGATATATATTTTTTTTTTGTCTAAATACAGGGGGGGGGCACCAATATTTATCTTGCCTCCGGGCGTCTTGGATGAACTTACACCACTGAGTATAGTGCCTTTGCACTCTGCTGCATGCTAGTACAGGATTTTCCAGTAGCTGTCGATTTATTCATGCTGATGAAGTTTGTCATCTGCTTATCTGTAAATACTGCACAAATAATAATAATATAAGCAAATTTCAGTGCAGCATAATGACTAGGATTGCTGTCGCACACCGCTAGGGTCATTGATAGTCATTGATCCCTTTTATGCATTGATTTAGTCTTACAAAATTAACCCTAGTGTGTGTTCGTTAATATAAGGCCAAATGTAATAGAGTGCGAGTTTGCACTGATGTGCAAGTTAAGCGCTAAACTTGCACATTTTGCAAACTCAAATAATATAATTGGTTGCACGGTAACATGCAAACCCGCAGTAGCAAAACTCGCATACAGTGTCACAGTGTCACATAGATAAGGATAATAAGTGTCACGACAATCTCGCAAATTCACATACTAAGCCTCAATCAGTTAGAGAATAGTGCTCCAGACGGGAGGTATTCCACCTATCCCACTTGCTGAAGTAATGGGGCAGGGTCCCTCTAGACCTATGTGTAAACCTCTCATGTCCTGACACCTCATTCACTAGAGCTCGCCAATTGTACACATTAGGGGAAGAAGTAGCAAACCAATTACGCGCTATAATCACCTTAGCTAAGGTAGTCGGGCAAAGAACATATTTGTACAATGCCAGGCAGTAGGATTCCTCTAAGTCTAGCGCAAACATGCATAGTGTAGGAGAGAGGGGGGGCAGCGTAGGTTCAGTGAGCAGAATGTCCGACCAAACTGCTTCCCAAAAGGCATATACAGTGGGGCACAGCCATAATAAATGCCAAAAGGTAGCTTCAGGGGCACCACATCTTGGGCAGGTACTACCAGGCCATAGACCTGCTTTACATAAAGAAACTGGAGTTCTATACGTCCTATGCAAAACAAAGAAATAAACCTGCTGGTATTTGACACACTGAGTAGTATATTTAGGAGAGCACAACACCTGGAGCCATTGGTCATCTGTAAGTGAGCCAATATGTTGCTCCCACTTAAGTATAAGTTGGTCAAATATATTCGGCCAGATGTGGGCATTAAGACTACCATATAAAATGGAAACTTGGTGACTTGTACCCAAATTCATAACCATGTCTTTAATCAGGGAATCAGAAATGGACGGAGGCGAGGCCCCAAACTGTGCCTGCACACCGCATGGCGGAGCTGTAGATAGCGATAGAAGGATCTATTGGATATTTCAAGCTCCTCCTGCAGTTATGTGAAAGATTTGAAAACACCATTATCATACAGTTGTGAAACTGTGGTAAGGCCCGCCCCAATCCATATGTTGTCCTGTGAGAGCTGCAATAACTCCCTATACGCTGGGTTGAACCAAAGTGGCGTGTCAGAATCTGTACCTCGCCATGCATAGTAGGAGTGAGTTTGGCGCCATACAAGTAGCGACTGACGGAGTAAAGGAGGAAGACCAGCAGTAGAAAAGGCAGAGAGAAGGAACTGGACAGGGGAGAAGTGAGACCCCACATACTCGGCAAAGAATCTCTCAAACGTGGGACTATCCCTACTGGGAATCCAATTAGACAAATGTGCTAGTTGAGCAGCTAGATAATAGGCCCGGAGATTGGGAAAGCCCAAACCTTCATCCAATTTAGCCCTAACCAGAGCTCTCAGGGCAACCCTAGGCGTTTTGTCGCCCCAAACAAAAGAGGAAAGCACACTATCAATGCTAGTGAAAATTTTCTTGAGGATATAAGTAGGAGAGTGCTGCAATAGATAAAGATATTTTGGTTGTATCACCATCTTGATCAAGTTAATGCGACCCGTGACAGTAAGGGGAAGCTTCTTCCATACATGAATCCGTCGCTTCAGATCCACCGTGACCTGGTCAATGTTTTGATGTACAAAAGACTTAACATTAGGAGTGATCCAGACACCAAGATACTGAAAGCGAAGGGTCCAGGTCAAGGAGGACACAATAGGCAATGGGTCAGGAAGAATACCAGATATGGGAAAGACATTAGATTTATTCCAGTTGTTAGTCAGGCCGGAATAGAGGCCAAATGTATCAACAATACCTAGAAGGGAGGTCAGGGAAGCATGAGGGTCTCTGAGAAACAAAAGCATGTCATCGGCATATAATGCAATAACATCCTCATGTCTGTCAATAGTAAAAAATGGGGATGTTACATAGCCATTGACAGATATTCGAGCCACGGGGGAGGAATAGAGTAATTGTACCCAGCGTATGAATTTGGGGCCAAAAGCAAATCGTCTAAGGACTTCCCACAAATACTCCCATTCCACAGAGTCGAAGGCCTTGGCAGCATCCAAGGAAACCACCACAGCCCCCGGCTCGGGCTGGTCCCCCATCTGCAGGTGACAAAACAGTCGTCTCAAATTTTGGAGAGTGGACTTGCCTGGCATAAATCCTGTCTGATCATCATGAATGATCGAAGTGATAACACTATTGAGTCTAAGTGCCAGAATTTTGGCCAAAATCTTGACATCAGTAGGTAGCAATAAGATTGGGCGGTAGGATTCTGGGGCTGTAGGGTCCTTACCTGGTTTGAGGATCACCACAATAATAGCTTCGGACATAGAGGGAGGCAAACGAGCACCCTCCAACAAGGCATTAAAGAGAGTCAAAAGATAGGGGACAAAGTATGCACGATATTGTCTATAGACTTCAACCGGTATACCGTCGCTACCCGGGGCCTTTTTATTAGGGAAGGAGGCAATAGCTGCCTCAACTTCCTCTGGAGTGATATTAGCATCTAAAAAATCCATAGATTGTTGGGACAACTGCGGTAAGACAATACATGAAAGATATTGCTGTAGTTGACTGGAGGTATAAGTGACTTTAGAGGCATACAACGAGGAATAAAAGGACTGGAAAACCTGGGCTATTTCAGGAGTGGCATATACCATATCGCCCTGGGCATCACAGATCTGCTGAATGGAACCTCCAGTTCTCTCCCCCCGAGTTAGAAAAGCCAAGTAACTACCCCCCGTGTCCGATTGTGAATAGAGGGTATGCTGGGAGAAAAGTAATTTGCGCCTTGATTTATCAAGTAAGTGGTCAGACCAGGCTTTCCTGGCCAAATCCCACCTCACTCGGTCACCAAGGGTCTTAGTAGTAAGGTAAACAGACTCAGATTGGGAGCAGGCAAGCTCCAGGCGCACCTCCTCCTCCCTACTAGATTTCTTGACACTAGCTATTTGTCGTATGAAGGAGCCCCATAGCGAAGCCTTAAATGCATCATGTTTAACCAGTTGATCAGAACAGGACGCATTATGAACCTCAAAATCACTCCATTCACGAGCCAAGGCCTCATGATCAGTCAACAAGGTCAACCAAAAGGGATTCAATTTCCAAAGTTTAGCCCCACAGACAGGCACAGAATCTAGGGCCACCAGCAAGGGTGAGTGGTCCGAGATTCCCCTCTGTAGGTACTGGACATCTAGTATTCTAGTAGTGAGATCAGGGGAAACGAGGGCCAAATCTATTCTCAAGAACGTGTGAAAGCTGGCCGAGTGTCAAGAGTATTGTAGTTGTTTGGGGTGTCTCAACCTCCAAACATCCAGGAGCCCAAGCTCGGCAACCAGCCTCGCAAACGATGTGGGGGACGGGGAAGTAGAGGGGGGGGAAGCTCAGCCCACCGATCTAAAACTTTATCTAAAACATTATTGAAATCTCCGATGCAAAGGACCGGTGCTGATGGAGAAGTAGCAATAAACGACATTGCCTGTCGGAGTACTTCATTATTGTAGGGGGGGATATAAACAGCAAGTATATGCAAAAGTGTACGGTTAACATAGGCCCTAAGGAATACATACCTGCCATATTGGTCAATTTGGCTTTTGAACTAAATGGAAATTAACAGACTTCCGCAGCAAAACTGAAACCCCCCTGGAATTAGCAGAAAAGGTGGAATGATAGGAGAGACCAACCCAGGGCTTCCTGAGAGCCAAGGTTCTAGTACAAACCAAGTGCGTTTCGGAGAGGCATATGACATCTGCCTTATACTTCCTCACCTGTGATAGAACCAGAGCCCGCTTGATGCGGTCATTCAGGCCCCTCACATTCCAGCCGAGTATGCGGAGTCCATCAACCCCTGCAGCCATGAGTATAAGAAAGAAAGGACAGAAGGAGAAAAGAAGCAAGGGGCGAATATGGAGAGGCAGGAGAGGAGGAAAATCCAAGGCAAGCAGGGCACGTAACAGAGAGGAACCCAGAGTGTAGAGAAAGAAGGAGCAAAGGGACCACTGCGGCCCCCCTCCAGCAAGCAGGCAGAGCATCCGGAGACCAGAAGGCATATATAAGAAAAAACATAGACACATTGCAGTTCAAGAAAAAAAATAACAGTGACACATGGAGCAATACATATACAAGAAAAACAAACAAACCCGAAACTGCCCAAACCCCCCCCCCCCCCCCCCCCCCCTCCCTGCATATCCATCCCAAACTAGACACGCCTGGATCCCAAAAAACCCAACTAAACTAAGGCTGAAAACCTATAACAACCCCAGGGAGTGGAGACAAGTATTGCCTCTACAAAAAGGCTATATCCTAGCATTCAGCTCCTAAACTTAAAGATCGTCCCCGCTACATGAATAGCAGGAGTACAAAACCCGGCAAACAATGCGACCCCTGAGAGAGAAACAGTCCTCAGTTAGGGGCCCGAGGTCTACGCTCCAGCCAGGCCTCCGCCTCTTGAGGGGTATTGAAGAAGTGTGTGTAGCCATCATACACCACCCTTAAACGTGCCGGAAACAACATGGCATATTGGATTTGATGGTCACGAAGCTGCCTTTTGACCTGAAGGAACTGCGCACGCGACTTCTGGACATCTACGGCAAAGTTCGGATAAACAGAAATATCATGGTTGTCAAATTTCAAAGGACCCTGTGTGCGGGCCAGCCGCAGGACCGCATCCCGGTCCCTGTAGTGTAGGAAACGGGCTATGAAAGTGCGTGCAGGTGCGCCCGGGAGAGGAGCCCTGGCAGGCAATCTGTGCGCCCTCTCCACAGAAAACTGAGGACCAAAGTCATCGCGTTGAAATAATCGGAGAAGCCATGTTTCCAGGAAAGATTCTGGGGAGGAGCCCTCCGCTCTCTCCGAGAGGCCCACAAAGCGGACGTTATTACGACGCAGCCTTCCTTCAATATCAGAGAGCTTCGCCTTAACTGCCGACATCTGAGTTGTGAGATTAGAAACTGTATCTTTAAGAGGATTGGTGACGTCTTCTAGGTCGGAGATACGGTGCTCCGCCTCCCCCACCCATTCACGAATCTTTTGCATGTCATGTCTGATTAAAGTGATATCCACCTGTACTTGGCCGATTTTATCCATGACTCTGTGTTCGGACGTGGATATGGCCAAAAGAATTTGCTGCGTCGACTGGGACGTGTCATCCTCTCGAGGAGGTGTCCCCGAGGGGGAAGGGGGGGATGGGGGAGCAGCACCCCGGGTGGGTTGAGAGGAGGACTGAGAGCCTCTAGCATATTTTTCAAGCTTAGCAGCAGCGGTAGCAGCAGCAGCACTGCCCCCACGCACCATGACGGGACACGGGTGGAACACGGGGATGGAGGTAGAAGTAGCAATAACAAATAGAGGACTCCCGCAGTGATGATATAGAACAAACAATACGTGCTCACCATAGGCTGTAAAATCTTCAGGCTTCCAGAGTCTCACGTAGGTGAATGAACACAAGCAGGGAAAAGGAAATCTTTAGTGGCAGCAGTCAGGCTGTATAATCAGCAGTAGGCTTTCAAGTGGACCCTCATGGAGAGTAGTGTAGATAGGGAAGCGCCAACCAGCGGGTGGTCTTCTGTTTGCCGGCGGTCGGGCTCCCGGCGCTCAGTATACCGGCGCCGGGAGCCCGACAGCCGGAATACCGACAATTATTTTCCCTCGTGGGGGTCCACGACCCCCATAGAGGGAGAATAAAATAGTGTGGCGCGCGTAGCGCGCCACCGTGCCCGTAGCGTGGCGAGCGCAGCGAGCCCGCAAGGGGCTCATTTGCGCTCGCCAAGCTGTCGGTAAGCCGGCGGTCGGGCTCCCGGCGCCGGGATGCTGGTCGCCGGGAGCCCGACCGCCGGCCAGCCGTAGTGAACCCCAACCAGCAGTGTAGGTAGAGTAGGATAACTGCAGGTATCCAGGCAGCTCCGCAGGCAGAGTAGTGCAGACAGGGAGGCTCCGACCAGCAGTACAGGGAGGCAGGGGACGTGAGGAGGGACGGTCCGTGCAGATAGATGCACCCCCGCACTGTCAGCAACAATCACCGCCACACAGGGACATTCAGCCCGCCAGTCGCTAGGTGGAGGGAGACAGGGGCACACGCCGACCTCCGGATCAGCAGAAACAGCAGAGGGCACGGGTGAAGGGAGCTCCGGCCCAGCGCGTCCCCGGCCTCCGCTGTTAGTTCTCAATATGGCGCCGCCAGACGGAAGGAGTGAGGCAGAGCGGTGTAGGCCGCGATCCGTCCAGCGGCCGCCCAGGGCAGAAACACAGTCCCGCAGACCCCTCAAAATGTGCAGGGCCAAGAGACACAAAGGGTGAGCCAGGTCTGGAGCGATCACCAGCGGGGTAATCAGGATAAAGAAAGCAGGATAGACGGAGCTCTAACTCCTAGCTCCTTACTCCATGCTCGGCCAAGCCACGCCCCAAAGGCTCTCCTATCTTAACCATCACCAGGCTGTAGGACCGGTCCAAAAATATGGGTTAAAAAGGACGTAGGGCCCCCCCGTATTTTTTAAACCAGCACCGTGCTCCACTAGTTAAGGAGATAATGCCACAGCTGGGGGACACATTTATATAGGTCCCTGCAGCTGTGGCATTAAATACTCCACTAGTCACCCCTGGCCAGGGTTCCCTGGGGGAGTGGGGACCCCCCCAATAAAGTGGTCCCACCCGTCCAGCCACCCAAGTGCCAGGGATGAAGCTGCCACTCCTGGGCTGTGGGTGGCTACTTCATAGCTTCTTTGTGTAAAAAAATAAATAAAAAAAATATATATATATATATATATATATATATATATATATATATATATATATATATATATAAAATGTCTTTTTTCGTGGAACTACAAGTCCCAGCAAGCCTCCCCTGCATGTTGGTACTTGGAGGACCACAAGTACCAGCATGCGGGGCGTTAAAGGGCTCGCTGGTACCTGTATTTGCACAGAAAAAAAAACATTAAAAAAAGACACAGGATACACACACACAGTGACAGTATAACTTTATGAAAACATACTTGCACACTCACTTACATACAGACACACACACATACTTACCTACATCCCACGCAGCCATTCATGTCCCCCTTCACTAGTAGAATACTTAGGGTACCTGTAAAAAAAAAAAAAAAAAAAAATATATATATATGGGTGGTCTTCTGTTTGCCGGCGGTCGGGCTCCCGGCGCTCAGTATACCGGCGCCGGGAGCCCGACAGCCGGCATACCGACACTTATTTTCCCTCGTGGGGGTCCACGACCCCCATAGAGGGAGAATAAAATAGTGCCCGTAGCGTGGCGAGCGCAGCGAGCCCGCAAGGGGCTCATTTGCGCTCGCCAAGCTGTCGGTAAGCCGGCGGTCGGGCTCCCGGCGCCGGGATGCTGGTCGCCGGGAGCCCGACCGCCGGCCAGCCGTAGTGAACCCATATATATATATATATATATATATATATATATATATATATATATATATATATATATATATATAAATAATATACTCACCTATTTCCAGTGTAGATCAGTCCTCTTCAGTCCATGTAGGCATCCAGGGGTTTTAAAACAAACAAACTATGCATCAATCCGAACCAGCCGAACATACTGTAAGCCTTTTCCTGAATGACTGGTCCCTTCGTGACTTCTGTCACTTAGAGACCTGACAGTCGATCGGGGTGTACCACGTCATAGCGCTCTCCTGATTAGCATGCGCTCCTGGCCTGCCAATCAAGTGGAGCGCATAGTCTGTCTTGGGGGAAAAAAAAATCCCCATTATAGTCTATGGTGGAAAACTGCGGTCTGCCGCAGACTGCAAAGCTAATTGAGGTCACTCAATTAACCTTGCGTTCTGTGGTGTATATATATTTGTATATAAAACACAAAAAATACATAATATTATAAAAAATTAGATTCTTCAAGCACAGCATATGTTTCTAAATTGCCCTTTTTTAAGCTTTTAGTACCTCCAGTTGTATATAAAGGCCATTTAATTTTTATTCTTTTCCCAGTAAGACTCTCTAGTCTTTTGTGGAAAAAAACACTGTTTAATGAAGTGTTACTTAATATGACCTCTACAGGTATTAATCATAACAATAAAATTTCAGCCGTGGGTTGATAGCCTATGCTGCAATAGATGAGAAGCATTCAAGCTCTGTCTAAGGTGTCTTTTTGTGTGGATTTAATGCTGCCTGTGTCTGACAGGGGACTTTGACCTGTCAAATCAGTAGTCCCATCGTCACCTCTCTGCCAGACTTGTCATGATTTTCTTTTAGTACATTCTACACCCCCCTAGATAAATTATATATTCTCTCCGTTATTCCTAACACCCACCTGTCACAATTATGTTTAACCCCATCACCTATTCATGGCTTCTACATTGCAATAGGTTATGTTGAAACCAAGTATACTCATTATTAGTACTGTACTCCCACTAACTAACACCAAAACTGGCATTGTAGCGTGGGTGCGGTTAGAAAGCAGGTGATTTATAGTGGAATTGTTATATTAGCTGAGAATAAGCCTGGTGGGAAGCGAAGGTGGCATTATAAAGGCGGTGGATATTTTAGCTTTGAGTTTCAGAGAGCTCTTAGTTATGTAATGTGTTTTAGGATTGTAACCCAGTCCTGGCTTCCAGCCCATGCACAGTGCTTTGCATTGATTTCAGTCACTAAATTAGGGATTAATATACAGTGGATTTAGTTGGGCAGCATGTTAATGAAAGTCATTTGAAATACATGGTGTGAGGAACATGTCATGTAACACAGGTCAAGAATTTATCCTCTTGCCATTTTATACCTTATGCTGCTAAAATGGTGTATATTTATTACACTGGCATAGGCAGGTTATTGCTGAGAGGAAAGCCACAAATGGTAAATCACTCGATTGGTGCACTGTAAGTTTTATTTTGTGGCCCACAAATCCATTCTGATCAGATCATCAGTGACATTTTGTACTCAAATTATTGTGTTTTCTATTGTAGTTCTCCAAGCAAGATGGGCCGCCACAGTGCCATCTTGTGCACCGGTCATGTTTTGGTCCTGCCTTCTTGTACAAATAACTGATTTGTTTGCACTCTTCCTCTTAGGATTTCTCTTCCTGCCCCCATGTTCTCTAGAAACAACTTCAGTGTGTGGAGCATATTGAAGAAATGCATCGGACTGGTAAGTGTGGAGAAATCATATTATTTTATCACATTCAGAACGTTTATTGTGGCCAATGGCTGAAGAACTTTCAGGTTTTGTAGAGCAGTTTGGAACCAGCACCACAGAGCTTGTAATTGGGAAACCACATACTGTATCTAGACAGACTGTAGACCTTCAAGCGTATTATGAAAGTTTCACAAATAGCCACGCTGTTGGTGTAACCAGTATGTACTAGAATCGAGCGACATTACAGAGGAATCGGGCATAATTTTCTCTTACTGATGTTGCCGATTCCTTGCCATGGTATAGCCTCCATTCTTATGATAACTGGTTACCATTTCGAAATGCTATAGTGGTGTCACTGACTTACAAATTAACAGGCTGAATTACACTTTTACAATGGGCGCATAGCAGGTACAGAGGGGCAGATTTATTAAGCTCGGTGAAGTGATAAATTGGAAGGTGATAAAGGACCTGCCAGTCAGCTCCTAACTGACATTTCTCTATCGTCCTAGTGGATGCTGGGGTTCCTGAAAGGACCATGGGGGAATAGCGGCTCCGCAGGAGACAGGGCACAAAAAAGTAAAGCTTTAGGATCAGGTGGTGTGCACTGGCTCCTCCCCCTATGACCCTCCTCCAAGCCAGTTAGATTTTTGTGCCCGGCCGAGAAGGGTGCAATCTAGGTGGCTCTCCTAAAGAGCTGCTTAGGAAAGTTTAGCTTAGGTTTTTTATTTTACAGTGAGTCCTGCTGGCAACAGGATCACTGCAACGAGGGACTTAGGGGAGAAGAAGTGAACTCACCTGCGTGCAGGATGGATTGGCTTCTTGGCTACTGGACATCAGCTCCAGAGGGACGATCACAGGTACAGCCTGGATGGTCACCGGAGCCTTGCCGCCGGCCCCCTTGCAGATGCTGAAGTAAGAAGAGGTCCAGAATCGGCGGCAGAAGACTCCTCAGTCTTCTAAAGGTAGCGCACAGCACTGCAGCTGTGCGCCATTTTCCTCTCAGCACACTTCACACGGCAGTCACTGAGGGTGCAGGGCGCTGGGAGGGGGGCGCCCTGGGAGGCAAATGAATACCTAATTTGGCTAAAAATACCTCACATATAGCCTCCGGAGGCTATATGGAGATATTTAACCCCTGCCAGAATCCGTTAAGAGCGGGAGACGAGGCCGCCGAAAAAGGGGCGGGGCCTATCTCCTCAGCACACAGCGCCATTTTCCCTCACAGAAAGGCTGGAGGGAAGGCTCCCAGGCTCTCCCCTGCACTGCACTACAGAAACAGGGTTAAAACAGAGAGGGGGGGCACTAATTTGGCGATATGCTTATATATATATTAAGATGCTATAAGGGAAAACACTTATATAAGGTTGTCCCTATATAATTATAGCGTTTTGGTGTGTGCTGGCAAACTCTCCCTCTGTCTCTCCAAAGGGCTAGTGGGTCCTGTCCTCTATCAGAGCATTCCCTGTGTGTGTGCTGTGTGTCGGTACGTGTGTGTCGACAGGTAGGAGGACGATGTTGGTGAGGAGGCGGAGCAATTGCCTGTAATGGTGATGTCACTCTCTAGGGAGTCGACACCGGAATGGATGGCTTATTTAGGAAATTACGTGATAATGTCAACACGCTGCAAGGTCGGTTGACGACATGAGACGGCCGACAAACAATTAGTACGGTCCAGACGTCTCAAAAACACCGTCAAGGGTTTTAAAACGCCCGTTTACTTTAGTCGGTCGACACAGACACAGACAGGGACACTGAATCCAGTGTCGACGGTGAATAAACAAACGTATTCCTTATTAGGGCCACACGTTAAAGGCAATGAAGGAGGTGTTACGTATTTCTGATACTACAAGTACCACAAAAGAGGGTATTATGTGGGATGTGAAAAAACTACCATAGTTTTTCCTGAATCAGATAAATTAAATAAAGTGTGTGATGATGCGTGGGTTCCCCCCGATAGAAAATTATGGGCGGTATACCCTTTCCCGCCAGAAGTTAGGGCGCGTTGGGAAACACCCTTTAAGGTGGATAAGGCGCTCACACGCTTATCAAAACAAGTGGCGGTACCGTCTATAGATAGGGCCGTCCTCAAGGACCAGCTGACAAGGCTGGAAAATATAATAAAAAGTATATACACACATACTGGTGTTATACTGCGGCCAGCGATCGCCTCAGCCTGGATGTGCAGAGCTAGGGTGGCTTGGTCGGATTCCCTGACTAAAAATATTGATACCCTTGACAGGGACAGTATTTTATTGACTATAGAGCATTTCTATATATGCGAGATGCACAGAGGGATATTTGCACTCTGGCATCATGAATAAACGCGATGTCCATAACTGCCAGAAGATGTTATGGACATGACAGTGGTCAGGTGATGCAGATTCCAAACGGCACAGTATGGCCGTATACAGGAAGAGGACTTGTTTGGGGTCGGTCCATCGGACCTGGTGGTCACGGCAACTGCTGGAAAATCCACCGTTTTTTACCCTAAGTCACATCTCTGCAGAAAAAGACACCGTCTTTTCAGCCTCAGTCCTCTCGTCCCTATAAGATCATATCTGCCCAGGGATAGAGGAAAGGGAAGAAGACTGCAGCAGGCAGCCCATTCCCAGGAACA
This sequence comes from Pseudophryne corroboree, assembly GCF_028390025.1. Taxonomy (NCBI): domain Eukaryota; kingdom Metazoa; phylum Chordata; class Amphibia; order Anura; family Myobatrachidae; genus Pseudophryne; species Pseudophryne corroboree. Next base: position 292,854,244 of record NC_086446.1, on the reverse strand, counting down.
GAAGCGTTCCACCGCGTCTGACAAGTTCTCAGCATGGCGCTGAGACCGTACAGGAACCCTGGATCCTACAAGTAGTATCCCGGGGGTACAGATGGGAATGTCGAGACGTTTCCCCTTCGCAGGCTCCTGAAGTCTGCTTTACCAAGTCTCCCTCCGACAAGGAGGTAGTATAGGAAAAAATTCACAAGCTGTATTCCCAGCAGGTGATAATTAAATTACCCCTCCTACTACAGAAAAGGGGTATTATTCCACACTATATTGTGGTACTGAAGCCAGAAGGCTAGGTGAGACTTATTCTAAAAAAATTTTTTTGAACACTTACAAAGGTTCAAATTAAGATGAAGTCACTCAGAGCAGTGATAACGAACCAGGAATAAGGGGACTATATAGTGTCCCGGGACATCAGGGATGCTTACCTCTATGTCCCAAATTTGCCCTTCTCACTAAGGGTACCTCAGGTTCGTGGTGCAGAACTGTCACTATCAGTTTCAGACGCTGCCGTTTGGATTGTCCACGGCACCCTGGGGTCTTTACCAAGGTAATGGCCGAGATGATGATTCTTCTTCGAAGAAAAGGCGTCTTAATTATCCCTTACTTGGACGATCTCCTGATAGGGGCATAGTCCAGGGAACAGTTGGAGGTCGGAGTAGCACTATCTCGGATACTGCTACAATCAGCACGGGTGGATTCTAAATATTCCAAAATCGCAGCTGATCCCGACGACACGTCTGCTGTGCCTAGGGATGATTCTGGACACAGTCCAGAAAAAGGTGTTTCTCCCGGAAGAGAAAGCCAGGGAGTTATCCGAGCAAGTCAGGAACCTCCTAAAAACAGTGCATCATTGCACAAGGGTCCTGGTAAAAATGGTGGCTTCCTACGAAGCAATTCCATTCGGCAGATTTCACGTAAGAACTTTTCAGTGGGATCTGCTGGACAAATGGTCCGGATCGCATCTTCAGATGCATCAGCGGATAACCCAATATCCAAGGACAAGGGTGTCTCTCCTGTGGTGGTTATAGAGTGCTCATCTTCTAGAGGGCAGCAGATTCGGCATTCAGGATTGGATGCTGGTAACCACGGAGCCCAGCCTGAGAGGCTGGGGAGCAGTCACACAAGGAAAAAATTTCCAGGGAGTGTGATCAAGTATGGAGACTTTTCTCCACATAAATATACTGGAGCTAAGGGTAAATTTATAATGCTCTAAGCTTAGCAAGACCTCTGCTTCAAGGTCAGCCGGTATTGATCCAGTGGGAAAAACATCACGGCAGTCGCCCACGTAAACAGACAGGGCGACACAAGAAGCAGGAGGGCAATGGCAGAAACTGCAAGGACTTTTCGCTGGGCGGAAAATCATGTGATAACACTGTCAGCAGTTTTTCATCCCGGGAATGGAAACTGGGAAGCAGACTTCCTCAGCACGACCTCCACCCGGGAGAGTGGAAACTTCATTGAGAAGTTTTTGTCCACATGATTGTAAACCGTTGGGAAATACCAAAGGTGGACATGATGGCGTCCCGTCTGAACAAAAAACGGGACAGGTATTGCGCCAGGTCAAGAGACCCTCAGGCAATAGATGTGGACGTTCTGGTAACACCGTGGGTGTACCAGTCGGTGTATGTGTTCTCTCCTCTGCTTCTCATACCTAAGGTGCTGAGAATTATAAGACGTAGAGGAGTAAGAACTATACTCATGGCTCCGGATTGGCCAAGAAGGACTTGGTACCCGGAACTTCAAGAGATGCTTACAGAGGTCTTATGGCCTCTGCCGCTAAGAAGGGACTTGCTTCAGCAAGTACCATGTCTGTTCCAAGACTTACCGCAGCTGCGTTTGTCGGCATGGCGATGGAAAGCCGGATCCTAAGGGAAAAAAGGCATTCCGGAAGAGGTCATTCCTACCCTGGTCAAAGCCAGAAAGGAGGTGACCGCACAACATTATCACCACGTGTGGCGAAAATATGTTGCGTGGTGTGAGGCCAGGAAGGCCCACAAAGAAATTTCAACTCGGTCGTTTCCTGCATTTCCTGAAAACAGGAGTGTCTAGGGGCCTCAAATTGGGGTCCATTAAGGTTCAAATTCGGCCCTGTAAATTTTCTTCCAGAAAGAATTGGCTTCAGTTCCTGAAGTCCAGAAGTTTGTCAAGGGAGTATTGCATATACAAACCCCTTTTTTGTGCCTCCAGTGGCACTGTGGGATCTCAACGTAGTTCTGGGATTCCTCAAATCACATTGGTTTAAAACCAGTCAAATATGTGGATTTGAAGCATCTCACATAAAAAGTGACCATGCTCTTGGCCCTGGCCTGGACCAGGCGAGTGTCAAATTGGTGGTTTTTTCTCAAAAAAGCCCATATCTGTTTGTCCATTCGGACAGGGCAGAGCTGCGGACTAAGGTGGTGTCAGTGTTTCACCTGAACCAGCTTATTGTGGTGCCTTGCACCTACTAGGGACTTGGAGGACTCCAAGTTGCTAGGAGTTGTCAGGGCCCTGAAAATATGTTCCAGGACAGCTGGAGTCAGAAAATCTGACTCGCTGTTTATACTGTATGCACCCAACAAGTTGGGTGCGCCTGCTTCTAAGCAGGCGATTGCTCGTTGGATTTGTAACACAATTCAACTTGCACATTCTGAGGCAGGCCTGCCACAGTCTAAATCGGTTAAGGCCCATTCCACAAGGAAGGTGGGCTCATCTTGGGCGGCTGCCCGAGAGGTCTCGGCATTACAACTCTGCCGAGCAGCTACGTGGTCAGGGGAGAACACGTTTGTAAAATTCTACAAATTTGATATCCTGGCAAAAGAGGACCTGGAGTTCTCTCATTCGGTGCTGCAGAGTCATCCGCACTCTCCCGCCCGTTTGGGAGCTTTGGTATAATCCCCATGGTCCTTTCAGGAACCCCAGCATCCACTAGGACGATAGAGAAAATAAGAATTTACTTACCGATAATTCTATTTCTCGGAGTCCGTAGTGGATGCTGGGCGCCCATCCCAAGTGCGGATTATCTGCAATACTTGTACATAGTTACAAAAATCGGGTTATTATTGTTGTGAGCCATCTTTTCAGAGGCTCCGCTGTTATCATACTGTTAACTGGGTTTAGATCACAAGTTGTACGGTGTGATTGGTGTGGCTGGTATGAGTCTTACCCGGGATTCAAAATTCCTCCCTTATTGTGTACGCTCGTCCGGGCACAGTACCTAACTGGCTTGGAGGAGGGTCATAGGGGGAGGAGCCAGTGCACACCACCTGATCCTAAAGCTTTACTTTTTTGTGCCCTGTCTCCTGCGGAGCCGCTATTCCCCCATGGTCCTTTCAGGAACCCCAGCATCCACTACGGACTCCGAGAAATAGAATTATCGGTAAGTAAATTCTTATTTTTTCAAACCCAGCCTGTGACATTGAAGTTAGGTTCTGATTGGCTGGTCCTTTATCACCTTCCATTTTATCACTTCACGAGCTTAATAAATCTGCCCCAGAGTACCATAGGGTAGAAATGTGTGAGGTAATATTCTTATAAGGAGCGACACAGGCTGGATTATGGTACCTTCTCTGACCATTTTTGAGACATTGAAGAACCCTTTCATGTATAACTGCTTTCTTGTAGGTGTGTCTGACTGCACAGAGATTTTCCTACTCTCTAGGGGCATATTCAGTTAAGCCCTGTGTTATCTGTTGGTTCCAAATCCCAGAGCTATTCAGTTATTTAGCATATTCCTCATGCAGTAAAACCTCGGTTATTGCGCAGTAACACATAGATTCTGCGTAAAATGCAGAATGTATGGGTTTCCCTGCATGTTACATAGAAGAGGATGCCTTTTGTGTAAACCCTGTTGAATATGTCCCTAGAAATGGAAACTTTGTATCATGCTAGAAGTCTTCATTGCAAAATACCATAAAGAAACCTAAGCAATGACTACTATCATTTGTTGCCCCAAATTGTTTTCTCTATCGTCCTAGTGGATGCTGGGGTTCCTGAAAGGACCATGGGGAATAGCGGCTCCGCAGGAGACAGGGCACAAAAAGTAAAGCTTTCCGATCAGGTGGTGTGCACTGGCTCCTCCCCCTATGACCCTCCTCCAGACTCCAGTTAGATTTTTGTGCCCGGCCGAGAAGGGTGCAATCTAGGTGGCTCTCCTAAAGAGCTGCTTAGAGAAAGTTTAGCTAGGTTTTTTATGTTACAGTGATTCCTGCTGGCAACAGGATCACTGCAGCGAGGGACTGAGGGGAGAAGGAGTCAACTCACCTGCGTGCAGGATGGATTGGCTTCTTGGCTACTGGACATCAAGCTCCAGAGGGACGATCACAGGTACAGCCTGGATGGTCACCGGAGCCGCGCCGCCGGCCCCCTTGCAGATGCTGAAGACAGAAGAGGTCCAGAATCGGCGGCTGAAGACTCCTGCAGTCTTCTAAAGGTAGCGCACAGCACTGCAGCTGTGCGCCATTTTCCTCTCAGCACACTTCACACGGCAGTCACTGAGGGTGCAGGGCGCTGGGAGGGGGGCGCCCTGGGAGGCAAAATGAGTACCTATAAAGGCTAAAAATACCTCACATATAGCCCTAGAGGCTATATGGAGATATTTAACCCCTGCCTGATTTCTCAAAATAGCGGGAGACGAGCCCGCCGGAAAAGGGGCGGGGCCTATCTCCTCAGCACACGGCGCCATTTCCTCTCACAGCTCCGCTGGTCAGGACGGCTCCCAGGTCTCTCCCCTGCACTGCACTACAGAAACAGGGTAAAACAGAGAGGGGGGGCAAATTTATGGCGATATTTTTATATAACAAAGCAGCTATAGGGGAGCACTTATTATAAGGCTATCCCTGATATATATATAGCGCTTTTGGTGTGTGCTGGCAAACTCTCCCTCTGTCTCCCCAAAGGGCTAGTGGGTCCTGTCTTCATTAGGAGCATTCCCTGTGTGTCTGCTGTGTGTCGGTACGTGTGTGTCGACATGTATGAGGACGATATTGGTGTGGAGGCGGAGCAATTGCCAAATATGGGGATGTCACCTCCTAGGGGGTCGACACCAGAATGGATGCCTTTATTTATGGAACTACGGGATAGTGTCAACACGCTAAAGCAGTCGTTTGACGACATGAGACGGCCGGACAATCAATTAGTGCCTGTCCAGGCGACTCAAACACCGTCAGGGGCTGTGAAACGCCCTTTGCCTCAGTCGGTCGACACAGACCCAGACACAGGCGATGACTCCAGTGGTGACGGTGACGAATCAACCGTATTTTCCAGTAGGGCCACACGTTATATGATTTTGGCAATGAAGGAGGCGTTACATTTAGCTGATACTACAGGTACCACTAAACAGGGTATTATGTGGGGTATGAAAAAACTACCTATAGTTTTTCCTGAATCAGAAGAACTAAATGACGTGTGTAATGAAGCGTGGGTTGCCCCTGATAAAAAGCTGATAATTTCAAAGAAATTATTGGCATTATACCCTTTCCCGCCAGAGGTTAGGGAGCGCTGGGAAACACCTCCTAGGGTGGACAAGGCGCTAACACGCTTATCTAAACAAGTGGCGTTACCCTCTCCTGAGACGGCCGCACTTAAAGATCCATCAGATAGGAGGATGGAAAATATCCAAAAAAGTATATACACACATGCAGGTGTTATACTACGACCAGCTGTAGCAACTGCCTGGATGGGCAGTGCGGGGGTAGTTTGGTCAGAATCCCTGATTGAAAATATTGATACCCTGGACAGGGACAATATTCTACTGTCGTTAGAACAAATAAAGGATGCATTTCTTTATATGCGTGATGCACAGAGGGATATATGCACACTGGCATCACGGGTAAGTGCTATGTCCATTTCGGCCAGAAGAGCTTTATGGACGCGACAGTGGACAGGCGATGCGGATTCAAAACGGCATATGGAAGTTTTGCCGTATAAGGGGGAGGAGTTATTTGGAGTCGGTCTATCAGATTTGGTGGCCACGGCTACAGCCGGGAAATCCACCTTTCTACCTCAAGTCACTCCCCAACAGAAAAAGGCACCGACTTTTCAACCGCAGCCCTTTCGTTCCTTTAAAAATAAGAGAGCAAAGGGCTATTCATATTTGCCACGAGGTAAAGGTCGAGGGAAGAGACAGCAACACGCAGCTCCTTCCCAGGATCAGAAGCCCTCCCCGGCTTCTACAAAAGCCTCAGCATGACGCTGGGGCTTCTCAAGCGGACTCGGGGACGGTGGGCGGTCGTCTCAAAAATTACAGCGCGCAGTGGGCTCACTCGCAAGTAGATCCCTGGATCCTGCAGCTAATATCTCAGGGATACAGGTTGGAATTAGAGACAGATCCACCTCGCCGTTTCCTGAGGTCTGCTTTACCAACGTCCCCCTCCGAAAGGGAGACGGTGTTGGAAGCCATTCACAAGCTGTACTCTCAGCAGGTGATAGTCAAGGTACCTCTTCTGCAACAAGGGAAGGGGTATTATTCCACTCTTTTTGTGGTACCGAAGCCGGATGGCTCGGTAAGGCCTATTCTAAATCTGAAGTCCTTGAACCTGTACATAAAGAAGTTCAAGTTCAAAATGGAGTCACTCAGAGCAGTGATAGCGAACCTGGAAGAGGGGAACTTTATGGTATCCTTGGACATCAAGGATGCGTATCTCCACGTTCCAATTTACCCCTCACACCAGGGGTACCTCAGGTTCGTTGTACAAAACTGTCACTATCAGTTTCAGACGCTGCCGTTCGGATTGTCCACGGCACCTCGGATCTTTACAAAGGTAATGGCCGAGATGATGATTCTTCTTCGAAGAAAAGGCGTATTAATTATCCCATACTTGGACGATCTCCTAATAAGGGCGAGGTCCAGAGAACAGCTAGAGATGGGATTAGCACTGTCTCAAGAAGTGCTAAAACAGCACGGGTGGATTCTGAATATTCCAAAATCCCAGTTAATGCCGACAACTCGTCTGCTGTTCCTAGGGATGATTCTGGACACGGTTCAGAAAAAGGTTTTTCTCCCGGAGGAAAAAGCCAAGGAGTTATCCGAGCTTGTCAGGAACCTCCTAAAACCAGGAAAGGTGTCTGTACATCAATGCACAAGAGTCCTGGGAAAAATGGTGGCTTCTTACGAAGCGATTCCATTCGGCAGATTCCACGCAAGAATTTTCCAAAGGGATCTGTTGGACAAATGGTCAGGGTCGCATCTTCAGATGCACCTACGGATAACCCTGTCTCCAAGGACAAGGGTGTCTCTTCTGTGGTGGTTGCAGAGTGCTCATCTATTGGAGGGCCGCAGATTCGGCATACAGGATTGGATCCTGGTGACCACGGACGCCAGCCTGAGAGGCTGGGGAGCAGTCACACAAGGAAGAAACTTCCAGGGAGTATGGACGAGCCTGGAAACGTCTCTTCACATAAACATTCTGGAACTAAGAGCAATATACAATGCTCTAAACCAGGCAGAACCTCTGCTTCAGGGAAAACCGGTATTGATCCAGTCGGACAACATCACGGCAGTCGCCCATGTGAACAGACAGGGCGGCACAAGAAGCAGGAGGGCAATGGCAGAAGCTGCAAGGATTCTTCGCTGGGCAGAGAATCATGTGATAGCACTGTCAGCAGTGTTCATCCCGGGAGTGGACAACTGGGAAGCAGACTTCCTCAGCAGACACGATCTTCACCCGGGAGAGTGGGGACTTCATCCAGAAGTCTTCCACATGCTGGTAACCCGTTGGGAAAGACCAATGGTGGACATGATGGCGTCTCGCCTCAACAAAAAACTGGACAGGTATTGCGCCAGGTCAAGAGATCCGCAGGCAATAGCTGTGGACGCGCTGGTAACGCCTTGGGTGTACCAGTCGGTGTATGTGTTTCCTCCTCTGCCTCTCATACCAAAAGTATTGAGAATTATACGGCAAAGAGGCGTAAGAACGATACTAGTGGTTCCGGATTGGCCAAGGAGGACTTGGTACCCGGAACTTCAAGAGATGATCACGGAAGATCCGTGGCCTCTACCTCTAAGGAGGGACTTGCTTCAGCAGGGTCCCTGTCTGTTTCAAGACTTACCGCGGCTGCGTTTGACGGCATGGCGGTTGAACGCCGGATCCTAAAGGAAAGAGGCATGCCGGAAGAAGTCATTCCTACTTTGATTAAAGCAAGGAAGGAAGTAACCGTGCAACATTATCACCGAATTTGGCGAAAATATGTTGCGTGGTGCGAAGATCGGAGTGCTCCGACGGAGGAATTTCAACTGGGTCGATTCCTACATTTCCTGCAATCAGGATTGTCAATGGGTCTCAAATTGGGATCTATTAAGGTTCAAATTTCGGCCCTGTCGATTTTCTTTCAAAAAGAATTGGCTTCAGTCCCTGAAGTCCAGACCTTTGTTAAGGGAGTGCTGCATATACAGCCTCCTGTGGTGCCTCCAGTGGCACCGTGGGATCTAAATGTGGTTTTGGACTTCCTAAAATCTCATTGGTTTGAACCACTAAAAAAGGTGGATTTGAAATATCTCACATGGAAAGTGACCATGCTTCTAGCCCTGGCTTCTGCCAGGAGAGTGTCAGAATTGGCAGCTTTATCTTACAAAAGCCCATATCTGATTTTCCATTCGGACAGGGCAGAACTGCGAACTCGTCCGCATTTTCTCCCTAAGGTGGTGTCAGCATTTCATCTGAACCAGCCTATTGTAGTGCCTGCGGCTACAAGTGACTTGGAGGACTCCAAGTTACTGGACGTTGTCAGAGCATTAAAAATATATATTGCAAGGACAGCTGGAGTCAGAAAATCTGACTCGTTGTTTATATTGTATGCACCCAACAAGATGGGTGCTCCTGCGTCTAAGCAGACGATTGCTCGTTGGATCTGTAGCACAATCCAACTTGCACATTCTGTGGCAGGCTTGCCACAGCCTAAATCTGTAAAGGCCCACTCCACAAGGAAGGTGGGCTCATCTTGGGCGGCTGCCCGAGGGGTCTCGGCATTACAACTTTGCCGAGCAGCTACGTGGTCAGGGGAGAACACGTTTGTAAAATTTTACAAATTTGATACTCTGGCTAAGGAGGACCTGGAGTTCTCTCATTCGGTGCTGCAGAGTCATCCGCACTCTCCCGCCCGTTTGGGAGCTTTGGTATAATCCCCATGGTCCTTTCAGGAACCCCAGCATCCACTAGGACGATAGAGAAAATAAGATTTTACTTACCGATAAATCTATTTCTCGGAGTCCGTAGTGGATGCTGGGCGCCCATCCCAAGTGCGGATTATCTGCATAAGTTGTACATAGTTATTGTTAACTAATTCGGGTTATTGTTAAAGGAAGCCATCTTTCAGAGGCTCCGCTGTTATCATACTGTTAACTGGGTTTAGATCACAAGTTGTACGGTGTGATTGGTGTGGCTGGTATGAGTCTTACCCGGGATTCAAAATCCTCCCTTATTGTGTACGCTCGTCCGGGCACAGTACCTAACTGGAGTCTGGAGGAGGGTCATAGGGGGAGGAGCCAGTGCACACCACCTGATCGGAAAGCTTTACTTTTTGTGCCCTGTCTCCTGCGGAGCCGCTATTCCCCATGGTCCTTTCAGGAACCCCAGCATCCACTACGGACTCCGAGAAATAGATTTATCGGTAAGTAAAATCTTATTTTCTAATAGCAAAATGTTTGTTATGCTGCCTTTCTTTCTTGTACACTTGTGCAATATTCTCCTGTCAATATCCGGTGTCATTGTTGATTTTGTTGTCAATGAAAGTCTAAGTAAGGGGTATATTCAATAAGTGTCGGATCCATTCTGACATGCAGTTGTCGGAATGGATCCGACAACCCCTAATCAATGGACGGCCAAATCCGACTGTCTGATTTTGCCGTACACAGGGTCCTGTACTACCGCTGCTGTCAACAGCTGTGGATGCGCTGACAGCAGCGGCGGGGGGGTTTCAGATGGCGGCGGGGTTGAGTGGGACGGCGGCAGGATGAGCTGAGATCGGCGGCGGGTGGGGAGATGCTGCAGGGAGAGGCGCTCTCTTCCTGCAGCGCCTCCCGCCGCAGACATGTCCCCCCGCCGGCCGCCGATCTCAGTACCCCCAGCCGCCGGCCGCACCGCTCCCCGCGGGATGTACTACCCTGTCCCGCCACGTTCGGTGGAGACAGCAGGATACCGTGGAGAATATCAGGGGACCGCAGAGTAAAGCAGTTAACACGGCAGGACAGGTTAGTTCATCCCGCCCGTCTCCTCATCTCAATCCGACTTGTTTTCAAGTCAGATTGAGTTTGTAGGAAAGGGGGCCAAAACCTGTCGGATTTGGCCCCCTTTCCGAGAGAAGCAAGCGGATCAGCGGCTATTCCGCCGATCCACGTGTTTTCCGACAAGTCGGGAAAAAAATGCCTCTGATGAATAGGTCGGAACCCCTTCCGACCTCTTTCTGTCGGAAGCTGCCGTCTTTCCGACAAGACGGCAGCTTCTGACAGTTATTGAATATACCCCTAAATCTCTAAATAGTGTTTCATAAATGGCTACCAACTGAGTATTCACTACTTAATGATCAACTTAACCAAATCTTTTTGTTTCATCTTCATTCCATAATAAAAAGCAGAAATGTAATTAAATAACATTTTACCCATTGTATTATAATATTTTATTTGTTTTCTACGTTTTATTTAGTTGTAGCACTACTAGTTAAACCGTAGTGTCTTTACGTCTGACTAAATGTATCCATGGTTTGTATTCACATGCACTTTACATGATCACATGAATAGCCGTGTGAAATCACATTGTTCATAATCCAAAGTGTTGGTTTTTCTCATGTTTATTTTTTTCTAGAACTGCCTAGATTATCTCTATGCCAAATATTTCTGTATTCCAAAAGCTTTTCACTTCAGTCTTCTTTTCTTATTTCCTCTCTCTGCCTTCAGGAACTGTCGAAAATCACAATGCCAATAGTTTTTAACGAGCCCCTGAGCTTCCTGCAGCGAATCACGGAATATATGGAACACACATACTTGATCAACAAAGCATGTTCATGTACAGATCCACTACTCAGAATGCAGGTCAGTATCTGCCGCATACACACAATGCAACCTGCATAAATCTACACCAAGCTTCAGCCCCATTTCTGCTGTACCTAAGCTAGAAGAGGTTATACGCACAGCCTGCGTACAAACATTTCATTCTCTCTGCAAGGTACTTAGAGTAACAGCAGGGAAACTGGAGAAGACCAGCGCCAGTCTGGTGCTGGTGGAAATAAATCTGAATATTTATATAAAAGTTCCAAAGATCATTCCTTTTGCTACCAGGGTAAGCAAATAACTCCCAATGTGGCTCGAAGGAACAACTGACAAAGAATTTCAAAACGGCAGACGCACCTCTATCTTTGATGATTACATACTATGTTACAATAAACTGTTCAGACATAAATTAATGAGAACATACCTCATAAAAAAAAAAAAAAGACAAATAGTGTACTCGGTATGGTAAATTAACAAATAAAGATGGTGATATACTCATCCTTTTGAGGAAAGAAGCACACTTTACTGCTGCAGTGATAAAGATACTGTAACTTACATTGATGTTAAATGTTTTAAACTCAATTACCAAAAATTAAATTATTATTTACCTTGTCACAGTGGGAAACAAACGGCTCTGAATCCTGGGACATAATCTTCAATTTTTCCTCCCATGTTAGTGTTAAAAAAAAAAATATAATACAAAATATTAAATAATCTTCACAAAACATAACCTAGTCTGTAGTTGTAGCTAATAAATATTAAATAATCTTCACAAAACATTAACTAGTCTGTAGTTGTAGCTAATAAATAAGTGATGGGTGAATTACACTCTAAAGACCATACATATACAATATCCCCAGTTATACACCCCACTCCACTAGACTGTAAGCTGTCACGAGCAGGGCCCTCCACCCTCTTGGTTCTCATCCTGCACTATCATAATTTCCAGTGTGCTTAGAGTCAGTGACTCTGATCCATTCTGTCTGCCCTTTTCCAGGTCACTGGGTCATTGACTGCTACTCTTAGCTATTGGATGCCTTTGTCTCGCTAAATGGGGTCCATTGGTGCCATGGCACTTTAAAAATTCTTCAGTGTGCTGGCTCCTCCCCTCTATGCCCCTCCTGCAAACTCCGTTTAGAAAAATGTGCCCAATTAGCCGGGTGCATTCTCTTGAGCTCCAGAGAGTTTTCTTCAAACTTTATTTTAGTTTATTATTTTCAGGCAGCACTGGTTGGCACCAGTCTGCCTGCGTTGTGGGACTTGGGGGGGCGGTATCAGCCTCTTGAAGGTTTAATTGTCCGTATCCCCGCTGACAGGGCAAAAGCTCTTGAGGTGTTGTTTTGCACGCCCCCAGGGTGTGCGCGCACTCTGACAGCATGCCGCCACCCCTAACAGAGCTGACGATCTCTAGAGTGGTGAGTACTTAGCCGGGGTCCTGGTTAGTGGGTCCCCCATTCAAATGGTGGCACAAGGGTGCGGTGGGCTCGCGGCGCTATGGGAGCTGCGCTGCCCGCTGCATACACCAACCCGCTTGCATTGAAAAGGGGTTTTAACCCCATTTTCTGTAATTTGGAGACACTTGCCAGTATAAAAATCTTAGGGAAACACTGGGGGGGGTCTCGGTTGTGTACTCAGTGCATCCTCCCTTCTCAGGCTAACAGCTCTCAGGAGCTAGCATGGCTGGACTCCATTATGGGGATGATTACTGATATAACTACTGAACTAGCTACTGCCAAGCAAGAAAGGCAGGTGTTTAAAAAGGTATCCATTCAGATGGTCAACAGTGTTAAGGTCGACAATCATTAGGTCAACCGCAATTGATCGACATTGACAAATGGTTGACACATGAAAATTGCCGACACTCGGAAAGGTCGACATGGCTTTAAAAAATATTTATCAAGTTTTAACTTTTTCATACTTTACCATCCACGTGGACTACGATTGGAAATAGTAACCTGTGCCGAGCGCAGCAGTAGTGGAGCGAGGCACCTTGCCCGCAGTTCGCTTGCCATGCGTGGTGACACGGTGCACTAATAGGGGTTCCTGGTTATGTTACGGAAAAAATTACACCAAAAACAGTTCAAAAATCCATGTTGACCTTTTCATGTGTCGACCATTTGTCCATGTCGACCATGTCAATGTCGACAAATAGTGGTTGACCTAATGACTGTCAACCTTAACATTGTCGACCATTCATACCGTAACCGTTTAAAAAAATCTATGGATGATTTTCTAGTTCACGCTGCAGACCTTAGACCTGCTTCCCAAACCCCTTTGCTAGTTTCACAGAAATGCACACTGCCCCATGTGCTCCAATCTGACTCTGATAATGACATGCCAGATTTGGAAGGGGGGAGGTTGAGGGGGATAAAGGAGACAGTGCCCTGTCTCCAGGAGTGGAGGCTCTTATCTATTCTATTAGAGAGATCCTGAATATCTCTGATAAGGAGACAGAACCTGATGAGGTATTGTTTTTCAAGTCTCATGCTACCTTTCTTGTCTCCAAAGAATTAAACACGCTTTTTAAAGAATCGTGGGTTAATCCTGACAAAAAGTTTCAAACCCCAAAAAGATTGTTGACTTCCTTCCCATTTCCTCCTGAGGACAGGAAGGTGGTGTGAGAGACTCCTCCTGCGGTGGATACTTCAGTGTCCAGGCTGTCACGTAAAACTTTGTACTGCCTGTACCTGGATCTATCTCCTTAAAAGACCCTGCAGATCGTAAGATCGAAACTACGCTCAAATCCATTTACACTGCAGTGGGTGTCGCTCAGCGACCCACAATTGCTTGTGGTTGGATCACTAGGGCCATTGTTAAATGGACCGGTAATGTAATAGAAGGTTGTGACACCATGTTTCAGGATGAGCTTCTAACACTCCTACAACATATTCAGGATTCGGCTAACTTTGAGTGAGACAATTAAGGAAATTGGCATAACCAACTCGCGCTCCACGGCCATAGATGTGTCTGCGCGCAGGGCTCTGTGTCTGTGACAGTGGACAGCGGACGCTGATTTCATAAAGTGCGTTGAGCACCTTCCCTTTACGGGGGAGGTTTTGTTTGGTGAGGAACTAAACAAGTGGATTTCACAAGCTACTGCCAGAAAGTTCACCTATCTGCCGTCCGCAGCTTCACCGGCTAGATGTGCTTATCCCAGCCCCTCTCTCCAGTCCTTTCGTGTGATCAGAGTTTGGGGCAGAGCCAGAAGTGCTTCTAACACAGCTCGAGGAAATCGAGGTAAACCACGCAGACCAGTGGCCACTACTTCCATGGAACAGAGTTCAGGCTCTGCCTCTACCAAGCCCTTCTGGAACCATTACAGAGACTGCAGTTCTTGGGAATGATCCTGGACACGGTGTCTCAGAGGGTGTTCTTTCCTATGGACAAAACTTTGACAATTAAATCGATGGTGCACTTTGTTCTGAAACCTCTGAAAATCTTGTTGCATCTCTGCATCCGCCTGTTGGGCAAGATGGTAGCCTCTTACGAGGCAATTCAGTACAGAGGATTCCATGCCCGTGCGTTCCAGCTGGATTTGCTGAACAAATGGTCAGGGTCACACCTGTACATGCACCAGAGGATATCCCTCTCAGCAAGAGCAAGGATTTCCTGGTTATGGTGGTTACACATCTCCCACCTGGTAGAGGGCCGACGCTTCGGAATTCATGCTTGGATTCTGTTGATAATGGATGCGAGCCTCCGCGGTTGGGGTGCTGTAACCCAGGGGCTTGGTTTCAAGGATTGTGGTCACCTCAGGAGGCCTCTATTCCAGTAAACATTCTGGAACTCAGGGTGATTTACAATGCCCTTCTACAAGCCTCTTCTGTTCTCCATCATCAGGTCATACAGGTCCAGTCGGACAACGCCACGGCAGTGGCGTACTTAAAGAGGGGGTAATAAAAAGCAGAGCCGCAATGCAAGAGGTATCCAGGATACTCTTCTGGGCGGAATGAAACGCCAGGGCCTTGTTGGCCATCTTCATTCCAGGAGTGGACAACTGGGAAGCAGACATCCTCAACAGACACGATCTGCACCTGGAGGAGTGGGGCATTCACCCACAGGTATTTCAACTGTTGGTTCAACGGTGGGGCTGCCCACTGATCGACATGTTGGCTTCTTGACTCAACAAGAAGTTGCGTCGCTACTGCTCCAGGACAAGGGATCCACAGGCTGCAGTGGTGGACACTTTGATGGCGCCGTGGGTTTACCAGTTCGTCTCTCTGTTGCCTCCGATTCCTCTCATTCCCAGGGTCCTAAAAAGACTGAAAAGGGAAAGCACCCAGGCAATTCTCATTGCTCTGGATTGGCCTCGCCGGGCCTGGTATGCGGACCTCTTGACCATGTCCCTCAAAGAGCCATGGCCTCTGCCGCTTCAAAAGGATCCTCTTATGCAAGGACCGTTCATCTATCCAGACTTTCCGTGGCTACGTTTGGCGGCATGGCAATTGAAAGGGAGATATTAGCCTGGAAAGTGCTTCCTACCAAGGTTATCTCAACTATGGTCCAGGCTCAGAAGGTGGTTACAACTAAGCATTACCACTGCATTTGGAATAAGTATATTTCCTTATGTGACGGTCGACAGTACTCCACTGCAGATTTTCATCTGGGTAGGATCTTGCTCTTCCTACAAGCTGGTGGCCTTTGTTAAGACACCCATTAAGGTTCAGATCTCAGCCCTGTCTATTTTCTTCCAGAGACAGTTGGCTGTTGTCCCGGAAGTACAGACGTTCTTAAAAGGTGTTCTTCGTATTCAGCCACCCTTTGTACCACCCACGGCACAGTGGGATCTCAATTTGGTTCTGACCTTTCTCCAGTCAGATTGGTTTTGAAACTTTGTACCGGGTGGACATGAAATATTTGACTTGAAAGACTGTCATGTTATTGGCCTTGGCCTCAGCAAGACATGTCTCGGAATTGGGGGCCTTACCCTGTAAGAGCCCTTATCTGGTATTTCACGAGGATAGAGCGGAGCTCAGGACTCGTCCGCAGTTTCTGCCTAAGGTGGTGTCGGCATTTCACATCAACCAGCCGATAGTGGTTCCTGTGTTGTCTGACACGTCAGTTTCTTCAAAATCCTTGGACGTTGTTCGAGCTATGAAGATTTATGTAAAGAGAACAGCTCGTCACCGGAAATCTGATTCCTTTTTGTTCTCTATGACGCTAAGAAGATTGGATGTCCTGTTCAAAGCAGTCCATTGCTCGTTGTACCCGGATGACAATCCAACAGGCTTACTCTTCGGCAGCCTTGCCGCTTCCGAATTCTATTCAGGCCCACTCCACAAGGTCGGTGGATTCTTCCTGGGTGGCTGCCCGTGGTGTCTCGGCATTGCAGTTATGCCGAGCAGCTACTTGGTCTGGTTCGAACACATTTGTTAGGTTTTACAAGTTCAATACTTTGGCTACAGAGGACCTTCAGTTTGTTCGCTCGGTTTTGCAGGGGTCTCAACACTCTCCCACTCGGTCTGGGAGCTTTGGGATGTCCCCATGGTACTAAGACCAACCCAGTATCCCCTTGGACATTTAATACCTATCGGTAATTCCTTTTATCCTACTCGGTAGGGGATACTGGGCGCCCGCCTCTGTGCTTCGTTGTTCCTGCAAGCATTGTTCAGTTTGTGTTTCTTGGTTGGGTCTGCTGTTGCTGTCCCTATTTTCCGGTTATGGTTAGCGTTGCTTTCCTCTTCTTATGTTGGTTGGTTCGTTACCTCACCACTTTTTCTTATCTATTTCCTCCTCTCACAGGATGTCCGTCTGCAGGAGGGGCATAGAGGGGAGGAGCCAGCACACTGAAGAATTTTTAAAGTGCCATGGCTCCAATGGACCCCATCTATACCATTATACGAAGACCATCCCAGTATCCCCTACAGACTAGGAGAAAAGGAATTACCGATAGGTATTAAATTCCTATTTTTTGTAACTTTCCCTGCTCAGTGCAATGGAAACCTTGAATAGTAATAAAAATACCTGTGAAACAAATAGAAGAACCATTACAAGCTGTTATTGGGTCTTTGTATGAAATAGAATACATTTACATAAAACATCTTCTGCTTAAATAATAAAGAAAAATTAGTATCCGTCAAATGGACATACCAATATAAAAGATAATTTTAGAGGCTAATACAGATAAATCCTTCCTGGTCTAGCCTCTGTACGTTATGAGTCGCGTTACACAGGGCGCATGAGAGCTGCCAGCTCCGGTATAAGATGGCCAGTGCCGGACGTGCTTCTTCCCCTAAGAAAGCGTTCTATATGCAGTACGATGCTAATGAAACACACACGCAGATTACGCAGATTAATAGGATATGTGGTATGTGCATGTTCTGTGTGATTGCAGCTGTATCTGTATACGAAATGCTAGTTTTCCACATTAACACTGTAACGTAGCATTTTGTATACAGATACAGCTGCATTAACACATAATTTACACATGCCGCATATCATTTTAAACAGTGTAATCCACTTGGGCATCTTATTGTATTGCGAATAAGACGCTCAGCGTTGATAAACTCACACTTGACTGGAAATGGCTAGAAGGGTTGTTAAATGCGATGGCTCAGCAACCACAGAGGACACGTGTGTAGGTGAGCATAATTCACTTATGATTCATTCATAGAGTTACATTATGTTATGATACATGTTATGGCACGGAGGTCCCCAGATTTGGTAATGCCAACCCCCCTTCACCACCCACCTCCAGTATTCAGGTCCTTGTCCGCTCTCGTCGTCCCTGATTTTACGGAATCTGATTGAGAGATCTAATTGAACACGTTGGAGTAAATTTAATGTACAGTTCTGTGGGATTGACAGTACAATTTTTTTATTGTAAAGGCAAGACTGGGTTGGTTTTGTGTTAATAAAAAAAATGACTCTATCTTGTGGCAAAAACACAGAAACATATGACCTGCTGCAGTAAAGTTTGCTTTTAACTCCCAAAATGATGAGTTACATTTATATTTTTTTTAAACACTATTCTCTTATTTTTTTCTTTACTGAGAAATTGTACAACTATTTGGATTTGAACAATTTATTATAATATACTATGTAAACATGATAGAGCTCTGTCTTCACCAGGAGTAACAGACAATATAGATCTATAATATAGGGAGTTGGGAAAGTCCCTTTGTAGTGACTGTGGGCTAAGTACGGTATGTTTCCTCACATAGGATGTGCACTAAGTAATATGACAACATAATTGTTTTTAAACACTTTAATTCCATGGAATGAAAGAGAATTCATTACATACTTATAAGTGTTGTCCCTCTCTGGACTCTCACAGCTGCAGGTAGCCTGCAGTCAGAAACAGCGCTCACATGTGAAGGGACATCCCAACTCCCTGTACTTTGCTTTGAACTTTGAACTTGATTTACATATTTTGAACTGTGCTGTTTGGAAACACAATGGTTAACACATTAATTTTATTTCATTGTTGAGGGAGACACTGTAATACCCCTTTTCCACTGCTGCAATAATCCATGTTATTGCCAGGTCAACCCAGGTAACATCTCAATAGAAAAGGGTCCCAAAAAAATAACCTGGGAATCCTACCTGGGTAGCGAGCATGTTTGGAACCAGGAAGGACTCTGCTAATGGGGCAGTGTGAACAGGGTCGGGTCTCTTTAAAAGCATAGGGGGAGCTGGATCACCAGTTTTCCAAGCGCCGGCAGAACAGAAAGAAGTCACCCATGTGCAGTGTAAACAGCACAGTCATTGGAATAACCTGGGTCGCCAGTGTGGTGTGAATGGGGTCGGACCTAGGATTTTAGTGGAAAATGGGGTATAAGTATATTTACTAAACAGCGGGTTTTTAGAGCCACCAATTCTCGGCATCTTGTACTGCTGGACTTAGGGTCTAATTTAACTTGGATTGCTGTTGAGACAGAAATTGCGATTTTCTCAATCCTATTTCTGCTAAATATCGCATGTGAAGAGCCGCCCAGAAAGGTAAAAGACACTCACCGATGCAAACGCAAAATTGCGATGCATAAGCAGAAATCGAGTACAATCTCCAATTGCGGTTGACTCAGGGCTGCTCAAAATAATGAAAATGCAGTCGCACCGGCGCCATGTTTTTACTCGCAATCGATTGCAACTGAAGTCAGATACCCGCCCCGAAAATGCCCATGATCCCCCTGCGTTTTTAAACCACTCCCCACAAATGCTATTTTAACACCCACGAACTGTCACTTCCTGTCAATCAAATTTCAGTTGCATTTCACTAAATTGCAATCACAATTTTTAGCCTTTGCACACGTGCAATGCACTTGCATCGCATGCGCAGTCTGCCCATAATCGCCCGATTTTCAGTTTTGCAGCAGAAGCTGAATAAGGCCCTTAGAACGACAAAAGCAATAATTGCCAAACAAGTCTTACATAGCATTTATTACTATTGCTATTTTAAAACCAGTGGGCAAAGCCACGAGAATCAGTGGCTTTGCTGTTTAGTAAATATATACCTTAGGAGAAGAGTTTTTTCTTAGGCCATCATTTGTGCAGCTTTCCTATTTCCTCTCTGTGACCATACTCCTCCCCTGAAACAGATGTATAAATGAAAAAAAAATATTCATGCCATAGACAAAGGGTGATGAGAATATACTGTAGTTGGAGATTTTTAGCACTTACAAGTGGAGAATGTGTGCAGCCACAGAATGCACGTTATATTTTGCATATGTGTGTATGTATAATATGTTGTGGTTATATTTCACTGCACTGTGGGCCTAATTCTGAGTTGATCGCAGCAGCAAATTTGTTAGCAGTTGGGCAAAACCATGTGTACTGCAGGATGGGCAGATATAACATGTGCAGAGAGAGTTAGATTTGGGTGGGGTGTGTTCAAACTGAAATCTAAATTGCAGTGTAAAAATAAAGCAGCCAGTATTTACCCTGCACAGAAACAATATAACCCACCCAAATCTAACTCTCTCTGCAAATGTTATATCTGGCCCCCCTGCAGTGTACATGGTTTTGACCAATTGCTAACAAACTTGCTGCTGCGATCAACTCAGAATTACCCCCTATATGTCTAAAAAATAATAGTGCATTAAGGAACTCCTGTTTTAAAAAAAAATATATATATATTTTGTGTGTGTGTATATATATATATATATATATATATATTTGTGTGTGTGTGTGTGTGTGTGTGTATATATATATATATATATATATATATATATATTGACTTTGATAACCGTGAAATAGCAGTGGCTAGATGCCTGGTTTGGAGCATCTCCACAACTGCAGATCTTGTGGGGTGTTCCTGGTATGCAGTGTCTAACACCTACCAGAAGTGGTCCAAGGAAGGACATCTGGTAAACTGGCGACAGGGTCATGATGCGCACGGGGATCAAAGTCTAACACGTCTGGTCCGATCCCACAGAAGGGCTATTGTAGACAAATTGCTGAAAAAGTTGGATAAAAATGTTGTCTATGATAGAAATGTGTTAGAACACACAGTGCATCACAGCTTGCTGTGTAGCCCATGCTGGTCCCTGTCCACTGGAGAAAGCACCTACAATGGGCACATGAGCATCAGAACTGGTCTGATGAAACGCATTTTCTTTTGCATCTGACGCATGTGCGTCGTTTACTTGAGGAAGAGATGGCAACAGGATGCACTATGGGAAGATGGCAAGCCAGCAGAGGTGGTGTGATTCCATGCTTGAGGATGTTACTTTGACAAGTACTCCTATTTAAACATTGTTGCAGACCAAGTACATCCCTTCATGGCAGTGGTATTCCCTGATGGCAGTGGCCTCTTTCGCCAGGATAATGCACCCTACCACACTGCAAACATTGTTTAGGAATGGCTTGTGGAACTTGACAATGAGTTCAAGGTGTTAACATGGCCTCCAAATTACCCAGATCCCAGTCTGTGAGATGTGCTGTAAAAATAAGTCAGAATAATCGAGGCCCCCACCTCGCGACTTACAGGACTTAAAGGATCTTCTGGTAATGTAATTTACCACCGAACACCTTCCAGGTACCACAAGGCACCTTCAGAGGTCTTGTGGAGTCTATTTTGATTGGTGGGCCTGTTTTGGCAGCAGGAGGGGGACCTACACAATATTAGGCTTGCCATAATATCCATTTAATCAGGGACACCTATGATGTACACAGGTTCTGTGGCTAGCTAAATACATTTAATCTAGTTTTACTCAGCTGCAGAACCTGTGTAAATCATAGGTGTTCCAAGTTAAAGGAAGAACTTAACGTGTTTAACCCTGTTGGTGTAGTGGCTCGCAGCACTGAATCCTTGTGTTTGATACGATCACAAGGCCTTGTGTGGAGTTTGTATTTTCTCTCTGTGTTTATGTACATTTGGTAGAGACTAGTAAACTCCATTGGGGCAGGGACTGATGTGAACGGCCATTATTATCTATGAAGCTTTGTGGAACCATTTTTGCTCTAAATAAAGAACTGTTAATAAATATATAATTAATGTTAACAGTGTTCCGGTGTCTTTATAACACTGTTTTTTTTATCAGGTTACAAATGTTAGGATTGAACTGTACTGCAGGTTTATTCTATAGAGTCTAGGCTTAATGACCAGTTTCTGCTTGTCTGGTTCTTTTACTAATTCTGTACCTTTTTTCTATGGGATATTAGGGCAGATGTATTAATCCTGGAGAATGTATTAAGCCTGAAGAAGTGAAATAGCAGTTATAAGTGCAAGGTGATAACTCAATTTACATATTGGAGCTGATTGGCTAGTGCGTTATCACTTTACACTTATCACTGCTTTTATTACTTCTCCAGGCTCAGTACATCTGCCCCATTGTTTCTGTGGGGCAGATTTTTTATGCCTGGTGAAGTGATAAGTGGAAGGTGATAATGCACCAGCCCGTCAGCTCCTGTCATTTTTCAATCCCAGCCTTTGACATGGAAGTTAGGAGGTGATTGGCTGGTGCGTTATCACCTTCCACTCTAACACTTCACCAGACTTAAATCTGTCCCTATGTTTCTGTTTGCCATAATGGAACTGATCATCCTCACTGGCTGCACCACAATTCAAACTACTGATCTTCAAGGCTTTCACATACCCTCATATATCTCTGCTCATTCTGCGATAATCTCCCTCATGCTGTCTGTTCAGCTCCTCTCCCTCTGTGCCTACTCTCTGATTGCCACCTCTTATGCACGCTTCCAAAACTCTTGCAGTGTTAGGAATGGTTTGAGGAACTTGACAATGAGTTGGAGAGAGATAAAAGTACCAACTGATCAGCTTCTTTTACAGGCTGTGTTTGAAAAATTGCAGGAACTGACTGGTTGGTATTTTTTCCATTATTACCTACCACCAAGCTTTGATAAATCTACCCTTTAGTCTCAGCTATGGAAAGCTGTACCTGACTGACCAGACTGTCCTAAATTCTTTCATCTTTCAGATACTCTCCAAAAATGTTCACTACAGGCTATTTTAACCTAAGTGATACTACTAGCCCTGCTGGGTATCAGTAGCTACTATCCCTTCTCACTTATTATGTCAGCATTATCCGCTCTCTGTTCATTGTAAATTCTTATGAGCTTGGCACTTTCTTCCCTGTTTTCTGTCTACTCCTTTGGCAGATTTTATTGTTTGGTGATGATTTTATTTCTGATATGTTATTGGTATGATTTGATTTGCCAGCTGTCTGTCACTGCAGAGCTTTGTGGCTCTCTTCATAGCATCAAATGTGACACGTCCTCTCAATGGTATGTTTCTGTCAGGTCTGTTTCTTCTATATCTATCCTTCTATATATCTTATGTACATTTGACTCTCTGCCTCTCTGTTTTAACTGTTTCTCTCAATTAGTTAGTAGATCTATCCATTTCATATTTCTCTGACGTCCTAGTGGATGCTGGGGACTCCGTAAGGACCATGGGGAATAGCGGCTCCGCAGGAGACTGGGCACAAAAGTAAAGCTTTAGAACTACCTGGTGTGCACTGGCTCCTCCCCCCATGACCCTCCTCCAAGCCTCAGTTAGATTTTTGTGCCCGAACGAGAAGGGTGCACACTAGGTGGCTCTCCTGAGCTGCTTAGTGAAAAGTTTAGTTTTAGTTTTTTTATGTTCAGTGAGACCTGCTGGCAACAGGCTCACTGCATCGAGGGACTAAGGGGAGAAGAAGCGAACTCACCTGCGTGCAGAGTGGATTGGGCTTCTTAGGCTACTGGACACCATTAGCTCCAGAGGGACCGATCACAGGCCCAGCCATGGAGCTCGGTCCCAGAGCCGCGCCGCCGGCCCCCTTACAGAGCCAGAAGACAGAAGAGGTCCGGAAAATCGGCGGCAGAAGACGTCCTGTCTTCAACAAGGTAGCGCACAGCACTGCAGCTGTGCGCCATTGCTCTCAGCACACTTCACACTCTGGTCACTGAGGGTGCAGGGCGCTGGGGGGGGGCGCCCTGAGACGCAATAGAAACACCTTGGATGGCAAAAAAAATGCATCACATATAGCTCCTGGGCTATATGGATGAATTTAACCCCTGCCAGAATACACAGAAAAACGGGAGATAAGGCCGCCGAGAAGGGGGCGGAGCCTATCTCCTCAGCACACTGGCGCCATTTTCCCTCACAGCTCCGTTGGAGGGAAGCTCCTGGCTCTCCCCTGCAGTCACTACACTACAGAAAGGGTTAAAAAAGAGAGGGGGGCACTAATTACGCGCAGTATTAAAAATACAGCAGCTATAAGGGGAAAAACACTTATATAAGGTTATCCCTGTATATATATAGCGCTCTGGTGTGTGCTGGCAAACTCTCCCTCTGTCTCCCCAAAGGGCTAGTGGGGTCCTGTCCTCTATCAGAGCATTCCCTGTGTGTGTGCTGTGTGTCGGTACGTTTGTGTCGACATGTATGAGGAGGAAAATGATGTGGAGACCGAGCAGATTGCCTGTAATAGTGATGTCACCCCCTAGGGGGTCGACACCTGAGTGGATGAACTGTTGGAAGGAATTACGTGACAGTGTCAGCTCTGTATAAAAGACAGTGGTTGACATGAGACAGCCAGCTACTCAGCTTGTGCCTGTCCAG
Source organism: Pseudophryne corroboree (assembly GCF_028390025.1). NCBI lineage: Eukaryota > Metazoa > Chordata > Amphibia > Anura > Myobatrachidae > Pseudophryne > Pseudophryne corroboree. The sequence goes on along the minus strand of NC_086446.1, from coordinate 292,830,290 downwards.
ACGTCTCATAGGCCGTCAGGGGCTCTAAAGCGCCCATTACCTCAGATGGCAGATATAGACGCCGACACGGATACTGACTCCAGTGTCGACGGTGAAGAGACAAATGTGACTTCCAGTAGGGCCACACGTTACATGATTGAGGCAATGAAAAATGTTTTACACATTTCTGATAATACGAGTACCACCAAAAAGGGGTATTATGTTCGGTGAGGAAAAACTACCTGTAGTTTTCCTGAATCTGAGAAATTAAATGAGGTGTGTGATGATGCGTGGGTTTCCCCCGATAACAACTGATGATAATTTCTAAAATGTTATTGGCATTATATCCTTTCCCGCCAGAGGTTAGGGTGCGTTGGGAAACACCCCCTAGGGTGGATAAAGCGCTCACACGCTTGTAAGAACAAGGGCTCTACCCTCTCCTGAGATGGCCGCCCTTAAGGATCCTGCTGATAGAAAGCAGGAGGGTATCCTAAAATGTATTTACACACATACTGGTGTTATACTGCGACCAGCAATCGCCTCAGCCTGGATGTGCAGTGCTGGGTTGGCGTGGTCGGATTCCCTGACTGAAAATATTGATACCCTAGATAGGGACAGTATATTATTGCCTATAGAGCTTTTAAAAGATGCATTTCTATATATGCGTGATGCACAGCGGAATATTTGCCGACTGGCATCAAGTCTAAGTGCGTTGTCCATTTCTGCCAGTAGAGGGTTATGGACACGACAGTGGTCAGGTGATGCGGATTCCAAACGGCATTTGGAAGTATTACCTTATTAAGGGGAGGAGTTATTTGGGGTCGGTCTTTCAGACCTGGTGGCCACGGCAACAGCTGGGAAATCCACGTTTGTACCCCAGGTCGCCTCTCAACATAAGAAGACGCCGTATTATCAGGCGCAGTCCTTTCGTGGGCAAGCGGACAAAAGGTTCCTCATTTCTGCCCCGTGACAGAGGGAGAGGAAAAAGGCTGCAGAAATCAGCCAGTTCCCAGGAACAGAAGCCCTCTCCCGCCTCTGCCAAGCCCTGGGGCTTTACAAGCAGAATCAGGCACGGTGGGGGCCCGTCTCAATGAATTTCAGCGCGCAGTGGGCTCATTTGCAAGTAGACCCCTGGATCCTTCAGGTGATATCTCAGGGGTACAAATTGGAATTCGAGACGTCTCCCCCTCGCCGTTTCCTAAAGTCGGCTTTACCGATGTCTCCCTCTGACAGGGAGGCAGTTTTGGAAGCCATTCACAAGCTGTATTCCCAGCAGGTGATAATCAAGGTACCCCTCCTGCAACAGGGAACGGGGTATTATTCCACACTGTTGTGGTACCGAAGCCGGACGGCTCGGTGAGACCGATTCTAAATCTAAAATCTTGAACACTTACATACGGAGGTTCAAATTCAAGATTGAGTCACTCAGAGCAGTGATTGCGAACCTGGAAGAAGGGGACTACATGATGTCTCGGGACATCAAGGATGCTTACCTTCATGTCCCAATTTACCCTTCTCACCAAGGGTACCTCAGGTTTGTGGTACAGAACTGTCACTATCAGTTTCAGACGCTGCCGTATGGATGGTCCACGGCACCCCGGGTCTTTACCAAGGTAATGGCCGAAATGATGATACTCCTTCGAAGGAAGGGAATTTTAGTTATCCCTTACTTGGACGATTCCCTAATAAGGGTAAGATCCAGGGAACAGTTGGAGGTCGGTGTAGCACTATTTCAGGTAGTGTTGCGGCAGCACGATTGGATTCTCAATATTCCAAAATCGCAGCTGATTCCGACGACTCGTCTTCTGTTCCTAGGGATGATCCTGGACACAGTCCAGAAAAAGGTGTTTCTCCCGGAGGAGAAAGTCAGGGAGTTATCCGAGCTAGTCGGGAACCTCCTATAACCGAGCCAAGTCTCAGTACATCAATGAAAGGGTTCTGGGAAAAATGGTGGCTTCCTACGAAGCAATCCCATTCGGCAGATTCCACGCAAGAACTTTCCAGTGGGACCTGCTGGACAAATGGTCCGGGTCGCATCTTCAGATGCATCAGCGGATAACCCTGTCACCAAGCACAAGGGTGTCTCTCCTGTGGTGGTTGCAGAGTGCTCATCTTCTAGAGGGCCGCAGATTCGACATTCAGGACTGGGTCCTGGTGACCACGGATGCCAGCCTGCGAGGCTGGGGAGCAGTCACACAGGGAAGGGATTTCCAGAGCTTATGGTCAAGCCTGGAGACATCACTTCACATAAATATCCTGAAGCTAAGGGCCATTTACAATGCTCTAAGCTCAGCAAGACCTCTGCTTCAAGGTCACCCGGAGTTGATCCATTCGGACAACATCACGGCAGTCACCCACGTAAACAGACAGGGTGACACAAGAAGCAGGAGGCAATGGCAGAAGCTGCAAGGATTCTTTGCTGGGCGGAAAATCATGTGATAGCACTGTCAGCAGTATTCATTCCGGGAGTGGACAACTGGGAAGCAGACTTCCTCAGCAGACACGACCTCCACCCGGGAGAGTGGGGACTTCACCCAGAAGTCTTCCACATGTTTATAAAACTCGACAAGTATTGCGCCAGGTCAAGGGACCCTCAGGCAATAGCTGTAGACGCTCTGGTAACACCGTGGGTGTACCGGTCAGTGTATGTGTTCCATCCTCTGCCTCTCATACACAAGGTACTGAGAATTATAAGATGGAGAGGAGTAAGCACTATATTCGTGACTCCGGATTGGCCAAGAAGGACTTGGTAACCGGAACTTCAAGAGATGCTCACGGAGGATCCGTGGCCTCTACCTCTAAGAAGGGACCTGCTCCAGCAAGGACCCTGTCTGTTCCAAGACTTACCGCGGCTGCGTTTGACGGCATGGCGGTTGAACGCCGGATCCTGAAGGAAAAAGGCATTCCGGATGAAGTCATCCCTATCCTGATCAAAGCCAGGAAGGATGTAACCGCAAAACATTATCACCGCATTTGGCGAAAATATGTTGCGTGGTGCGAGGCCAGTAAGGCCCGACGGAGGAAATTCAACTGGGTCGATTCCTACATTTCCTGCAAACAGGAGTGTCTATGGGCCTGAAATTGGGGTCCATTAAGGTTCAAATTTCGGCCCTGTCAATTTTCTTCCAAAAAGAACTAGCTTCAGTCCCTGAAGTTCAGACGTTTGTAAAAGGGGTACTGTATATACAGCCTCCTTTTGTGCCTCCAGTGGCACCTTGGGATCTCAATGTAGTTTTTGGGTTCCAAAAGTCACATTGGTTTGAACCACTTAAATCTGTGGAGTTAAAATATCTCACATGGAAGGTGGTCATGCTGTTGGCCCTGGCCTGGGCCAGGCGCGTGTCAGAATTGGCGGCTTTATCCTGTAAAAGCCCTTATCTGATTTTCCATTCGGACAGGGCGGAATTGAGGACTCGTCCTCAGTTTCTCCCTAAGGTGGTTTCAGCGTTTCACCTGAACCAACCTATGGTGGTGCCTGCGGCTACTAGGGACTTGGAGGACTCCAAGTTGCTAGACGTTGTCAGGGCCCTGAAAATATATGTTTCCAGGACGGCTGGAGTCAGAAAATCTGACTCGCTGTTTATCCTGTATGCACCCAACAAGCTGGGTGCTCCTGCTTCTAAGCAGACTATTGCTCGTTGGATTTGTAGTACAATTCAGCTTGCACATTCTGTGGCAGGCCTGCCACAGCCAAAAATCTGTAAATGCCCACTCCACAAGGGAGGTGGGCTCATCTTGGGCGGCTGCCCGAGGGGTCTCGGCTTTACAACTTTGCCAAGCAGCTACTTGGTCAGGAGCAAATACGTTTGTAAAATTCTACAAATTTGATACCCTGGCTGAGGAGGACCTGGTATTCTCTCATTTGGTGCTGCAGAGTCATCCGCACTCTCCCGCCCGTTTGGGAGCTTTGGTATAATCCCCATGGTCCTTACGGAGTCCCCAGCATCCACTAGGACGTCAGAGAAAATAAGAATTTACTTACCGATAATTCTATTTCTCGTAGTCCGTAGTGGATGCTGGGCGCCCATCCCAAGTGCGGATTGTCTGCAATACTGGTACATAGTTATTGTTACCAAAAAATCGGGTTATTGCTGTAGTGAGCCATCTTTTCTAGAGGCTCCTCTGTTATCATGCTGTTAACTGGGTTTAGATCACAAGTTATATGGTGTGATTGGTGTGGCTGGTATGAGTCTTACCCGGGATTCAAAATCCTTCCTTATTGTGTACGCTCGTCCGGGCACAGTATCCTAACTGAGGCTTGGAGGAGGGTCATGGGGGGAGGAGCCAGTGCACACCAGGTAGTTCTAAAGCTTTACTTTTGTGCCCAGTCTCCTGCGGAGCCGCTATTCCCCATGGTCCTTACGGAGTCCCCAGCATCCACTACGGACTACGAGAAATAGAATTATCGGTAAGTAAATTCTTATTTTTTCTTTTATATTTCTTTGTCTGCAATCTATTTATTTCATCTCCCTTTGTTGTTGTCATATTTGTGTGTGTGTCAGAGTTGCCTACCCTCCCTCATTCTGCAGGAGATGCCCTGAAATAGCAGCAATCTCCCTGACTCCCTGAATAGACCAGCAATCTCCCTGATTTTACCTTACCCCCATTATATAGCTGTTACATTCTTGGGGAAAAGATAAATTAGAGATATATACATTCAAATGGGATCATCAGTGCCATTTCCCTGCATTGGTTATATGGCACAATGATCCCTATGGCTACATTCATTTTAAATAAGGTTTCTCATGGCCACTTACAGTATATGTGTATACAGTATACTAACTTTGGGGCTCATTTACGTTTTGATGTAAGTCATTTTCATGACACCCCTTTCAGATGCAGCAGTAAACGTCCGCGCTTATAGGTGTTAATTTCACAATCTCCCTGAATTGCTTTTTCAAAAGTAGGCAAGTATGGTGTGTGTGTGTGTGTGTGTGTGTGTGTGTGTGTGTGTGTGTGTCTTATGTCACTCTTCTCTCTCCTATCTGTGTCTCTTGTCTCTGTGCTTCTCTCTGTATCCGGTCTCTAGTGCTAGTGATTGCAAAATATCTGTGACAACTGATCTGTATGTTCTTTGTAGTGCATATTCCTGCCTAGCACAGGTTGAGGTTTGTTACTGCATGCTATTTGTGTGACACTTAGGTCGACTTGCATTAGGTCGACATGGTTACTACGTCGCCGTGGACGCTAGGTCGACATGTAATAGGTAGAAATTTTTTCCCTTTTTTTTTTTTTTTTTCATACTTTGCGATTCACTTTGTCTACAATTGGGAACGGTAACCTGCGAGCCGTGCGCGGGAACACGGTGCACTAATTGGGGTTCCCGTTCACTGTACAAAGAAAATAACACCCAAAAAAATTAAAAAACTCTTGTCGACCTTGTACATGTCGACCTACTGCTTGTGTCGACTTAGTTACTGTCGGTCAATAGTGGTAGACCTAGACACTGTCAACCTAAGTCTGGTCAACTCTATGGGCCACACCCGCCTCTCTCATATTTGTGTTTTCTTTGTACAGTATGTGTATCTCTCATATCTGTCTTTCATACTTATCTCTCTTATATCTCATTTCTGGATATATATCTCTATATTCCTCAATATCTGTCTGCTGTTCCTCTCTTTCATTTCTCTCACTGTCAGTCTGTATTTTACTGTGTCAGTATGCATTGCATCTTTCTTTTTATGTTTTTGTTGTGAAACATTGCTCACTTATGACAGTATTATTTATCTACCCTTTATTATATTTGTTATCTGAATTATTAGGTTATTGCACAGTTTATCTTATCCTACCAGTGCTAGTGATTGCAAAATATCTGTGACAACTGATCTGTATGTTCTTTGTAGTGCATATACCTGCCTAGCACAGGCTAAGTTTTGTTACTGCATGCTATTAGTGTGACCTAGGTAATTCTAGTTACTAATGCTACACCTCTGCCAGCTAGGAGACAAAACAACTAAAAATAATTTCAGTTATACAAAGGCCATGCATGTAGACATTCTCATTATGTAATCTTTCCAGATATACATTGACACAGTTATTAACACAATTAAAGCAGTCTGGTATAAGCAATTGTCAACATACTGTATACAATTGCCCTGTGCCTGTGATTTCATTGTGTAATTTCTAGAATTCAGGGAAATGTATCAGGTATAGCTCTTTAATCAGTATAACCCCATGGCCTGATGTGAGGGGATACATTTTACCACTGTGGAATGAATCTGTCACCTACAAACACTTATTATTATTATTATTATTTTTTATTATTATTATTATTATCTTTTATTTATATGGCGCCACAAAGGATCCGCAGCTCCCAATTACATAAATGAATAATCAAAACAGGAAAATAATGACCTACAGTTGAAGACCATATAGGACAAGTACAGGGTAAATAAACATAGCTGCATCAGCAGACGACACTGACATAAGTATTAAGGTGGCAGAAAACCACTGGATTTGGTGCCATTGAAGATGGTGATGGTTTAAGTGAGAGAAGGATAAGCACATGAGGGTTGAGGGTCCTGCTTGTGAGAGCTTACATTCTAAAGGGGAGGGGCAGACAGAAATGGGGTAAACAGTGAGCGTGGAACAGTGGGTTAGGATGAGATTAGGCTGGGTTTGGTGACGAAATGGTTCTTTGGAGCCCTTTTGAAGTTTTGTAGAGAGGTGGAGAGTCTGAGAGACAGCGGTAGAGAATTCCAGAGAAAGGGAGCAGCATGTGAGAAATCTTGAAGGTAGGAGTGGAAGGAAGAAATCAGAAGACAGGAGAGTCGGCATGCATTAGCAGAGCGAAGAGGACTGGTGGGAGTGTAAAGGGAGATAAGGTCAGAGATGTAAATGTGAGAGGGGTGGGTGAGAGCTTTGTAAGTGATTGTGAGAAGTTTGAATTGGATTCTGGAAGGGAAGGGAAGCCAGCGAAGGGATTGTAGGAGAGGTGAGGTGGACGTAGTGCATTTCGTGAAGATGATGAGCCAGGCTGCAGTATTGAGGATAGATTGGAGTGGAGAGAAGCATTTGTCAGGGATGCCAGTTAGGAGGAGTTAGGAGGAGATTACAGTAGTTCGGTCTGGAAATGACCAATGAGTGGATAATGGTCTTGGTAGCATCCTGGGTGAGAGGGTCTGATCCTGGAAATATTTTTGAGATGAAAATGGCAGCTTTGTGAGAGGTGCTGAATGTGTGGTATGAAGGAGTGGGAGGAGTCCACGATTACACCAAGACAGAGCACTTGGGGGCTAGAGGAGATAGTAGTGCCATCAATAGATAATAAAATTGCGGGAGTTAAGGTCGTGCGGAAGGGTGGGAGGATGATCAGCTCAGTCTTAGACATGTTGAGTTTAAGAAAGCGTGGGACATCCAAGAAGAGATAGCAGAGAGAACGCTGAAGATACGAGTGAGGAGAGAAGGGGAGAGGTCAGGGGAGGAAAGGTAGATTTGAGTATCATTAGGAGAGGACCAAGAACAGAACCTTGGGGGACACCTACAGTTAGTGTGTGTGTGTGGGGGGGGGGGGGGGGTGGAGTCATAAGAGGAGACAGAGAAGGAACAGTCAGAGAGGTAGGAGGATAGCCAGGAGAGGGCAATATCACGCAGGCCAAGGGAGTGAAGGATTTGCAGAAGGAGAGAGTAGTCCACAAAAGCAGCAGAGGGTCAAGAATAAGCTGCAAAGTCAAGAGTAGACAGTGAGGAGGGGAGACGGGGTGGGCAGATGAGGGAGTTGACTGTGGCGCCGGGGGCTGGTAGACTAGGAGGAGATGAGATTCTTGCAGCATAAGTTTGAAATGAAGGAAGTCTGCTTTAGAGCTTGAGCATTTTTGAAGATATTTGGTGTGCCAGGGTTTAGGTTTAAATCTGCAAGGCTGAATAGTGGTTGTTGGAGCTATCCAGAAGTCTGGGATGCATTGTATAGGGAAGTGGCTTGATCAGGGCATGAGAGAGAGAATAGGAGAAAGTAGTGTCGAACTGGGAGGATAGGGATGCCGTGTCAATAGCCTTAGGATGTAGAGAAGGGGAAGCAGAGAGAGATAATTTAAAAGAGAGCAGGTAGTGGCCAGAGAGAGGAAAAGGGGAGTAGGAAAAAGCAGAAATATCACAACAGTGAGTGAAAACCAGATCCAGTGAGCTCCCATTAACATGTGAGGGTGAGGTTAAGGAGTTTAGAGGCAAGGTATTTTGTGAGGATATTGATAAGGATGTTGAAGAGGTTTAGACACCCCGGGGAGGGTTAGAGTTAGGCTGCGGTGAGTGGGGGTTGGGGGGTATCCTGCCCATGGGTAAAACATATCACACCCATCAGCTGGCTCAGGGGGCAGACAATAATAGAGTATGGGGGTGATTCAGACCTGATCGCTGGGCTGCTAACTTTGCTGTCCTGCGTTCAGATAGTCGCTGCCCCAAGGGGGAGTGGAAATTCACCGTGCAAGTGTGTGATCCCATGTGTATGCCGAGCTGCAAAAATCCACTGTGTGCAGTCTCTGCGCAGACCAGGACTTACTCCTACAGTGCGATCAGAACAGGTTGATCAGGGCCGGAGCTGACGTCACACACCTTCCATGAAAACGCTTGGGCTGACCTGCGTTTTTCCGGACACTCCCAATATCAGTTACCACTAGTGATGTGCACCGGAAATTTTTCGGGTTTTGGATTCGGTTCCGCGGCCGTGTTTTGGATTCGGACGCGTTTTGGCAAAACCTCCCTGAAAATTTTTTGTCGGATTCGGGTGCGTTTTGGATTCGGGTGTTTTTTTACAAAAAACCCTCAAAAGCAGCTTAAATCATAGAATTTGGGGGTCATTTTGGTCCCATAGTAGTATTAACCTCAATAACCATAATTTCCACTCATTTTCAGTCTATTCTGAACACCTCACAATATTATTTTTAGTCCTAAAATTTGCACCGAGGTCGCTGGATGACTAAGCTAAGCGACCCAAGTGGCCGACACAAACACCTGGCCCATCTAGGAGTGGCACTGCAGTGTCAGGCAGGATGTCAGATTTAAAAAATGGTCCCCAAACAGCACATGATGCAAAGAAAAAAAGAGGTGCACCAAGGTCGCTGGATGGCTAAGCTAAGCGACACAAGTGGCCGACACAAACACCTGGCCCATCTAGGAGTGGCACTGCAGTGTCAGGCAGGATGGCACTTCAAAAAAATAGTCCCCAAACAGCACATGATGCAAAGAAAAATGAAAGAAAAAAGAGGTGCAAGATGGAATTGTCCTTGGGACCTCCCACCCACCCTTATGTTGTATAAACAGGACATGCACACTTTAACGAACCCATCATTTCAGCGACAGGGTCTGCCACACGACTGTGACTGAAATGACTGGTTGGTTTGGGCCCCCACCAAAAAAGAAGCAATCAATCTCTCCTTGCACAAACTGGCTCTACAGAGGCAAGATGTCCACCTCCTCCTCATTGTCCGATTCCTCACCCCTTTCACTGTGTACATCTCCCTCCTCACAGATTATTAATTTGTCCCCACTGGAATCCACCATCTCGGGTCCCTGTGTACTTTCTGGAGGCAATTGCTGGTGAATGTCTCCACGGAGGAATTGGTTATAATTCATTTTGATGAACATCATCTTCTCCACATTTTCTGGAAGTAACCTCGTACGCCGATTGCTGACAAGGTGAGCGGCTGCACTAAACACTCTTTCAGAGTACACACTGGAGGGGGGGGGGCAACTTAGGTAAAATAAAGCCAGTTTGTGCAAGGGCCTCCAAATTGCCTCTTTTTCCTGCCAGTATACGTACGGACTGTCTGACGTGCCTACTTGGATGCGGTCACTCATATAATCCTCCACCGTTCTTTCAATGGTGACAGAGTCATATGCAGTGACAGTAGACGACATGTCAGTAATCGTTGGCAGGTCCTTCAGTCCGGACCAGATGTCAGCACTCGTTCCAGACTGCCCTGCATCACCGCCAGCGGGTAGGCTCGAAATTCTTAGCCTTTTCCTCGCAGCCCCAGTTGCGGGAGAATGTGAAGGAGGAGCTGTTGACGGGTCACGTTCCGCTTGACTTGACAGGTCTTTGAACCTCTGCAGACTTGTGTCTGCCGGAAAGAGAGAGACAATGTAGGTTTTAAATCTAGGATCGAGCACGGTGGCCAAAATGTAGTGCTCTGATTTCAACAGATTGACCACCCGTGAATCCTGGTTAAGCGAATTAAGGGCTCCATCCACAAGTCCCACATGCCTAGCGGAATCGCTCTGTTTTAGCTCCTCCTTCAATGTCTCCAGCTTCTTCTGCAAAAGCCTGATGAGGGGAATGACCTGACTCAGGCTGGCAGTGTCTGAACTGACTTCACGTGTGGCAAGTTCAAAGGGTTGCTGAACCTTGCACAACGTTGAAATCATTCTCCACTGCGCTTGAGACAGGTGCATTCCCCCTCCTTTGCCTATATCGTAGGCAGATGTATAGGCTTGAATGGCCTTTTGCTGCTCCTCCATCCTCTGAAGCATATAGAGGGTTGAATTCCACCTCGTTACCACCTCTTGCTTCAGATGATGGCAGGGCAGGTTCAGGACTGTTTGCTGGTGCTCCAGTCTTCGGCACGCGGTGGCTGAATGCCGAAAGTGGCCCGCAATTCTTCGGGCCACCGACAGCATCTCTTGCACGCCCCTGTCGTTTTTTAAATAATTCTGCACCACCAAATTCAATGTATGTGCAAAACATGGGACGTGCTGGAATTTGCCCAGATGTAATGCACGCACAATATTGGTGGCGTTGTCCGATGTCACAAATCCCCAGGAGAGTCCAATTGGGGTAAGCCATTCTGCGATGATGTTCCTCAGTTTCCGTAAGAGGTTGTCAGCTGTGTGCCTCTTATGGAAAGCGGTGATACAAAGCGTAGCCTGCCTAGGAACGAGTTGGCGTTTGCGAGATGCTGCTACTGGTGCCGCCGCTGCTGTTCTTGCTGCGGGAGGCAATACATCTACCCAGTGGGCTGTCACAGTCATATAGTCCTGAGTCTGCCCTGCTCCACTTGTCCACATGTCCGTGGTTAAGTGGACATTGGGTACAACTGCATTTTTTAGGACACTGGTGACTCTTTTTCTGAGGTCTGTGTACATTTTCAGTATCGCCTGCCTAGAGAAATGGAACCTAGATGGTATTTGGTACCGGGGACACAGTACCTCAATCAAGTCTCTAGTTGCCTGTGAATTAACGGTGGATACCGGAAACACGTTTCTCACCACCCAGGCTGCCAAGGCCTGAGTTTATCCGCTTTGCAGCAGGATGACTGCTGTGATATTTCATCTTCCTCGCAAAGGACTGTTGGACAGTCAATTGCTTACTGGAAGTAGTACAAGTGGTCTTCCGACTTCCCCTCTGGGATGACGATCGACTCCCAGCAGCAACAACAGCAGCGCCAGCAGCAGTAGGCGTTACACTCAAGGATGCATCGGAGGAATCCCAGGCAGGAGAGGACTTGTCAGACTTGCCAGTGACATGGCCTGCAGGACTATTGGCTTTCCTGTGTAAGGAGGAAATTGACACTGAGGGAGTTGGTGGTGTGGTTTGCAGGAGCTTGGTTACAAGAGGAAGGGATTTAGTGGTCAGTGGACTGCTTCCGCTGTCATCCAAAGTTTTTGAACTTGTCACTGACTTCTGATGAATGCGGTCCAGGTGACGTATAAGGGAGGATGTTCCTAGGTGGTTAACGTCCTTACCCCTACTTATTACAGCTTGACAAAGGCAACACACGGCTTGACACCAGTTGTCCGCATTTCTGTTGAAATAATTCCACACCGAAGAGGTGATTTTTTTTTTGTATTTTGACCAGGCATGTCAATGGCCATATTCGTCCCACGGACAACAGGTGTCTCCCCGGGTGCCTGACTTAAGCAAACCACCTCACCATCAGAATCCTCCTTGTCAATTTCCTCCCCAGCGCCAGCAACACCCATATCCTCATCCTGGTGTACTTCAACAGTGACATATTCAATTTGACTATCAGGAACTGGACTGCGGGTGCTCCTTCCAGCACTTGCAGGGGGCGTGCAAATGGTGGAAGGCGCTACCTCTTCCCGTCCAGTGTTGGGAAGGTCAGGCATCGCAACCGACACAATTGGACTCTCCTTGGGGATTTGTGATGTAGAAGAACGCACAGTTCTTTGCTGTGCTTTTGCCATCTTAACTCTTTTAAGTTTTCTAGCAGGAGGATGAGTGCTTCCATCCTCAGGTGAAGCTGAACCACTAGCCTTGAACATAGGCCAGGGCCTCAGCCGTTCCTTGACACTCCGTGTCGTAAATGGCACATTGGCAAGTTTACGCTTCTCCTCAGACGATTTTGATTTAGATTTTTGGGTCATTTTACTGAGCTTTATTTTTTTGTGATTTTACATGCTCTCTACTTTGACATTGGGCATCGGCCTTGGCAGACGACGTTGATGGCATTTCATCGTCTCGGCCATGACTAGTAGCAGCAGCTTCAGCATGAGGTGGAAGTGGATCTTGATCTTTCCCTATTTTACCCTCCACATTTTTGTTCTCCGTTTTTTAATGTGTGGAATTATATGCCAGTAATATATTAATAGCAATGGCCTACTACTATATATACTGCGCACAACTGAAATGCACCACAGGTATGGATGGATAGTATACTTGACGACACAGAGGTAGGTAGAGCAGTGGCCTACTGTACCGTACTGCTATATATTATATATACTGGTGGTCAGCAAACTGTGCAAAACTGAAATGCACCACAGGTATGGATGGATAGTATACTTGACTACACAGAGGTAGGTAGAGCAGTGGCCTACTGTACCGTACTGCTATATATTATATATACTGGTGGTCAGCAAACTGTGCAAAACTGAAATGCACCACAGGTATGGATGGATAGTATACTTGACGACACAGAGGTAGAGCAGTGGACTACTGTACCGTACTGCTATTATATATAGTTATACTGGTGGTCAGCAAAATTCTGCACTGTCCTCCTACTATATACTACAATGCAGCACAGATATGGAGCGTTTTTCAGGCAGAGAACGTATAATACTGGTGGTCACTGGTCAGCAAAACTCTGCACTGTCCTCCTACTATATAATACTGCTGGTCCCCAGTCCCCACAATAAAGCAATTAGCACACTGACCACAGATATTTGCAGCACACTGAGCACAGATATGGAGCGTTTTTCAGGCAGAGAACGTAGATATTTGCACTTGCAGCACACTGAGCACAGATATTTGCAGCCCACTGAACATAGAAACTGAGAGGACGCCAGCCACGTCCTCTCACGATCATCTTCAATGCACGAGTGAAAAATGGTGGCGACGCGCGGCTCCTTATATAGAATACGAATCTCGCGAGAATCCGACCGCGGGATGATGACGTTCGGGCGCGCTCGGGTTAACCGAGCAAGGCGGGAGGATCCGAGTTGCTCGGACCCGTGGGAAAAAAAGGTGAAGTTCGGATCCCGAGGATCCGAACCCGCTCATCACTAGTTACCACCCAAAAATGGCCTCCTCCTGTCAATCACCTTGCGAACACCCATGCGATCGAATTTTTTGCACCATCCTGCCGCTGACCAGCTACATCCTTTGTTGTTGTCCGACGCACGTGCGCATTGCAGTGTATGCACTGTTAGGACCTGATTGCCCGCTGAGCGAAAATGCACAGCAGCAATCAGGAATGAATCAGGCCCTATATCCATTCCGATTCACTAACTCTTCTTTTAAATGGATACTGTATCTCAAATAAGGTTTTCATTCCCATATACATTTGTATTTAAAAATTATGATTTTTCATTTCATTGGGGCACCAATATTAGCCTACATACAAGGAGAGTCCTTTTTTTCTTAATCTAAAACTATAGTCAGTTTTTATGTTCAACTCCAAGGTTTTATCTGTCCTGATTATCTTTATATTAGTTCTAGGTTGTACCAAGAATATGTTTTATGTCCACTGTTGTATTATGTTTCTGGTTATTGGCTGTGTGAAGATCAGTGCTGACATTTGTTTTCGGCACAGTAGACCTGTGCCTAGAGACAACAGAGCCTGAGATAGTTCATATGTCACACTTGCTGTCGGCACAGTAGACTTGTGCCTAGGGGTAGCATAGCCTGAGATCACTTATATGTCAAACTTTCTGTTCTTTTATCAGTAAAAAGAATTCAACATAGGGAAAAACAAATATGATGGGCATGTAAGTTCACCTGAAGAGTGAATAGTGCAGGCAGAGAACAGTTTGTGTACAAAAAAAAACAATAGTTCTTAACAAGGACGTACAGCAATTTTGGGTATGTGTTCACAGACTGCATTTATAGAAGTCTAGCCATGGCAAAGACACTGTGTGTTCATGTGATGACTTCTCCGCTTGCTTTCATGTAATTTGGTATAGGTTAAAAATCAGTATCATTTTCTCTGCAGACCGTGGCTGCTTTTGCTGTTTCGGCTGTTGCATCCCAATGGGAGAGGACAGGGAAACCATTCAACCCTCTTCTTGGAGAAACGTATGAATTAGTGAGGTGAGTCTAAGATATACTGAGAAAAGGAAATGAGGCTATCACAAGACCCTGTGTTGAAAGTGACTAATAAAGTGTCTCTTGTAGGGAAGACTTAGGGTTCCACTTTGTATCTGAACAAGTAAGCCACCACCCACCTGTTAGTGCCTTTTATGCTGAAGGTCTAAACAAGGACTTCATCTTCCATGGGTCTATTTATCCCAAACTGAAGTTCTGGGGTAAGAGTGTGGAGGCTGAGCCACGAGGAATCATCACACTGGAGCTACTTAAGTGAGTATTACTCAGAAGAGTATTGGATTGCTACTAATCTTTGCATCTTTGACAGTTACCCCTATAGTCTTAGTGGGGGATTCAGTTCTTAGTGCCATCTGAACAACATTAGGATGGTCAGAAAACAGTCACTAAAATTGCCAGTTTTCCTTCACACCTCAGAGATGTGCATTGAAAAGTAGCAGTGTTGTACTACCGGAATTCATCGGGATGTGCACAATGCATCATGAAGAATTGAATTTCCACCTTAGAGGCTATCCCAGTACCTTGACATTCCATCTGTACTCATTTCAACATCCGTAAAACACCCGGGGCAGGACTACCAGTATGAGCAGCACTTGGGAAAAACACACAATGAAGAATAGTTGGAAAAGTAATAGTAGAAGATAATGGTGCATATGTAGTAGGGTCCGAGTTTGCCGGAGATGCAGGTTGCCTGCTGATCTTGGATATTTTTTTAAAGCGGAAATCATTTACAAGGCAAAACCATGCCTTGTAAATGGTTGCCGTTTAAAAACAAAACAAAAAAAAACCGTCCATGATCGTCTGGCATTCCCGCACCTCCCGCAATCTCGGACCCTGTTACATATGGCCCCCATATATGATCTGTACAGAGTTCCCCTAAACGTCTGTGTAAATTGTCCTGGTATGTCCCATAGGGGCTGCTGATGAGAGTTGAATGAAAGTCCACTAAATAGAAGGGGGCAGCCTGAATGTCTATTATCTCAGCCTTATTCCTTCTTGACCACTCATTGGATTTTAATTTAAATTATTTCTGGTAGCTATACTGAAAATAAAAGCACCCTCATTCTTGCTGTGGAATTTGCCTTGTTATTCCTTATTTTCCTTTTTTTTAATTTTGTGATTAAAAAAAACTGTGCTGTTAGCCAGGGTAAAGTCAGAGAAGCATGACTCCATTTGACTGAGTAAGTTATGTCCCCTCCAGACACAAAGAGGTCTATACCTGGACGAATCCCACCTGCTGTGTACACAATGTCATCATTGGAAAGCTTTGGATAGAGCAGTATGGGACAGTGGAGATCATAAATCACAGGTACAGACATTTTCTTTGTTTTGCTTTATTTTACATCAGGACTAAAAACCATAAATGGGTCCAAATAAATGTTATAGGGAATCTTCACCAACTTTTGAAATGTACTGGAGAAAACATGGGAGAAAATATTTTTTATTCTTACAATATCTGCTGACCTAGGAAACAAAAAGGCTGAATCATGGGAGAAACATAATTTCTACTGCATGCTTTTACATAGCGTGGCCGTGTCATGTAATATATGCTGCATAAATAATATTTCAGGCAGGAGAGTTTCTATCAGTTCTATTGTATTTGTAATAATTTTAGGATCAATATATTGATGATTGTGTTAAGACCTGATAATTTGAATTTCTTATTATTGTGTCAAGAAATTCTGTGCTGTCTGAATGTATTAAAAGTCACATCTAGGGGCATCCTGCAATGTATAAAGTGATCGCATGTGTGAGTAGCTGTTACCAGTAAATTATGCAATTTGTAGCCCATAGGATACAAAATCTAATGTAATCTTAAAATGGTGTTAGTTTTGCATTCCGGAACTTGGTAAACCTCACAATATAGTTCTTATCGAAACCTATGGGGGCTACTATTGTGTTACGAAACTGGGGAACTGCCGCAGATACATCCAGGGGGCACTTACATTTTACGTGTATCCACTGAAAATGTCTATTTTTGATGGATTTGGTCAATAAATATGGCCTTTATCTACTGTGTTGTATCAAAAGCTCTGCTGAGCAGACTATTACCTGTTAATTCCCCCTCCCTTTTTTCAGTAATGTCTACCAAAGACCCAGGCGCTAGTAACAATATGAACAGCTAATTTGTAATGCTACAGCACTACAGCCATGTATTGTTTTGCAGCACAGTGGGAAGTGACATTTACAAACTGTTTCAGTATGAAAAACTGGTGGCCATCAGTATACCTACAGCGGAATCCCAACCGTTAGTATGCCGGCAGCGGGGCGAGTGCTAGCAAGCCCCCCTTGCGGGCTCGAAGCGCTCGCCATGCTGCAGGTTATATTCTCCCTCTGAGTGTCATGGAGGGAGAAAACCCTGTGGCGCCGGTATTCTGGCGGCTGCATTTCACCGCAATCCAGGATTTCCGGTGTCTGCATTATGACCTCTGAGATCCCGACTAGCGGTATTGTAACCGCTTCCCCTGCAAACTACTCTATACTACTATGCAGGAAAGCCCATAACCTGCCCTCCATCCTCACTGAGTGAATGCCCACCAAGCTTTCTGCCCTGCCCATGTAGTGGGCCACATTCATCCCTTCTGCAGTCTGTCCAGATCACCACTGAAGCCGGGATAACTATAAATAATGACCGCAGTAACAGTTACTCCAACATCAAATAGAATACTAGAACATCGATCCATTTGAGCAATTTTGCATCAACCATGCTAACAAAGAAATTCCGTTGTCATTCACCAAACCCTATCTAATAATTGATCCTATTAAACATATATAGCTTTAGGAGACATCTTCTGTATATCCTGGAACTGCATGAATACGTATTATCAAGTGTCTGTCACAGCCAGACAGTCACAATTCATAACGGCTCCTTACTAGTGCGGAATAATAATGTCTTTGTTTATTACTATGGGTTCCAATCACTTTTTTTTTTCATAATCTGTTTATAAACGTATGTATTTTATGTTCATAATGTGCATATCTATTTATGTCTTATAACAGTACCGGGGATAAATGCATCCTGAACTTCAAACCATGTGGTCTGTTTGGAAAGGAGCTGCACAGAGTAGAAGGGTATATTCAAGACAAGAAGTAAGTGCCAAAGTCATCATTTTCCATCTGTTTCATGACTGGATAAGGGGTCGGGGAATGGTGTTTGCCATTTGCCCTATTTTCCAGGGATATAACCTATTTTCTTCTATAAACTGTGCAATACACTGCTTATGGAATTATCCTGTATGGGTCATTTATGAACCCCAGAATCTGCACACTCGTCCCACATTACACAGACAAGTGCATCTTCTTGCCCGCCTACCACATTCTTCTTCACGTTTCTTTGTTAACCCCTGTAAAATCAATCTGCGCCTTGTTTATTTACCTGGCCTATATTTCCAAAAATGTGGTTTTGGGAATCATTAAAGTTATAACAAAAGAGTTGAACCAATGTATTTTATTAATTTACAGTTTCTGTTCTCCTAAAATTATAACAGGCGGGAAAACCCATCTGGTACTGTAAATGTAGCCTCTGTTGTCGTTCAACGGTGACTATAATGGTTACCTATAATATAACTAGTCTGTGTCACTACGCAAAGAAAGAGAACTATTCCTTCTACTGGACTGTCCCAGCCTGTTACAGCTTTCTACACAGCTAGTAAACAGATCTTACTTTACATTTCTAGACTTCAGTTGATTTGTTAAATCGATTGTAGTGACCACTTTCTAAAACATTTAATGTCTCCTATGCAGCTATGAGAGTTGTATAGGGAGACCAGCCTAAAGCCTGGTAGGGGTGGAGAGATTGTAGGCTGTAGTTGGGGTGTCCGATAGCATGGAAGGTGTGTTTGGCAGTTGATGGTATCTGATAATGGACCGAAAGTTTGCCAGATGGTGTATCAGACGTCAGGCATGGGAAATCTGACTGACAGGGTTTCTGGAAGTGCCTATTTGTCTTACGTCTGCTTTCTTTGTATATACTAACCAAGGATCAAATCTGCTCCTGCTTGCAAGTTTTTGTGTCTGGCAGGAAAATGGCATGGAACCTTGAAGGGCCGTTGTGGCAAAAGGGGTGGCTGAAAGCAGGAAAGGGGAAGTGTGGCAAATGGGATAGTGGAAGCTTAAGGGGTCTGTGGCAGTACGGTGGGTGGTGACATTTGTGTTGTCTACAAGCAGGGAAGGGGAATGTGGCAGTTCAACAGCAAAAGAAAAGCTAAGAGAGATGCGCAGTTGGTAGGGTGCCTCAGTGATCCTCATTCCGTGATAGCTGAACGGTAAAGCAATGCTGGAGGATGGAGCATGGAGTAGTATGCTGTCCAGATGGTGGTGCGCCATTTTGCTAAGTTGTGGCAGCACTCCTAAAGTCCTCCCATGTTCAGCGGTATGGTGGGGCCAGTATAAAGTATTACATTTTCAAGTAAAAGTAAAGAAACATAAATAGCAACAAATATATATTTTTTTAATTATAACATTCTGTGGTTGAAAATATTTCATTTGGTGTACCGGAGTCACGGGAATCTATTGTTATACTAATGTACTATACAAAATGACTAGTGTGGGATGATGTGACCAGCAGTGGCGAATTTCCCATTAGGCACATGCATAGGGGCGGCACTTGGATGCTTGTGTTGGTGCTGTTAGCCCAAAATGTACCAGTAACTGCTAAATATACCCACTGTACTTTGCCATATGCCATCCTAATTGAGTGTAAATGGGTAGGGCATACACATACTGCGCCTGTAAGCTTTCCTACTTAGTAAATATGTATACATGCAGAAATTAAAAATGTTATAGTGGTTTTTCTATTATTTTATTAAATTGGCTATCATCAGATGAGAGCCTATAACCAATCAAAGTAAATAATAAAAGGTAAGGGGAGTGTGTGTGTGGGGGGGTGTTACTGTTGTGCCTAGGGTCGCCCTCACCCCTAAATCCACCCGTGGTGACCAATTTGTACCTCACACTCACTGTCCTGTAATGGTTATCTTTTTCCCCTTTTGGATTATTATTTCTGATTTTGAAAGGAAAAGCGACAGGAGTGCCAGAAATCAGTAAAAGACATAGAAAGCCTTGGCCAGCATTTTTTTAAACTGTCAGGACATGACAAACTGGCCTTGAAAACATGTTAGCTTCCCACGTAGCAAATGTGTTCTGTCCAGAATTCAGCTGCTGCATCTGGCATTTGCTCTTTACTGAAGAAAAATCTCTAGAAGAGAAACTACTTTCTTCTGATGCCAGCACCTCTCACTCTCTTATGCTGACAGTGATTGAGGCTCCCCAGATATCTCCAGTATATTGCAGCTGTAACTGAATTAATTGCTGAATCTGAAACCATCCTCTCTAGAGCAACTGCTTCTTAATGTCTAAATGCTGTGATACAATCTGATAACGTAAGGCAGCGGTTTCCAAACTTTTTTGAATCACGGCGCCCTAGAATATCAGAATTGATTTTCACGGCACCCCTAGGCCAAAAATTTCTTATTGAGAAATTTAGAAAGAAATATTACATTAAGTAGATTGCGTTTATATGTCATCCTTAGGGTCAGT
The DNA here is from genome assembly GCF_028390025.1 of Pseudophryne corroboree. NCBI lineage: Eukaryota > Metazoa > Chordata > Amphibia > Anura > Myobatrachidae > Pseudophryne > Pseudophryne corroboree. The sequence continues at coordinate 292,810,282 of NC_086446.1, read as the reverse complement.
TATGTGGTGAGGGACAAGATTTGCTTCTGTTTGGCCACATATTTTATGACTGGCAGCCACCAGCACTGGTTTTGCCTATTATATTGACCATGAATAATTTGAATTGATCCTAGACCACCAACCCAGGGCACCCCTGCAAGTGTCCCGAGGCACCCCAGGGAGCCACGGCACACAGTTTGGGAACCTCTGACGTAAGGCCTATGGGTAATGCTGATGCATACATAGCTAGTCATGTCATGCTTTCCTGGTGATGGAATGCACTTTCACTTACTGTACTTATTATTCTGTATTGCTAGTTCCCCCATTTGGCATATAGTGGACATTTTAAGAATAAAATGTTTTTCAAAATTGTCCAAGTAAAGAGTAATATTTCTCCAAAGGAAACCTGTTGAAAAATAGACGCGGAATTATATTTTTAGTCCGTTTTATTAATGTTTTTAGACATTTTATTTTAACTACAGATTTTCTGCAATTATTTAGTTTGTACAGTAGGATGCAATGTGTTAATTTTTTTTGCTATAATAAATAATAGAAATCACCATATATTGTAATATGTCATTATCTATTACTGTACTGTGAGTCACATTAGCGAATATCCTCTTTTGTGTATTACATAGACTGAGAGAGCCCAGGACACTAATGTTTATATTACCTGATTAACTGTAGCTGGTTACTTACACACATTTTCCCAGTAAGAAGAAGCTGTGTATGATATATGGGAAGTGGACAGAGTGTTTGTGGAGTGTGGATCCAGCTGCATATGAAGCCTATAAGAAGTCAGAGAAGAGAGGAGGGGAACAGAAAAAATACAAACAGGTGAGTGGTGTAAACTCTAGACCAGCCAACCATGGGACATTGTATTACAGTGTTAGGAAAGACTGTAATGTGATGGCTAACCATTCTCATACCCAGTATACCCTGATTAAGCCATTGGGTCCTATGTCCTGGTGAGCTGTGTGAGGGATTCTCAGTTGTGGTACTCGAATACCCTCATGAGTTCATGCTGTGAGGATTTCCCTCTGTGGAATAATCGCTGGCAGAGTAGGAATATACATTGTAGTATGAGTATCCTGTAGATTGCACAAATCACTGTCTGCTATTGCTCTTTCAGCATTTCCAGTTTGTGTTTGCAGAATGAAGAAACTGTGAATCCAGAGACTGATGAAGCAGATGATATGCCTGAGGTTCAAGAGACTGTGCAGGTCATATCTGGAAGTAAACTACTTTGGAGGATCAGTTGTCGACCTCAGAACTCTTCCCAGGTTAGTCCTGAACAGCTTCTTGAGGAGGACATTTGCAATTTCTGTGAACTAAGAGGTCTATTTACTAAGCCTTGGATGGAGATGAAGTACCAGCCAATCAACTCCTAACTGTCATTTTTTTAAACCTAGCCCGTGTCATGGCAGTTAGAGCTGATTGGCTGGTACTTTATCGCCGTCCACTTTATCTCCATCCAAGGCTTAGTAAATAGACACATAAATCACAGCGTTTATGAAAGGTTGAATGACAAAAAAGTACTCCTCACCTGTTATATTCAACATTAACAGCATTTCTTCATCCGCTACGTTACTCCAGTTGTAGTTCAGCTCTTGTGTAACACCTTTAGCCTTCTGTCTCACAGTTTGTTTTCACTCAGTGGGAAACATCTAGAGAAAACTCCTCTTCAATATTTCATAACTTTTTTACATTTCATCTTACGTTGGGTAGAAAAGCGCTGACTAAAAAACTTTAATCACTGTAGAGTCGGGGCAGACTAAATGGGCCAAGAGGTTCTTATCTGCCATCAAATTCTATGTTTCTATGGGAAATAGTAATAACAGAATTCTATGACAAATTTGTTTGATTCACCTGTTTCCTTGATGGCTTAAAATTAGCCATACAGCATCTTCAGACCTGTTAAAGAAAGACGTCTGCTTGTGTGAATGGCATTTGCCTAGTTGGTAGACCTCTAGGTAAAATGCATTAATTTCAATAGTAGAACTTCTTATAAAGAGTGCTGCTTTTAGTTTAAAATATAGTGGAAAAACCTTTATGTTGTGGCCTATTGACCCGATAACACCACCTATATGGCTAAGAGCAGCAGAGATGCCCAATATCTTTTGAAATCAGTAGGATCCCTTATTAGGCATGACAAAAAATGTGCTTGGAAGATGGACTACAATTGTGTGATCATTTTCTCACCATATTAACAGTCTGCAATTTGGTGAAGTAAGGCAGGTGTTTGACACAGGGCTGACCAGCTGGATTACATCCGGTTTTGTCTCCCACACATAACCAAACTGATTGATTGTAACACAGTAGGGTCACCCATGTAGTACAAGCTTGAACCTTCCATATCGTTTGGCATAAAAATGCATCATTTAAGGCACACTGGGGCAGATGTATTAAGCCTGGAGAAGGCATAAAGAAGTGATAAAGCAATGATAAGTGCAAGGTGATCACCAGCCAATCAACTCCAATATGTAAATTGCGGGTTATGAGCTGATTGGCTGGTTCGTTATCACCTTGCACTTATCACCGCTTTATCACTTCTTTATGCCTTCTCCAGGCTTAATACATGTGCCCCAGTGTGCACTAGCCTCATTGTAGATTCCTATGTTTGAATGCCGGCAACACACTCTAATTCGAATGTTTTGACTTTACCACCAAGATGTACAACTTCACCAGCTTCGCTGTGGCTCTCAATGAGCTAGACAAAGACATGGAGTCCATATTGGCACCAACAGACTGCCGTTTAAGACCAGACATTAGATACATGGAGAATGGGGATTTAGGTGAGTACCCAAGTATACATACGGTTTCCTGTGACATTCTAGTTATTTAATGTAGCATAAAAAATGCTTTCTGTTTATGGGATTTACACGCGTGTGTAATTAAGTAGCAAAAAATCCAGTATTTTGAGTAAATGATTTTGACTGCAATAGTATACTGATCTTATTCTGCAAGCGTGAATGTGTGTGCGCGTACAAGTGGCAGGGAATATAGATTGTAAGCTCCACTGGGGCAGGGGCTGATGTGATTGGCCAAATATTCTCTGTAAAGCGCTGCGGAATACGCGTACGCTATATAAAACAACTGGTAATAATAAGTTCATGTATAGGCGCTCGTACATCAGAGTTAGCACATGTTTGTAAAATAAAAACCTGCTGTGTAGAGGGCATCTGACCAACATCTGTATATTGGAATTTTGAAATTGTAAAACAATTGTCAGTTCCTGCATGCACGTTTTTGTTTTGTACCAAATATTGCACTGAAAACACCACCAGACAGAGTCTTTTCTGGATGTGAAATGTCTCGATTAAAGCTCTCCCTGGTTCCCTGGTTTCAGAATGCTCTTTTCTTTTCTAAAGAGACCTCCAAGCGGTCCATTCAGAATATATGTAAAAGTTTTTCCTGACTCGGCAAAATAGATATAGGAACAATCTGTACACTCATTTGGAGTAAACTTTTTTTTTTTTTTTTTGCAGCTGCAGAAACAATTAACAATAGTTTTGGTGCCTCTAGATAAAAAGGCTTGTAGAAATCTTGCCAAATCCAATAGAGAACGGAGTTGGGTATCCCATGGAAATGTCAAAAAGCATTTCCTCCATGTTGTTATTACAGACATTGATTTCTCATACTCAAAAGACTGACTCAGAAAGTTCTATTGCAGTGATATCGCTTTGGGGCTTGGTGGGCCATTCCAAAGACAATTGTCCAAGGGATTATTCCAATCCAGCTGTAAACATGCTTTCACTACACTGTATACCCCCTATCTCTTTGCCCTACACAATTGTCTATGCTTTATATGTTAATCTGTCCATGTGCTGCCTAGTAAATGTGATTCTTGTTTGTTCCCATGAAGTGAAGGGGTAGGCTGCCATTATCAGCCTAATAATCGGGTTTCCAAGAAGGGAGATACCTGTATAAATAAGGATTAATTTAGTTTTGTATCTTAATATAGATCAGAGTCAACGATCTGTGTCAGTAGCTCATAATGTTGTAGGAATGTGATCATCCAGACATTTTTCTCTAGGGCTGTATTGCCATACTTATATTTCTCATACAGCTAATCCTAGCATATTGGAGATGTGCTGCTTGATTGTATTGTGTAATATTTTGGTAGACTAATCGCTCAATTATACTGAATTTCTTAAAACACTATAAGACTAATTATAGGTTTTTGGTTTTAAGACTAATTATAGGTTTTTGGTTTTATTCTTCCAAACAATGTTGGAAAAAAACAGGTTTTATAAAAAAAAATACCCCTAGTTTGTTTGTTGTTTGCATTAATGTTTTAATGGAAAAAAAAAAATTTGAATCCTGTTTATTATATTAATACTATGAAACATTGCAGCCTATTAGAAACCATATTTTAATGCTTTCTAACATTAACAACCCAAATTTAGATTGTTAATATAAGAAAGTATTAAAACATGGTTGATCACAGTTTCGAAAAGATAGCATAGATCGCAGTATTAATATAATAAGCAGGATTCAATTTGTTTTTTCATTAAAACATTAATGCAAAAAAATAAAAAAGGTTAAAACCAAAAAAAAATGTGTGTATTATTTTTTTCAAGCCCTGCTTCCAAACAAAGGGGGTCATTCAGATCTGATTGCTGCTGTGTGTTTTCGCACAGCGGCGATCAGATCCGAACTGCGCAAGCATCTGAGCATCGGATTGCTGGTCAGCGACGGGTTTGTGTGAAGGATACATTCGCACAGGCATTCGCAAGGTGATTGACAGGAAGAAGGCGTTTGTGGGTGGCAACTGACCGTTTTCTGGGAGTGTCCGGAAAAACGCAGGCAGGCTCAAGCGTTTTGAGGGAGGGTGTCTGACGTCAGCTCCGGCAACGATAAGCAGGATTCAGTCGCACTGGAAGAGTAAGTCCTGAGCTGCGCAGAGACATCACAAGCAGCTCAGCTACACATGTGATCGCACACTTGCACAGCTAAAATACACTCCCCATGTAGGCGGCGACTATGTAATCGCAGGGCAGCACAAAACACAGCCCAGCAATCAGATCTGAATAGGCCCAAAGTTACACATCACCACTGTTTACAGCATTTTTACATGTTAGGATTAGTCAAATATGAAGTGCGTCACAGCCTAGAGAATGAGATAACTTTAAGAAGACTCGATGTTCTCATGAAATATGACTGTAGACAGCCCAAATCATCCAATTCTCTACATCTCCATCATAGCCCTAGCTTGTATACATTTTGTGGAATTTTCGGCAGTAGGATATGTTCTAGATTATGCAATCTCTAGCCCAGTGGTAATGTGTACTCGTTTCCTATAGTAATAGCTCCACTGACGTATCAAATTTTGCCTTGGACTCTAAGACCTTGAGAAATTCTTAAACTGGGTACACATCTAAATGACTGTCAATCTTGCCAATGGTTGAGACAAATTCCCATCTTCCCAGACCATCCGAGATTGCCAGTACACACTGTTCAATGCAATGAACGACTGAATGATATCTCATTCCGTCCTTCTTTAACATGCATAGTGTCACATACGATCTCTTTTGAGTGACAGTGCAGCACGTGTGTATGCACAATAAACGATATGCCCAATTTGTGTGGGGTTTGTATAATTTGTAGATTATTTTCTGGGTACTCCGGTTTCCTCCCACACTCCAAAAAATATACTGGTAGGTACTGGCTCCCAACTACAAATTGTCCTTGGTGTGTGTATGTGTGTGGTAGGGATTTCGATTGTAATCTCCACTGGGGCAGGTATTGATGTGAATGGCGAAATATTCTCTATAAAGCACTGCGGAATAATTGTGTGCGCTATACAAATAACCAATTATAAATAATATGAATAAAAAAAATGATCAATTTCTCCTCCTTGTTGTTTTCTTTGACAAGCACGTGATTTAATCATGACAATATGATTTTTCCGTTTGCCAATTTTGGCTTATGTGAATGTTTTTCCACATCTACAGACTTTATATTTATATTTAATAGTTCAGACTGCTTGTGGCAGACAAAAAGCCCTCCCGGAGTTTGTGATTGTGTATCGTTTTCAAGACATTTGTCATTCCGGATAGAATTGTGACTGTTATAACAGTTTCACATATGCTGGAACGATCAGTATTTCACTCTATTCTCTTTATTGTGATTAGACATCTAGGTTGTGATATTGCCCCGCCTAACTACTTTCAGAGCTTTGCAGAAAATAAGTGGGTCACCCCAGCGATCTGTATTATCACTGTCTTTTAGTTCTGTTTCAGTATTCTTAGAACTACATTAGATAATGAGGTAATCTCCATGATCAGTTGAGGGTCCCTGTTTAAGATTGTACCCAGATTGTGAGTTCGTCTGATACCATTATTTCTCTAACGTCCTAGTGGATGCTGGGAACTCCGTAAGGACCATGGGGAATAGCGGGCTCCGAAGGAGGCTGGGCACTCTAGAAAGATTTAGGACTACCTGGTGTGCACTGGCTCCTCCCACTATGACCCTCCTCCAAGCCTCAGTTAGATTTCGTGCCCGGCCGAGGTTGGATGCACACTAGGGGCTCTCCTGAGCCCTTAGAAAGAAAGTATAGTTTTAGGTTTTTTATTTTCAGTGAGACCTGCTGGCAACAGGCTCACTGCAGCGAGGGACTAAGGGGAGAAGAAGCGAACTCGCCTGCTTGCAGCCGGATTGGGCTTCTTAGGCTACTGGACACCATTAGCTCCAGAGGGATCCGACCGCAGGCCCAGTCCTTGGTGTTCGGTCCCGGAGCCGCGCCGCCGTCCCCCTTACAGAGCCAGAAGCAAGAAGAGGTCCGGAAAAACGGCGGCAGAAGACATCAGTCTTCACCAAGGTAGCGCACAGCACTGCAGCTGTGCGCCATTGCTCCTTATGCACACTTCACACTCCGGTCACTGAGGGTGCAGGGCGCTTGGGGGGGGGGGGCCCTGAGCTGCAATAAAAACACCTTGGCTGGCAAAAATACCACAATATATAGCCCTAGAGGCTATATATGTGGTAAATTCCCCTGCCAGAATCCAGAAAAAAGCGGGAGAATAGGCCGCGGAAAAGGGCCGGAGCTATCTCCCTCAGACACACTGGCGCCATTTCTCCTTCACAGATCCGCTGGCTCTCCCCTGCAGTCTACACTTCAGAACAGGGTAAAAACAGAGAGGGGGGGGCACTAAATTTGGGCGCAATACATATATACTATAAAAAGCAGCTATAGGGGACATAACTCAGTTAGTCCCTGCATTATATAGCGCTCTGGTGTGTGCTGGCATACTCTCACTCTGTCCCCCCAAAGGGCTTTTGTGGGTCCTGTCCTCATTCGGAGCATTCCTTGTGTGTGTGCGGTGTGTCGGTACGGCTGTGTCGACATGTTTGATGAGGCTAATGATGTGGAGGCGGAGCAGATGCCTGTAGAAGGGATGTCACCCCCTGCGGGGCAGACACCTGAGTGGATGGGCTTATGGAAAGTAATGAGTGCACGTATAGACTCCTTATATAAGAAAATCGACGACATGCCAAATGTGGGACAGCCGACTTCTCAGCTCGTGCCTGCCCAGGCGTCGCATGGGTCGTCAGGGGCTCTAAATGATTGAGGCAATGAAAGAGGTGTTAAACATTTCTGATATAACTACTGGTACCACTAAAAAGGGTATTATGTTTGGAGAGAAAAAACTACCCGTAGTTTTTCCCCCATCAGATGAATTAAATGAAGTGTGTGAAGAAGCGTGGGCTTTCCCTGATAAAAAATTGGTAATTCCTAAGAAGGTACTAATGGCGTTCCCTTTCCCGCCAGAGGATAGGTCACGTTGGGAAACACCCCCTAGAGTGGATAAAGCGCTCACACGTTTGTCTAAAAAGGTGGCACTACCGTCTCCGGATACGGCCGCCCTCAAGGAACCTGCTGATAGAAAGCAGGAGGCGATCCTGAAGTCTGTATATACACACACAGGCATTATACTTAGGCCAGCTATTGCGTCAGCTTGGATGTGCAGTGCTGCCGCTGCGTGGTCAGATAAACTGTCAGAAAATATTGACACATTAGACAGAGACACGATCCTGTTAACCATAGACCATATAAAAGACTCAGTCTTATATATGAGAGATGCACAAAGGGAAATCTGCCGATTGGCATCTAAAGTAAGTGCATTGTCCATTTCTGCTAGGAGAGGCTTATGGACTCGCCAGTGGACAGGAGATGCAGATTCAAAAAAGCACATGGAAGTGTTACCATATAAGGGTGAGGAATTATTTGGGGATGGTCTCTCGGACCTAGTTTCCACAGCAACGTCTGGGAAGTCAGCATTTTTACCCCATGTCCCCTCACAGCCTAAGAAGGCGCCGTTTTATCAGGTTCAGTCCTTTCGGACCCAGAAAAACAGGCGTGGAAAAGGCGGGTCCTTTCTGTCCAGAGGCAGAGGTAGGGGAAAAAGACTGCAACAAACAGCAGGTTCCCAGGAGCAAAAGTCCTCCCCCGCTTCTTCTTCCAAGTCCGCCGCATGACGGTGGGGTTCCACAGGCGGAGCCAGGTACGGTGGGGGGCCGCCTCAAGAATTTCAGCGATCAGTGGGCTCGCTCACAGGTGGATCCCTGGATCCTTCAAATAGTATCTCAGGGGTACAAACTGGAATTCGAGGCGTCTCCACCCCACCAGTTACTAAAATCTGCCTTGCCGATTGCTCCCTCAGACAGGGAGGCGGTGCTAGCGGCAATTCACAAGCTTTATTCCCAGCAGGTGATAATCAAGGTACCCCTACTTCAACAAGGCCGGGGTTACTATTCCACACTATTTGTGGTACCGAAACCGGACGGTTCGGTGAGACCCATTTTAAATTTGAAATCCTTGAACACATACATAAAAAAATTCAAGTTCAAGATGGAATCGCTCAGGGCGGTTATTGCGAGCCTGGACGAGAGGGATTACATGGTATCCCTGGACATCAAGGATGCTTACTTGCATGTCCCCATTTACCATCCTCACCAGGAGTACCTCAGATTTGTGGTACAGGATTGCCATTACCAATTCCAGACGCTGCTGTTTGGACTGTCCACGGCACCGAGGGTATTTACCAAGGTTATGGCGGAAATGATGATACTCCTTCGAAAAAAGGGAGTTTTAATTATCCCGTACTTGGACGATCTCCTAATAAAAGCGAGGTCCAAGGAACAGTTGTTGGTGGGAGTAGCACTATCTCAGGAGGTGCTGCACCAGCACGGCTGGATTCTGAATATCCCAAAGTCACAGCTGGTTCCGACGACACGGCTACTGTTCCTGGGTATGATTCTGGATACAGTCCAGAAAAAAGTGTTTCTCCCGGAGGAGAAAGCCAGGGAGTTGTCATCTCTAGTCAGAGACCTCCTGAAACCAAAACAGGTATCAGTGCATCGCTGCACGCGGGTCCTGGGAAAGATGGTGGCTTCTTACGAAGCAATTCCCTTCGGCAGGTTCCATGCCAGAATCTTTCAGTGGGACCTGTTGGACCAGTGGTCCGGATCGCATCTTTAGATGCATCGCTTGATAACCCTGTCTCCAAGAACCAGGGTGTCGCTACTGTGGTGGCTGCAGAGTGCCCATCTTCTAGAGGGCCGCAGGTTCGGCATACAGGACTGGGTCCTGGTGACCACGGATGCCAGCCTTCGAGGCTGGGGGGCAGTCACACAGGGAAGAAACTTCCAAGGACTATGGTCGAGTCAGGAGACTTCCCTTCACATAAATATTCTGGAACTAAGGGCCATCTACAATGCCCTAAGTCAAGCAAAATCCCTGCTCCTACACCAGCCGGTGCTGATCCAGTCAGACAACATCACGGCAGTCGCCCATGTAAATCGACAGGGCGGCACAAGATGCAGGATGACGATGGCGGAAGCCACAAGAATTCTCCGATGGGCGGAGAATCATGTACTAGCACTGTCAGCAGTGTTCATTCCGGGTGTGGACAACTGGGAAGCAGACTTCCTCAGCAGACACGACCTCCACCCGGGAGAGTGGGGACTTCATCCAGAAGTCTTCCAGATGCTGGTAAACCGTTGGGAAAAACCACAGGTGGACATGATGGCGTCCCGCCTCAACAAAAAGTTAAAAAGATATTGCGCCAGGTCAAGGGACCCTCAGGCGATAGCTGTGGACGCTCTAGTGACACCGTGGGTGTACCAGTCGGTTTATGTGTTCCCTCCTCTGCCTCTCATACCAAAGGTATTGAGAATAATAAGAAAGCGAGGAGTAAACACCATTCTCGTGGTTCCGGATTGGCCAAGACGAGCGTGGTACCCGGAACTTCAAGAGATGCTCTCAGAGGACCCGTGGCCTCTACCGCTCAGACAGGACCTGCTACAACAGGGGCCCTGTCTGTTCCAAGACTTACCGCGGCTGCGTTTGACGGCATGGCGGTTGAACACCGGATCCTAAAGGAAAAGGGTATTCCGGAAGAAGTCATTCCTACGCTTATTAAGGCCAGGAAAGATGTTACGGCAAAGCATTATCACCGCATATGGCGGAAATATGTTGCATGGTGCGAGGCCAAAAAAGGCCCCAACAGAGTAATTTCAACTAGGTCGATTTCTGCATTTCCTGCAAGCAGGAGTGAATATTGGCCTAAAACTAGGCTCCATTAAAGTACAGATCTCGGGTCTGTCGATTTTCTTTCAAAAAGAACTAGCTTCAGTACCTGAAGTTCAGACATTTGTGAAAGGTGTGCTGCATATTCAGCCCCCATTTGTGCCTCCTGTGGCACCTTGGGATCTCAACGTGATGTTGAGTTTCTTAAAATCACATTGGTTTGAGCCACTAAAAACCGTGGATCTGAAATATCTCACGTGGAAAGTGGTCATGTTATTGGCCTTGGCTTCAGCCAGGCGAGTGTCAGAATTGGCGGCTTTATCATGTAAAAGCCCTTATCTGATTTTCCATATGGATAGGGCAGAATTGAGGACTCGTCCCCAGTTTCTCCCTAAGGTGGTGTCAGCGTTCACCTGAACCAGCCTATTGTGGTGCCTGCGGCTACTAAGGATTTGGAGGACTCCAAGTTGCTAGACGTTGTCAGGGCCCTGAAAATATATGTTTCCAGGACGGCTGGAGTCAGAAAATCTGACTCGCTGTTTATCCTGTATGCACCCAACAAGCTGGGTGCTCCTGCTTCTAAGCAGTCTATTGCTCGCTGGATTTGTAGTACAATTCAGCTTGCACATTCTGTGGCAGGCATGCCACAGCCAAAATCTGTAAATGCCCATTCCACAAGGAAGGTGGGCTCATCTTGGGCGGCTGCCCGAGGCGTCTCGGCTTTACAACTTTGCCGAGCAGCTACTTGGTCAGGGGCAAACACATTTGCAAAATTCTACAAATTTGATACCCTGGCTGAGGAGGACCTGGAGTTCTCTCATTCGGTGCTACAGAGTCATCCGCACTCTCCCGCCCGTTTGGGAGCTTTGGTATAATCCCCATGGTCCTTACGGAGTTCCCAGCATCCACTAGGACGTTAGAGAAAATAAGAATTTACTCACCGGTAATTCTATTTCTCGTAGTCCGTAGTGGATGCTGGGCGCCCATCCCAAGTGCGGATTGTCTGCTATACTTGTAAATAGTTATTGTTAACTAAAGGGTTATTGTTGAGCCATCTGTTGAGAGGCTCAGTTGTTTTCATACTGTCAAACTGGATATAGTATCACGAGTTGTACGGTGTGATTGGTGTGGCTGGTAAGAGTCTTACCCGGGATTCTAAATCCTTCCTTATTATGTCTGCTCGTCCGGGCACGGTGTCCTAACTGAGGCTTGGAGGAGGGTCATAGTGGGAGGAGCCAGTGCACACCAGGTAGTCCTAAATCTTTCTAGAGTGCCCAGCCTCCTTCGGAGCCCGCTATTCCCCATGGTCCTTACGGAGTTCCCAGCATCCACTACGGACTACGAGAAATAGAATTACCGGTGAGTAAATTCTTATTTTTTCCTGTTTTAATTGCACTAACCTCAGGTTTTAGAATTTCAAAAATTGACAATATCATTGTTGCTGACAAAGATGGCGAGTAGCCAGGTTTGTGGGAACTGGTAATTTAAAATGATCAGCCACATTAAAAACCCTTGCATTATGTTAATCAGTACAGTTACTTACCTGAGGCTGATGGCCATCTACATAACAGCTTGTATCCACAAATCTGTTTAGAAATCCAAGTAGTCTCCGAAAGAGCATACTAGCTTGTACCCACTGTAACAGTCTGCTTTTATCTTCCAGATCAGGCTAGCAATGAGAAGGAAAGGTTAGAAGAGAAGCAGAGGGCAGCCAGGAGGGAACGAGCTAAAACGAATGAAGAATGGAGAACAAGGTACAGTATTTATTATTTTACAGAGCTCAACTTAATTGCTTTATTGTATAGGATGGTCTGAACAGCCTAGGGTTAGAACAACAAATATGTATCATCTACTTAGTATGGGAATATTATGTTCTATACATATACTATATATATTACTACCTAGAGGTGAGCTATCAGACCAAGATGGTTCTGTATGCGAAAGCTGCAGGCCAGCTTGTGATACAGTTTGTTATATTTTAATAATTCTAAACAATCCAAACGTCCTAGCTCTCTTCCCTTCCTCATTGTTCTGCTTAGTCTTTTACTCACAGTTTTATTGTTTCTGTACATGTACATCTGTTCTCTTTTAGTCCCATCCTTCTTTTAACTTTTTTTTCTTCTCCCCTTCTCCTTTTGTTACTCTTTTTCACCCTCTTCATAGTTTCCCATCTGTGCCATTTCCCCTCTTTCTCTGTATGTTTGTTTCTTTTCTTATTTCTCTGTCTCCATCTTCACATGTTGCAATCTCATCTCTGGCTCCATAACTTCCTCTCGCATTGTCGTCTGTGACTCCATCTCATCTTCTTACATTGTCCTCTTGTGACTTTATCTCATCCTCTTATTATTCTCCTCCCTGATCTACAGCTTATTCTACACTATGCTCTTCTTCTCCATTCCCTTTCTCTATCGTCCTAGTGGATGCTGGGGTTCCTGAAAGGACCATGGGGAATAGCGGCTCCGCAGGAGACAGGGCACAAAAAGTAAAGCTTTTTCCGATCAGGTGGTGTGCACTGGCTCCTCCCCCTATGACCCTCCTCCAGACTCCAGTTAGATTTTTGTGCCCGGCCGAGAAGGGTGCAATCTAGGTGGCTCTCCTAAAGAGCTGCTTAGAGAAAGTTTAGCTAGGTTTTTTATTTTACAGTGATTCCTGCTGGCAACAGGATCACTGCAGCGAGGGACTGAGGGGAGAAGGAGTCAACTCACCTGCGTGCAGGATGGATTGGTTTCTTGGCTACTGGACATCAAGCTCCAGAGGGACGATCACAGGTACAGCCTGGATGGTCACCGGAGCCACGCCGCCGGCCCCCTTGCAGATGCTGAAATCAGAAGAGGTCCAGAATCGGCGGCTGAAGACTCCTGCAGTCTTCTAAAGGTAGCGCACAGCACTGCAGCTGTGCGCCATTTTCCTCTCAGCACACTTCACACGGCAGTCACTGAGGGTGCAGGGCGCTGGGAGGGGGGCGCCCTGGGAGGCAAATGAGTACCTATAAAGGCTAAAAATACCTCACATATAGCCCTAGAGGCTATATGGAGATATTTAACCCCTGCCTAATTTTTCTAAATAGCGGGAGACGAGCCCGCCGGAAAAGGGGCGGGGCCTATCTCCTCAGCACACGGCGCCATTTCCTCTCACAGCTCCGCTGGTCAGGACGGCTCCCAAGTCTCTCCCCTGCACTGCACTACAGAAACAGGGTAAAACAGAGAGGGGGGGGCACATTTATGGCGATATTTTGATATAACAAAGCAGCTATAAGGGAGCACTTATTATAAGGCTATCCCTGATATATATATAGCGCTTTTGGTGTGTGCTGGCAAACTCTCCCTCTGTCTCCCCAAAGGGCTAGTGGGTCCTGTCTTCGTTAGGAGCATTCCCTGTGTGTCTGCTGTGTGTCGGTACGTGTGTGTCGACATGTATGAGGACGATATTGGTGTGGAGGCGGAGCAATTGCCAAATATGAGGATGTCACCCCCTAGGGAGTCGACACCAGAATGGATGCCTTTATTTATGGAACTACGGGATAGTGTCAACACGCTAAAGCAGTCGTTTGACGACATGAGACGGCCGGACAATCAATTAGTGCCTGTCCAGGCGACTCAAACACCGTCAGGGGCTGTGAAACGCCCTTTGCCTCAGTCGGTCGACACAGACCCAGACACAGGCGATGACTCCAGTGGTGACGGTGACGAATCAACCGTATTTTCCAGTAGGGCCACACGTTATATGATTTTGGCAATGAAGGAGGCGTTACATTTAGCTGATACTACAGGTACCACTAAACAGGGTATTATGTGGGGTATGAAAAAACTACCTATAGTTTTTCCTGAATCAGAAGAACTAAATGACGTGTGTAATGAAGCGTGGGTTGCCCCTGATAAAAAGCTGATAATTTCAAAGAAATTATTGGCATTATACCCTTTCCCGCCAGAGGTTAGGGAGCGCTGGGAAACACCTCCTAGGGTGGACAAGGCGCTAACACGCTTATCTAAACAAGTGGCGTTACCATCTCCTGAGACGGCCGCACTTAAAGATCCATCAGATAGGAGGATGGAAAATATCCAAAAAAGTATATACACACATGCAGGTGTTATACTACGACCAGCTGTAGCGACTGCCTGGATGGGCAGTGCGGGGGTAGTTTGGTCAGAATCCCTGATTGAAAATATTGATACCCTGGACAGGGACAATATTTTACTGTCGTTAGAACAAATAAAGGATGCATTTCTTTATATGCGTGATGCACAGAGGGATATATGCACACTGGCATCACGGGTAAGTGCTATGTCCATTTCGGCCAGAAGAGCTTTATGGACGCGACAGTGGACAGGCGATGCGGATTCAAAACGGCATATGGAAGTTTTGCCGTATAAAGGGGAGGAGTTATTTGGAGTCGGTCTATCAGATTTGGTGGCCACGGCTACAGCCGGGAAATCCACCTTTCTACCTCAAGTCACTCCCCAACAGAAAAAGGCACCGACTTTTCAACCGCAGCCCTTTCGTTCCTTTAAAAATAAGAGAGCAAAGGGCTATTCATATCTGCCACGAGGCAAAGGTCGAGGGAAGAGACAGCAACACGCAGCTCCTTCCCAGGATCAGAAGCCCTCCCCGGCTTCTACAAAAGCCTCAGCATGACGCTGGGGCTTCTCAAGCGGACTCGGGGACCGTGGGGGGTCGTCTCAAAAATTACAGCGCGCAGTGGGCTCACTCGCAAGTAGATCCCTGGATCCTGCAGATAATATCTCAGGGATACAGGTTGGAATTAGAGACAGATCCACCTCGCCGTTTCCTGAAGTCTGCTTTACCAACGTCCCCCTCCGAAAGGGAGACGGTGTTGGAAGCCATTCACAAGCTGTACTCTCAGCAGGTGATAGTCAAGGTACCTCTTCTGCAACAAGGGAAGGGGTATTATTCCACTCTTTTTGTGGTACCGAAGCCGGATGGCTCGGTAAGGCCTATTCTAAATCTGAAGTCCTTGAACCTGTACATAAAGAAGTTCAAGTTCAAAATGGAGTCACTCAGAGCAGTGATAGCGAACCTGGAAGAGGGGGACTTTATGGTATCCTTGGACATCAAGGATGCGTATCTCCACGTTCCAATTTACCCCTCACACCAGGGGTACCTCAGGTTCGTTGTACAAAACTGTCACTATCAGTTTCAGACGCTGCCGTTCGGATTGTCCACGGCACCTCGGATCTTTACAAAGGTAATGGCCGAGATGATGATTCTTCTTCGAAGAAAAGGCGTATTAATTATCCCATACTTGGACGATCTCCTAATAAGGGCGAGGTCCAGAGAACAGCTAGAGATGGGATTAGCACTGTCTCAGGAAGTGCTAAAACAGCACGGGTGGATTCTGAATATTCCAAAATCCCAGTTAATGCCGACAACTCGTCTGCTGTTCCTAGGGATGATTCTGGACACGGTTCAGAAAAAGGTTTTTCTCCCGGAGGAAAAAGCCAAGGAGTTATCCGAGCTTGTCAGGAACCTCCTAAAACCAGGAAAGGTGTCTGTACATCAATGCACAAGAGTCCTGGGAAAAATGGTGGCTTCTTACGAAGCAATTCCATTCGGCAGATTCCACGCAAGAATTTTCCAAAGGGATCTGTTGAACAAATGGTCAGGGTCGCATCTTCAGATGCACCTGCGGATAACCCTGTCTCCAAGGACAAGGGTGTCTCTTCTGTGGTGGTTGCAGAGTGCTCATCTATTGGAGGGCCGCAGATTCGGCATACAGGATTGGATCCTGGTGACCACGGACGCCAGCCTGAGAGGCTGGGGAGCAGTCACACAAGGAAGAAACTTCCAGGGAGTATGGACGAGCCTGGAAACGTCTCTTCACATAAACATTCTGGAACTAAGAGCAATATACAATGCTCTAAGCCAGGCAGAACCTCTGCTTCAGGGAAAACCGGTGTTGATCCAGTCGGACAACATCACGGCAGTCGCCCATGTGAACAGACAGGGCGGCACAAGAAGCAGGAGTGCAATGGCAGAAGCTGCAAGGATTCTTCGCTGGGCAGAGAATCATGTGATAGCACTGTCAGCAGTGTTCATCCCGGGAGTGGACAACTGGGAAGCAGACTTCCTCAGCAGACACGATCTTCACCCGGGAGAGTGGGGACTTCATCCAGAAGTCTTCCACATGCTGGTAACCCGTTGGGAAAGACCAATGGTGGACATGATGGCGTCTCGCCTCAACAAAAAACTGGACAGGTATTGCGCCAGGTCAAGAGATCCGCAGGCAATAGCTGTGGACGCGCTGGTAACGCCTTGGGTGTACCAGTCGGTGTATGTGTTTCCTCCTCTGCCTCTCATACCAAAAGTATTGAGAATTATACGGCAAAGAGGCGTAAGAACGATACTAGTGGTTCCGGATTGGCCAAGAAGGACTTGGTACCCGGAACTTCAAGAGATGATCACGGAAGATCCGTGGCCTCTACCTCTAAGGAGGGACTTGCTTCAGCAGGGTCCCTGTCTGTTTCAAGACTTACCGCGGCTGCGTTTGACGGCATGGCGGTTGAACGCCGGATCCTAAAGGAAAAAGGCATGCCGGAAGAAGTCATTCCTACTTTGATTAAAGCAAGGAAGGAAGTAACCGTGCAACATTATCACCGAATTTGGCGAAAATATGTTGCGTGGTGCGAAGATCGGAGTGCTCCGACGGAGGAATTTCAACTGGGTCGATTCCTACATTTCCTGCAATCAGGATTGTCAATGGGTCTCAAATTGGGATCTATTAAGGTTCAAATTTCGGCCCTGTCGATTTTCTTTCAAAAAGAATTGGCTTCAGTCCCTGAAGTCCAGACCTTTGTTAAGGGAGTGCTGCATATACAGCCTCCTGTGGTGCCTCCAGTGGCACCGTGGGATCTCAATGTGGTTTTGGATTTCCTAAAATCTCATTGGTTTGAACCACTAAAAAAGGTGGATTTGAAATATCTCACATGGAAAGTGACCATGCTTATAGCCCTGGCTTCTGCCAGGAGAGTGTCAGAATTGGCAGCTTTATCTTACAAAAGCCCATATCTGATTTTCCATTCGGACAGGGCAGAACTGCGGACTCGTCCGCATTTTCTCCCTAAGGTGGTGTCAGCATTTCATCTGAACCAGCCTATTGTAGTCCCTGCGGCTACAAGTGACTTGGAGGACTCCAAGTTACTGGACGTTGTCAGAGCATTAAAAATATATATTGCAAGGACAGCTGGAGTCAGAAAATCTGACTCGTTGTTTATATTGTATGCACCCAACAAGATGGGTGCTCCGGCGTCTAAGCAGACGATTGCTCGTTGGATCTGTAGCACAATCCAACTTGCACATTCTGTGGCAGGCCTGCCACAGCCTAAATCTGTAAAGGCCCACTCCACAAGGAAGGTGGGCTCATCTTGGGCGGCTGCCCGAGGGGTCTCGGCATTACAACTTTGCCGAGCAGCTACGTGGTCAGGGGAGAACACGTTTGTAAAATTTTACAAATTTGATACTCTGGCTAAGGAGGACCTGGAGTTCTCTCATTCGGTGCTGCAGAGTCATCCGCACTCTCCCGCCCGTTTGGGAGCTTTGGTATAATCCCCATGGTCCTTTCAGGAACCCCAGCATCCACTAGGACGATAGAGAAAATAAGATTTTACTTACCGATAAATCTATTTCTCGGAGTCCGTAGTGGATGCTGGGCGCCCATCCCAAGTGCGGATTATCTGCATATATTGTACATAGTTATTGTTAACTAATTCGGGTTATTGTTGAAGGAAGCCATCTTTCAGAGGCTCCGCTGTTATCATACTGTTAACTGGGTTTAGATCACAAGTTGTACGGTGTGATTGGTGTGGCTGGTATGAGTCTTACCCGGGATTCAAAATCCTCCCTTATTGTGTACGCTCGTCCGGGCACAGTACCTAACTGGAGTCTGGAGGAGGGTCATAGGGGGAGGAGCCAGTGCACACCACCTGATCGGAAAAAGCTTTACTTTTTGTGCCCTGTCTCCTGCGGAGCCGCTATTCCCCATGGTCCTTTCAGGAACCCCAGCATCCACTACGGACTCCGAGAAATAGATTTATCGGTAAGTAAAATCTTATTTTTTCTCTAGTTAATTCTTTCCCATTCTCTTCTCTATCATAAACTTATCCACTTCCATTCTCGTTATCTGCATTTCCCCCTCTTATATTGTGTCCTCTGTCCGCATCTCTCCTTCTTCCCTTTTCCTCTCTCTCTGCATCTCAACTTCTTCCCTTCTCTTCTCTGTCCACATCTCACCCTTTTCCCTTCTCCTCTCTGTCTGCATTTCACCCTCTTCTATTCTCCACTGTGTCCTCATCTCACCTTCTTCTCTTCTTCTCCTCTCTGTCTGCAATTCACCCTCTTCCCTTCTCCTCTCTGTCTGCATCTTAGCCTCTTCCATTATCCCCTCTGTCTGCATCTCACCTTCTTCCCTTCTCATTTCTGTCTGCTGCTTCCATCTGTCTGTATCTCAATTTCTTTCCTTCTCTCTATTTGCATTGTACTCTCTTCCATTCATCTCTCTGCATCTCACTCTTACCTTCTCCTCTCTGTCTGCATCTCACCCTCTTCCCTTCTCCTCCCTGTCTACTCACTCTCTTCTTTTCTCTCCTCTGTCCACAGCTCACCCTTTTCCCTTCTCCCCTCTGTCCGTATCTCCTCTTTTCCCTTCTGCTCTCTGTGCGCATGTCACCTTTTTCCATTTGTCTCTTTGTACGGATGACATCTTCTCTTCTCACTTCACCATCATCTTACAGTCTTCTCGCTGCCATAAGATTTAAGCCCCATTCTTTGTTTTCCAGGTGGTTTACACAAGGGACTAACCCACACACTAGGACTTCAGACTGGCTCTACAAAGGAGGATACTTTGATAGAAATTTCACAGACTGTCCTGACATTTATTGACCCCCAAGACTTTCTATTGTCTTCTTCAGACCTAGGCACCATATCGACATTTGCACCGGAGCTAAGGCTCACTAACTGTGTTTGTGGGGATCCAGGCTTTACCTTCTTTTTGGAAACATTTTAGGAAAGGTTATTGTTTCGCAATCAGGGTATTCATTATTTAACTACTTTGGTTGCCGAAAATAAATAAATAAATAAAACGTATGTGTAGGTTTGTATATGCGGTTAATATGCATATGCAGACACACAGATATTAATTTGTAGCCAACTGTGCAGGGATCATAAAAAGTTACCAAATCATCATGAGGGGTTTTTGGTTTTGTTAGTGTGTGTATGTGTATATGTGTGTGTATATATATATATATATATATATATATATATATATATATATATATATTGTGTGTGTGTATATATATATATATATATATATATATATATAATATAATATAATATAATAATTCTGAATTTAATGACTAATCACTTGTGAGCGTGTATCAATCACTCATCGCCTGAGATATCAATGCTGGGCGGTGGCATGCATCCGCTGTGTATTACTTTGAGAACTTCATGTAGTGCATTGGTAAAACTTTAAAACTTTTCAAATGTCTAATCTCTATACCAAACATCAAATTTATTATGCACACTCCTGTCCTCCTTCTGCGAGTGGGAGACATATAATTGCTTTTATTATTTTTCTGTTTTGCACTGCTCATTCTGATTATAAACACAAGGGTACTGCTTAAAACATCAACCCCAGAGTGTCTCAAGAAACTACTACTATAGTGGAAGAGACCATTATTTACTGGTAAAGAAAATGCAGCAATGTGTTCTGTTTCATGAAAACACAGATGCATTTTTATCGTTTTCTTTATGCAGCCCCCTAGAAATCGATAGTTATCTTACTATCATAAGGATGAGATCTAGAAAATTATATTTTAATATTAATAAATCATGCTTCACACTCAACGTACAGATATATATTTATTTATAAACTTGCCAGTAGAACGTATATTTAGCATCCTTCCATATTAAGGGAGTTGTAAAAAAAATTGTGTGGGTCAGTGTGTGAAGCAGTTCACACATGCAGTGATTTAAAGCACAGGTTGTCTTGTCATCATCTGGTTGAGATCAGATAGACGTTGAACAGGTACTGGCAAAAGATCTGGTCATCTGACGACTGATATCTTACAGTGATCATTGTCTGACAGCAGTAAACTTAATCCTTGTATGACCTAGTCGCTTGGCTTGAGCATTCGATCCATTCAGTTTGGTCACATATATTGTTGTGTAATTGTGCACTGATCTGGTCACATGGTGGTAATTCAGAACTGTTTGTAGCAACAAATTTCTTAGCAGTTGGGAAAAACCATGGTACTGCAAGGGGGGCAGATATAACATGTGCAGAGAGAGTTAGATTTGGGTGGGTTCTTTTGTTTCTGTTCAAGTAAATACTGGCTGCTTTATTTTTACACTGCAATTTAGATTTCAGTTTGAACACACCCCACCCAAATCTAACTCTCTCTGCACCTGTTATATCTGCCTCCCATGCAGTGGTTTTACCCAACTGCTAACAAATTTGCTACTACGATCAGGTCTGATTTACCCCCTTGGTTCCTAGACTGTGTGGCCAGACCTGTGTTTTTTAAATGCAAAGCTTTACTGTGTACTATTGTCTGTCATTTTTAGAAGTATGTAGTGTATAACATATTGACATTTTTGGTGTCCATTGAGAAGGAGTGTGGGGAGAGGAAAGTTCATGCCAAGTAGTTCTGTCCCATCGTATATGTGATCATAAAAGGACGTTTTTAAAAGAGGTACATGACAGCATGGAGACTGAACAACACAAAGAATGACCTGTCAATCACTGTTTATAGTGAAGCTGTGAGACGACATGGCAGTGTAAATTAATATATGTACATACACACACACTTTCTGTTAGTATTCTTGATGAAAAGAATTCAGTCTCTTGCGGTCTAGTAAAAAGACCAAATGTAAATTATTTTCTTTAACACTTTTAAGCCTCCTTCTATTCACACATTTTGATTTCATGAATATTCAATGCTTCCTCCTCTGAACCAGCCTTAACAATTGAGTTTAAATGCATCTGTGTGTTTGTATATGTGTATATAATGTGTGTATGTATATACTCTATATTCATCACTAAATCCCTAATATTTTTGTAGCCATATTTAAGATGCATATAAGTGGCTGTTAATTCACTGATCGGAGATGATATAAAAGTTGTTTTGCAGTAATTATATAATTTTTTGTCTTAGCAGTTTATTGCACCAGGGTTCTTAGAGGTAATGTGTGCCCATGGATGAGCTTTACTAGAATTATGACATAATATGAAAATCTGATTTATGTTTTCAAACTCGCGTACATGTGATGCAAGTTCAGGAGAGCACTAGAAAAACAATCGGCAATAACTTAATTTTCTAATGAAAACAGTATAAATCACAAGTGAGCCTATGGCAGCTTCCAGCTAAGTCAGCCGATACTGCATACATGTAAAACAAAATAAATCCCAATTGCACCCGAGACCAAAACTAAAAATAATTTTAAAAAAAACAAAAAACAATAAGAAATAAATTTATAATAGGTGACCAAAGCAGTGGTTTTAGTGAACAACAACAAGCTGTTGAAAAAATAAAATAAAAAGGCAGGCCAGCGCTGCTGCAGTCAATTGAAATGTAAAAAGAAAATCTTCTTTCTCTGACGTCCTAGTGGATGCTGGGAACTCTGTAAGGACCATGGGGAATAGACGGGCTCCGCAGGAGACTGGGCACTCTAAAGAAAAGATTAGGTACTATCTGGTGTGCACTGGCTCCTCCCTCTATGCCCCTCCTCCAGACCTCAGTTAGAATCTGGGCCCGGCCAAAGCTGGGTGCTCCTAGTGGGCTCTCCTGAGCTTACTAGAAAAGAAAGTATTTATTAGGTTTTTTATTTTCAGTGAGCTTCTGCTGGCAACAGACTCACTGCTACGTGGGACTAAGGGGAGAGAAGCAAACCTACCTGCTTGCAGCTAGCTTGTGCTTCTTAGGCTACTGAACACCATTAGCTCCAGAGGGTTCGAACACAGGCACCTGTCCTCGATCGTCCGTTCCCGGAGCCGCGCCGCCGTCCCCCTTGCAGAGCCAGAAGAACAGAAGCTTGAAGACGACGAAATCGGCGGCTGAAGACTCCTGTCTTCATTAAGGTAGCGCACAGCACCGCAGCTGTGCGCCATTGCTTCCAGCACACTTACACACTCCGGTCACTGTAGGGTGCAGGGCGCTGGGGGGGGGGGGGGCGCCCTGGGCTGCAATTGAAGTACCTTTGGCACAAAAACATACATATATACAGTCTAGCACTGTATATATGTAAAAAACCCCGCCATTTTTTACATAAAAAACGGGACAGAAGCCCGCCACTGAGGGGGCGGGGCCTTCTTCCTCAGCACACCAGCGCCATTTTCCCTTCACAGCTCCGCTGGAAGCAGCTCCCCAGGCTCTCCCCTGCAGTATCCAGGTACAAGACGGGTTAAAAAGAGAGGGGGGGCACATAAATTTAGGCGCAAAACAATACAAAAAAGTAGCTATTGGGTAAATCACTTATTAGCTGTGAAAATCCCTGTGTTATATAGCGCTGTGGTGTGTGCTGGCATACTCTCTCTCTGTCTCCCCAAAGGACTTTGTGGGGTCCTGTCCTCAGTCTGAGCATTCCCTGTGTGTGTGCGGTGTGTCGGTACGGCTGTGTCGACATGTTTGATGAGGAAGGTTACGTGGAGGCGGAGCAAGGGCAGATAAGTGTGGTATCGCCCCCGTCGGGGCCGACACCTGATTGGATGGATATGTGGAAGGTCTTAAATGACAATGTAAACTCCTTACATAAAAGGTTTGATGACGCTGCAGCCTTGGGACAGCCGGGGTCTCAGCCCGCACCTGCCCAGGCGACTCAGAAGCCGTCAGGGGCTCATAAACGCCCTCTATCTCAGATGGTTGACATAGATGTCGACACGGAGTCCGACTCCAGTGTCGACGATGATGAGGCACATTTACAGTCTAAAATGACCAAGGCCATCCGATGCATGCTTGTTGCAATGAAAGATGTATTACACATTTCTGAGAGTAACCCGGTTAATACCAAGAGGGTTTATATGTTTGGGGAGAAAAAGCAGCCAGTGACTTTTCCCCCATCTGATGAATTAAATGAATTGTGTGAAGAAGCGTGGAGTTCACCTGATAAGAAATTAGTGATTTCTAAGAGGTTACTGATGGCGTACCCTTTCCCGCCAACGGACAGGTTACGTTGGGAAACATCCCCTAGGGTGGACAAGGCGCTGACACGCTTATCTAAAAAGGTGGCCCTGCCGTCTCAGGATACGGCCGCCCTAAAGGAGCCTGCGGATAGAAAGCAGGAAGCTATCCTGAAGTCAGTGTATACACACTCTGGTACTCTACTGAGACCTGCTATTGCTTCAGCCTGGATGTGTAGTGCTGTAGCAGCATGGACAGATATTCTGTTAGACGACATAGATTCCCTCGACAGAGATACTATTTTGCTAACCCTGGGCCATATCAAAGACGTCGTCTTATATATGCGAGATGCTCAGAGGGACATATGCCTGCTGGGCTCTAGAATTAATGCTATGTCCATTTCTGCCAGGAGGGTCTTATGGACTCGGCAATGGACAGGAGATGCTGATTCTAAAAAACGCATGGAGGTTTTGCCTTATAAGGGTGAGGAATTGTTTGGGGACGGTCTGTCGGACCTTGTGTCTACAGCGACAGCTGGAAAGTCGACTTTCTTGCCTCAGGTTTTCTCACAGCCTAAGAAAGCACCGTATTATCAAATGCAGTCCTTTCGTTCCCAAAAAGGCAAGAGGGTCAGGGGCGCATCCTTTCTTGCCAGAGGCAGGGGTAGAGGTAAGAAGCTGCATCATGCAGCCAGTTCCCAGGAACAAAAGTCCTCCCCAGCTTCCACTAAGTCCACCGCATGACGTTGGGGCTCCACAGGCGGAGCCAGGTGCGGTGGGGGCGCGTCTCCTAAACTTCAGCAGCCAGTGGGTTCGCTCACAGGTGGATCTCTGGGCTATACAAATTGTATCTCAGGGATACAAGCTGGAATTCGAAGCGACTCCCCCCCGCCGTTAACTCAAATCAGCCTTGCCAGCTTCCCCCATGGAAAGGGAGGTAGTGCTGGCGGCAATTCACAAGCTGTACCTCCAGCAAGTGATTGTCAGGGTCCCCCTCCTTCAACAGGGAAGGGGTTACTATTCCACAATGTTTGTGGTACCGAAACCGGACGGTTCGGTGAGACCCATTCTGAATTTAAAGTCCTTGAACACTTATATAAAGAAAGTCAAGTTCAAAATGGAATCGCTCAGAGCGGTGATTGCAAGCCTGGAAGAGGGGGATTTTATGGTGTCGCTGGACATCAAAGATGCTTACTTGCATGTCCCCATTTACCCACCTCACCAGGAGTACCTCAGATTTGTGGTACAGGACTGTCATTACCAATTCCAGACGTTGCCGTTTGGCCTGTCCACGGCACCGAGAATATTGACCAAGGTAATGGCCGAAATGATGATACTCCTTCGGCAGAAGGGAGTTATAATTATCCCGTACTTGGACGATCTCCTCATCAAGGCGAGGTCCAGGGAGCAGTTGTTGATCAGCGTAACACTCTCTCAGGATGTGTTACTACAGCACGGCTGGATTCTAAATGTTCCAAAGTCGCAGCTGATTCCTACGACGCGTCTGCTTTTCTTGGGCATGATTCTGGACACAGAACAGAAGAAGGTGTTTCTCCCGGTGGAGAAGGCCCAGGAATTAGCATCTTTGGTCAGGGACCTCCTGAAACCAAAACAGGTATCGGTGCATCACTGAACGCGAGTCCTGGGAAAGATGGTGGCTTCATACGAAGCCATTCCCTTCGGCAGGTTCCATGCAAGGATCTTTCAGTGGGATCTGTTGGACAAGTGGTCCGGATCGCATCTTCAGATGCATCGGCTGATCACCCTGTCCCCAAGGGCCAGGGTGTCTCTTCTGTGGTGGCTGCAGAGTGCTCACCTTCTCGAGGGCCGCAGGTTCGGCATACAGGACTGGGTCCTGGTGACCACGGATGCAAGCCTCCGAGGGTGGGGGGTAGTCAATCAGGGAAGTAACTTCCAAGGGCTGTGGTCAAGTCTGGAGACTTCTCTACACATAAATATACTGGAACAAAGGGCCATTTACAACGCCCTGAGTCAAGCAGAGCCCCTGCTTCAAAATCGGCCAGTGCTGATTCAGTCAGACAACATCACGGCTGTCGCCCATGTAAACCGCCAGGGCGGCACAAGAAGCAGGATGGCAATAGCGGAAGCCACCAAGATTCTTCAATGGGCGGAGAATCACGTGCAAGCACTGTCAGCAGTGTTCATTCCGGGAGTGGACAACTGGGAAGCAGATTTCCTTAGCAGACACGACCTTCACCCGGGAGAGTGGGGACTTAATCATGAAGTCTTCCAACTGATTGTAAACCGATGGGAACTGCCACAGGTGGACATGATGGCGTCCCGCCTCAACAAAAAGCTAAAAAGATATTGCGCCAGGTCAAGGGACCCTCAGGCGATAGCTGTGGACGCCCTAGTGACACCGTGGGTGAACCAGTCGGTATATGTGTTACCTCCTCTTCCTCTCATACCAAAAGTACTGAGAATAGTAAGAAAGCGAGGAATAAGAACAATACTCATTGTTCCGGACTGGCCAAGAAGGACTTGGTACCCGGAACTGCAAGAAATGCGCACAGAGGACCCATGGCCTCTGCCTCTCAGACAAGACTTGCTGCAACAAGGGCCCTGTCTGTTCCAAGACTTACCGCGGCTGCGTTTGACGGCATGGCGGTTGAACGCCGGATCCTAGCGGAAAAAGGCATTCCGGATGAAGTTATTCCTACGCTGATAAAGGCTAGGAAAGACGTGACAGCAAAACATTATCACCGTATGTGGCGGAAGTATGTTGCTTGGTGTGAGGCCAGGAAGGCCCCTACAGAGGAATTCCAACTGGGTCGCTTCCTGCACTTTCTACAGTCAGGGGTGACTATGGGCCTAAAATTGGGGTCCATAAAGGTCCAGATTTCGGCCCTATCCATTTTCTTTCAAAAAGAACTGGCTTCACTGCCTGAGGTTCAGACATTTGTTAAGAGAGTGCTGCATATTCAGCCCCCTTTTGTGCCACCAGTGGCACCCTGGGATCTTAACGTTGTGTTGGATTTCCTGAAATCCCACTGGTTTGAGCCACTTAAGACCGTGGAACTAAAGTATCTCACGTGGAAAGTGGTCATGCTGTTGGCCTTAGCATCGGCTAGGCGTGTGTCGGAATTGGCGGCTTTGTCATGTAAAAGCCCATATCTGATCTTCCATATGGACAGGGCAGAATTGAGGACTCGTCCCCAATTTCTCCCAAAGGTGGTGTCATCGTTTCATTTGAACCAACCTATTGTGGTGCCTGCAGCTACTGGGGACTTGGAGGACTCCAAGTTGCTGGACGTAGTCAGGGCTTTGAAAATATATGTTTCCAGAACGGCTGGAGTCAGGAAGACTAACTCGCTGTTTATCTTACATGCACCCAACAAGCTGGGTGCTCCTGCTTCAAAGCAAACTATTGCTCGCTGGATCTGTAGCACGATTCAGCAGGCTCATTCTGCGGCTGGATTGCCGCTGCCCGAGGGGGTCTCGGCTTTACAGCTTTGCCGAGCAGCTACTTGGTCGGGTTCAAACACATTTGCAAAGTTCTACAAGTTTGATACCCTGGCTGAGGAGGACCTTGTGTTTGCTCATTCGGTGCTGCAGAGTCATCCGCACTCTCCCGCCCGTTTGGGAGCTTTGGTATAATCCCCATGGTCCTTACGGAGTTCCCAGCATCCACTAGGACGTCAGAGAAAATAAGAATTTACTCACCGGTAATTCTATTCTCGTAGTCCGTAGTTGATGCTGGGCGCCCGTCCCAAGTGCGGACTTTCTGCAGTACGTGTATATAGTTATTGCTTAACTAAGGGTTATTGTTATGAGCCATCCGTTGAGTGAGGCTCAGTTGTTATTCATACTGTTAACTGGGTAAGGTTATCACAAGTTGTACGGTGTGATTGGTGTGGCTGGTATGAGTCTTACCCTGGATTCAAAATTTCCTTTCCTTGTAATGTCAGCTCTTCCGGGCACAGTTTCCCTAACTGAGGTCTGGAGGAGGGGCATAGAGGGAGGAGCCAGTGCACACCAGATAGTACCTAAACTTTTCTTTAGAGTGCCCAGTCTCCTGCGGAGCCCGTCTATTCCCCATGGTCCTTACGGAGTTCCCAGCATCCACTACGGACTACGAGAAATAGAATTACCGGTGAGTAAATTCTTATTTAATTTTTTTTTAACAATGTACAACACTCTATATATATATATATATATATATATATATATAATAGTGTATCGATGTGGCGGCGGCACTCAACCAGACTTCACAACTGCAGTTCAAAGATTTATTGCGCCAACATGTTTCGGGGATTAGACCCCGTCCTCAGGGGTCTAATCCCCGAAACATGTTGGCGCAATAAATCTTTGAACTGCAGTTGTGAAGTCTGGTTGAGTGCCGCCGCCACATCGATACACTACTTAGTGGAAGTTAGTTTCCACCAGGAGGGCACCGCAGCAGCTATTACACTTCAAGGGGAGTGCCGGGACCATTTGCAAATTATATATATATATATATATATATATATATATAACAAAAGGGTCCTGTACTCGCATCAGTAATTTCAATGGTGGGTGCTATCCCAACAGAACGAAGTCCGCTGAATATATTGATGTCCACGCAAGTGGCGGGCGCACTCTCACAGATACAACACTTCTTCAATATTCTTCACTCATATGAGGCTACAATAAAGAACATTAATATTGAAGAAGTGTTGTATCTGTGAGAGTGCGCCCGCCACTTGCGTGGACATCAATATATATATATATATATATATATATATAGGTTGAGTATCCCATATCCAAATATTCCGAAATACGGAATATTCCAAAATACGGACTTTTTTGAGCGAGATAGCGAAACCTTTGTTTTTTTGATGGCTCAATGTACACAAACTTTGTTTAATACACAAAATTATTAAATATATTGTATTAAATCCTTCAGCCTGTGTGTATAAGGTGTATATGAAACATAAATTAATTGTGTGAATGTACACACATTTTGTTTAATGCACAAAGTTATAAAACATATTGGCTAAAACTACCTTCAGGCTGTGTGTATAAGGTGTATATGAAACATAAAAGCATTCTGTGCTTAGATTTAGGTCCCATCACCATGATATCTCCTTATGGTATGCAATTATTCCAAAATACGGAAAAATCCGATATCCAAAATACCTCTGGTCCCAAGCATTTTGGATAAGGGATACTCAACCTGTATGTATGTGTATATATATATATATATATATATCATTATATATCTATATATCTCAATGGCATTCTAAGCATAATTATTCCTGTTGCAGTTTTCAGCAATATCGCAGTTGCCACTAACAATGTTTTCCTATAAATCCATATAATTTTTCCATTGCTTAATAATGTATACATATCACTCGAGCATCCAATATGTGCAATAGGATAGATAGTCTAATAAGTGGAGAGTACCAGAGAGAGATAAAGCAAAGAATACCAGAGACCGTTCTGTGTCTAAAGCTTGGTACACACCAAACGATATAGTGGACTATGTGCCCGATTCTGACACATCATTCACGATATCGTCTAGTGTGTACCCACTATATCATAAACGATGCGCCCCGCAGGTGGCTTGCGACATCGCCCGTGGGCTGTACATGCAGCTTAACCTGGCGATGTCGTAAGCAACACCTTTTCTGTAAACACTCTCACTCTTGTTTGCTGCTGTGTTACCTTTAAACTACTAGGACACACAAAGTATCCAGTCAGGTGTTTATAAATTGATTCAGGGTAAAACACTTAATGTTGATCCCTGTTGCGATGAAAAAAGAAGGGAATATACTTCCAATGATTTAATCTATTTTTATTGAGTCTGTGTTTGTGACCATAAACAGGGTTGACTTAGTTTTATGAAAGAAACAATAAGTTTTATGTATATTTACATACACAAGAGTGCCCCCAAACAAGAATCTTCGCTCTCTTCCTCATCTAAATATGCATTTCTCTGACTCATGGGGAGCACCACCGGGAAAGCACGGTAAAAACAAAAACGTTCTCTTAACAATTTGAGAACTCTCTAAGTTAAAATATGAAGCTACACACCAGTACAACTTACTTCTATTTAGTAAATAAAACTTGTGCACACAACTGCGCCCCCCCTTTTTTTTCTTTTCTTTCATTTTTTAAATCGGGATGTTGCAAGCAATGCATGCTGCCGAATGCAGCATGGTTCAGCTCCCCCCACCCCGCCGGGTTCCGTCAATATCGCCAGGTACACACATCGTCAGTGTGTACCCGGCATAAAATGATTCTGCATGTATTCATCTGTAGCCAGACTCCTGTGATTCACACAAAGTAATTATCACATAGCCCCTTCCATAGTGGTAACTTTTCAATTGATGTCCTAAGACTACACAAAGTTCCACTGTGAAACATTCCCAGTCAAGTATCTCAAATTAATGATTTAGCATCCGGCTGCTGAAGCTGTATGTACACCATGGACCCCACTGTTGATTTTGGTTAGTCACTTGAAAGTTTTACTGTTGGTGACGATGGCCTCTGAGAGATAAAGCATCCATATTTTCTCTTACGTCCTAGAGGATACTGGGGACTCCGTAAGGACCATGGGGTATAGACGGGCTCCGCAGGAGACATGGGCACTATAAAGAATTTCAGAATGGGTGTGCACTGGCTCCACCCTCTATGCCCCTCCTCCAGACCTCAGTTAGATCCTGTGCCCAGAGGAGATTGGGTGCATTACAGGGGAGCTCTCCTGAGTTTCTCTGAAAAGAATTTTGTTAGGTTTTTTATTTTCAGGGAGCACTGCTGGCAACAGGCTCCCTGCATCGTGGGACTGAGGAGAGAGAAGCAGACCTACTTAAGTGATAGGCTCTGTTTCTTAGGCTACTGGACACCATTAGCTCCAGAGGGAGTCGGAACGCAGGTCTCCCCTCGCTGTTCATCCCAGAGCCGCGCCGCCGTCCTCCTCGCAGAGCTGGAAGATAGAAGCCGGGTGAGTATAAGAAGAAAAGAAGACTTCACAGGCGGCAGAAAACTTCAGATCTTCCCTGCGCGCCATTGCTCCCACACACTACACACACTAGCGGGCACTGATGGGTGCAGGGCGCAGGGGGGGGCGCCCTGGGCAGCAATAAACACCTCTAAATCTGGCATTATGAGATTAGAGGCTGCAGAGGCAGTAATTCTTTAAATCCCCCGCCAGTTTGTGATACTTTGAGCGGGACCGAAGCCCGCCGCTGGAGGGGGCGGACCTTGGTCCCTCAGCACTAACCAGCGCCATTTTCTCCACAGAGATCTGCAGAGAAGCCGGCTCCCCGGTCTCTCCCCTGCTGAACACGGTGACACAGGGCTGAAAAGAGGAGGGGGGGGGGGGCACTTGTACGGCGCAGTGAGTGTATTACACAGTAAATTAATATAAAAGCGCTATTATCTGGGAGATTGTTTCCAGTGTCAGTTGGCGCTGGGTGTGTGCTGGCATACTCTCTCTCTCTCTGTCTCTCCAAAGGGCCTTATTGGGGAACTGTCTCCTTATAACTTCCCTGTGTGTGGGGGGGTGTCGGTACGAGTGTGTCGGCATGTCTGATGCGGAAGGCTCAGCTAAAGGAGGAGGTGGAGCAGATGATTGTGGTGTCTCTGTCGGCAACGCCGACTCATGGTTGGATGGACATGTGGAATGTTTTAAATGCAAATGTGACCTTATTACATAAGAGATTGGACAAAGCAGAGTCCAGGGAAAAAGCAGGGAGTCAATCCACGGCTTCGACTGGGTCACAGGGCCCTTCTGGGTCTAAAAACGTCCCCTATCCCAAATAACAGACACTGATACCGACACGGATTCTGACTCCAGTGTCGACTACGAAGATGCGAGGTTACACCCAAGGGTGGCCAAAAGTATTCATTATATGATTATGGCAATAAAAGATGTTTTGCATATCACAGATGACCCCTCGGTCCCCGACACGAGGGTGCGCATGTATAAGGAAAAGAAACCTGAGGTAACCTTTCCCCCATCTCATGAGCTGAACGAGTTATTTGAAAAAGCTTGGGAAACTCCAGACAAAAAACTGCAGATTCCCAAGAGGATTCTTATGGCATATCCTTTCCCTGCACAGGACAGGGTACGTGGGGAATCCTCACCCAGGGTGGACAAAGCTTTAACGCGCCTGTCCAAGAAGGTGGCGCTACCGTCTCCGGACACGGCAGCCCTCAAGGATCCTGCTGATCGCAGACAGGAAACTACTTTAAAATCTATTTATGCACATACGGGTGCTTTACTCAGACCGGCAGTTGCATCGGCATGGGTATGTAGTGCAGTTGCAACTTGGACAGATACCTTGTTAGCTGACCTTGATACCCTAGACAGGGATACCATTTTATTGACCTTAGGTCACATTAAAGACGCAGTCTTATATATGAGGGACGCTCAAAGAGACGTTGGGCTGCTAGGTTCGAGAGCCAACGCCATGGCAATTTCTGCTAGGCGAGCCCTGTGGACCCGCCAATGGACGGGTGATGCCGACTCAAAGAAGCATATGGAGGTTTTGCCATACAAAGGTGAAGTTTTATTTGGGGAAGGTCTCGCGGACCTGGTTGCCACAGTTACCGCGGGTAAATCAACCTTTTTGCCTTTTGTTCCCCCACAGCAAAAGAAAACTCCACAATATCAGATGCAGTCCTTTTGGTCGCATAAGTCCAGAAGAGGTCGGGGCTCATCTTTACTCGCCAGAGGTAAGGGTAGAGGGAAGAGAGCACCTGCTCCGGCTAGTTCCCAGGAGCAGAAGTCCTCCCCGGCTTCTACTAAATCCACCGCATGACGCTGGGGCTCCACTGAGGGAGTCCGCGCCGGTGGGGGCATGTCTTCGACTCTTCAGCCAGGTCTGGGTTCTGGCAGACGTGGATCCTTGGGCGATGGATATTGTATCCCAGGGTTACAAACTGGAATTCGAAGAGGTGCCCCCTCACCGATTTTTCAAGTCGACCTTGCCAGCTTCTCTCCCAGAGAGGGAAGTAGTGTTAGCTGCAATTCAAAAGCTGTGTCAACAGCAAGTGGTTGTCAGGGTTCCCCTAGTCCAACAGGGAAAAGGTTACTATTCAACCCTGTTCGTGGTCGCGAAGCCGAATGGTTCGGTCAGACCCATTTTAAATCTAAAATCCCTAAACCTGTACTTGAAAAAGTTCAAATTCAAGATTGAATCGCTCCGGGCTGTGATCTCCAGTCTGGAAGGGGGGGATT
Organism: Pseudophryne corroboree; assembly: GCF_028390025.1. Taxonomy (NCBI): domain Eukaryota; kingdom Metazoa; phylum Chordata; class Amphibia; order Anura; family Myobatrachidae; genus Pseudophryne; species Pseudophryne corroboree. The sequence goes on along the minus strand of NC_086446.1, from coordinate 292,777,453 downwards.
TTATGGTGTCACTCGACATAAAGGATGCATACCTTCATGTTCCCATATATCCTCCTCATCAGGCGTACCTGAGATTCGCTGTACAGGACTCTCATTACCAGTTTCAGACGTTGCCGTTTGGGCTTTCCACGGCCCCGAGGATTTTCACCAAGGTGATGGCGGAGATGATGGTGCTCCTGCGCAGGCAGGGAGTCACAATTATCCCGTACTTGGACGATCTCCTGATAAAAGCAAGATCGAGAGATCAATTGCAGAGGAGCATGTCGCTCTCCCTGAGAGTGCTGCAACAACACGGTTGGATTATCAATCTGCCAAAGTCACAATTGATTCCAACGACTCGACTATCATACCTAGGCATGATTCTAGACACGGATCAGAAGAGGGTTTTTCTCCCGATAGAAAAAGCCCGGGACCTCCAGAACATGGTCAGAGACCTGCTAAAACCAAAAAGAGTGGCTGTTCATCAATGCACTCGTGTTCTGGGGAAAATGGTGGTAGCCTACGAGGCCATCACCTTCGGCAGGTTTCATGCAAGGACTTTTCAGTGGGACCTCCTGGACAGGTGGTCCGGGTCCCATCTACAAATACATCAGAAGATAAGCCTGTCCCCAAGGACCAGGGTGTCTCTCCTGTGGTGGCTGCAGAGTGCTCACCTTCTAGAGGGTCGCAGGTTCGGCATTCAAGACTGGGTTCTGGTGACCACGGACACGAGCCTCCGAGGATGGGGAGCAGTCACACAAGAAAGAAATTTTCAAGGGCTATGGTCAAGCCAGGAGGCTTGTCTACACATCAGTGTACTGGAGTTGAGGGCCATATACAACGGCCTGAGACAAGCGGAGGATCTTCTTCGCGACCTACCGGTTCTGATTTAATCAGACAAACGTCACAGCCGTGGCTCATGTAAACCGCCAAGGCGGGACAAGGAGCAGAGTGGCAATGGCGGAAGCCACCAGGATTCTTCGCTGGGCGGAAAATCACGTAAGCGCTCTGTCAGCGGTCTTCATTCCGGGAGTGGACAACTGGGAAGCAGACTTTTTCAGCAGACACTATCTCCATCCAGGAGAGTGGGGACTTCATCAAGAAGTTTTTACAGAGATAACAAGTCTTTGGGGGATTCCTCACATAGACATGATGGTGTCCTGCCTCAACAAGAAGCTTCGGAGGTATTGTGCCAGGTCAAGGGACCCTCAGGCAGTAGCGGTGGACGCCCTGGTGACACCATGGGTGTTTCAGTCGGTCTATGTATTCCCCCCTCTTCCTCTCATCCCAAAAATATTGAGAATCATAAGACAACAAAGACTGAAAACCATACTCATTGTTCCAGATTGGCCTCGAAGGGCCTGGTATTCAGATCTTCAGGAGATGCTCACAGAAGATCCGTGGCCTCTTCCTCTCAGGGAGGACCTGTTGCAACAGGGGCCCTGCGTGTTTCAAGACTTGCCGCGGTTACGTTTGACAGCATGGCGGTTGAACGCCGAATCCTAGCTGGGAAAGGTATTCCAGAGGAAGTCATCCCTACTCTGATTAAGGCTAGGAAGGAGATGACGGCAAAACATTATCACCGTATCTGGAGGAAGTATGTATCTTGGTGTGAAGCCATGAAGGCTCCAACGGAAGATTTCCATCTGGGCTGTTTTCTCCACTTTCTACAGACTGGAGTGGATATGGGCCTGAAATTAGGCTACATTAAGGTACAGATTTCGGCCCTGTCTATTTTCTTTCAGAAGGAATTGGCTTCTCTCCCGGAAGTCCAGACTTTTGTAAAGGGAGTGCTGCACATCCAGCCTCCTTTTGTGCCCCCAGTGGCACCTTGGGACCTTAACGTGGTATTACAGTTCCTAAAATCTCACTGGTTTGAACCGCTTCAGACGGTGGAATTAAAATTTCTCACTTGGAAGGTGGTCATGTTGTTGGCCTTGGAATCTGCAAGGCGGGTGTCTGAATTGGCTGCCTTGTCTCACAAAAGCTCCTATTTGATTTTCCATGTGAATAGGGCTGAGTTGAGGACTCGTCCTCAATTTTTGCCTAAGGTGGTTTTTTCATTTCATATGAACCAACCTATTGTGGTGCCGGTGGCTACGGATGACTTGGAGGACTCCACGTCTCTGGATGTAGTCAGGGTCTTAAAAATCTATGTAGCCAGGACGGCTCGGGTTATGAAAACAGAAGCACTGTTTGTCCTGTATGCAGCCAACAAAGTTGGCGTTCCTGCTTCGAAGCAGACTATTGTTCGCTGGATCTGTAACACGATTCAGCAGGCTCATTGTACGGCAGGATTGCCGTTGCCAAATTCGGTAAAGGCCCATTCCACTAGGAAGGTGGGCTCTTCTTGGGCGGCTGCCCGAGGCGTCTCTGCTTTACAGCTTTGCCGAGCAGCTACCTGGTCGGGTTCAAACACGTTTGCAAAGTTCTATAAGTTTGATACCCTGGCTGATGAGGACCTTGCGTTTGCTCAGTCGGTGCTGCAGAGTCGTCCGTACTCTCCCGCCCGGTCTGGAGTTTTGGTATAAACCACATGGTCCTTACGGAGTCCCCAGCATCCTCTAGGACGTAAGAGAAAATAAGATTTTAAACCTACCGGTAAATCTTTTTCTCCTAGTCTGTAGAGGATGCTGGGCGCCCGTCCCAGTGCGGACAAAATCTGCAAGGCTTGTATATAGTTGTTGCATAAGGGTTAGGTTACAGTTGAAATCAGTCTTTAGCTGATACTGTTTTGTTCATACTGTTTACTGGTTGCGTATATTCCAGGTTATACGGTGTGGATGGTGTGGGCTGGTATGAATCTTGCCCTTAGATTAACAAAATCCTTTCCTCGTATTTAAAAAAATAGTTTTATTGTGGATCGCACACTTTGGCGCAAGAGAAATGCTGCTTATAGAAGATATCAATCCAGTTGGATATCACCCCTAATCCAAATTATTGTAAGTAGAAGATTGGAATAGGATCGATAATTTCATTAAGCGCATCAAGTGAAAACAAACAATATTGAGTCACTTTCCTATTTCAAAATGGGTGAAGGTTTTTATATTTAGCGTACCCCCACTCACGCTGTTCGTGGGTATGTAAAATACATCAAGGTATCTTTGTTCTTCTAAACACGCAATCTAGATATTCACAGTATCAAATATCTAAGACGTAAACCTGGGTGTCGTACCCCAACTCACACAGCTATAGGAATATGGACTCCTATCAAGGTTTCTTTTCCCTCTTATTCCAAGGTCTGGTTCCTGATGTGCACTTCTGTCTCAGGATCACCTCGTATGCAAGGGAAAATAACAACAGACAATGTGTAGTATCTTCTACACCTAGTTGTAATTTTTTATCTGCGATATTGTTCTCATATGAACACACACCCAAATCAATCCACACATGTATTGAGTCACTAATTGTGCACCATTGCATAAAGGACCCTCCACCGATCTTTCAAATCGATTTGCGTACCCCAACTCACACAATAATCAGTGGGGGTGACTTCTATAAAGGTATCTTTATGGTATTTCAGAAAATCTTATGGGCGTACCCCAACTCACAGGTAAGTAGATAACATCTTTCCCATCAAGGTATCTTTACTATGTCCTCACATACAGCAGGTTCGACAGTGGAAACCAAGAGGCTTGTAGTCTCCAAAAAAAGTTTAACCATTTATTTCCTCAAAGGAACATATAAAACAATCCCAACAACATTAAATATGATAGTGGGACAATTCCATAAAAGTCTATAAAAATTACAAAAAATTCCAAAAAAATTGCAAAAAAAAAATACATCAAACATAAAAAAGGTCCATCACTGTTAAAAAAGGCTACTCACACAGCAGTCTGTCGACGCGTTTCGGTCCTTAGACCTTTGTCAAGACATGACCTGCTGTGTGGGAAGCCAAATATTTATAGTACTAGTAGCCAATTGTATCCTAACAGGAAATCAATCTGTAGGAAGTGATGTCATGCATATTTTCCACTAAGTAACATCATCAAAAATTATCAGAAGTAAACTCCATATAATATTTAAAACATTGTTATAAGTTCATGGTTATAATAACCGTATGTCTTTCTAATAATGGTGTCTGCAACTCTTTATTCGTTGCTTCCACTAATAATTATGGGTAATGTAGTTTACATGGCATCGGTCTTTTATAGGCATCTTATGTGGCCTGCCTGAGAATAAAACATCACCTCCCTCCAGATGACTTCAGAATTTGAAAAGAGAAAATAAACTGTGTATAATACACTCATATTCACATAATAAAATACTTCATTGGGTTTTTTTAATAATAATACGCCGCACCCGGAAGTTCTAACTCGCACGGGTGTCCGGCGCAAAGGATGATGGAATCTGTAGTTCTTACTGTGTAGTTTCTATGTCACTCGTTGAAAGAAAAAGGAAAAAAGAAGAAATCCACATCCTATACTTTTCCTTTCTAAGAGTCTCCATAAGTGGTTTATGGAGAATAGAAAAACACAATCTTTCTATAGTTTGTAGTTTTCTTCCATGGTCCCGCAGTTAGCCGCGACCGGAAGTTTCTTCTCCCCCGATCCGGGCGCAAAGCATCTTGGGATTTGTAGTAACTTCAGAGTAGTTAGCGCATGCGTCCTTTTCACGTAATTTGTCCATTGGTTTTCATAGACGGCTTATTGGGGATGTAATCATACTTTTATAATTGGTATTCTTGTTCTATTGATTCCCGAACAATCTTCTAAATAATTCCCATTATACTTCTGCTGTTTTCATTCTTGGATCAAATAACGACTCTTTTTCATATGTTAGCCACTGATGCATTCATGGCTGTCTCAGAAGGACCTTATGATATTTCATATGTAGGTCTCATACAAAGAGATAAAAAAATAAAAACAGATTATCAACATTGTATGTTAAACACGGTATGTCATATTCATAGAAACCACTTTAACTCAAAGTCTGAATTAAGGCCGCTTGGAAATAAGGTTTTGCATTGATATATCAACCTCATCTCTGTTTTCGCTAATGCTGTAGCTAAATCTTTATTCCTAAGGCTTTGTTTAACATGCTTGAGACCATAAAAACCAGTAATCTCCAAAGGGGAACAATTATGGTGCTCTTTGAAATGTGCAGATAATGAATGTGTATTTAGCCCCTTCTTCACATTTCTAATATGTTCCCCTATACGGGTCTTCAAAGCACGTGAAGTGCGGCCAATGTAAAAAAAGCCGCAACTGCAGCCAATGGCATACACCACGTTTTTGGTGTCACATGTAATGAAATCTAAGATTTTAACAGTCTGATTGTTAATGCATAATTCGTTCACCTTATTTGCCCCCTTTATATTCCTGCATCCTATACAATTTAGACATCTATAAAACCCTTTTGAAAGAATTTGTGGGTGTTTTGAACTCACTGATAGGGAGCTAGAAACCAACTTTGATTTAATGTTGGGTGCTTTCCTGTAAATGTGGACTGGTTTAGCTGGAGCTAAAGAACCTATCAGTGGATCTTTTTTTATTAATTTCCAATGTTTTTTTAATATATTTTCTATCTGTTTATGGTGTATTCCGTATTCTGTAATAAACGCCCATTCAAATTTGTTATCTTGTGTGGGTTGTTTTACATTTTTCTTCAATAGTTCCTGACGTGGTATGAGGTCTGTATTGTTTTTTGCTGTTTCTACTTATTGTTTCGTGTAACCACTTGCCGTGAATCTTTTCACCAAATCTTCCGCTTGAACTTGAAAAGTGGCATCATCAGTGCAATTTCTCTTCAATCGTTTAAGTTGGCCCCCTGGAATTGATTGTAACCAATGCTGGTGATGACAGCTATCTGCTGGAATGTAGCATTGGGAATCCGTGGGTTTAGTATAGGTTTTGGTGTTCATTTTCCCTGCTTCTATATAAACAGTTATGTCAAGGAAATGTATTAATTCCTTGCTGTTTTCAAAGCTCAATTTAATGTTTCTGTTGTTATTATTGAGTTTCAGACAAAAATCATTGAGTGTTTCATTGTCTCCGCTCCAAATAAAAAATATATCGTCTATGTATCTTACATAGGTCACCAGGTTCGCGCCATAGGGATTATTGGACCAAATGTTGTCCGATTCCCATGCTCCCATGAAAAGGTTAGCGTAGCTTGGCGCGAACCTGGTGCCCATCGCAGTTCCAGTTTTCTAGATATAGAACTTGTCCTTAAACAGAAAGAAATTGTTTAGTATAAACCTTATTCCATCCAAAATCAATTTTTGCAGGTTTGTATCCAAATCTGAAAGCTCCAAAAAATGTTGTATCGCTTCTACACCATGTGTGTGATCAATAATGGTGTAGAGCGAACACACGTCCGCCGTGACCAGAGTATAACTTCCATCCCAATTTATTTGATCTAATAGGGTTAAGAAGTCTCTGGTATCTTTAAGGTGGGATTTATTCTGTGATACTAACGGTTGTAGATAGAAGTCTATAAACCTGGACAGGTTGGCCGTTATGGAGTCAATCCCCGAAATGATGGGCCTGCCCGGTGGGTGGTGGACATCCTTGTGGACTTTTGGAAGCATATATATGACTGGTGTTGTAGGAGTCTCATTTATAATGAATTTCGCTTCTTTGGCATTGATGGCTCCATTTCCCTCGTAAGGATCAATCAGTGCTTTGAGCTTTATAATGGTCGTTTCTGTGGGATCATTTCTGAGACTTTTGTATGTTGTTGTATCATCTAATAGTCTCATGATCTCCATTTCATACTTGGTTACATCCATCAGGACCACTCCCCCCCCCCCCCCCCCCCCCCCCCCCCCCCTTTGTCTGCTGGTTTCACAACAATTGACTCATCCTTCTTAAGGTCTTGTAGGGCCTTACGTTCCTTGAACGTTAAGTTCAACTTCTTCTTTCCTTTTACCTCCATCTTCTCTATATCCTCTATCACTAGTGCCCCAAAGGTCTCAATAAATGGGCCTTGTGTATATTTTGGGAAAAAACCCTATTTAGGTCTAAATGGAGTCGCATAAGGCCCATATTCCTCACTTTGATTTTCGGGATTTGCAAAGAACTTTTTAAGGGTTAATTTACGTAAAAATCTTTGCACATCCAGATACATATCAAATGTATTTGGGATATGACTGGGGGCAAATTAAGATGCCTATAAAAGACCGATGCCATGTAAACTACATTACCCATAATTATTAGTGGAAGCAACGAATAAAGAGTTGCAGACACCATTATTAGAAAGACATACGGTTATTATAACCATGAACTTATAACAATGTTTTAAATATTATATGGAGTTTACTTCTGATAATTTTTGATGATGTTACTTAGTGGAAAATATGCATGACATCACTTCCTACAGATTGATTTCCTGTTGGGATACAATTGGCTACTAGTACTATAAATATTTGGCTTCCCACACAGCAGGTCATGTCTTGACAAAGGTCTAAGGACCGAAACGCGTCGACAGACTGCTGTGTGAGTAGCCTTTTTTAACAGTGATGGACCTTTTTTATGTTTGATGTATTTTTTTTTTGCAATTTTTTTGGAATTTTTTGTAATTTTTATAGACTTTTATGGAATTGTCCCACTATCATATTTAATGTTGTTGGGATTGTTTTATATGTTCCTTTGAGGAAATAAATGGTTAAACTTTTTTTGGAGACTACAAGCCTCTTGGTTTCCACTGTCGAACCTGCTGTATGTGAGGACATAGTAAAGATACCTTGATGGGAAAGATGTTATCTACTTACCTGTGAGTTGGGGTACGCCCATAAGATTTTCTGAAATACCATAAAGATACCTTTATAGAAGTCACCCCACTGATTATTGTGTGAGTTGGGGTACGCAAATCGATTTGAAAGATCGGTGGAGGGTCCTTTATGCAATGGTGCACAATTAGTGACTCAATACATGTGTGGATTGATTTGGGTGTGTGTTCATATGAGAACAATATCGCAGATAAAAAATTACAACTAGGTGTAGAAGATACTACACATTGTCTGTTGTTATTTTCCCTTGCATACGAGGTGATCCTGAGACAGAAGTGCACATCAGGAACCAGACCTTGGAATAAGAGGGAAAAGAAACCTTGATAGGAGTCCATATTCCTATAGCTGTGTGAGTTGGGGTACGACACCCAGGTTTACGTCTTAGATATTTGATACTGTGAATATCTAGATTGCGTGTTTAGAAGAACAAAGATACCTTGATGTATTTTACATACCCACGAACAGCGTGAGTGGGGGTACGCTAAATATAAAAACCTTCACCCATTTTGAAATCGGAAAGTGACTCAATATTGTTTGTTTTCACTTGATGCGCTTAATGAAATTATCGATCCTATTCCAATCTTCTACCTTTCCTTGTATTGTCCATCTCCTCTGGGCACAGTTTCTCTAACTGAGGTCTGGAGGAGGGGCATAGAGGGAGGAGCCAGTGCACACCCATTCTGAAATTCTTTATAGTGCCCATGTCTCCTGCGGTGCCCGTCTATACCCCATGGTCCTTACGGAGTCCCCAGCATCCTCTACGGACTAGGAGAAAAAGATTTACCGGTAGGTTTAAAATCTTACTATTTTTTAGGGAATATTTTTTTATTTTTTTATTACTAAGTAGCGACTTTTAAAAGCCAACACTTTATGGCGGTTTGTGCCACAGAAGAATTTTGCATTTAATGTTATTGCCCTTTTAAATCCCTCTTGCAGTGTCACCAGATAAGCAAAACCACTACATAGTAACCCAACCCCTAGCTGTTTGTTTAGTGACTTAAAATTACTAAGCAGCTGCAGTGGACATGTGGCAACTATTTCAATTCACAGAAACAGTATATTAAAAAAAGTATCCCCAAGAAAAATAGAGAGATTTGTTTCCTAATTATAAAAAGAGCTATCAATAATGTTAGTAGTAGTGATGAGCGGATTCGGTTTTACTCGGTTCTCAAAACGGCATCTTATTGGCTCACGGATGTCACGTGTTTTGGATAGCCAATAAGATGCCGTTTTGAGAACCGAGTAAAACCGAATCCGCTCATCACTAGTTAGTAGACAGTGCTATACAAAACAGAATTATCAGTTGGTTAACCACTATTCAGTACACAGTCACATGACTGCTAGATTGTATACATAAAAAGAAAGCGATACATTAAAACCTCAAAATATCATCATTAACTTTTGCATCTTAATCATGTTCATGATTCCATTGTACGGTCCCCATTAATGATTCAGACTAAATTTATCCAAAAAGCGGTCTCATCACTCAAAGCTGAAAGAAAAATACATATTAAAACTCATTACTGTTAAACTAGATCCACTTCTGTTTGTCTGCACCTAAAATGATTGATTCAAATTCTCAGTTGACCTATTGTCTATAATTTGTAAGTAATTGAAGTTATATAGATACATAGGAAAGCTCATTGTCAATTTTATATATTTGTGTTGCAGAATTAATTATTATAGGAATTATTACGCTCAAAAATCAATTGATTTCTTTTATACACACACACGTCATTAGATAATGAACATCTGCAAAGTCTTTAAATCGCTGATATAAAGTACTTTATCCGGAGTGCAGTCAATATACCGACGTTCAGGAGACTGATGCCGGAATCCTGACACCCGCCCGGTATTCCCACTCGGTTGGTGGGTTCACGGCCGATGCGTGGACTTGCTGCAGACGGGATGCCGCTGTCTGTAGAGTGACAGCCGTCTGCCAGGATTTCATATGTATCCCCTTTATCCAGTCAAATAAGATGTCAGTGTAGCACCTTCCTTATAGCCCCAACCTCATGCAGATTGTGTCGGACATGTGAAGAAAACAAATGGAGGGCGCACAAAGTGAGTATAATATCAAGGTAACTTTTACTTGTATCAATGCTCACATACATCAAGAAATAGCATCATCCAACATATGAGCAGCTTAGCCTCAGAGTAAACACCCCCTGACAAAGTAATTGGCTATGACGAAACGCGTTGAATGTGGCTTATCTGACGGTGGACGTGGTGATGTCACTGGTCCATTCCAGGAAGTGTTACATTGCATGGAAGTAGCTAAAGCCAGGAGAATATCTTTTGTATACTGGAGACTTCAGTGAGCATATACCCTGAGGCTAAGTAAATGTTACCTTATTAATATTCTCCCTTTGTGCGCCCTTCATTTGATTTCTTACATATATACTACGTATATATCGTATATATTAGTCGTGGATAATGTTCTCATCAACTGAATAAAAACTGGATAATGTAAGCTTAAAAAAAGTGAAAAGTATTTTCTTTAGCTGAGTTTGCAAGGAGGATATTTGCAGGTAGTACAAGCATTAATTTAGTTTTCAGAGTTTTATGCTTTGTATTTGCTCCTGAATCCTATGTTTCCATTGAGAATTTTACTATGTGTATTAATCCTTGATCCCTATTGCAAATAACTGTACAAACACATGTAAGAGCATACTGTAACAGAACATGTTAAATAGAATGAAAACATCAATGGGTCCAGCTGTCTGTGGGTTAAAATTCTATTGCCTTTAATATTGTGTTGAATTTTGGAGTTTTTCTAAAACCCCTTTTCCTCAGAATTAAGTTTATTTGCAATCCTGTAAATGTAACTGGGGTAGTATTGGCAATTTGTCACGTTGCATGGCACATATCTAGTAATTACATTTTTTGTGAACAAAACCCTATTTATGTGTAGGTATTGCAACAATATTTCATTTGGCTGCACTGTTTTCAGCGGGTGGTTTTGCTGTGATGGTTTTCCACCTCAGCCAGCTAGTTACTGATAACTGGAGCATCACACTGGGCGCTGTACTTTAAGTTTACTGCTTTCAATTCAATTCTGTTTGTCTTGAGCAGAAAATAAAAGCTATGTTCCATGGTATGCTGATTTTCCTGCTGTTCACCTGATATCCTGTAATGTACATAAAACACTGTTTTTTTTTGAGAACAAGAGAAACTGCAGTAAAATTATTTATCTCGTTGCACCCATGGTGAAGGAAAGTATCATTACAGAGTAATGTGCGATGCAGCATAACTACAGATATTGCTGTGTAACAATGACTAGCCCTTCAGTTACTTGTAAACTTAAAGGGTATCCATTTCCTCAACACAATGATGGCAGCCATTTTGTGGGGTGAACCATTACTATATTATTCAGTTGGGTCCAGTTATCTCACACAGGGGTCTATTTACTAAGCCTTGGATGGAGATAACGTGGACGGAGATAAATTACCAGCCAACCAGCTTTTTAACTGTCATTTTTTCAAACGCAGCCTGTGACATGGCAATTAGGAGCTGCTTGGCTGATACTTTATCTCCATCCAAGGCTTACTAAATAGACCCCACAGCGTTTCATGCCTCAGTGATATCACTGGTTTATTGTGAAATATTGGTTTAGTCTATAAAAGATCACCTCCAAACCTTCTACCTTCATTAGTTTTCAACAAAATGCATTGGAACATGTTCTTTCAGAGAGTCAGGGTGAATTTAATTACTGCTGCCCAATTCACATAGCTAAGGGAACATCATGCAGCCTTAGGAGCAGTGAGGAAAAATCGAAGTTAGAATGCTATGCATGTAACGTGCGGGGAAACCCCTGGATTCCAGCACTTGTTGCAGATTCTACAGGTTAACACGAGGTTTACAGCATGGGGAAGATCTGCAGAACAATTGAATGGATTTGGGCGTGAAATCTGGACCTTTCCTAACATGGCCTTGATGTCCTTAGCCTTTTGAGGCTAATTTGTTATTTAGGGGTCTATGTACTAAGCCTTAGAGAGACATTTGATACTTTTTCCCATCCACTGTATCACTCTCCAAGGCTTAGTACATAGATGTGATAGTTCAGGGGTGGGGAACCTTTTTTCTACCAAGGGTTATTTGGATATTTATAAAATCCTTCGGGGGCCATACCAAAATTATCAGTTCACAAAGTGTATACTGAGATGGTTGTATAGAATAAATATATATATATATATATATATATGTATATATATATATATATATATATATATATATATGTATATATGTATGTATATCACACACACACACACACACCACTACCGTACAAAAGTTTGGGGTCACCCAGACAATTTCGTGTTTTCTATGGAAACTCACTTTATTTATCAAATGAGTTGCATAATGAATAGAACATATAGTCAAGACATTGCCAAGGTTAGAAATATTGATTTTTATTTGAAATAATAATTTTGTCCTTTAAACTTTGCTTTCGTCAAAGAATGCTCCCTTTGCAGCAATTACAGCATTGCAGACCTTTTGCATTCTAGTTGTTAATTTGTTGAGGTAATCTGAAGAAATTTCACCCCACGCTTCCTGAAGCACCTCCCACAAGTTGGATTGGCTTGATGGGCACTTCTTGCGTACCATACTGTCAAGCTGCTCCCACAACCGCTCAATGGGGTTGAGATCTGGTGACTGCATTGGCCACTCCCTTACAGACAGAATACCAGCGGCCTGCTTCTTCTCTCAATAGTTCTTGCAGAATTTGGAGGTGTGCTTTGGGTCATTGTCCTGTTGTAGGAGGAAATTGGCTCCAATCAAGCACTTGTCCATGGCATGGCGTTGCAAAATGGAGTGGTAGCCTTATTCAAAATGCCTTTTACTTTGTACAAATCTCCCACTTTACCAGCACCAAAGCAGCCCCAGACCATCACATTATGTCCAACATGCTTGACAGATGGCGTCAGGCACTCTTCCAGTATTTTTTCACTTGTTCTCTTCTCACAAATGTTCTTCTGTGTGATACAAACACCTGAAACTTTGATTTGTCTGCCCATAACACTTTTCTCTATCGTCCTAGTGGATGCTGGGGTTCCTGAAAGGACCATGGGGAATAGCGGCTCCGCAGGAGACAGGGCACAAAAGTAAAGCTTTCCGATCAGGTGGTGTGCACTGGCTCCTCCCCCTATGACCCTCCTCCAAGCCAGTTAGATTTTTGTGCCCGGCCGAGAAGGGTGCAATCTAGGTGGCTCTCCTAAAGAGCTGCTTAGAAAAGTTTAGCTTAGGTTTTTTATTTTACAGTGAGTCCTGCTGGCAACAGGATCACTGCAACGAGGGACTTAGGGGAGAAGAAGTGAACTCACCTGCGTGCAGGATGGATTGGCTACTGGACATCAGCTCCAGAGGGACGATCACAGGTACAGCCTGGATGGTCACCGGAGCCTTGCCGCCGGCCCCCTTGCAGATGCTGAAGTAAGAAGAGGTCCAGAATCGGCGGCAGAAGACTCCTCAGTCTTCTAAAGGTAGCGCACAGCACTGCAGCTGTGCGCCATTTTCCTCTCAGCACACTTCACACGGCAGTCACTGAGGGTGCAGGGCGCTGGGAGGGGGGCGCCCTGGGAGGCAAATGAATACCTATTTTGGCTAAAAATACCTCACATATAGCCTCCGGAGGCTATATGGAGATATTTAACCCCTGCCAGAATCCGTTAAGAGCGGGAGACGAGGCCGCCGAAAAAGGGGCGGGGCCTATCTCCTCAGCACACAGCGCCATTTTCCCTCACAGAAAGGCTGGAGGGAAGGCTCCCAGGCTCTCCCCTGCACTGCACTACAGAAACAGGGTTAAAACAGAGAGGGGGGGCACTAATTTGGCGTTAGAAATATATAAAAAAGATGCTATAAGGGAAAACACTTATATAAGGTTGTCCCTATATAATTATAGCGTTTTTGGTGTGTGCTGGTAAACTCTCCCTCTGTCTCTCCAAAGGGCTAGTGGGTCCTGTCCTCTATCAGAGCATTCCCTGTGTGTGTGCTGTGTGTCGGTACGTGTGTGTCGACATGTATGAGGACGATGTTGGTGAGGAGGCGGAGCAATTGCCTGTAATGGTGATGTCACTCTCTAGGGAGTCGACACCGGAATGGATGGCTTATTTAGGGAATTACGTGATAATGTCAACACGCTGCAAGGTCGGTTGACGACATGAGACGGCCGACAAACAATTAGTACCGGTCCAGACGTCTCAAAAACACCGTCAGGGGTTTTAAAACGCCCGTTTACTTTAGTCGGTCGACACAGACACAGACAGGGACACTGAATCCAGTGTCGACGGTGAATAAACAAACGTATTCCTTATTAGGGCCACACGTTAAAGGCAATGAAGGAGGTGTTTCATATTTCTGATACTACAAGTACCACAAAAGAGGGTATTATGTGGGATGTGAAAAAACTACCGTAGTTTTTCCTGTATCAGATAAATTAAATAAAGTGTGTGATGATGCGTGGGTTCCCCCCGATAGAAAATTATGGGCGGTATACCCTTTCCCGCCAGAAGTTAGGGCGCGTTGGGAAACACCCCTTAGGGTGGATAAGGCGCTCACACGCTTATCAAAACAAGTGGCGGTACCGTCTATAGATAGGGCCGTCCTCAAGGACCAGCTGACAGGAGGCTGGAAAATATCATAAAAAGTATATACACACATACTGGTGTTATACTGCGACCAGCGATCGCCTCAGCCTGGATGTGCAGAGCTGGGGTGGCTTGGTCGGATTCCCTGACTAAAAATATTGATACCCTTGACAGGGACAGTATTTTATTGACTATAGAGCATTTAAAGGATGCATTTCTATATATGCGAGATGCACAGAGGGATATTTGCACTCTGGCATCAAGAGTAAATGCGATGTCCATATCTGCCAGAAGATGTTATGGACACGACAGTGGTCAGGTGATGCAGATTCCAAACGGCACAAAGGTGTATTGCCGTATAAAGGAAGAGGAGTTATTTGGGGTCGGTCCATCGGACCTGGTGGCCACGGCAACTGCTGGAAAATCCGCCGTTTTTACCCTAAGTCACATCTCTGCAGAAAAAGACACCGTCTTTTCAGCCTCAGTCCTTTCGTCCCTATAAGATCATATCTGCCCAGGGATAGAGGAAAGGGAAGAAGACTGCAGCAGGCAGCCCATTCCCAGGAACAGAAGCGTTCCACCGCTTCTGACAAGTTCTCAGCATGGCGCTGAGACCGTACAGGACCCCTGGATCCTACAAGTAGTATCCCAGGGGTACAGATTGGAATGTCGAGACGTTTCCCCTTCGCAGGCTCCTGAAGTCTGCTTTACCAAGGTCTCCCTCCGACAAGGAGGCAGTATGGGAAAAAATTCACAAGCTGTATTCCCAGCAGGTGATAATTAAATTACCCCTCCTACTACAAAAAAAGGGGTATTATTCCACACTATATTGTGGTACTGAAGCCAGAAGGCTAGGTGAGACTTATTCTAAAAAATTTTTTTGAACACTTACAAAGGTTCAAATCAAGATGGAGTCACTCAGAGCAGTGATAACGAACCAGGAAGAAGGGGACTATATAGTGTCCCGGGACATCAGGGATGCTTACCTCTATGTCCCAAATTTGCCCTTCTCACTAAGGGTACCTCAGGTTCGTGGTGCAGAACTGTCACTATCAGTTTCAGACGCTGCCGTTTGGATTGTCCACGGCACCCCGGGTCTTTACCAAGGTAATGGCCGAAATGATGATTCTTCTTCGAAGAAAAGGCGTCTTAATTATCCCTTACTTGGACGATCTCCTGATAAGGGCATAGTCCAGGGAACAGTTGGAGGTCGGAGTAGCACTATCTCGGATACTGCTACAACAGCACGGGTGGATTCTAAATATTCCAAAATCGCAGCTGATCCCGACGACACGTCTGCTGTGCCTAGGGATGATTCTGGACACAGTCCAGAAAAAGGTGTTTCTCCCGGAAGAGAAAGCCAGGGAGTTATCCGAGCTAGTCAGGAACCTCCTAAAAACAGTGCATCATTGCACAAGGGTCCTGGTAAAAATGGTGGCTTCCTACGAAGCAATTCCATTCGGCAGATTTCACGCAAGAACTTTTCAGTGGGATCTGCTGGACAAATGGTCCGGATCGCATCTTCAGATGCATCAGCGGATAACCCTATATCCAAGGACAAGGGTGTCTCTCCTGTGGTGGTTATAGAGTGCTCATCTTCTAGAGGGCCGCAGATTCGGCATTCAGGATTGGATGCTGGTGACCACGGAGCCCAGCCCGAGAGGCTGGGGAGCAGTCACACAAGGAAAAAATTTCCAGGGAGTGTGATCAAGTCTGGAGACTTTTCTCCACATAAATATACTGGAGCTAAGGGTAAATTTATAATGCTCTAAGCTTAGCAAGACCTCTGCTTCAAGGTCAGCCGGTATTGATCCAGTGGGAAAAACATCACGGCAGTCGCCCACGTAAACAGACAGGGCGACACAAGAAGCAGGAGGGCAATGGCAAAAACTGCAAGGACTTTTCGCTGGGCGGAAAATCATGTGATAGCACTGTCAGCAGTGTTTCATCCCGGGAATGGAAACTGGGAAGCAGACTTCCTCAGCAGGCACGACCTCCACCCGGGAGAGTGGAAACTTCATCGGGAAGTTTTTTCCACATGATTGTAAACCGTTGGGAAATACCAAAGGTGGACATGATGGCGTCCCGTCTGAACAAAAAACGGGACAGGTATTGCGCCAGGTCAAGAGACCCTCAGGCAATAGCTGTGGACGTTCTGGTAACACCGTGGGTGTACCAGTCGGTGTATGTGTTCCCTCCTCTGCTTCTCATACCTAAGGTGCTGAGAATTATAAGACGTAGAGGAGTAAGAACTATACTCATGGCTCCGGATTGGCCAAGAAGGACTTGGTACCCGGAACTTCAAGAGATGCTTACAGAGGTCTTATGGCCTCTGCCGCTAAGAAGGGACTTGCTTCAGCAAGTACCATGTCTGTTCCAAGACTTACCGCAGCTGCGTTTGTCGGCATGGCGGTGGAAAGCCGGATCCTAAGGGAAAAAGGCATTCCGGAAGAGGTCATTCCTACCCTGGTCAAAGCCAGAAAGGAGGTGACCGCACAACATTATCACCACATGTGGCGAAAATATGTTGCGTGGTGTGAGGCCAGGAAGGCCCCACAAAGAAATTTCAACTCGGTCGTTTCCTGCATTTCCTGCAAACAGGAGTGTCTATGGGCCTCAAATTGGGGTCCATCAAGGTTCAAATTTCGGCCCTGTCGATTTTCTTCCAGAAAGAATTGGCTTCAGTTCCTGAAGTCCAGAAGTTTGTCAAGGGAGTATTGCATATACAACCCCCTTTTGTGCCTCCAGTGGCACTGTGGGATCTCAACGTAGTTCTGGGATTCCTCAAATCACATTGGTTTAAAACCAGTCAAATCTGTGGATTTGAAGCATCTCACATGAAAAGTGACCATGCTCTTGGCCCTGGCCTGGACCAGGCGAGTGTCAAATTGGTGGTTTTTTTCTCAAAAAAGCCCATATCTGTTTGTCCATTCGGACAGGGCAGAGCTGCGGACTCGTCCCCAGTTCTCTCCCTAAAGGTGGTGTCAGTGTTTCACCTGAACCAGCTTATTGTGGTGCCTTGCACCTACTAGGGACTTGGAGGACTCCAAGTTGCTAGATGTTGTCAGGGCCCTGAAAATATGTTCCAGGACGGCTGGAGTCAGGAAAACTGACTTGCTGTTATCCTGTATGCACCCAACAAACTGGGTGCTCTTGCTTCTAAGCAGACTATTGCTAGTTGGATGTGTAATACAATTCAGCTTGCACAATTCTGTGGCAGGCCTGCCACAGCCAAAATATGTAAATGCCCATTCCACAAGGAAGGTGGGCTCATCTTGGGCGGCTGCCCGAGGGGTCTCGGCTTTACAACTTTGCCGAGCAGCTACTTGGTCAGGGGCAAACACGTTTGCTAAATTCTACAAATTTGATACCCTGGTTAAGGAGGACCTGGAGTTCTCTCATTCGGTGCTGCAGAGTCATCCGCACTCTCCCGCCCGTTTGGGAGCTTTGGTATAATCCCCATGGTCCTTTCAGGAACCCCAGCATCCACTAGGACGATAGAGAAAATAAGAATTTACTTACCGATAATTCTATTTCTCGGAGTCCGTAGTGGATGCTGGGCGCCCATCCCAAGTGCGGATTATCTGCAATACTTGTACATAGTTACAAAAATCGGGTTATTATTGTTGTGAGCCATCTTTTCAGAGGCTCCGCTGTTATCATACTGTTAACTGGGTTCAGATCACAAGTTGTACGGTGTGATTGGTGTGGCTGGTATGAGTCTTACCCGGGATTCAAAATTCCTCCCTTATTGTGTACGCTCGTCCGGGCACAGTACCTAACTGGCTTGGAGGAGGGTCATAGGGGGAGGAGCCAGTGCACACCACCTGATCGGAAAGCTTTACTTTTGTGCCCTGTCTCCTGCGGAGCCGCTATTCCCCATGGATCTTTCAGGAACCCCAGCATCCACTACGGACTCCGAGAAATAGAATTATCGGTAAGTAAATTCTTATTTTTTCCTATCTTCCTCTGTCCAATGTCTGTGTTCTTTTGCCCATATCAATATTTTCCTTTTATTGGCCAGTCTCAAATATGATTTTTTCTTTCCACTCTGCCTAGAAGGCCAGCATCCCGGAGTCGCCTCTTCACTGTAGACGTTATTGATTTATGGAATCATTTATGAATATTAATATTTAATCTATAATATATGGTTATTAATATATGGATATATTTTAATTAATATACGTTTATCATATATATCTGCAAATATATTATGTCAGGCTTCCAAACTAAGTGGCTGATAAATATATGCAGTCCTTATACATATGACTTATGAAATTATGAAGTTAAGATTCCTTAAAGAGAGTTCAAGCTTGAATATTACCGCTCTGATTATATTGATTATTTACAGGCAGATCAAATCGTACAGAATAAGATACACAGTAGTGATATATATATATATATATATATATATATCCAAACGCAGTCCCGGCACTCCACAATCCCCTTAGTGTGCAATTGCTGCGGTGCCATCCATGTGATGTAAAGTCACAAACCATATGCAAAAGAAAACGGCGGCACTCGACGGTGAGCAGGTGAGTATGTTTAAGCACTTTAGGTCTCATTAGGGTTGGTATATATATGTGTTCTGGGTTAAGATCACTTCACTTGTGTTTGGCCCTGAGGAACGGGTTTACCCCGAAACATGTCGGCTATACGACACCAATAAATGGAACCTTTTTCTACCTGATTACAAGTCTGACGAGTGCCGCCGTTTTCTTTTGCATATATATATATATATATTTCTCATACGTCCTAGAGGATGCTGGGGACTCCGTAAGGACCATGGGGTATAGACGGATCCGCAGGAGCCTGGGCAGACTATAAAGACTGAAACAGGGTGTGAACTGGCTCCTCCCTCTATGCCCCTCCTCCAGACCTCAGTTAGACTTTGTGCCCAGGAGTGATGGGTCACACACTAGGGGAGCTCTCCTAAGTTTCTCTGAAAGACTTTGTTAGGTTTGTTATTTTCAGGCAGACCTGCTGGCTACAGGCTCCCTGCAGCGTGGGAGTGAGGGGAGAGAAGCAGGACCTACTTCTTCTTAGTTTAAGGGCTCTGCTTCTCGGCTACTGGACACCATTAGCTCCAGAGGGTTTGATCACTTGGTGCGCCTAGTTGCTTGTTCCCGGAGCCGCGCCGTCAGTCCCCTCACAGAAGCCTGAAGAAAGAAGCCGGGTGAGTATTGGAAGAAAAGAAGACTTCAGTGACGGCAGAAGACTTCAGTGACGGAGGTACAGCGGTCGCGCTGCGCTCCATGCTCCCACACAACGGCACTCACAGGGTGCAGGGCGCTGGGGGGGGAGCGCCCTGGGCGGCAGGTTACTGTTGTTTTCATAAGACTGGCTTTAAAAGTGTGTTCGGTGCCTGGCCACCGTGTCTTCTTCCCCCGCCAGCATGTTTGAGCGCGCTACGCGCCATTGACCCCCCGCCGCAGGCTTCCACGGGTGCAGGGCGCTGGGGGGGGGGAGCGCCCTGAGCAGTGTTACAGGGCTGATGTGTTTATGCTGGCGCTGCCGGGGCTCCGTGTCCCGGACCCCACCAGCGCGTATTAGCGCACTGCGCGCCTTTTTCTCCCCCGCCGCCAACTTCCATGGGTGTAGGGCGCCGGGGGGGGCGGCGCCCTGGGCAGCATATATTATAATGTGAGCCCCGGTGCCGCACGCGATATGGGCAGCACTAGAGTATTTATGCTGGCGCTGCCGGGGCTCCGTGTCCCGGACCCCCGCCAGCGCGTGTTAGCGCACTGCGCGCCTTTTTTCTCCCCCGCCGCCGGCTTCCATGGGTGCAGGGCGTCGGGGGGGGGGGGGGGGGGCGGCGCCCTGGGCAGCATATATTGTAATATGAGCCCCCGGCGCTGCGCGCGATACCGCCAGTCATAGCGGCGGTTGCGCGCCGTGCCGGTGCTCCCACACACCGAGTTACATGGGTGCAGGGGGGGCGCCCTGAACGGCAGGTTTGTGGGTATATAGTGTATCTACACTATATACAAGTCCAGCCTGTATATTTATGTTAATGTGCTAGAGCGCGCCGGGAAGGGGCGGAGCTTAGCCCTCACAGAAGAGTCAGCGCCATTTTCCTCAGATCCCAGCCAGGACTTGCTGTATAGTAAGATGGAGGGGGGGCACAGTGTTTTAATGCTATATGGGGGTCATATAGCATTATGTTTGATAATGGACGCATAATTCTTGTTGTAATACATAAATTCACTGTTTCCCTGTTTGTTTACCCACTATCCGTTAGTCGACATATGTCGGCAGGTGTGAGGGCTTTGTCCCGAGCTGCTGTGGGGATAACTGTCGGCTTCGCCGGTGCATGGCGGTACTTGATTCGGAAAATTAAGTATTAGCAGGATGGTGTTTTGTGTGCTTAAAGCAGTAAACACGATAGGGAAGATACAGTTGTTTGTGGATGCCCTGTCGGCATCAACGGTATTTCCTCGGTAAAAAAGTTATCAGGCTGTTATTGCCTTGTACCTGTATATATATATATATGTATATTTATATAGGTATCCACGAAGGTGGCGGGCGCACTCTCACAAATGTACAGATTCTTTAGTAATATCAACTATTCTTTATTGTAGCCTCATAAATCGACGTTTCGATCCTTCCACAGGATCTTTTTCAAGAAAGGCAGTACGATATCATTTGTTTCATGATTTGCAATCATTAATTAATGCCTAAAAAGAATACAAAAATGAGAAAAGACTCAGCCTCCCAGGTCCCTTAATAATGGCAGAAAATCTATATAAACAGGGCTTCAATTGCCCCATTCACATAGTGTCTATAGTGTAAAATCAATATAATTATCATAATATTTAATGAACACCTTCAACCAAAGTGCAACTTTTCACCAAAGTGTTCACAGAGACCACCACAGTCCCTACGGCAAAGGTAATAATCATCCACCAAAACGTGCCTAATTAGACCATTTAACCCACACGTTTTTAAAGACTCAAGGAAACCAGAGATCACTTACATGAAGGCTTAAAAACAGAGGGACAGTATCCAGGGCCAGAGGACTGCCAGCAACATGTGTAATCCTATGGCAACTGCATGCATAATATGAGACTGTTAGACGATTGCAAAACTCCACAATTTCAAAAAGACACTAACATAGTGAAATAGCTATTTACCTATAGCGATCACAATCTAGGTTTAATATATCCTGGGTTCTTAGATGTTTGATACGGCTGCTGGGCCCAACCTAGTGGAACAATGTTTCCTATTCAAACTGTGCAAATCTCACAACTCGACATAAATTGTGCAAAAAATCAGTCCTTACCATGTGCTGGAGCCTGCCATGTAATCCCAGGAGACATGCTGTAAACAGCCTTGCCCCGGAAGCATATATACGCCCCCAGACCGGAAGTGCGTCCACAACGGCAAACAAACTACTCAGTCCACTATATGATTAAAATGTGCATTCACTGCATACACTCACCACAGGTTGGTGATTCCGGACGGACGCTGCTCTCTACCCGTCGCTAAAGCCCTCATGCTTTCACATTCGGCCGCGACTTGCGTTCCATTAACCGGAAGTGGAACGCGATGCGTTCCAAACCCCGGAAGTGGAACGCAGTGTGATCCAAACCCCGGAGGTGGATATGGTTGGTCTCTCGTAGCTGGGCTGTAACAGCGCGTACTCACTAATGGAATCAACTCTGAGTCGCAAATGGGTTCAGGCTCATCATATCCCCGCCCTGCCTTCTACCAATACCATTAGCTCATCTCTATGGAACAATTTGAAAAAATTCATATGTATATAACAACACTATGGTTCTCCATTACAATAATGAGTGGGGTTGACAGCATAATCAACCCGGATAGCCTATAAGGGACTTTGGCTCAAGAGGTGTATTCTAATGTAATGCAATCCTGACCTAAGATATAATAAGGGACTTTTGTTACTTCTGTCTATAGAAAACCTACAGACAGAAATTTGACTCTTCATGCTACCAGTCATCATCCCCCTGCATTAAAGGAGAATTTACCAGTGTCTCAATTTTTAAGAGTATTAAGAATTAACTCAGATAGAACTAACATTGAAATTCAACACAAAGAGGTTCATGCGCGTTTTTTGGAACGCGGGTATACACATAAGACCCTTTCCCATTGTTTATCTAGAGCCCGTGAAATCTTTGCAGGGACAAAATCCTAACGGCCAGGACATCGCTCCAGTGGTGTCTGCTCGGTTCTCTCCTTTTTAGGGGGATGAAGGTTCGGGTTCCGGGTGTAGATCCTGGTGTCCGTGCATACAGATCTCCGAGACAGGGAAGCAGTACTTGCAAGGGACGTATTTCAAGGTCATGTTGGAAAGCTTGTCTGCTATAAGCTTTCTTGAATTGAGAGTTAGTTTCGACAAACGTATTTTTCATGTTCTGCCCGTGTTAGTTCTGCTAGACGACTTGTCAGCAGTGGTGTAAGTAAACCGCTATGGCGGATCAAGGAGCAAAGCGGCAATGGCAGAAGATGCACAGTTTTGCCGTTGGGTGGACAGTCTGGTAAACGCTATATTAGCAGTCTTCGTTCCGGAGGTGAACAACGGAGAAATTGATTTCCTCTGCTGACGCGATCTCCATCTGGGAGACATTCAGTCATCATCGAGAAGTTTTCACAGACGTGACAAGTTTTGGAGGAATGTCGCAATTGGATATGTTGGCGTCTCGCCTCAACGAGAGGCCTCAGGGATATTGTTCCAGATCAAGGGACGCTCAAGCTATAGCTGTGGACACCCTCGTGTCACCGTGGGTGTTTTTAGTCGGTCTATGTGGCCTCTCTGCTTTCACTTTTTCTGACGGTGATAAACGTGAGATGAACAGAGGTTCAGGCGATCCTCGTGAATCCGGTCTAGCCAAGGAGGGTTTGCTATCCAGTTTTTCATGACTTACTCATAGAAGATTCCTGCCCTCTTCCTATACGTGAGGATCTGTTACAACAAGATCAGGGCGTGTTGCAAGACTTACCGCGGATGCGTCTGACGTCGTGGCGGTTGAATG
Organism: Pseudophryne corroboree; assembly: GCF_028390025.1. Classification (NCBI taxonomy): domain Eukaryota; kingdom Metazoa; phylum Chordata; class Amphibia; order Anura; family Myobatrachidae; genus Pseudophryne; species Pseudophryne corroboree. Next base: position 292,754,162 of record NC_086446.1, on the reverse strand, counting down.
CCATATCCTAAGCCGAAAGGGATGTTTCCAGTGACGTTGTTTCCTCAATTTTTCTGGCTAAGAAAGAAGTAACGGCTAAGCTTTACCTCCGTAGTTGGCGTAACTATGTGTTTGGAGTGTATCCAGGAAGGCTCCTATGGGAGGCTTTCAGCTAGGCGTTCTTGTCCATACTTTACGAACCGGTGTGGATACAAGCCTAAAGTTGGGCTCCATTTCAGTGCAGTTTGGCCTAATAATTTCTTTACAAAAATGTCTCTCTTGGAAAGTGGTCATGCTCTTGGCTTTGACATCCGCAAGGCGGGTGTCGGAAGTGGTGGTTTTGTCTCACAAGAGCCTTGTTTGATCTTTCATGTGGATAGGGAGGAATTGAGAACTCTGTTAGTAGTTCGGCCAAGAGTGGTTTCTGGGTTTCACAGAAATCGGTTTATTTTGATGCCGGTGGTTACTTAGGCATTAGCTGTTTCAAATTCTCTCGATGTAGCCAGGAATTTGAATATTTAGTTTGCCAATTTGGCTCAGTTGGGAGAACCAGAGGCTCTGTTGTCTGGTATGTTCCCAGCATGGTTTGGGTGACTGTGTTATGCAGTCTGTTACACGCTGGATCTGTGATGCTATTTTGCATGTTCGTTCTTCGGCTGGATTGCCGTCACCGAAGTCGGTGGAGACCCGTTCTACTGGGAAGATGGGTTTTTTCTTGGGCGAATGCCCGAGGAGTCTCGGCGGTTCAACTTTGCCGAGTGGATACTTGCTCGGGTTCAAACACTACTGCAAAATTCTGCAAGTTTAATACCCTGGCTGCTGAGGACCTCAAGTTTGCTCAATCGGTGCTGCAGAGTCATCCGCACTCTCCCGCCCGTTTTGGAGCTTTGGTATAATCCCCATGGTCCTTACGGAGTCCCCAGCATCCTCTAGGACGTATGAGAAAATAGGATTTTAGTACCTACCGGTAAATCCTTTTCTCTTAGTCCGTAGAGGATGCTTGGCGCCCGTCCCAGTGCGTACTGTGTCTGCAGTTATTGTTTTGATTACACTCTAGTGGTGTTTCTTCTCTGTCAGACTGTTGCTGACGTTGTTCTTGCCATGGCAGGCGGTGTCTTGTTATTGGTTGGATTGGCACACAGGTTGTGCTACATATTCTCTCAGCATGTGGCTGTGTAGTTTTCATGCCGTAGGCTGGTTTTCTGTTGAATGCCACGTTTTGCGGTATGTTCGTGGTGTGAGCTGGTATGACACTCACTGAGTTTATAAATTCTTTCCTCGTAATGTCCATCTCTCCTGGGCACAGTTTTCTAACTGAGGTCTGGAGGAGGGGCATAGAGGGAGGAGCCAGTTCACACCCTGTTTAAGTCTTTATAGTGTGCCCAGGCTCCTGCTGATCCGTCTATACCCCATGGTCCTTACGGAGTCCCCAGCATCCTCTACGGACTAAGAGAAAAGGATTTACCGATAGGTACTAAAATCCTATTTTATATATATATATATATATATATATATATATATATATATATAGACAAACAACAGGTTTCTCCTGGTACTAAATAGGTACTAAAATCCTATTTTATATATATATATATATATATATATATATACACAAACAACGGCACTCCAAGCGGCTACAACAAACTGGCAGTCAAGTCCTAAGTGCAGACAACGTTTCAGTGCGGTTTATTGCATTTTCGTCAGGTCAATGTGAAACAACAAGTGAACTCACCTAAATACCCAGTGTGCAGCGTCCTCCCCCGCACGTCCGGAACTCAGGCACCCCCCAGGTCCGTCGGCGCTAGCTTACGACGCAATCAACCAGTGTCTATCACCATGGAAACGTGATACACACCAGCGCTCTGCACATACCATACCCCGCACATGCATATCTGACAAGGCAACAGCATAACACACATAAACATAACAAATTACACACAAAAATATAGCATCAGCTCCTAATGATGGAATAAGGCTAATAATCATAATGCACAGAAGCATATGTGCAGGATAGCTATAGATACAAGACATATAGTGAACACATATGTATACATTATACAAAGTTGCAAGCCAAACAAATGTATCTGAACACATAGTAGTACCAGTATACCATGCAAGGACAGAATAGACAAAAGTAGATCATAAATAGCAGGGCTAACAGGCAGAGGTGGTCACATTAATCTGGAACACTATAGATGTATCATAACAAGGCACTTAAACCTAGTTGCTCATTAAGCCCCCTAGGCTGCAGAGTGCCCAAACGGTGGATCCATCTCACCTCGAGCTGCAACAGTTTGCGACCCCTGTCCCCACCACATACCAGGGACGGGACATGGTCTATCATACGATAACGCAGAGCAGCAAGTGAGTGCCGGGCCAGCATAAAATGTCGTGCGACCGGCTGGTCACTGGAGCCTTTACAGATAGCTGCTTTAATAGCCGACCTGTGGGCTGCCATACGCTCCTTGAACATTCGTTCTGTCTTGCCAACGTATTACAGCCCACAGGGGCACAGCAGCTGGTACACAACAAATTTAGACAAACAGGTTAATGTAAAGTTTATGGTCATAGACCGTCCCATAAGGGGATGCTGGAAAATCCTACCACTAATCATAAATTGACAGGTAGTGCAGGTGCATCTAATGCAACCACGTGGATTGCTATGTAGCAATAGATGTGGATTGGGAGAAATATCAGCTTTAATCAACCTGTCTCTAATGTTGCGCCACCTAGTATAACATGACATAAGGCGGGTCCGTTGGAGATCTAATCCTGGTCTGATTGTACTATATTCCAGAGTTTTTTAGATGTGCGATTTATCACACTACTGGCAGGACTAAACTGACCTACCCAGGGAATCATGTCACTACCATCATTAACTGGAGCGGCCTGATGTAAGATCTGTGCACGATCCAATGCCAGTACTTTAGCCTTGGCTTGTGCAAGTAATTGCTCAGGGTAACCTCTAAGTATAAACTTTCTAATCATGGCCTCCATTTGTACCTCTGCCACTTCTGGATCTGATGTAATACGACGGATTCTTAATAGTTGAGAAAATGGATTGGGAAATGGATTTAGAGGGGAACCGCACCAGTCCAAACAATAATATATAAACAGTTAGTAACCTCTGAAAAAACTGAATTTAAATAGAATTTCTTCTGTATATGGCAAATATAGGTGTTGTGGGAATTTTTCAAACACCAATGTTGCTTTCAGTGGTGCTCCCTAGAGTCAGAGAGTATCAAGTACCAAAAATAACCAGAGAAGGTTCAAAGAAAAAGACTCTTTTTTTGGGAGCACTCTTGATTCAGAGGAAAATATTATAATTAATAAATTTTCACAAATAACAATTTAATTGATATAAATCAAATCCTAGGAGTAAATGTGTGTGAAAAACATAGCTTAGCGAAAATATAAATAATTCTAATTATTCGTGATCTCAGATTCACGATTGATGAATTACCGGAGAGTAGAATTCTGTGATGCCTATGCCATAAAGAATTTTGCATCGTATTTATTGAAATGTATGACCATCATTTATACTGCTGATATCCATTACGGATTATATAGGTGCAGAAAGTAAAATCATTGGTCATGCGAATCCCAATATTGTATGACATAAAGTTGAGTGCCACTGTGTCCAATAGTCAGATTTTTTGCAGTACCAGGGTGTTCAAAGGAGGTCTCCCTTCCTTGTACTAACCCGGCCTTTCACTGCTTAGCTTCCAAGTTCGGAAGAGATTGGGCATCTCCAGTGAAGTATGACCGCAATTATTGGACTTTCCTCCTTGGTCACTCCAAATATATGTCAAATGGTTGCTGTATGTTAGGAATGGAAATAGCAAGTGATTCGTAACAAATGTGTTACAAAAGAAATTTACATGCAATCAGCTAAATCATCGACATATGACACAGTGGTCACAAGGGTTAATTGCATCTGCGTGACACGGCGGTCATAAGAGTACATACATATGATTATGAATAATCAGTAGATGCAATGAAAACAGTCGCAAAGAAGGGGAAGGAGAAAATTGACTTATACAGTTATCCTAACAATCACCAGCTGGTTAATCAGCATAAGACACAATGGTCACAGAAAAAGATAATTATACGTACACCCCCTGATTATGTGACTGAGTTTTGTTGATTGACCTATAATTAGCTGACAAACAAGTATATGACACAGCGGCCATATAAAGAAATTATATGCATGTAATAAAATAATCATAGAATAATTAATTGGTATATGACACAATGGTCACCAAGAGATGATTATAAGCACAATTCCTTGATTATACAGCATGTGATATCAAAATCACAAAAGACATCTAGTTAAGGATAGTGACTGTGGAAAATTCACAAATGCCACGTATGATTACTACAATGGTCACCAAGAGATGATTATAAGCACAATTCCTTGATTTATACAGCATGTGATATCACAATCACAAAAGACATCTGGTTAAGGATAATGACTGTGGGAAATTCACAAATGCCACGTATAATTACTAAATAATTATCCTTATATCTGGGCTCAGAACAAATTATCAGTACGGCCGTACCAATTTAAATAGTTACTTTAGATTGTGCTGTAAAAGACAGCATATATATGTAGAAAAATAGCTGACAGACGGGCATAAATTATCAGGATACCCGTTCTTTATGACAGACCTGTGTGGCGTAACAGCAAGCAAACGGAATAAGTGTAGCAGCAGGTTAAAGTTAAACCTGCAGACTCTATTAAATAATTTTGTGGAGAGAGGGGGATAGCTGCAATTGACAGTTTAAGGCGTTGCAATTAGGTAATGAAAGAGTAGTTAAGTTTTCTCATTGTCGTATATACGATACCAATGCTGTCATTTGTGATGTAGGTCCGTTTGTAGCTGAGTGGAAGCTCCGGAGATTGCAGCGGCGTGTGTCCGTGTTGACGCTCCAGGGGAGCGGTAGTTAGGAGCCGTTGCTATGGGAATGCTTCAGGAGCCGCTGCCGCGTCTGTCCGTGGTCTCTCTGAGGAGAGCGATGGCTGGGGCCGTTACCTGGTGAAGGTCTGAGCGCTCCGGCTGGCGCGGTCACGTGTGCGCATCACGTGATCGCTATTCCTCCTGACGTACGTTTCGCATGAAAAGCTTGGTCACAGGACGTGATGAGGTCACTGGGGATTTCAGTTTATGTAGAGCAAGGCTCATAGTTGATTGGATGAAAATAATGATGGACATGCTGATCCCCCAATAATGATTAAGTTGAGTAATTCTCTCAAATTAGGTATAGTGACTAATTATAACCGCCTGGGTTTAATTAATTTAACATACTAATAAATTAGCTGGGTGAGCTTGAGAAAAATACATAAGGAAAAGCTATGTAGAAGAAAATATATGTAGAGAAAAATATATATATATGTAAAGAAAGGGAGAAACTTGTGGTGAAATAGTAAGCATTAAAATTGTAAATATATATAGTTGATTGTGCATCTATTAGTGTTAATTGACTGTGTCAGTGATGAAGATACTTAATTGATGAATTATTGGATAATATAGTGTAGTTAATAGATAGGTGGTTATTAAGGTATGTTATATCATGTTTAGAGTGAGAGGGATGAGATGAATGGGATATGAAAGAGGGAGTGGGGTGGAAAAGGTGAGTGAGGAACAAATTTAAGGAGTGAAAAGTATTAAATAAATTGAGGAAGGCAGGTGTAGTGCTATTTCGTGATAAAAAGGAGAGAGAAAAGAGAGAAAAAAAGAGATGTGATTTTGCACTGGTGTGAATGTGTAAGGTGTTAGGAAAATTGTATATATATTTATTTTTTATACACATATCAGTATTTTAGGTTGACTGTGAAGAGATGAGAAGGGGTACTGTATGGGATACCAGAGGTTATAGTATGAGGACATTAATTTAAATATACCCCATAATTTATGTGTTCATTCATGCCAGCTGGTTGTAAAGATCCCATTTTAAAGATCCATTCACTTTCTCTTTGCAGTAAGGTCTCAGTTAGGTTGCCTCCTCGTATTCCGAGTTTGATTTTCTCCAAGCCGAAAATTTTAAGCTCCTCCCATCTGTTTTCATGATGGGTATGGAAGTGGCGAGCGACTGAGGTTAATTGTTTCATCTTTGCCCTGTCTGAAATGGCGTTACGTATAGATCCTACATGTTCTAGGACTCGCTGTTTAAGCGGACGGGTTGTCATGCCAATATAGTTTAGGTTACAACTGCATTTTAGGCAATAGATAACCCCTTCGGTCTGGCAGTTCATGTAGTCTTTGATTTGTATCTTCTTTCCGAATTTATCTTCTACTTCCTTTGTTGGGTGCATGTATCTGCAAGCTTTACCACAGGGATATGTTCCAGTGACAGTTGGTTTTTTTGTAGGAAGTTTTTGAAAATGACTGCTTACAAGTCTGTCTTTAAGGTTTGTGGATCTGCGCCAACTCATGGCGACCTTAGGACCCAAATTTTCGGATAAAGTGGGGTCTGCATGCAAAATGTGCCAATGTTTTTGTATTGCCGTATTCACCTTCTTCCATTCTCGGCAGAAATTTCCGACAAAACGAATGGTATTGTCAGTGTTAGAACTCTTGGGTTTTCTCTTAAAGATTAGGTCCTCTCTCTTAATAGTTTTGACCGTTTTTAAAGCTTTTTTTATGGAGGTATTACTATATCTCCTTTCACATAGTCTGTTTGTCAGTTCTTTACTTTGTGTTATAAATTCCTTATCATCTGAACAGTTCCTACGGAGTCGGAGAAATTCCCCTTTTGGGATATTTTCTATAGTTGGAGGGAAATGGGAACTGGTTTGGTGTAGTAGGGTATTTGTTGCTGTGCTCTTCCGAAATAATTTTGTGGCAATCATTCCTTCAGAATTCTTGTAGATCATTAAGTCCAAAAATGAAAGTTCTGATTGGCTTATACTGCGTGTTAGATGGATATTCAGATCATTCTTGTTAAGATGTTCTATGAATTGGTGCAGCAGGTGTAGATCACCCTCCCAGATCATGAAAATGTCATCTATATATCTGTTCCACATGACGATATGAGACGTAAATCGATCATTATGGTCTTTGAAGATAATTTCCTTCTCCCACCAGCCAAGAAATATATTGGCATATGTGGGCGCACAGGCCGCCCCCATGGCCGTACCCCTTGTTTGGAGGTAGTATTTATCATTGAATGTGAAAAAATTGTAATGTAATACAAAAGAGCAGTAGAACATTTTCTACATAATGAACCTAAGAATGATTTTCATCCTTTTCTGATTAAGTTACTGTATTTTGTATTACATTACAATTTTTTCACATTCAATGATAAATACTACCTCCAAACAAGGGGTACGGCCATGGGGGCGGCCTGTGCGCCCACATATGCCAATATATTTCTTGGCTGGTGGGAGAAGGAAATTATCTTCAAAGACCATAATGATCGATTTACGTCTCATATCGTCATGTGGAACAGATATATAGATGACATTTTCATGATCTGGGAGGGTGATCTACACCTGCTGCACCAATTCATAGAACATCTTAACAAGAATGATCTGAATATCCATCTAACACACAGTATAAGCCAATCAGAACTTTCATTTTTGGACTTAATGATCTACAAGAATTCTGAAGGAATGATTGCCACAAAATTATTTCGGAAGAGCACAGCAACAAATACCCTACTACACCAAACCAGTTCCCATTTCCCTCCAACTATAGAAAATATCCCAAAAGGGGAATTTCTCCGACTCCGTAGGAACTGTTCAGATGATAAGGAATTTATAACACAAAGTAAAGAACTGACAAACAGACTATGTGAAAGGGGATATAGTAATACCTCCATAAAAAAAGCTTTAAAAACGGTCAAAACTATTAAGAGAGAGGACCTAATCTTTAAGAGAAAACCCAAGAGTTCTAACACTGACAATACCATTCGTTTTGTCGGAAATTTCTGCCGAGAATGGAAGAAGGTGAATACGGCAATACAAAAACATTGGCACATTTTGCATGCAGACCCCACTTTATCCGAAAATTTGGGTCCTAAGGTCGCCATGAGTTGGCGCAGATCCACAAACCTTAAAGACAGACTTGTAAGCAGTCATTTTCAAAAACTTCCTACAAAAAAACCAACTGTCACTGGAACATATCCCTGTGGCAAATGTAAAGCTTGCAGATACATGCACCCAACAAAGGAAGTAGAAGATAAATTCGGAAAGAAGATACAAATCAAAGACTACATGAACTGCCAGACCGAAGGGGTTATCTATTGCCTAAAATGCAGTTGTAACCTAAACTATATTGGCATGACAACCCGTCCGCTTAAACAGCGAGTCCTAGAACATGTAGGATCTATACGTAACGCCATTTCAGACAGGGCAAAGATGAAACAATTAACCTCAGTCGCTCGCCACTTCCATACCCATCATGAAAACAGATGGGAGGAGCTTAAAATTTTCGGCTTGGAGAAAATCAAACTCGGAATACGAGGAGGCAACCTAACTGAGACCTTACTGCAAAGAGAAAGTGAATGGATCTTTAAAATGGGATCTTTACAACCAGCTGGCATGAATGAACACATAAATTATGGGGTATATTTAAATTAATGTCCTCATACTATAACCTCTGGTATCCCATACAGTACCCCTTCTCATCTCTTCACAGTCAACCTAAAATACTGATATGTGTATAAAAAATAAATATATATACAATTTTCCTAACACCTTACACATTCACACCAGTGCAAAATCACATCTCTTTTTTTCTCTCTTTTCTCTCTCCTTTTTATCACGAAATAGCACTACACCTGCCTTCCTCAATTTATTTAATACTTTTCACTCCTTAAATTTGTTCCTCACTCACCTTTTCCACCCCACTCCCTCTTTCATATCCCATTCATCTCATCCCTCTCACTCTAAACATGATATAACATACCTTAATAACCACCTATCTATTAACTACACTATATTATCCAATAATTCATCAATTAAGTATCTTCATCACTGACACAGTCAATTAACACTAATAGATGCACAATCAACTATATATATTTACAATTTTAATGCTTACTATTTCACCACAAGTTTCTCCCTTTCTTTACATATATATATTTTTCTCTACATATATTTTCTTCTACATAGCTTTTCCTTATGTATTTTTCTCAAGCTCACCCAGCTAATTTATTAGTATGTTAAATTAATTAAACCCAGGCGGTTATAATTAGTCACTATACCTAATTTGAGAGAATTACTCAACTTAATCATTATTGGGGGATCAGCATGTCCATCATTATTTTCATCCAATCAACTATGAGCCTTGCTCTACATAAACTGAAATCCCCAGTGACCTCATCACGTCCTGTGACCAAGCTTTTCATGCGAAACGTACGTCAGGAGGAATAGCGATCACGTGATGCGCACACGTGACCGCGCCAGCCGGAGCGCTCAGACCTTCACCAGGTAACGGCCCCAGCCATCGCTCTCCTCAGAGAGACCACGGACAGACGCGGCAGCGGCTCCTGAAGCATTCCCATAGCAACGGCTCCTAACTACCGCTCCCCTGGAGCGTCAACACGGACACACGCCGCTGCAATCTCCGGAGCTTCCACTCAGCTACAAACGGACCTACATCACAAATGACAGCATTGGTATCGTATATACGACAATGAGAAAACTTAACTACTCTTTCATTACCTAATTGCAACGCCTTAAACTGTCAATTGCAGCTATCCCCCTCTCTCCACAAAATTATTTAATAGAGTCTGCAGGTTTAACTTTAACCTGCTGCTACACTTATTCCGTTTGCTTGCTGTTACGCCACACAGGTCTGTCATAAAGAACGGGTATCCTGATAATTTATGCCCGTCTGTCAGCTATTTTTCTACATATATATGCTGTCTTTTACAGCACAATCTAAAGTAACTATTTAAATTGGTACGGCCGTACTGATAATTTGTTCTGAGCCCAGATATAAGGATAATTATTTAGTAATTATACGTGGCATTTGTGAATTTCCCACAGTCATTATCCTTAACCAGATGTCTTTTGTGATTGTGATATCACATGCTGTATAAATCAAGGAATTGTGCTTATAATCATCTCTTGGTGACCATTGTAGTAATCATACGTGGCATTTGTGAATTTTCCACAGTCACTATCCTTAACTAGATGTCTTTTGTGATTTTGATATCACATGCTGTATAATCAAGGAATTGTGCTTATAATCATCTCTTGGTGACCATTGTGTCATATACCAATTAATTATTCTATGATTATTTTATTACATGCATATAATTTCTTTATATGGCCGCTGTGTCATATACTTGTTTGTCAGCTAATTATAGGTCAATCAACAAAACTCAGTCACATAATCAGGGGGTGTACGTATAATTATCTTTTTCTGTGACCATTGTGTCTTATGCTGATTAACCAGCTGGTGATTGTTAGGATAACTGTATACGTCAATTTTCTCCTTCCCCTTCTTTGCGACTGTTTTCATTGCATCTACTGATTATTCATAATCATATGTATGTACTCTTATGACCGCCGTGTCACGCAGATGCAATTAACCCTTGTGACCACTGTGTCATATGTCGATGATTTAGCTGATTGCATGTAAATTTCTTTTGTAACACATTTGTTACGAATCACTTGCTATTTCCATTCCTAACATACAGCAACCATTTGACATATATTTGGAGTGACCAAGGAGGAAAGTCCAATAATTGCGGTCATACTTCACTGGAGATGCCCAATCTCTTCCGAACTTGGAAGCTAAGCAGTGAAAGGCCGGGTTAGTACAAGGAAGGGAGACCTCCTTTGAACACCCTGGTACTGCAAAAAATCTGACTATTGGACACAGTGGCACTCAACTTTATGTCATACAATATTGGGATTCGCATGACCAATGATTTTACTTTCTGCACCTATATAATCCGTAATGGATATCAGCAGTATAAATGATGGTCATACATTTCAATAAATACGATGCAAAATTCTTTATGGCATAGGCATCACAGAATTCTACTCTCCGGTAATTCATCAATCGTGAATCTGAGATCACGAATAATTAGAATTATTTATATTTTCGCTAAGCTATGTTTTTCACACACATTTACTCCTAGGATTTGATTTATATCAATTAAATTGTTATTTGTGAAAATTTATTAATTATAATATTTTCCTCTGAATCAAGAGTGCTCCCAAAAAAAGAGTCTTTTTCTTTGAACCTTCTCTGGTTATTTTTGGTAGTTGAGAAAATGGCAAGCCTTGTTTTAGTGAAGGCGGATGGAAACTAGAGAAATGAAGATTATTATTCCTATCAGTAGGTTTACTGAACAACGATGTATGAATACGTCCATCATGGATGGATATATTAACATCTAGGTAATTCACAGACACATTACTTATAGAGTATGTTAATTTCACAGGATGGTTCTGGCTGTTATGTGTGTCAATAATTTGTTTAAGTCGTTCCTGACTGCCCTTCCATACAACAAGAAGATCATCTATATACCGATAGTAGGTGATGATATCGGCAGCTATAGAAGGATCATCAAAAAACACCTCTTGTTCAACTTTGAACATGAAGATGTTCGAGTACGATGGGGCCACCGGGGACCCCATCGCACAACCGGTTTGCTGGAGGCAGATTTTGCCATCAAAAGAAAAAAAAAATTTTGTTAGTCATATATAATAGGTCTAGACAGAATTGCAAATCTGGGCCTTTAAAATTAGGATGACCATTCAGAAAACTACGCACCGCCTCCATGCCATAGGCATGAGGGATAACAGTGTATAAACTTTGTACATCAATGCTGCACAGAGTGATTTCAACATCAAACCTATCCAACCTCTCTAATTTGCGCAAAAGAGTATTGGTATCGAGCAAAAACCTAGGGTGGGATTGAATCCATGGCTGAAAAATAGAGTCAAGAAACAGCGCGGACGGTTGAAACAGGGATTTTTGAGCAGAAATAATAGGCCTGCCCGGTGGTTTGGACAGACACTTATGAATTTTGGGAGTGGTGTAGAGTAGTGGAATGACCAGGAATTTAGGTACTAAGGCATTCCGCAATTCTACAGAAATAATCTCTGCTGCAACTGCCATATCCAATCTGTCACACAATTCTTTTTTAAAAAGTGAAGTGGGATCAGACTGTAGTAGACTATATGTGGACAAATCTGCAAGTTGGCTATCAATTTCTGCCCGGTAGTCAGCCAGATCTTGTAATACAAGAGCACCCCCCTTGTCGGCAGGTCTAAAGATGATGTCAGAACATAATGACAACCGATCCAAGGCTAGTCTCTCCGCTTTTGTAAGGTTACTTCTACTCTGGTGCAGTGTGGCGATCTGTTGATCTGTCTCAGATTCCAATAATCGCATAAATGTCCGAATGGACGCATTTTGCGTTTGAGGTTCAAGGGTAGATTTGGGTAAGATCTTCTTTAGTTTAGGTGGAATGTCAGAAGCTACAGCAGACGGGGTAGGATTTTTACAGAAATGCTCACGAAGTTTAAGTTGACGGTGCAACCGATATTTATCGGCCTTCCATTGTAGCTGATCTTGTGAACAAGAGGGTATGAAAGACAACCCTTTGGAGAGGACAGAAAGTTCAGTGTCATTAAGCTCATAGCTGGATAGATTAATGACTAAATTTTCTGTGTCTTTGCGTTCTTGGGGGGTCGGCCTACTCTGCCCCTTCCTCTGCCATTGATGTCCACGTCTTGTATGGCGGCGTTGTCTCTTACACCAGGGAGCTTGTCCCTGGTGGCCACTGCTAAAGGGCGGTTCTGGCAGGTTGTGGATGCCGTGGAGTCTGAATCACTGGTTGTGGATGTATGTTCATGAGATGACTCCAGATCCCGTGTTCTATGCATCCTGCGCCGGAAAAATGGTTTCCTGAAGTCACGCTTATCAGGCCCATCCACCCATTTATAAACGTTATGTTGTTCGTAATCAACATCAACTTTCTGCCGTTTAAATGCTTTAAATTTGATGAGCTCACGTTTGTGCAACTGTAATTGATCATTAAGTTTAGTAGTCCAGTCCACTGTCGTGTCTGCCTCCAAATTTGCCTTATGTTTGGCCTCCAAGTCAGCTGCCTTTGTTTTGTACATATTCATTTCCTTAGTAGATTGTTCGATGATGAGAAGCATCAAATCCATAGAACAGCGGTTGAGGATACCGACCCATTTGCGACAAAATGCCGGGTCGTTACGCCCTATTGTGGGAGAGTTACGGACTCGCAGCCCACGTGGTATTTTTTGGGATCTATAATAGTCTGAAAGTGACAGACAGTGATAGAAATAAGATATCTCTTTCCTTTTTATTTTTAACAGTTCATGATAGAGATCCTCTAGGGCAGGCATTCCCAACCACGGTCCTCAAGGCACACCAACAGTGCAGGTTTTAGTGATATCCAGGCTGCAGCACAGATGGTTACATCAAAATAACTGAGCTACTAATTAAGTCACCTGTGCGGAAGCCTGAATATCACTAAAACTTGCACTGTAAGTGTGCTTTGAGGACCGTGGTTGGGAATGCCTGCTCTAGGGACTGGGATTCCTGCTGTTCACTTAGTTTAGCTGAATAAAGAATGGCGTCAGCTTCTGCATCTGTATACCCATAGAGTTCACCAATTGGATATTGGGCAAATGACACTCCTTGACTACTACTGTCACCGATCTCATCAGCCATGATGTGCAAATTAGCAAAAAATAGCAGCGTTATCAGCACAAAATACTGTTAATATTGCAAGCGCCTGGGAACTGGAATGAACTTGCAGATCAATTCCTATATGCTGGGGTCACCAAGCCTTGCATCCATACATGTTGCAGTGCATGAACATGGGCAGAAACTGTTGTGATTCCACCAAAAGTGCAGCAATAGTGCAATTTAAAGTGCAAAGTGTTCAGTAAAAACAATTCATGCCATTAGAAGAATCATGGTAGAAAGGAGGCAGACTCTGAGTAAAGTGCACAATTAATGAGCAGTAGTATATAGGGAGCCTTGACAAAAGATACACTCACGGAGCGATGTGTAGTCTCATATATAAGCAGCAGGTGGGTCCGGCTCTCCCATAAATCAGGATCAATGCGCTGGGTGCCCTCACAAAAATAGCATACAAACAACAGGTGGTGCGGCACTCCAAGCGGCTACAACAAACTGGCAGTCAAGTCCTAAGTGCAGACAACGTTTCAATGCGGTTTATTGCATTTTCGTCAGGTCAATGTGAAACAACAAGTGAACTCACCTAAATACCCAGAGTGTGCAGCGTCCTCCCCCACACATCCGGATCTCAGGCACCCGCCAGGTCCGTCGGCGCTAGCTAATGACGCAATCAACCAGTGTCTATCACCATGGAAACGTGATACACACCAGCGCTCTGCACATACCATGCCCCGCACATGCATATCTGACAAGGCAACAGCATAACACACAAAAACATAACAGAAATTACACACAAAACTATAGCATCAGCTCCTAATGATGGAATAAGGCTAATAATCATAATGCACAGAAGCATATGTGCAGGATAGCTATAGATACAAGACCTATAGTGAACACATATGTATACATTATACAAAGTTGAAAGAAGACCAATAAACTGCTTTCACAGCGCCTCAGAAATAGATAACTAATAAAATAGAAAACAACAAATTTTCCTGGTAGATGCGCAGCTGAAAAACACTAAGTGGGTGTTTGTAAGGAAAACAGATTAAAACAAAAGAAACAGCTGCGCAGTATACCGGGGGGAAAAAGAAGGGGTATGAGAGCCGATGTATATAGGATAAATTTATTAACCATAAATGCAATAAGATAATTGATTAACAATCAAATTATAACACTACATAAAACATTAAAAAATACATAAATAAAAAGCACACCTCGATTCAGTATATCCCATTCAATGGAGTAACAGTTATTTCAATTCTCTGAGTAAACGTCCACACATAGTATGAAGCTCAGCTGATATGTTAATTGTGGAGCAATTAATAACGGGCAGTCCCGAAATTATAGGCACAAAGCTGGATGCTGGAGATATCGTGAAAAAGCTCAGCTGAGTGTATGACTTATAGGCATTTATAACGGGCAGTCCCGATTGTAAGCACAAAGTAGGATGATGAAAGTGAGTTGATACCTCTCCTTATGTGGGCTGGTCCAAAGCCGAGCGTCCTTGGCTGTGTCTCCTGCAGTGCCCACTGATGCGAATGCCGCAGAGGAGAGGGAGCCGTAAATTCACTGTGAAGTTGAAGCCTTATATTGATATGGACGGCTGACGGGGAGAACGGACCCGCAACTGCTCTTACAATCACTGTAGGTTGCTTCCGAAAGTAGATACCTTTGCAAGGTGTGCTAAAGAAGGCGGGAGCTAACGCGTTTCGTCACGTGACCCGTGACTTTGTCAAAGGTGTATACCAACCTCAATCCGGATCCATATTTAAAGCCAGATAGCTAATTGTACAAGGATGTAAGCAATCATCAAATCAATATAATTAAACACATCGGCTCACATGAATAGGTAGCAAATACAAATGTCCAAAGTGGACTAAAAGTATATTCACATCATATTTAAAATTTGCTAGGACGTACCTGCATTAATCTATTCAATAAAAAACGCTCATTAAGTAAGAATTATAATAAAAGAAAGAAGGGGAAAATAAAAAATAAAAAAATTATAATAAATGGTGAAACAATATGGGAGAATGAGACCAAAAAAACTCCAGATAGAAATAATATTTAACCAAAAATCTAAGATTATATCAATATAGCTGCCATATAGTCTATATATATATATATATATATATATATATATATATATCGTGCAAAAAAGGCTGCGGCACTCAAGGTCTTTAGAAAAAGTCAAGTGTATTCAAATAGTCAGAAACATTCCATCGACGTTTCGGGGACTCCAACCCCTTTGTCCAGATGTGTACAAGTACACATCTGGACAAAGGGGTTGGAGTCCCCGAAACGTCGATGGAATGTTTCTGACTATTTGAATACACTTGACTTTTTCTAAAGACCTTGAGTGCCGCAGCCTTTTTTGCACGATATTGAAATTCATACTGAAGGCACCAGGGCAATGTTTGGATCTGCAAACAGAGTGCCGGACTGACATTGCTGTATATATATATATATATATATATATATATACAGAATCATACAGAAAGAAAGGGTCAAAGAATAAAAATAGCTGACGCAGTAATATAAATTAAATAATCAAAATTAACAAAGAAAGAATGACCATAATGTAAACCACAATTCAGACCCAGAATCGAACCCAGGTCGCCTAACTTTTCAGCGGCAGTGAACTAACCCAATGCGCCACTGAGCAATTAAAAAAGGTCTATAACCATTGAAAGGAACATATAATAACATATTCCTCCCAAAGACTCAAAGATTATATACATTAAAAGAAACCCATATTTAATGAAAATAAAAACAGATGTATGGATATGCATATAGAGAAATAATTATAAATCGTAAGCTCTGTAGATAACACCTCATGCTAATAAATAAACCTCCTGGTGTATCAAGGAGAGCTTCTTACTTATAATTAGGGGTCAAATTCAATGGACTCATTTAACCCTTCAGGGACAAGGGTTCTAAGTTTATGTATCCAGTAATTTTCCCTGAGACAAAGTTTTCTATATCTATCCCCCCCTCGTGCAGTAGGCATGATGGTTTCTATGCCAATTAAATGAATATCATCAGGGTTCTTTTGATGGATTTCAGAAAAGTGTCTGGAGACACTGTGAAAAAGAAAACCCTTTTGTATATTGCGTCTGTGTTCTAAAAATCTGATCCTGAGTTTTCGTGTAGTCCTACCTAAATAAAGAAGATTGCATTTGCAAATCAATATATATATTACGTAGGAACTCTTACAATTAATAAAGGACCTTATTTCAAACAGTGTCTGATCAGAGGAAGTAAAACTTTTTGAATTATTCTGAATAAAGGAGCAGGTAATACATTTATTGGCGCCACATTTGTAGCACCCTTTAACTCTTGGAAGCCACTGAGAAGTTTCTATCGGGGTAACAGATGTAACCAAATCTCTTATCTACAAAGTGGCTGGGGGCTAGATGATGATGCAGGTTATTTGATTTCTTAAAGATAACTTGTGGTTTCTTTTTTAATTCTGTTCTAAGTATTTGATCTGTAAGTAGTATAGGATAATTAGTGCGTATAATATTTATAATTTTTGAAGAAGCAGTGTTAAACTGTGAAATGAAAGCTGGTTGATTATCCTCAAATTTATGTTGTCTTGCTTTGTAGGCTAAAAGATCATTCCTATCTAATAGATCAGCCTTTTGTCTGGCCGATTGAATGAGGGCCACGGGATAACCTCTATCCATAAAGGATAAGGAGAGTTCATCTGCCTGTAAATAGTAATCCTGTATATCGCTGCAGTTGCGTTTAATACGCCTGAATTGACCAAAAGGGATATTGTCTAACCAAGGTTTGTAGTGTGAACTACTATAATGTAAATAATTAAGGGTATCAACCTCTTTCCGAAAAGTTTTAGTAGAGATTTTATCATCAATTATAGACAAGGCAATATTGAGGAAAGTAATGGAGGATCTGTGTGAAGTGCTCGTGAAACTTAAATTAAATTCATTAGTATTCAACAAAGAAACAATATTAGAGGAGAGTGAAATTTCACCATCAAAATTAAAGAACATATCATCTATATACCGGCCATAGAAGACGAGGCCCGCGCCGAAGTCCCGCCCCCACACATGGGAGTGTTCGAAGGCCCCCATGTATAGGTTGGCGAAACTCGGCGCGAACCTCGTCCCCATGGCCGTCCCCAGTATCTGTAAATAATAATTCCTGTTAAAAATAAAATAGTTATGAGATAATATGAAGGAAATAGAATCCAATATAAATTGTTGTAACTCAGGTTGAATAGAATTGGACTTCAAAAGAAAAATCCGCTATAGATGATAGGCCCTTCTGATGTGGGATATTAGAATATAAGGCCTGTACATCACAGGTCATGAAGAAAAAAGAACTTTCTCTAATGTCCTAGTGGATGCTGGGGACTCCGTAAGGACCATGGGGAATAGACGGGCTCCGCAGGAGACATGGGCACTTTAAGAAAGAATTTACATTCTGGTGTGCTCTGGCTCCTCCCTCTATGTCCCTCCTCCAGACCTCAGTTTGAATCTGTGCCCGGACGAGCTGGGTGCTGTTCAGTGAGCTCTCCTGAGCTTGCTGTGAGAAAGTATTTTGTTAGGTTTTTTATTTTCAGGGAGCTCTGCTGGCAACAGACACCCTGCGTCGTGGGACAGAGGGGAGAGAAGCAGCCCTACTCTCTGAAGCTAGGTCCTGCTTCTTAGGCTACTGGACACCATTAGCTCCAGAGGGATCGTACACAGGATCTCACCCTCGTCGTCCGATCCCAGAGCCGCGCCGCCGTCCCCCTCGCAGAGCCGGAAGACAGAAGCCGGGTGAGTATGAGAAGCAAGAAGACTTCGAAATCGGCGGCAGAAGACTCCGGTCTTCATTGAGGTAACGCACAGCACTGCAGCTGTGCGCCATTGCTCCCACACACCTCACATACTCCGGTCACTGTAAGGGTGCAGGGCGCAGGGGGGGGGGGGGCGCCCTGGGCAGCATATGGACCTCTTTTTGGCAAAAGTGAACATATATACAGTTGGGCACTGTATATATGTATGAGCCCCCGCCAAGAAAATACATATTTAAGCGGGACAGAAGCCCGACGTCGAGGGGGCGGGGCTTCTTCCTCAGCACTCACCAGCGCCATTTTTTCTCCACAGCTCCGCTGAGAGGAAACTCCCCAGGCTCTCCCCTGCAGATCCACGGTAGAAGAGGGTAAAAGAGAGGGGGGGGCACATAATTAGGCGCAAAAATCAATATAAACAGCAGCTACTGGGTTAACATTAAGTTACTGTGTTATTCCTGGGTTTATAGCGCTGGGGTGTGTGCTGGCATACTCTCTCTCTGTCTCTCCAAAGGGCCTTGTGGGGGAACTGTCTTCAAAAAGGGCATTCCCTGTGTGTGTTGTGTGTCTGTACTTTGGGCCTAAAATTGGGTTCCATTAAGGTCCAGATTTCGGCCCTATCCATTTTCTTCAAAAAGAGCTGGCTTCTCTACCTGAAGTTCAGACGTTTGTAAAGGGAGTGCTGCATATTCATCCCCCTTTTGTGCCTCCAGTGGCACCTTGGGATCCTAACGTGGTGTTGAGTTTCCTGAAATCCCACTGGTTTGAACTACTCAAAACGGTGGAATTGAAATATCTCACGTGGAAGGTGGTCATGCTACTAGCCTTGGCTTCGGCTAGGCGTGTGTCAGAATTGGTGGCTTTATCACATAAAAGCCCCTATCTGGTTTTCCATGCGGATAGAGCAGAATTGAGGACCCGTCCACAATTCCTGCCGAAAGTGTTTTCATCTTTTCATATAAACCAACCTATTGTGGTGCCTGTGGCTACTACTGACTTGGAGGATTCCGAGTTGCTTGATGTGGTCAGGGCTTTGAAGGTTTATGTAGCCAGAACGGCTAGGGTCAGGAAAACAGAGTCTTTGTTTATCCTGTATGCTTCCAACAAGCTTGGTGCTCCTGCTTCAAAGCAAACTATTGCTCGCTGGATCTGTAACACGATTCAGCAGGCTCATTCTGCAGCTGGATTGCCGCTGCCAAAATCAGTTAAGGCCCATTCCACTAGGAAGGTGGGCTCTTCTAGGGCGGCTGCCCGAGTGGTCTCTGCATTACAGCTGTGCCGAGCGGCTACTTGGTCAGGTACAAACACTTTTGCAAAGTTCTATAAGTTTGATACCCTGGCTGAGGAGGACCTTGTGTTTGCCCATTCGGTGCTGCAGAGTCATCCGCACTCTCCCGCCCGTTTGGGAGCTTTGGTATAATCCCCATGGTCCTTACGGAGTCCCAAGCATCCACTAGGACGTTAGAGAAAATAAGAATTTACTTACCGGTAAATCTATTTCTCGTAGTCCGTAGTGGATGCTGGGCGCCCGTCCCAAGTGCGGACTTCTTCTGTAATACTTGTATATAGTTATTGCTGCAATAAGGGTTATGTTATAGTTGCATCAGGGTTGAACTGATGCTCTGTTGTTGTTCATACTGTTGACTGGGTTTATCACAAGTTATACGGTGTGATTGGTGTGGCTGGTATGTATCTTGCCCTGGATTACCAAAATCCTTTTCTTGTACTGTCAGCTCTTCCGGGCACAGTTTCTCTAACTGAGGTCTGGAGGAGGGACATAGAGGGATGAGCCAGAGCACACCAGAATCTAAATTCTTTCTTAAAGTGCCCATGTCTCCTGCGGAGCCCGTCTATTCCCCATGGTCCTTACGGAGTCCCCAGCATCCACTACGGACTACGAGAAATAGATTTACCGGTAAGTAAAATCTTATTTTTCCAATCAACATTGGAAATAGCATTAAGAAAAGAAGTGGTGTCTTGTATGTGTGATGGAAGAGAAGAAGCCAGTGGCTGCAAAAAATAATCTACAAAATGTGATAAATTAGAAGTGAGGGACCCTACACCAGAAATAATGGGTCTCCCAGGAAGTGCAGTGAGTGATGTGTGAATCTTGGGGAGGTGGTAATAGGTAGGAGTGACAGGGTGAGCAGGTATCAGATATCTCGATCCTTCCCTCGTTGCAAGCCAAACAAATGTATCTGAACACATAGTAGTACCTGTATACCATGCAAGGACAGAATAGACAAAAGTGTATCACGTTTCCATGGTGATAGACACTGGTTGATTGCGTCATTAGCTAGCGCCGACGGACCTGGCGGGTGCCTGAGTTCCGGACGTGCGGGGGAGGACGCTGCACACTCTGGGTATTTAGGTGAGTTCACTTGTTTCACATTGACCTGACGAAAATGCAATAAACCGCATTGAAACGTTGTCTGCACTTAGGACTTGACTGCCAGTTTGTTGTAGCCGCTTGGAGTGCCGCACCACCTGTTGTTTGTATGTTATTTTTGTGAGGGCACCCAGCGCATTGATCCTAATTAATGGGAGAGCCGGACCCACCTGCTGCTTATATATATATATATATATATATATATATATATAGTCAATGAACAGAGGATACGGCACTCCAAGACTTTACAACATACCCTCAGGCAGCAAAAGACCAAAGCTGACAGCGCAGCATAACGAAGTCACTGACTTCGTTATGCTGCGCTGTCAGCTTTGGTCTTTTGCTGCCTGAGGGTATGTTGTAAAGTCTTGGAGTGCCGTATCCTCTGTTCATTGACTGCATTATCATTTACCGGCACCTGGGCACTACACACCTCTGTGGATCATAGGAGTGCCAGTCCTTGTTTGTTTCTTATATATATATATATATATATATATATACATATATATACATATATATACATATACATATACATACAGGTTGAGTATCCCTTATCCAAAATGCTTGGGACCAGAGGTATTTTGGATATCGGATTTTTCCGTATTTTGGAATAATTGCATACCATAATGAGATATCATGGTGATGGGACCTAAATATAAGCACAGAATGCATTTATGTTACATATACACCGTATACACACAGCCTGAAAGTAATTTTAGACAATATTTTTTATAACTTTGTGCATTAAACAAGGTGTGTGTACATTCACACAATTCATTTATGTTTCATATACACCTTATACACACAGCCTAAAGGTCATTTAATACAATATTTTTAATAACTTTGTGTATTAAACAAAGTTTGTGTACATTGAGCCATCAAAAAACAAAGATTTCACTATCTCAGTATCACTCAAGAAAGTCCGTATTTCGGAATATTCCGTATTTCGGAATATTTGAATATGGGATACTCAACCTGTGTGTGTGTGTGTGTGTGTGTGTGTGTGTATATATATATATATATATATATATATATATATAATAATATTGTCATCTATGCTTCCTAAGTTATATAACATAAAACAACATGACATAAGTTTCACAAACAGTTTCAATTACTAACATAAAGTGTATACTTGCAAGTTACAGATCCTTTCCTTCTGCATCTTCTTCATGACTTCTTCTCTTCCTGACTCTCCTTCTCTCTAACCCCTAACTATCAGACCTGTCTCTTTTTATGCCATACTTCACTAATTCAAACTAGCATATTCTCAGTTTCCAATGGAATAGATAATTATAGGTTTTCCATTTACATTCCAAGGTGTCATACAACATGTGGTGTCCACCCTGCCTCAAGCAAGTAATGTATTGTAAAATCTGGAATGTCTTTTCATCCAAAGTTCTGTTGTATTGACACATTTTGCCTGAAGTCGTTTAGACCATTTTTATCAATAAATGTGATCTCTTCTTGTAGTAGTTAATGTAAGCTACTGTTTTATGACCCATGATCTGACCTATAACTGGACCATTGACCAGCTAGTTTTATAATTGCCAAAGGTATTGCAAATCTTGATTCTGATCTAAATGTACACCTGTGGATTCCAGTGTCCATTCGATTGTAAATGCATTCTTTGTTATAATGTGACCTCTCTAGCCTTATTTATTGCTAGAGCAGAATAAACCTGTTCCCTACACTATGTTTTACCATCTTGCAGTAAAACACAAATGAATACAGTATAAATATATAAACACATATACAAACCTAATTTCTTAAATCAGCTAAACATTACCTCATACATTCAAACTTATTTATATCCATTCCTTACTAAATATATCCACTATACTATTCATTATGGTTACATCACCTATTTATAATGAATTACATTTTAACTCAGACAATATCCATTGTCCTAATATTACATCAAGTGCGGACAATTACCCATATGGCAACACGTTGACACTGGCGTTTTGCGGGTACCATTTAATGAAGCTGCCAGTTGAGGACCTGTGAGGCGTCTGTTTCTCAAATTAGAGACTCTAATGTACTTGTTGTCTTGCTCAGTTGTGCATCGGGGCCTCCCACTTCTCTTTCTACTCTGGTTAGAGCCTGTTTGTGTTGTTCTCTGAAGGGAGTAGTACACACCATTGTAGGAAATGTTCAGTTTCTTGGCAATTTCTCGCATGGAATAGCCTTCATTTCTAAGAAGAGGAATAGACTGTCGAGTTTCACATGAAAGTTCTGTTTTTCTTGCCATTTTAAGAGTATAATCGAACCCTCAAATGTGATGTTCCAGATACTCAACTAGCTCAAAGGAAGGCCAGTTTTATAGCTTCTCTAACAAGCAAACCCGTTTTCAGCTGTGCTAACATAATTGCACAAGGGTTTTCTAATCATCCATTAGTCTTCAACCGATAAGCAAACACAATGTACCATTAGAGCACTGGAGTGATGGTTGCTGGAAATGGGCCTCTATACACCTATGTAGATATCCCATTAAAAACCAGACATTTGCAGCTAGTATAGTCATTTACCACATTAACAATGTATAGAGTGTATTTCTGATTAATGTTACCTTCATTGAAAAAAACAGTGCTTTTCTTTAAAGAAAAAAGGACATTTCTAAGTGACCCCAAACTTTTGAACGGTAGTGTGTGCATGTATATGTGGGTGTGTGTGTATATATATATATATATATATATATATATATATATACACATATATGTCTGATATAGATATATATAGATATATGTCTGATATAGATATATATAGATATATAAAAAAACAGACTTATGTGCCCTTCTGTACACCTGCACAGTGTATCACATATAAGGATATATATATATTTATTCATTAAGTTTCTTTTATGGCGCAGCAAATTCCGTTGCGCTTTACAAAATATATATATATAATATATATATATATATATACACGAACATATATATATATATATATATATATATATATATATGTGTGTGTGTGTGTTCGTGTATATATATATATATATATATATATATATATATATATATACACACATACAGGTACACCACCGATTTTCCCGCATCCTCGGTTCCAGTGCTGTGCCGGATTATCGATTTTGCCGGATTAACGTTGGAAACTAATTTTGCACCTTCAGAACATTTCTAAAGCAATAAATAGTAAAATATATGCTACAGTATAATATTAATTAATGAATAAACACAGTAGTGTATGCAAAACTGTTTATAAGCAAAACAGGTATCGGGCTCAGGCTGTGTGTTCTGCCCATGTGCGGTACTTGCTGTGACCTTGGACGCCATAACAGCCCCACTGATGCTTGCTGTGTCACCTGCAGTGTCCGTGGAAGCTGTACCCACTGACACTTGCGCGTATTGCGTGTTACGCCCATGCGCAGAAAATGTTCCGGATTAAAGGATGTCCCTAACCCCCTTTAATCTGGACAAATCAAAATTGTCCGGATTAAAAGAGGTTCCGGATCATCGGTTGCCGGAAAATCGGTGGTGTACCTGTATATGTGTGTGTATATAGTGTATACACTGGAAAAGAGAGGAAATACAGTAAGAGGAGACAGATCTGTATATATATAGTGTGTGTGTGTATATATATATATATATATATATATATATATAAACACACACACACACACACACACACACACACACACACACACACACACACACACTGTATATATGAGGTACACTAGAGAAATATACCAAAGGGAGACATTATTTGCTATATGTCTCCAGGCTGTCTTTAGGTGCATCAGTCTGGGATAATTAGTGTACGTGTGTAGGATTAGCACCCACTTGTAGCAGAGCTGATAGTTGGAAGCAGGCAAACCTCTGAGAAGCAGCTGTAAACAATAGCACAAAAAAACGTGGGGATCGTGACACACAAGCCAGGTAGCAGTGGAGCAGGTGTACATGCCAGGCAGATGTAGGGGAGGAGTAGGAGCTGGAAGCAAGCACTAGAGTCAGCAGGAACAAGTGCTCACTGCTGAGCACCAAACACCGTCTGACAATAGCACAGAACCCGGAGTCTGAGCTTGCCACAGCACCACCCCCCTGCTAGTCCCACCCGCGGTTGCCAGGTTACCCTGCGTCGTCCTCCGTCACCTCCGTTGGATGCCGTCTCCCTCCTCTCTCCTCTCCTGTGGTACTCTGGCCGGGCCATGCAAAGTGGCTATGCGGGCCTTATACGGCCCGCGGGCCGGACGTTCCCCTCCCCTGCCTTAGAGTATTACTTGGAGGCAAATAGCTATAACATTTTGGTAATAATTAGTGAATTGGAAAATCCTAACAAAGCTTATGATGAAACCCTTTCTATACAAATAAAATCAATATGGGCCTGGTAGATCTGAACCGACTGATACTAGATTTATATCGGCCTCAAGCTGTTAGCACTTGGTGTTGACCACCCTTCTGAATTATGCCAGACTGTTTGAAAATATATGTACATAGACAGTGCAGCCATAATTGTATATGTTCTGTTTCATGTAAATTCATCAGCTGCATTGTGTTGTTTTTTTTGAAAGACAAAAAAAAAAAAAAAGCAATATTTAAATTATGTAAAGCCAATGGATTTAAGTACAGAGTTTTCATAGCAAGGGGAAACCTGCAAAATGGATGAATTAAAACCTGATTTATTTAAAATAGTTAAGACTGTAATGTACCTCATTCTCTTGTATTCTTACATCCTTTATTTCCTCTGTCCGATACATTCAGCTTTTTCTCTGAATTTACTTTAAAATTGCGTGAGGCTGAGATCACTATATCGCCACATGAACTAATAGGCTGAGAGCAGTTGTGTAATCAGTAGAGCTCACAACAAGAAAAAAAATGCAGGTGCAGTATTCATACATTACTAATTAGAATTATAATACAGTTTGCAATAAATTTGGCAATAAATAGAGTTCTTAACATAATAATAATAATCATGGCCAAGGTTATGGGCTCACCCACCACATACAGGTAACCTCGTCGGGGGATGTTAGGGATTTACCTGGTGAGGTTACCTGGATGTGGTGGGTAAGCCCATAACCTTTGCCATGATTCAGCTAAAAATCTCTATTTATTGCAGATTTATTGTGCAATGTATTATAGTTCTTAGTAGCAATGTTTGAATAGTGCACCTGCATCTTTTTTTGTTTGTGTGGGGCACTATAAGCTTCAGCAAGGTTGCACCTCTCATTACATGCAGTTAGGGTGTGAAGCCTAGAGCCCCTCTCTAT